>NC_052163.1:98658664-99264978 GCF_902713615.1 Scyliorhinus canicula | reverse complement strand
TGAGGGCGAGAGGGGGGGGTGAGGGCGAGAGGGGGGGTGAGGGCGAGAGGGGGGGTGAGGGCGAGAGGGGGGGTGAGGGCGAGAGGGGGGGTGAGGGCGAGAGGGGGGGTGAGGGCGAGAGGGGGGGTGAGGGCGAGAGGGGGGGTGAGGGCGAGAGGGGGGGTGAGGGCGAGAGGGGGGGGTGAGGGCGAGAGGGGGGGTGAGGGCGAGAGGGGGGGGTGAGGGCGAGGGGGGGTGAGGGCGAGGGGGGTGAGGGCAAGAGGGGGGTGAGGGCGAGAGGGGGTGAGGGCGAGAGGGGGTGAGGGCGAGAGGGCGAGAAGGGGTGAGGGCGAGAGGGGGGTTGAGGGCGAGGGGGGGGTTGAGGGCGAGGGGGGGTTGAGGGCGAGAGGGGGGTTGAGGGCGAGAGGGGGGTGAGGGCGAGGGGGGGGTGGGTGAGGGCGAGGGTGGCAGTGGGCGAGGGGGCAGTGGGTGAGGGCGAGAGGGGGTGTGGGCGAGAGGGGTGTGAGTGCGAGAGGGGGTGGGTGAGGGCGAGGGTGGCAGTGGGCGAGGGGGGCGGTGGGTGGGGGCGAGAGGGGGGTGTGGGCGAGAGGGGGGTGAGGGCGAGAGGGGGGGTGAGGGCGAGAGGAGGGGTGAGTGCGAGAGGAGGGGTGAGGGCGAGAGGAGGGGTGAGGGCGAGAGGGGAGGTGAGGGCGAGAGGGGGGGTGAGGGCGTTAGGGGGGGTGAGGGCGAGAGGGGGGGTGAGGGCGAGGGGGGGTGAGGGCGAGAGGGAGGGGCTGGCGGGAGATGGCCGCGGTGGGGGGGGGGGGGGGTGAGGGTGGCCGCGGTGGGGGGGGTGAGGGTGGCCGCGGTGGGGGGGGGGGGGGGAGAGTGAGGGTGGCCGGGGGGGTCGCTGGGGAGTGGACGGGTTCAGTGTGGGTACCTGGCTGAGCTGGAGGACAAACAACAGCAGCCGTGTTCCCAGCGCCATCTTCGAAGACACGGTCTGAACTCCCCTCCAGCCGGCACAATGGGGGCGCCCACACAGCGGCTGGAACAGTCCAAATTCACAAAATAGGGAGGGCTGATTTTGGCATCATCCGGCGGTTCATAAAAGGATTCTTAATTTGAAAAACATTTGTTTGATCAGGGGGATGGAAAGGCGGCCGCTCCCGAACGGGGGTGGTGACTGGATGGGGGAGTTTGTCGGTGCCGGAACTCCGGCTGCGGGTCGAGGTTAAAGGTCATGTGGTTCGGAGGTCAGAGGTTGTGGGCGCAGTGATGGCGGTGAGAGAGAGCAGAGGGAATGGCGGCGTCTGGGGCGAGGGACTGGGCTGCTGGCGTGGGGGCCGGACTGGATAGGGTCCCTGCGTCCCTCTTGCTTTGCTTTCGGCCTAGATTTGTGCAGTAAACCTTGGGGATTGGGATTGTAACCCGGAGCAGTCGGAGAGGGATCCCCCCCCCCCCCCCCCCCCCCCCTTGTCTCTTTGGATCCTTCCAGGCCTCAAATTCTGGCCCTTAAAACCCAGGCCTGGCACCCGGGTTTTGTGTATTTATTACTCGTTTTGTTTCAGTTCCGTGGGCTTCTCTTAACCCTGTCAGGAAGCCTGAGTCAAGTCAGCAGCCTCATCTCGCTGCAAATGCACCTAAACACGGGGCACGGGGTGATTCATTGGAGGCTCTGAGAATCTAGATTCTGACTTTCTTTTTATATCTTTAAATTCAGGATAAAGAGAAGAAAAAGAAGGAGAGCATTCTCGACCTCTCCAAGTACATAGACAAAACAATCCGTGTAAAGTTTCAAGGTGGACGAGAAGGTACAGTAACTATAAGTGACATATGAAAATATTATTTTGACACTTAATAGGCGACTGCAGCAGCTGAAATGTGAACATCCAGTTTGGGAAAGGAGTGAATGTTTATTTGGATGAGTATTGGGAATAAATTCAGAAATATTTGAGGAAAGAATCGTAAAGCAAATTAGCTTGCACTTGAAGTCCAATGATAATTTTTCACCCTGTTTCTTTTCATAGAATTCACAGTGCAGAAGGAGGCCATTCAGCCCATTGAGTCTGCACCCGCCCTTGGAAAGAGAACCCCACTTAAGCCCATGCCTCCACCCTATTTGTGTAACCACACCTTTTAGGAGTTTAAATAATGTTTTTAAAAATTTTTTAACCTTCAGCTGCCAGACTAACCATTGTGATGTTTTAGTTTGGTGGTTATGAGGGGTTAGGGTTAGAAAATGCTGGGTTTTGAAAATGCAAAATGGAGTAAAGTAGAAACTTCAACAATTAATTACCTTTCAACTCGAAGATCGACCTGTGAAGTGATTTCTCCAATAGTGAAGTACAGTGGCACTGTTGTAAGTTAAAACGACTTTAACTAGAAGTTGACACCTTGCTGTTGTAGCACTGGTCTTCATTGATTGTTACTGAAGTTGACACTGCCAGGGTGGTGTGAGAAAAGACGATTGTGATTGAGTCCTGTGTGCTGTATGTTTTGGTTCTATTGTGTAGTGTATTAATTTGAAGGTTGTTGAAATTGCTTTCTTTTCCCTTGACAGCTAGTGGGATTTTGAAAGGATTTGACCCACTTCTCAATCTTGTATTGGATGGAACAATAGAGTATGTGAGAGGTAAACCACAACAATTGTTCCTGATTTTTATAATTTCTTTTGTTGAAGATCTAGCACTAAACCACTTAAAAGTGAGATGGATTGTACTCCTGTGTTCCACTTAATAACATAATATAACTTTGACCCTAGCGAACTCAAAAGTGGGGTCCTGAGACCTTGGGGGATGCCATCTCATCTCTTGAGCTTGATACTTCTGATAAGATGCAAATTTATTAAGTAAGACCAGTGCTGTCTGTGGGTGTAAGATAAGAATTGGGGAAAGCTCCACTGGCTGGAACCATACCTACCACAAAGAAAGGAAGCTGTTACATCCATAGAATCCCTACAGCGCAGATGGAGGCCATTTGGCTCATCGACTGTACACTAACCATTTGAATGAGCTGCCCATTTACACTCTCTCATCCACCCTGCCCTATCCCTGTAATCCCATAACCTAACCTGCACATCCCTGGACACTAAGGGGCAATTTAGCATGGTCAATCCCCTTTGGACAAAGAGGAAACCAGAGCAGCTGGAGGAAACCCACATAGACACAGCGAGAAAGTACAAACTCCCCACAGACAGTGATCCAAGACTGGAATTACCCCGGGTCCCAGGTGCTGTGAGGCAGCAGTGCTAATCACCTTGCTGCCGACTGGTTTGAACCCACTCTTAACAGCAAGATATCACTGCAAGAGTTCCTTGGGTGCAGTGTCTTATCCTAGATCTGACCATCTCCTGTTTCAGCAATGACTTTGCTTCCCTCCATCGTAAGATCAGATGTGGGGATGTTTACTGATGATTGCAGGGTGTCAATTTCGTGGGAATGTCCCCACCAAGTTCCCTTTCACGTTCCACACCACCCTGGAAACAATTCTGGGTCACAATCTTGGAACTCGCTTCCTAACAGAATTGTGGGTGTACCTACCCAAAATGGACTGCAGTGGTTCAAGAAAACTACTCATCATCAACTTATCTCGGGCAGTTCGGGATAGAACATAGAACAGTACAGCACAGAACAGGCCCTTCGGCCCTCAATGTTGTGCCGAGCCATGATCACCCTACTCAAACCCACGTATCCACCCTATACCCGTAACCCAACAACCCCCGCCTTAACCTTACTTTTATTAGGACACTATGGGCAATTTAGCATGGCCAATCCACCTAACCCGCACATCTTTGGACTGTGGGAGGAAACCGGAGCACCCGGAGGAAACCCACGCACACGGGGAGGACGTGCAGACTCCACACAGACAGTGACCCAGCCGGGAATCGAACCTGGGACCCTGGAGCTGTGAAGCATTTATGCTAACCACCATGCTACCCTGCTGCCCCTAAATTTGTAGTAACTGCTGGCTTTACTACTGATGTTCACATATCATGCATGAGTTTTTAACGAAGTGTGCAGAGTGCATTTCTGGCTGACAGTCAAATTTGCAATCTGGTGCCATGCATGAGATGTTACCAGCTGAAAGCAGATACTTTGTAGATAAAAGGATGCTGGAACTGAGGCGGCACAGTGGTTAGCACTGCTGCCTCATGGCGCCGAGGACCCGGGTCACTGTCTGTGTGGAGTTTGCACATTCTTCCCATGTTTGCATGGGTCTCACTTCCACAACCCAAAATATGTGTAGGATAGGTGGATAGCCATGCTAAATTGCCCTGAATTGAAAAACAATAATTGGATACTCTAAATTTATTTTTAAAAAGGATGCTGGAACTGGCATTGATGCAATAAGCAGTGCTCTGCTTGGCAGAACAGAGCTTCACTACCAATTTCGCAGTCAAATCCTTACTCTGATTTGCCAGTCGAGACCACTGGGCAATGTTTGCACTTCAGCTAATGCTGTGGTGGGAGGGTTGGGGGAACCAGCATGACTGACCAATTGATTGAATATTTCCTCCAATTTAATATATTGAAAAGACCAAAGCTTTTGTCTTGGGTCCCCAATCCAACTGTTCCCTAGGTGTGCCATCCCTCTCCCAGCAACTGGCTGAGATTGAACTAGACTGCAACCGTTGTTTTATTTGACCCTGAGGTGAGCTTCCAATCACTTGTGCCCTCACTAAGACCTCCTCTTTCCAACTCTAACATCCTGACTTTGTCCTTGCTTCAACTCATCTGCTGAAACCCTTACCAATATCAATTCTAGAAGTTGCAAAACCTACTCCAGCGCACACTCTCCGCTGACCTCATAATATCGTCCGTAATCTTGAAGTCGCCCATAGCTCTACTACCCATGTCCTTACTCGTACCAGGTCCCATCACCCCTGTGCTTGCTGACCAAATTTGACTTCTCTTAATGTCTCGATTCTAAAATTCTCATTATCATTTTCCAATGCCTCTGTAGCCATGCCTCTTCCTAGCTCTGTAATCTCCTCAAATCTACCCTTTTGAACATCCATGCCTCTAGTTGCCAAAGCTCCACAAGTCCCCCTCTGCCTCCCTAGCTTTCATTATTCCTTTAAGAACTACTTCTTGACCAAGCTTTTGGTCATCTGTCCATATATATCATATGATGAGTTACATAGATACATAGAACATACAGTGCAGAAGGAGGCCATTCAGCCCATCGAGTCTGCACCGACCCACTTAAGCTTTCACTCCCACCCTATCCCCATAACCCAATAATCCCTCCTCAGCTTTTTGGTCACTAAGGGCCATTTATCATGGTCAATTCACCTAACCTGCACATCTTTGGACTGTGGGAGGAAACCGGAGCACCCAGAGGAAACCCACGCAGACACGGAGAGAATGTGCAGACTCTGCATAGACAGTGATCCAGCGGGGAATTGAACCTGGGACCCTGGCGCTGTGAAGCCTCTTGTGCTGCCCACAGTTGTTTCCAGTTTTTCCTGTGCAGAACCTTAGAATATCAGTTTATTATGTTAAAGATGCTAAGTAAATAGAAGTTGCTCCTTCAAGTGAATATTTAGTTTACAATTTCATATAACCAATTTGGTATGTTCCACATAGTGTTTTGTATTATAGAGCTGATAATCAAGGGCTAATGAATATTTTGTACAAACCTGACATTGATACATTTCAGATCCGGACGACCAATACAAATTGACAGAAGACACAAGGCAGCTTGGCTTGGTTGTATGCAGAGGGACCTCGGTTGTTCTGATTTGCCCACAGGATGGGATGGAAGCCATTCCAAATCCTTTCATCCAACAGCAAGATGGTTAACTTGGAAATGCCTCATCGCTGTATCTCAGGATTCCAATTGAGTTGGTTTTATCCATTTGCCACTGTGTTCTGATGGGGACTTGTAATATCACCAGCACTGGGGGATGTTTCCAAATGTAGTTATAGGCTGTGGAGAGCAAGAGCGTGCACTCATTTTTCAAAAATCTTGCGCAGGTTGGTTGTGAACTTGAAATTGTTGCCAGTTACATGTTGCAGTACTGGCTGAGTGACCCAGGAGTGTTGGCTGGCAAAGGCACATTTAGATATGGCAGCAATCTGTGTAACACAATGGAACAAGATTTTAGGAATGAAGCTGTCACTATGACAGGGAGTATGCTGAGCTCTCATTGGTACTAGAATCATAGTGCATTGGAAACAGTCACTTAATTCAAGCTCCAGCTGAATTTCCCCAGCAATAATCACTAGTGGAAGTTATTTTTGTTTAAAAACAAAACCATCTGATTTAGAAACCTGCAATTTTATACTCTGTTTATTTAAAATTATGTTAAATTGGACATATTTCTGGAGTCGCCTTTTATTTTCTCAGGCAACTTTTACCCGAATGCTTTTTGTAAAACAAAGTACCAGTGTTAAACTGTTATTCCGTATGGTTGTGAATAACATTTAATAACTTACTTTGGAGTCTTGCATAGAAACTTGTTTAATGTGAGTCTCTTCAGAGATTAGATTTGTTTCCTTGTTTACTTTTCGAAGCTGGATGTGGATGACGAACTTGTTTTCCTTGTACAATAAACTCTTGTTTTTCCAGTAGTTGGTACAGGGGCTGTTTTATTTTGCTTCAGTGATCCATAGAATCCCTACAATGCAGAAGGAGGCTATTTGGCCTATCGAGTCTGCACTGACCCTCTGAAAGAGCACCCTTCTAGGCCCACTCATCCACCCTATTCCCGTAACTTTGTAACCCCACCTAACCTGCATACACATCTTTGGACACTAAGGGCAATTTAGCATGGCCAATCCATCTAACTTTCACATCTTTGGACTGTGGGAGTGTTATAACCTGCCTGATTACTACTGGCTGGGGACTATTGGCAATCCCACAATCCTTGGTGAGTATGAGCTCCCCCAATGATGGGGGTGGAGGGACTCGGTCAGCTGACCCATGCTGACTTGATGGGGCCCGCCCCTGGCACCAAGCAGTTGGTCTCCCCATTGTTCTCTCCCCTCTTTCTCTCCCTTCCACCCCCCAGGCCCGGTGGCCAAACATCTTAAAAACATCACATTCCCCAATAAACAAACATCAGAAAAAACAGTGACGAAACAGCCAGTTTAGAAAAAAAGACACCCAAAAGCAGAACCAGCCCCAAAGACCACCCCACTCTAACCAGCTCCCTGCAAGACAAAGCTAACTTTAGCCATCCAAGCAGCCCCTTGTTACACATAATACTGCTTATACTTATACAGCCCAGTACTCTCCAAGGCTTCAGTGTCTTTTAGGTCGCCTCCAGCCTCTTTAATAAAAGTCCATACTTCGTCTGGTGTTTCAAAGTAGAAGTCCCGTTCCTCATGTGTGACCCACAGACAAGTTGGATACAGGAACCCAAACTTCACCCCCTTCTTAAAGAGGGCAATTTTTGCCTGATTAAACCCAGCTTGCCTCTTGGTCAAATCCGCACCCAGGTCCTGATAAATGCACAGTTCCTAATTCTCCCACTTGCTGTTCCGTTCCTTCTTAGCCCACCGCAGATCGTGTTCCTTGTCCAGGAATCGGTGAAAGTGTATCACCATCGCCCTCGATCGCGAGGGTTCTGTGCGCCGAGGGAACGCCTGAGCCCCCATCAACTTCTCCAACATGTCCGTCACATAAGCCCTCGCATCCGATGCCTCACTGCCTTCAGGGAGGCCGGCAATTTTAAGATTCTGCCTCCTGGACCTGTTCTACAGGTCCTCCAGCTTCTCCTGCATTCTTTTCTGGCGGTCGTTCATCATCTCCACCTTTGGTCTCCAGCGCAGTTATGTATTCCTCGTGCTCTGACACCATTTTCTCCACCTCCTGGGTCTCTCTTGCGTGGGTCTCTTGATCAATCGAAGCCTTAATCGGGTCCAGCATGTCCTTCAGCTTGGCGAAGCAATGTTCGAAAAACTCCACCAGCTGCCCCGTCGACCACTGTACCGTGTCCTCGCGGCCCTTGCTCACCGCCATGCTTTCCCGCGTTGCCGGCTCTGCTCGCGTCTTCCTTATTGGACTTTGTCTTCTCACACGGCCATTTCTGGTCCAATTCTCCATACACCAGAGAGGGATTTCTCCTCATTCTCACTCGTCAGGGGCTGGTTTAGCTCACTCAGCTAAATTGCTGGCTTTTAAAGCAGGCCAGCAGCACGGTTCAATTCCCGTACCAGCCTCCCCGGACAGGGGCTGTAATGTGGCGACTAAGGGCTTTTCACAGTAACTTAATTGAAGCCTACTCATGACAATAAGTGATTTTCATTTCATTTCACTGGTTTATCCCATAAAATCCAGAGGAAAAAGGTCCGAAAGTTTGTCACAGGCGGGAGATAGCTAATGTGCGACCTACTCCTCCATGGCTGCCACTGGAAGTCCTTGGCGAAGCAATCTTCAAAACTCTTCACCAGCTGCTCTGTTGACCACTATGCCATCTCCCCGCAGCCCTGGCTGTCCGCCATGCTTTCCCGCGTTGCCAGCTCTGCTCATATCTTTCTTGTAGAACTTTGTTTTCTTACATGGCCACTTCTAGTCCAATTCTCCATATGCTGGAGGGGGATTTCTCCTCACCGTCTCACTCTCCATCGATTCATCAAATAAAATCTGGGAAAAACGGGAGAAAAAGGTCCAAAGTTCTGTCACGGGTGGGAGCTATCAAATGTGCAACCTACTCCTCCATGGCTGCCACCCTCTCTGAAGCGCAGTGGGGGGCGAACAGGTGTTGAGCTGGAGCTTGACTTGGGGGGGGGGGGGTGGGTTGGGTTTCTAGTGTTGTTGATGGAAGGGGGGGTGGGTTGGGTTTCTAGTGTTGTTGATAGGCGGGGGAGGGAGAGGGGGGTAGCTGCTTTGCTGACGGGACGAACTGTTACATGGGGACAAATGGGAGGTCGGGAACGACAAATGCCCGAGGGGGGCTCAAGGAGGTGGAGGGCGCGAGCTAGAGGCTGGCCTAAAAAGGGTGATGGCTAGTCAGCAGGGGGTGTTGGGCGGGAAGCCCCCCTGACCCGGCTGATTACATGGAATGTTAAGAGGGTTGAATGGGCCAGTCAAGAGGGCTCGCGTTTCGTGCATTTGAGGGGGCTGAAAGCGGACGTGGCAATGCTACAAGAGACACACCTAAAGGTTACAGACCAGACGAGATTGAGAAAGGGGTGGGCTAACCAAGTATTCTACTCCGGGCTGGATTCAAAGACCAGGGGGTAGCGATCTTGATCAGCAAACGAGTGGCATTCAAGGCAGGGAGAATCGTGTCAGACAAGGGGGGTAGGTACATAATGGTGAGTGGGAAGCTGGAGGGGTGCTGGTGGTACTCGTGAACATATATGCTCTGAATTGGGATGGCGTGGAATTTATGAGGCGGGTGTTAGGTAAGATCCCAGACTTAAAAGTCACATAACCTGATCATGGGAGGGGACTTCAACACAGTCATTGATCCAGAATTGGACCGGTCAAAATCCAGGACAGGGAGGAGGCCGGCTGCAGCAAAGGAATTGAAGGGTTTTATGGAACAGATGGGGGAGTAGACCCATGGAGGTTTGCACAGCCGGGGGCGAAGGAGTTTTGCTTTTTTTCTCATGTCCACAAGGTACACTCTCGCATCAATTTTTTTTTTGTTCTGAGCAGGGTGCTAATACCGGAGGTGGTGGATACTGAGTACTCGGCAATCGCAGTGTCGGATCATGTCCCGCATTGGGTGGGTCTAAGGGTTAGTGTGGAGAGAGGGCAACGCCCGCTGTGGAGACTGGATGTGGGGTTGCTAGTGGATGAAGCGATCTGTGGGCAGGTTAACAAGTCCATCCAGAACTACCTGGAAACAAATGATACGGGGGAGGTCTCTGCAGTGACGGTCTGGGAAGCTTTGAAGGCAGTGGTCAGAGGGGAATTAATCTCGATACGGGCCCACAGAGAAAAAGTGGAACAGGCTGAGAGGGATAGGTTAGTGGAGGAGATACTCCAGGTGGACAGGAGATACTCGGAGGCCCCGGACGCGGGGCTACTGAGGGAGCGGTGGAGGTTACAGGAGGAGTTTGGGCTGTTGACCACAGGGAAAGCAGTGGAACAGTTGAGGAAGGCAAGGGGGATGATTTATAATTACGGGGGAAAGGCAAGCAGAATGTTAGCGCACCAGCTCAGGAAAAGGGAGGTGGCCAGGGAGATAGGTAAAGAGTAGAGGTGGGAATGCTGTCCTGGGCCCAGTGGGGGTGAATGAGGTGTTTAAGGACTTCTATAGTAAATTATATGAGTCGGAACCCCCAGCTGGGGTGGAGGGGATGAGGCAGGTTTTGGATCAGTTGAGGTTTCCAAGGGTAGATGAGGATCTGGTGGAAGGGCTGGGAGCTCCGATTGAGAAAATAATCAAGGGCTGGAGGGCATGCAGTCGGGTAAGGCCCCGGGGCCTGATGGCTACCCGGTGGAATTCTATAAGACGTTTCAGAGATATTGAGCCCACTGCTGGTGAGGGCATTTAATGAAGCAAGAGAGAAGGGAGTCCTCCCCCCAACAATGTCGTAGGCCTCGATTTCATTGATGCAGAAACAGGAGAAGGATCTGGAGCAATGTGGGTCATACAGGCCAATTTCTCTACCGAATGTGGGCACCAAACTGCTGGCTAAGATACTGGCCACGGGCAGCACGGTGGTGCAGTGGGTTAGCCCTGTCGCCTCACGGCGCCGAGGTCCCAGGTTCAATCCCTGGGTCACTGTTCGTGTGGAGTTTGCACATTCTCCCCGTGTTTGCGTGGGTTTCGCCCCCACAACCCAAAGATGTGCAAGGTAGGTGGATTGAATGCGCTAAATTGCCCCTTAATTGGAAAAAATGAATTGGGTACTCTAAATTTAAAAAAAAGATACTGGCCACAAGGATAGAGGACAGTTCGGGGGTGATAGGGGAAGACCAGACAGGATTTGTAAAGGGCAGGCAACTCAAGGCTAATGTTCGAAGGCTTTTAAATGTTATTATGGTGCCCTCAAAAGGAAGGGAGATGGAGGTGGTGGTAGCGATGGATACAGAGAAGGCTTTTGATTGGGTGGAGTGGAATTACCTGTGGGAGGCGCTGGGAAGGTTTGGGTTTGGTGAGGGCTTTATTGACTGGGTGCAGTTGCTCTATCGGGCACCAGTAGCGAGTGTGCATACGAACTGGCTGAGGTTGGGGTATTTCACACTACACTGAGGGACGAGGTCCTCTCCCCGTTACTGTTTGCTCTGGCCATAGAGCCATTGGTCATGGTGTTAAGAACCTCTAGGAACTGGACAGGGCTGGTTCGGTGGTTGGGGGGGGGGGGGGGGGGGGGGGGTTTGTGGAGCACGAGGTTGCACTTTACACAGCTGCTCTTGTACATTTCGGACCCATTGAAGGGGATGGGGAAAGTAATGTGAATCCTGGGGCAATTTGGTAATTTTTCGGGGTATAAATTGAACATGGGGAAAAGCGAGATGTTCGCGATCTAGGCAAGAGGACAGGAGAAGAGACTGGGAGAGCTGCCACTTAGAATGGTAGGAAAGAGCTTTCGGTATCTGGGAATCAAGGTGGCCCGGGAATGGGAGGCACTGCACAAGTTAAACCTATCCGGGCTGGTAGAACAAATGTAGGAGGACTTTAAGAGATGGTACATGCTCCCGCTATCATTGGCGGGGAGGGTACAGATGGTAAAAATGACGGTTCTCCTCAGATTTCTGTTTGTCTTTCAGTGCCTCCCCATCTTCATCCCGAGGGCCTTTTTAAACGGGGGAATAAGGTTATTTTGGGCTTTGTGTGGGCGGGTAAACCCCACGAATGAAGAAAGTGTTGCTGGAGCGCAGTCGGGGGGGGGGGGGGGGGGGGGGAGGGAAAGGTGGGTTGACGCTGCCGAACTTTTGTAATTACTATGGGTGGCTAATATAGCCATGATTAGGAAGTGGGAGGATGAGCGAGAAGGAGAGCTAGAGGTGGTCTATGGGCAGATGCCCTAAGCAGGGTTAATACCTCCTCATCATGTGCCAGGCTTGACCTGATACAGTTCAAGGTAGTCCAGCAGGCACACATGACGGTGGTCCGGATAAGCAAGTATTTCGGGGTAGAGGACAGGTTTGCAAGGTCCGTGGGAAGCCCAGCAAATCATGTCCACATGTTTTGGGCATGCCCGAAGCTTACAGGGTTTTGGCAGGGTTTCTCTAAGGCAATGTCCACGGTACTCAAAACATGGGTGGTGCCGAGTCCGGAGGTGGCGATCTTTGGAGTATCGGAAGAGCCGGGAGTCCAGGGGCGAAAGAGGCCGACATCTTGGCCTTTGTCTCCCTGGTAGCCCGGAGACGGTTTTTATTAATGTGGAGGGACTCGAAGCCCCCGAGTTTAGAGACCTGGGTTAGTGACATGGCTGAGTTTCTCAGTCTCGAGAAAATAAAGTTCACCTTAAGTGGGTCAATGTAAGGGTTCACTCGGAGTGGCAGCCGTTCATCGACTTTCTCGGGGAAATTTAAAATGTCAGGAGAAGCAGAATTCCAAAGGGGGGGAGGGCCGGACTGTTGTTTTATGGTTGGGGTGCGTGAAGATTGGGATGCGGGTGGAAATGTTTATTGGACCATGTGTGGTGAATGTAACATGGTAATTCACACTGTATGCACTATATTGACCAGTAAATACCAATAAACTGGGATATCAGGCAGGAGGTGTTCATCTTTGGCAATGCTGAACGATACAGGGACTAAAAGAATTAAACTGTAAGAACAAGTTACATACAAACCAGAATTCTATTCCCCGCGAGTATAAGGGATTTAGAAGGCGATTTGACTGAGATGTTTAAGATGGTTAACAGGGTAGGTAGAGAGGAAACATTTCCTCTATTGGGGAGTGCAGAACAAGACGGTAGCATGGTGGTTAGCATAAATGCTTCACAGCTCCAGGGTCCCAGGTTCGATTCCCAGCTGGGTCACTGTCTGTGCGGAGTCTGCACGTCCTCCCCGTGTTTGCGTGGGTTTCCTCCGGGTGCTCCGGTTTCCTCCCACAGTCCAAAGATGTGCAGGTTAGGTGGATTGGCCATGCTAAATTGCCCGTAGTGTCCTAATAGTAAGGTTAAGGGGGGGAGTTGTTGGGTTACAGGTATAGGGTGGATATGTGGGTTTGAGTAGGGTGATCATTGCTCGGCACAACATCGAGGGCCGAAGGGCCTGTTCTGTGCTGTGCTGTGCTGTACTGTTCTATGTTCTATATTTGTAAGCGCAGTAGCGTTATCCGACCACTAGGGGGAGTAGCTCTGGGAATGCTCAGGAGCTTGTACAGGGCTCCACCCTTGGCTCCGCCCACGACTCCTCCCCCTTGTGCTGCTGTATAAATACCCTTGTCCAGAGTCAGCCTGCAGTTCACCGAGAGTTCATCAATGGGTAACAGGCTGGCTCTGTAGTAAGCAGATTAAAGCCTATATTCATATCGGAAATCACACGTCTGGTGAATTGATGGTTCCATCAATTTAATCTACTTAAGAACAGTCAAGATCGATCATGGAATCGGCCCTCAAGCCTGGACGCCTGGAACACGACCCGCAGGATGCAGGGGCAAAAGAAATCTTCTCCCTCTGGCTGCGGTGCTTTAAGGCCTACCTGGCAGAAGCGAGCACAGCCGAAACAACAGAGGAACAGAAGTTAAGTCTACTGCACGCGAGGATGAGCCACAGAATCTCTACGCAACTAAACTCGGCCGGTTCATATACTGCAGCGCTAGCGGTACTCGATAAGATATATGTAAGGCCCATAACAAAGTTTACGCACGCCATGTGTTCACGACTCGCCGCCAGCGGCCTACAGAATCACTCGCCGAATTTTTAAGGGAACTCAATAATTTGTCAAATGACTGTAATTATCAAGCGGTTACCGCGGCTGAACACAGAGAACTTGCTGTACGCAATGTTTTTGTAGCGGGCCTCAGGTCTAATGTGCGCCAACGACTGCTGGAAAAGGAGGCCCAAGACTCAGAAACAACTGTGGAAGCTGCGACCACGATGGAGGTCTCCTTCCGCAGCCTTAATTCGTTCCCCGCGGACCCCGCGACCCAATCATGGGCCCCCGACCAGCGACTCCCCCAGGTCTGTGCTACGCGGCCGCCCAGCCACCATGCTGCCCCAGCCAACCACTATGCTGGTCCAGCCAGCCACTATACTGCTCCAGTCTGCCATTTCTGCGGCCAGAATCAGCACTTGCGGCAGCACTGTCCGGCCCGCAACGTGACCTGCAGCAGCTGCGGGCAGAAAGGCCACTACGCAAGAGTGTGCCTCGCTAAAAGGGCCCCAGCTTCCAACTCCCCAGCGGCACAAAGTAATCGCTCCCCACACCCGCGGGGCCCGAAACGCTGCGGCCTATGCCCCGACTCCGCCCCCTCCCGCCACGTGCGATACATGGGGGCCGCCATCTTGGCAAACCTCCACCACACGGCTGGCCACGTGTGACTCATGGGGGCCACCATCTTGGACGCCATCTTCCTCGCCGCCCGCCACGTGCGATCCACGGGCCCGACCTGCATCTCCACGCTCGGACTACTCATCGGAAGAGTACGACTATGAACTCAGAGGGCAGTCATCACGGGGCCACTCCAGCACAGCTGATCGAGCTGCCGACTACCCGCAACTCAGCGCAGTCATTCTGGACCAATCACGCCCGAAGCGTCTGCGAAATTCGATGGCAGAGGTCCAAATCAACGGGTACAAAACGCCATGCCTCTTCGACTCCGGGAGCACTGAGAGCTTCATACATCCAGACCTGGTAAGACGCTGTTCGCTCCCCGTTTTCCCCGTGCGACAAACTATCTCGCTCGCTTCAGGCTCCAATTCGGTCCAGATCCAGGGACGTACTGCCGCGACACTCACAATCCGAGGCGCTAGCTACTCAAAATTCAAACTCTACGTTTTGCCCGACCTCTGCGCGCCACTCTTATTAGGCCTAGACTTTCAATGTAACCTTAAGAGCCTCACCCTCAGCTTCGGAGGGCCCCTGCCCCCACTCACTATCTGCAGCCTCGCTACGCTGCGAATCCCCCCCCCCCTCCTTTCTTCGCCAATCTCACAAAGGACTGTAAACCCGTAGCCACTCGTAGCAGGCGGTACAGCCTGCAGGATAGGGTATTTATCAGAACAGAGGTCCGAAGTCTTCTCAGTGAGGGGATTATAGAGGCCAGCAATAGTCCCTGGAGAGCTCAGGTGGTGGTCGTTAAGACCGGGGAAAAATTCTGCATGGTTGTCGACTATAGTCAGACCATAAATAGATTTACGCTCCTCGACGCGTATCCCCTCCCCAGGATTGCAGACATGGTAAACCAGATCGCCCAGTACCGGCTCTTTTCCACGGTGGATCTGAAGTCTGCATACCACCAGCTCCCAATCCGCCCGGAGGACCGCCACTCAACGGCATTCGAGGCCGATGGCCGCCTCTTCCATTTCCTCCGGGTCCCTTTCGGCGTCACTAATGGGGTCTCGGTGTTCCAACGAGCAATGGACCGAATGGTGGACCAGTACGGGCTGCGGGCCACGTTTCCGTACTTGGACAATGTCACCATCTGCGGCTATGACCAGTAGGACCACGACGCCAACCTCCACCGTTTTCTCCAGACGCCACAGAAACTGAATCTCACATACAACAAGGAGAAATGCGTTTTCCGCACAACCAGACTAGCCATCCTCGGCTACGTCGTGGAAAACGGAGTCTTGGGCCCAGACCCGGACCGTATGCGCCCTCTTAGAACTTCCACCCACCCATTGCCCCAAGGCCCTCAAATGGTGCTTGGGCATCTTCTACTACGCCCAATGGGTCCCTCAATATGCGGACAAAGCCCGCCCACTCTTTAGGACCACACGATTTCCCCTGTCAGCCGAGGCACGCCAGGCCTTCGACGGCATCAAGGAGGACATCGCCAAAGCGGTCATGCGGGCGGTGGATGAATCCACTCCATTCCAGTTGAGAGCGACGCCTCAGAGGTAGCTCTAGCAGCCACGCTAAATCAGGCACACTAATTCTCACCAATTTAGCCCACACTTAGATTTGTTGTATCCATGGGCAATGTCACCCCCCCCCCCCCCCCCCCCCCCCCCCCCCGCCTCACACACACACGTGGACACTACCCCACACCCTCCCAAGTGAGGGACCCCGCTCTTCAGGCTACCATCACTCCTCCAACCGTCCAGAGGCCCCCACTTGCCTGGCCTGCACTCCTTTACCCTCCTTTAATGGGCCTGGCCCCCCCGACCCTTGGCAATGCCACACTGGTACCCAGGCAGTGCTCCTGATGGCAGTGCCACCTGGGCACATTTGCAGGTGAAGGTGAGCACCTTGGCATGTTCCGGAGGGCCACCCTGCACTCACTCTGACCACCCAGGGGTTTCCGATGGCTCGGGAAACTGTTCCGCCTCGTCCACACTTGTGTGGATCAGCACTAATCAGCGCCCAGCTGCAGCCTCCCTGGGGAGGCTGGTGGATCCATCGCAGGTTGGTCGTAAGTAGGTTTACGACCTACTTCCACGAGTATCATTCGGTCCCGCCATTTGGAGCAGGGTTGCTACTCCGACATCTCGCAGGATTTTGGAGAATCCTGCGAGGCGCGGAAGCTCTCGCGATGCTGGCTGGAGGGCTTTCCCGAGATTCTCCGGCCACGTTGTGCTCTCGCTTGAGCCAATGCGGCCGGAGAATCACGTTCTAAGATTCTATGATAATTACCCACAGGGACATTTAAAATGTGAACCTGAGTTAGGAACAAAGTTCAATGCAAAAAATAAAAGGCCGTCACGGTGTCACAATCACTGCTGCCTCAGCACCGAGGACCCGAGCTCGATCTTTCCATGTGGCGTTTGCACATTCTTCCCGTGTCTGTGTGGGTCTCACCCCCCACAAACCCATAGATGTGCAGTGTAGCTATGGATTGGCCATGCTAAATTGCCCTTTAATTGGGAAAAAAATGAATTGGGTTCTAAGTTTACTAAAAAATAAATAAATGAATACAAAAAAATAAAAAAAAGCTAGACAAAGTCAGGATTAGGAAGTAGCTGAGGAGAGGACAGAAAATTATGTTTCAGTTGTGGGTTCCTATCAATACTCAGTAACTGAATTCTAGGGATCTTTACAATTAACTCTTGGGTGTTGTCATTTCATTTATTTAAAAGAGCACAGCTTAATTTGGCCATGTGGGGGCACTCAGTGCTGTTGGGAAGGGAGTTCCAGGACTTTGACCCCGTGATAATGTGTGAAACAAAATAGTTCCAAGACAGGTTGATGTATATTTTGGAGGGGGAACGTGCAGATGGTAGTGTACCTGCCATGTACCCGCTGCCCATGTCCTTCCAGTTGTTACAGGTCGTCGGTTTGGAAGGTGCTGTTAAAAGAGCCTTTGGAATTTCTGCAGTACATCCTGTATATAAAACACACTGCTGCAACCGTGCGTCGCTGGTGGAGGAAGTGAATGTGTAGGCTGATGGATAGGGTGTTGATCATGCCTATCTTTATTGTCACAAGTATGCTTACATTAACACTGCAATGAAGTTACTGTGAAGATCCCCTAGTTGCCACATTCCGGTGCCTTTTTGGGTACACAGACGGAGAATTCAGAATGTCCAATTCACCTAACAGTGTGTTTTTCGGGACTCATGGGAGGAAACCGGAGCACCTGGAGGAAACCCACGCAGACACAGGGAGAACGTGCAGACTCCGCACAGGCAGTGACCCAAGCCGGGAATCAAACCTGGGACCCTGGTACTGTGAAGCAACAATGCTACTGTCAGCGATTCTGCAAATTGAACTGGTGCCCAGTCCCTTAGGGGCCATATTTGGGGTATCAGACATGCCGGAGCTGTAGACTGGGGCGGGGCGAATGTCCTAACCTTCGTCTTGCTGATTGCTCATAGATGGGTTCTGTTGGAGTGGAGATCAGCTTCTCCACCCAATGCCTCAGTATGGCTAGGGGATCTTATGGAGTTTTTATACCTTGAAGAATATTAAATACGCCCTGAGAAGGGATCTTCTACAAAAGGTGGAGCTAGTCACCGTCAGGGGATGGTTTTGTGGGGTGTGGGTACTACTGTTTTTTTTTCCTGTTTTATTGTTTTGTATTTATCAAAAATGTTCAATCCAAATATTTTTTTTAAAGTTTCTGGTCAATGGAAATCCCCAAGTGGGAATTTAGCGATTGATATTGTCATTGAATGTCAAGGGGAGATGGTCAGATTATCTTGTTGGACTTGATCATTGTCTGGCATTTGCAAATGAGATTCCCATCATAAATTAGCCCAAGCCTGAATGTTGTCCAGGTCTTGCTGCATGTGTTCTCAGTCAGGATCTGAGGAGTTGTGGATGGTACTGAACATTATGCAACCATGATGGAGAAACGGTCACTGAAGCAGCTGAAGATGGTTGTGCCTATGACACTACCCTGAGGAACACCTGCAACAATTTTTAAAAAATAAAAAATTTAGAGTACCCAATTAATTTTTTCCGATTAGGGGCAATTTAGCGTGGCCAATCCACCTAGCCTGCACATCCTTTTTCACATTTTCACAAAAAGGAAAACAATAACAGAAAATTCTAAGAACAGAACCCACCTCCCCCACCTCCCCCCCCCCCCCCCCCCCCCCGTATATATAAAAGAGAAACAATAAATTAACGCCCGTCGTTGGCAAAAAACAGATATTCAACCCAAAACAAAAACAAAGAGACAGCCCCTCCCCACCTCTTCTTCCCCCCCACCCCCACCCCCCAGGTTGCTGCTGCTGACCTTTTGTTTTTACCGTTCTGCCAGGAGATCTAGGAATGGTTGCCATCTCCTGAAAAACCCCTGCACTGAACCCCTTAGGGCAAATTTCACCCTCTCCAATTTAATAAACCCCGCCATATCGTTGGGGGCCTCGCATCCTTCCACTGAAGAAGAATCCTCTGCCGGGCTACTAGGGACGCAAAGGCCAGAACACCGGCCTCTTTCGCCTCCTGCACTCCCGGCTCCACTGCAACCCCAAATATTGCGAGTCCCCAGCCTGGATTGACCCTGGATCCTACCACCCTCGATACCGTCCTTGCTACACCCTTCCAAAATTCCCCCAGTGCTGGACATGCCCAGAACATGTGGACATGGTTTGTTGGGCTCCCTGAGCACCTAATACACCTGTCCTAGCTCCCAAAAAACCGGCTCATCTTTGTCCCGGCCAATGAGCCCTAAACTGTATGAGGCTAAGCCTCGCACACGAAGAGGAGGAGTTCACCCTTTCTAGGGCATCCGCCCACGTCCCCTACTCAATCTCCTCACCCAGCTCCTCCTCCCATTTATCTTTAAGCTCCTCCACCGAGGCCTCGTCTACCTCCTGCATCACTTGGTACGTTGCCGAGATCCTCCCCTCCCCTCCCCAACCCACACCCCCGAGAGCACCCATGCGGCAGCAGCAGAGGGAACCCCACCACCTGCCGCCTGACAAACGCCCTTACTTGCATGTACCTAAAGGTGTTCCCCGGGGGAAGCCCAAACTTCCCCTCCAGCTCACCCAGGCTCGCAAACTTCCCGTCTATGAACAGGTCCCCCAGCCTCCTGACATCTGCCCTGTGCCAACTCAGGAACCCGCCATCAATTCTCCCCGGAACAAACCGGTGGTTCCCCCGTATCGGGGACCCCATCGAGGCCCCCACCTCCCCCCTGTGCCGCCTCCATTGCCCCCAAATCTTGAGGGTAGCTGCCACCACCGGGCTCGTGGTATACCTTGTCGGAGGGAGCAGCAGCGGCGCCGTTGCCAGCGCTTCCAGGCTCGTGCCCACACTGGATGCCATCTCCATCCTCTTCCATGCTGCCCCCTCCCCGTCCATTACCCACTTACGCACTATCGCTGCGTTGGCAGCCCAATAATACCCACGGAGGTTGGGCAATGCCAGCCCCCTCCATCCCTGCCCCGCTCCAAGAACACCCATCTCACCCTTGGTGTCCCGTGGGCCCACACAAACCCCGTAATGCTCCTGTTAACCTGCCTGAAAAAGGCCTTCGGGATAAGGATGGGGAGGCACTGGAACAGGAACAGAAACCTCGGGAGCACCGTCATCTTGACTGACTGCACCCTACCCGCCAAAGACAGCGGCAGCATGTCCCACCTCTTAAACTCCTCCTCCATTTGCTCCACCAGCCTTGTGAGGTTTAGCTTATGCAAGGCCCCCCAGCTCCTGGCCACCTGCACCCCCAAGTACCTGAAGCTCCTCTCCGCCCTTTTCAGTGGGAGCCTCCCAATCCCCCCCTCCTGGTCCCCCGGGTGTACCACAAACAGCTCGCTTTTCCCAAAGTTAAGCTTATACCCTGAGAAATCCCCAAATTCCCGGAGAATCCCCATCACCGCCGGCATTCCCTCCACCGATCCGCCACATACAACAATAGGTCGTCCGCATAGAGCGACACTCGGTGCTCCTCCCCACCCCGGGCAAGCCCCCTCCAATCCCCCTACTCCCTCAGCGCCATAGCCAGGGGTTCAATTGCCAGCGCAAAAAGAAAGGGGGACAGGTGTGGTGAATGTAATATATAGATGTATATATGTTAATTCACACTGTCTTTGTAAGCGCAGTAGTGCTATCCTACCACTAGGGGGAGTAGCGCTGGGAGCACTCAGGAACTCGTACTGGGCTCCACCCTTGGCTCCGCCCATGACTCCTCCCCCTAGTGCAGCTGTATAAATACCCTTGTCCAGAGTCAGCCTGAGTTCACTACGAGTTCATCAACGGGTAACAGGCTGGCTCTGAAGTAAGTCGATTAAAGCCTATATTCATATCGGAAATACGTGTCTGGTGAATTGATGGTTCCATCAAATTAATCGACTTAAGAACAGTAAAGATCGATTATGGAATCGGCCCTCAACCCTGGACGCCTGGAACTCGACCCGCAGGATGCAGAGGCTAAAGAAATCTTCTCCCACTGGATCCGGTGCTTCAAGGCCTACCTGGCAGAAGCGAGCACAGCCGAAACGACAGAGGATCAGAAGCTAAGTCTACTGCACGTGAGGGTGAGCCACAGAATCTCTACGCAACTAAACTCGGCCAGTTCATATACTGCGGCGCTAGCAGTTCTCGATAAAATTTATGTAAGGCCCATTAATGAAGTTTACGCTCGCCATGGGCAGCATGGTAGCATTGTGGCTAGCACAATCGCTTCACAGCTCCAGGGTCCCAGGTTCGATTCTGGCTTGGGTCACTGTCTGTGTGGAGTCTGCACATCCTCCCCGTGTGTGCGTGGGTTTCCTCCGGGTACTCCGGTTTCCTCCCACAGTCCAAAGACGTGCAGGTTAGGTGGATTGGCCATGATAAATTGCCCTTAGTGTCCAAAATTTCCCTTAGTGTTGGGTGGGGTTACTGGGTTATGGGGAAAGGGTGGAGGTGTTGACCTTGGGTAGGGTGCTCTTTAAAACAGCCGGTGCAGACTCGATGGGCCGAGTGGCCTCCTTCTGCACTGTAAATTCTATGATAATCTATGATGTGTTCACGACTCGCCACCAGCGGCCTACAGAATCACTCGCCGAATTCCTAAGGGTACTCAATAATTTGTCCAATGACTGTAATTACCAAGCGGTTACCGCGGCTGAACACAGGGAATTGGCGGTACGCAATGTTTTTGTAGCGGGCCTCAGGTCTAACTATGTGCGCCAACAACTGCTGGAAAAGGGGGCCCAGGACTTAGAAACAACTGTGGAAGCTGTTACCACGATGGAGGTCTCCTTCCGCAGCCTTAACCCGTTCCCCGCGGACCCCGCGACCCAATCATGGGCCCCCGACCAGCGAATCCCCCAGGCCTGTGCTACGCAGCCGCCCAGCCACCATGCTGCCCCAGCCAGCCGCTATGCTGTTCCAGCCAGCCACTATGCTGCTCCAGCCTACCATTTCTGCGGCCAGAACCAGCACCCGCGGTAGCACTGCCCGACCCACAACGCGACCTGCAGCAGCTGCGGGCGAAAAGGCCATTACGCAAGAGTGTGCCTCGCAAAAAGGGCCCCAGCTTCCAACTCCCCAGCGACTCGCAGTAATCACTCCCCTCACTCGCAGGCCCGCGGGGCCCGAAACGGTGGGCCTATGCCCCGACTCCGCCCCCTCCAGCCACGTACGATCTATGGGGGCCGCCATCTTGGAAAACCTCCACCACGAGGCCGGCCACGTGCGACTCATGGGGGCCGCCATCTTGGACGCCATCTTACTCGCCGCCCGCCACGTGCGACCCACTGGCCCGATCGGCATCTCAGCGCTCGGACAACTCTGCGGAAAAATTCGAATTCGACCATGAACTCAGAGGGCAGTCATCACGGGGCCACTCCAGCACAGCTGATCGAGCCGCCGACTACCCGCAACTCAGCGTGGTCACCCTGGACCAATCACGACCAAAGAATCTACGAATCTCGATGGCAGAGGTCCAAATCAACGGGTACAGAACGCCATGCCTTTTCGATTCCGGGAGCACGGAGAGCTTCATACATCCAGACCTGGTAAGACGCTGTTCGCTTCCCGTTTTCTCCGTGCAGCAAACTGTCTCGCTCGCTTCAGGCTCTTATTAGGCCTAGACTTCCAATGCAACCTCAAGAGCCTCACCCTCAGCTTCGGAGGGCCCCTGCCCCCACTCACGATCTGCAGCCTCGCTATGCTGCGAATCCCCCCCCTCCTCTCTTTGCCAATCTCACTAAGGACTGTAAACCCGTAGCCACTCGTAGCAGGCGGTATAGCCTGCAGGATAAGGTATTTGTCAGAGCAGAGGTCCGAAGGCTACTCAGTGAGGGGGTTATAGAGGCCAGCAATAGTCCCTGGAGAGCTCAGGTGGTGGTCGTTAAGACCGGGGGAAAATTCCGTATGGTGGTCGACTACAGCCAGACCATAAATAGATTTACGCTCCTCGACGCGTATCCCCGCCCCAGGATTGCAGACATGGTAAACCAGATCGCCCAGTACCGGCTCTTTTCCACGGTGGATCTGAGGTCAGCATACCACCAGCTCCCAATCCGCCCGGAGGACCGCCACTACACGGCATTCGAGGCCGATGGCCGCCTCTTCCATTTCTTCCGGGTCCCTTTCGGCGTCACTAATGGGGTCTCAGTGTTCCAACGAGCAATGGACCGAATGGTGGACCAGTACGGGCTGCGGGCCACGTTTCCGTACTTGGACAATGTCACCATCTGCGGCTATGACCAGCAGGACCACGACGCCAACCTCCACCGTTTTCTCCAGACGGCACAGAAACTGAACCTCACGTACAAGGAGAAATGCGTTTTCCGCACAACCAGACTAGCCATCCTCGGCTATGTCGTGGAAAGCGGAGTCCTTGGCCCCGACCCGGACCGTATGCGAACTCCCTCCCCCTCATTGTCCCAAAACCCTCAAAAGGTGCTTGGGAGTTTTTTTCTACTACGCCCAGTGGGTCCCTCAATATGCGGACAAAGCCCGCCCACTCTTTAGGGCCACACGATTCCCCCTGTGAGCCGAGGCACGCCAGGCCTTTGGTGGCATCAAGGAGGACATCGCCAAAGCGGCCATGCGGGCGGTGGATGAATCCACCCCATTTCAGGTAGAGAGCGACACCTCAGAGGTAGCTCTTGCAGCCACATTAAATCAGGCAGGGAGGCCCGTTGCATTTTTCTCCCGTACCCTCTCCGCTTCAGAACTCCGACACTCCTCAGTCGAGAAAGAAGCACAAGCCATTGTGGAGGCTATCCGTCACTGGAGGCACTACCTCGCAGGTAGGAGGTTCACCCTCATCACCGACCAAAGATCGGTTGCCTTCATGTTCGACAACTCGCAAAGGGGCAAAATAAAAAACGGCAAAATTCTGAGGTGGAGGATCGAACTCTCCACCTACAATTACGATATCAAATATCGACCCGGGAAGCTCAACGAGCCTCCGGATGCCCTATCCCGCGGGACAGGCACCAGCGCGCAGATTGACCGATTGAAAGTCATCCACAATGACCTCTGCCACCCGGGGGTCACCCGGCCCGCCCACTACACCAGGGCCCGAAACCTGCCTTTCTCCAACGAGGAGGTAAAAGCGGTCACCAGGGTCTGCCCGATCTGTGCGGAGTGCAAACCGCACTTCTATAGACCAGACAGGGCCCACCTGGTCAAGGCTTCTAGGCCCTTTGAACGCCTCGCGATTGATTTGAAAGGGCCACTCCCCTCAACTAACAAGAACGTTTACTTCTTAAACGTCGTAGACGAGTTCTCCCGTTTCCCATTTGCTATCCCGTGCCCCGACATGACCTCCCACACAGTCATTAGGGCCCTGCATAGCATCTTCACCCTGTTTGGTTTCCCCAGCTACGTACACAGCGACCGGGGTTTGTCCTTCATGAGCGACGAGCTGCGTCAGTACTTGCTCGACAAGGGCATCGCCTCGAGCAGGACTACCAGCTACAACCCCAGGGGGAACTGGCAGGTGGAAAGGGAGAACGCGACGGTCTGTAAGACCGTCCTACTGACCCTCCGGTCTAGAAAGCTCCAAGTCTCCCAGTGGCAGGAAGTCCTCCCAGACGCGCTCCAAGCTATTAGGTCCCTTTTGTGTACGGCGATCAATCAGACCCCTCACGAGAGGCTCTTCATTTTTTCCAGGGGCACTACCACGGGGGTCTCACTTCCGGCATGGCTGAGGACACCGGGCCCCGTACTCCTGAGGAAACACGTCAGGGCACACAAAACCGACCCCCTTGTTGAGAAGGTGCGCCTGCTCCACTCCAAACCCCAGTACGCATTTGTCGAGTTCCCTGACGGCCGTCAGGACACAGTATCCCTCCGGGATCTGGCACCCGCCGGATCCAGCGCCCCCTCTACCCCCACAGAAGGACCTCTCACCCTACACCCCATGCTGCCGCCCCCTTGCGCTCCCGTGCCCACGAGCTCGCTCCACCAGTTCCGCGCCCCCGCGCCGGCCAGCCCCCAGCGCCCCCAGGCCCTGGTCGAACCAGGAGAGTATGAAGCCATCGTACCCCACCACACAACACCCATCCAGCCACCGCAAGAGGCTGCAACCCCGGTGCTCCGCAGATCACAGCGGACAATTCGACCACCGGTCAGACTGACGTTGTAGACCACCACCCCCGCCGGACTTGATTTTTTTGCAGGGGGTGAAGGTGAATGTAATATATGTGTACATATGATAATTCACAATGTCTTTGTAAGCGCAGTAGCGCTATCCTACCACTAGGGGGGGTAGCGCTGGAGCACTCAGGAACTTGTACTGGGCTCCACCCTTGGCTCCGCCCACGGCTCCTCCCCCTAGTGCAGCTGTATAAATATCCTTGTCCAGAGTCAGCCTGAGTTCACTACGAGTTCATCAACGGGTAACAGGCTGGCTCTGAAGTAAGTCGATTAAAGCCTAGATTCATATCGGAAACACGTGTCTGGTGAATTGATGGTTACATCAACAGGGGACACCCCTGCCTCATCCCTCGGTATGGTCGAAAATATTCCGACCTCTTATTCGTGGCCACACTCGCCATCGGGGCTTCATACAACAGCCTCACCCAACTGACAAACCCCTCCCCAAACCCGAACCTTTCCAGCACCTCCCACAAGTACCCCCACTCGATCCTATCAAAGGCCTTCTCCGCATCTAGCGCCACCACTATCTCCGCCTCCCCTTCCACCGCCGGCATCATAATAACGTTCAAGAGCCTCCGTATATTAGTGTTCAGCTGCCTCCCCTTCACAAACCCCGTTTGATCCTCGTGGATAACCTGCGGCACACAATCTTCTATCCTCGTGGCTAAGATCTTTGCCAACAACTCGGTGTCCACATTCAGGAGTTAGATTGGCCTGTATGACCCACACTGCAGGGGATCCTTGGCTCGCTTAAGGATCAAGGAGATCAGCGCCCAAGACATCGTCAAGGGCAAAGCCCACCCCTCCCTCGCCTCGTTGAAGGTCCTAACCAACAGGGGGCCCAGCAGGTCTGAATACGCCATGTAAAATTCAACCGGGAACCCATCCAGCCCCAGTGCCTTCCCCGACTGCATATTCCCTATCCCTTTAACCAGCTCCTCAAGCTCAACTGGCGCCCCCAGACCCTCCACCCGTCCCTCCTCCACCCTCGGGAATCTCAGCCGGTCCAAAAACGCCCCATCCCCCCCTTCTCTGCCGGAGGTTCGGACCGATATAGTCTCATAAAAGTCCCTGAAGACCCCATTAATGTCTACCCCCCTCCGCACCACATTTCCTCCCCGGTCCTTAACTCCACCAATCTCCCTAGCTGCATCCCACTTACGGAGCTGGTGTACAGCATCCTACTCGCCTTCTCTCCATACTCGTACACCGCACCCTGAGCCTTTCACCATTGAGCCTCCGCCTTTCTGGTGGTCAACAAGTCAAACTCAGCACGAAGGCTGCGCCGCCCCCGCAACAATCCCTCCTCCGGGGCCTCCGCGTACCTCCTGTCCACCCTCACCATCTCCCCCACCAATCTCTCCCTTTCTCTCTGCTCCCCTCTCTCCCTGTGGGCCCGAATGGAGATCAACTCCCCCCGAACCACCGCCTTCAGCGCCTCTCAGACCGTCCCCACTCGGACCTCCCCATTATCGTTGGCCTCCAGGTACCTCTCGATGCATCCTTGAACCCGCCCCCTCACATCCTCGTCCGCCAGCAGCCCTATCTCCAAGCGCCACAACGGGCGCTGGTCCCTCTCCTCCCCCAGCTCGAGGTCCACCCAATGCGGGGCACGGTCAGAAATGGCTATCGCCAAGTACTCAGCGTCTACTACCCCCGCAATCAGCGCCCTACTCAAAACAAAGAAATCGATCCGGGAGTAGGCCTTATGCACATGGGAGAAGTATGAAAATTCCCTGGCCCTCGGCCTCGCGAACCTCCATGGATCCACCCCTCCCATCTGGTCCATAAACCCCCTCAGCACCTTAGCCGCCACAGGCCTCCTACCCGTCCTGGAACTGGATCGATACAGTGGTGGATCCAGCACCGTGTTGAAATCCCCCCCAATTATCAGACCCCCGCCTCCAAATCTGGAATCCGGCCCAACATGCGCCGCATGAAACCCGCATCATCCCAATTCGGGGCATATACATTGACCAGCACCACCCACTCCCCTTGCAGTTTGCCGCTCACCATCACGTACCTCCCGCCGCTGTCTGCCACCACACTCGACGCCTCAAACGACACCCTCTTCCCCACCAGGATCGCCACCCCCCGGTTTTTTGCACCCAACCCCGAATGAAACACTTGGCCCACACACCCCTTCCTCAACCTGACCTGATCCGCCACCTTCAGGTGCGTCTCCTGAAGCATAGCCACATCCGCCTTCAGCCCCCTCAGTTGCGCGAACACGCGGGACCGTTTGACCGGCCCATTCATTCCCCTCACATTCCAGGTGATCAGCCGGATCGGAGGGCCACCTGCCCCCCTCCCCCGTCGACTAGCCATCACCCTTCCGTAATCCACCACGTGCCTGTGCCCCCCGCTCAGCCCGTTCCCCACAGCGACAGACCCCCATCCCTACCCCCTCTGCACACTCCAGCTCCTTCTTGGCCATTCCAGCAGCAACCCGATATCCACTCCTCTTCTCTCTCTCCCCCCCCCCCCCCCCCCCCCCACCACCACCACCACCAAGCTAGGGCCTCCCTAGCTGCGTAACTCCGGTCATTGTACTTCCGTAAGTCAGCCAACCCCTGCTGACCCCGGCTGCTCCTGCCACCCCAATTACCCTCCCCAGTGTCCCCCAACCATTCCCCCAATGCTGACCCCGCCCCCTGCTTCTCCAGCGCAGGAGAGAGGCCCGCGCCCCCCATCCCACGCCCCGCCCCCCCCGACCCAAAACGCGGGAAGACAGGCACATGACCCAACAGGGCCGCGAACCCCACCCAAACCCGCAACCAGTGAAATAATAAAAATCCCAACATGATATGATAAAACACCCAAGTAAACAGATAACAGTCCCGAAAAGCAGAAAAGAAAAGGCAAGACAGCAAAAAAAACATTGTCCAATAGAACCAAAAAGAGCGAAAGGATATCAAGGAGGACAAAGCCTCCAGGCTGCGTACAACGTTCCCCAGTCCTCAGTTCAAGTCCAGCTTCTCTGCCTGGACAAAGGTCCAGGCCTCCTCCGGGGAGTCAAAATAAAGTTGGAGGTCTTTATAAGTGACCCACAGGCGTGCCGGCTGTAACAGGCCAAACTTGACCCCCTTCTTGTGGAGCACTACCTTCGCCCGGTTAAACCCAGCCCTTCTCTTCGCCACCTCCGCACTCCAGTCCTGGTAAATCCTGATCTCCGTATTCTCCCACTTACTACTCCTCTCCCTCTTCGCCCAACGAAGCACACACGCACGGTCGACCAAGCGTTGAAATTGGACCAGAACCGCCCTGGGCAGCTCGTTCGGCCCGGGCTTCCGCAGCCGCACCCGATGGGCACTCTCCAGCTCCAGGGGTCCCCGGAACGACCCCGCGCCCATCAGCGGGTTCAGCATCAGGACCACATAGGCCCCCAAATCTGAACCTTCCAGCCCCTGCGGGAGGCCCAAAACCCGCAGATTCTTCCGGCGGGAGTGGTTCTCCATCTCCTCCATCCTTGCCAACCATTTCTTGTGAAGCGCCTCGTGCGACTCCACCTTCACCGCCAGGCCGAGAAGTTCGTCCTCGTTCTCCGAAGCCTTCTGCTGCAGCTCCCGAATCTCCGCAGCCTGAGCCGTCTTGAGTCACCCCGAGCCTGTCCAGCGATGCCCTCAACGGCTCCAAGATCTCAGCTTTTAGTTCCTGGAAGGAGCGCAACAGCAGCTCCTGCTGCTCCCTTGCCCACTGCTGCCACGCTGCCGGTTCCCCGCATGCCGCCATCTTGTCCTTTTTGTCTCGCTCCTTTTCTGCTGCAAAGTTGATTTTCTGGTCGCTCCACTTCTAGTCCAGCCCATCCATCGGCCGCCAAGCACAGAGGCTGCGTTCCCACCCGGGGAAAAATCAAATCAGCGCCGTTGCGGGCCCTTAAAAGAGCCCTTGGTGAGATCTTTTCCCAGTTGTTCCCTCTGCTGCTAGAATTCAGCTTTCATGAAGGGCCTCAGGTCAGCTTGAAGCCTTTAAACTCGCCCTTCCCCCGCCTGCATGCTGGAAGAGGCTTTTGTCTCTCTGCTGTAGCTCCAGCCAAATCTTTCACTGTTTCTGTGGGTCTGGTAACCAAGAAACATACCATTCCTGGGGGAAAGTACTCCTCCAACATTCACATATGCTTTTTCATAAAACTTCGACCCCATATTGCTTAAAAAAGAGCTCTTTTCTGTAACCTTGGGCAGGTGCTGCCTTTTGTGTGCACTTACTCCATGGTGCACACCGGAAGTCTGTCTAGCCTGCACATCCTTGGGTTGTGGGGGTGAAACCCACGCAAACATGGGGAGAATGTGCAAACTCCACACGGACAGTGACCCAGAGCCGGGATCGAACCTGGGACCTCGGCGCCGTGAGGCAGCAGGGCTAACCCACTGCGCCACCGTGCTGCCTGAACACTTGCACCAATGACCTGGGACTGAGACAATTGGCCTTCCAACAACCACAACCATCTTACTTTGTGCTAGGTATGGTTCCAACCTTTGGAGAGTTTTTCCCCAATTCCATTGACTTCAATTTTGCCAGAGCTCCTTCTGAGCAGTCACTCTCGCCTCCCCTCTGGAATTCAGCTCCATAACCCTTATTTGGACCAAGGCTGTAACGATGAACCAAGTGACCCTGGCAGAACCTAAACTGAGTAGCAGTTACTGCAATGTAGCTGCCATTGACCATTTGATATGCTGTCAGTGATACCTTCCTGATCCAGAGGAGGATGATCGGGCAGTAATTGGCTGGATGGGATTTGTCCTACATTTTTTTGACAGGACATACCTGGGCAATTTTCCACGTTGCTGGGTAGATGTTGGTATTGTAGCTGTACTGGAAGAACTTGACTAGGAGTGTGGCTACTTCTGGAGCACAAGTCTTCTGTAATACTGTATTATTACTGGGATGTCAGGGCCTTCAGCTGTTTCTTCATATCACAGTGCAGTGACTTGGTTGAAAATTGGAATCTGTAATGCTGGGGACTCCAGGAGGAGGTACAGCTGGATACTTCTGGCTGAAGATTGTGGAAAATGTTTCATCTGCACACAGCTGCATTGACTAAATCCTTCCCTATCCCTTTTACAGATTTCTGAAGCTAGTTACAGTCTAATTCATATTTATTATTGATATATAGCTATCATAAAACTTCATGCAGAATAGTATACATTTACCCAAAGTGTAGAGAACTTTGCAAGAATTGTGAGGAGGAGGGGAGTACTGGAATTTACAGGAGGAACTTGGCGGAGGATGCTGCATCCCTGGAGGGGATTAAGGTTAAATGGGAGGAGGAGATAGGGGCGGAATTGGAGGAGATTGTGTGGTGTGAAGCCCTGCAAAGGACGAATGCCACTTTCGTCCTGTGTGAGACTTAGACTTATACAGTTAAAGGTGGTACACTGGGCGCATTTAACAAGGGCTAGGATAATTCGGCATGTTAAGCAGGTGGAGGATGTGTGAGAGATGTGGGGGGAGGGGGGGGGGGGCGTTGCAAATCATGTGCATATGTTCTGGGTATTTCCTCTGCCAGTGATATTCTGGGTCTCCCTTTTCAGCACCATGTCAGTGATTCTGCAAACGGAATTGGAGCCCCCAGTCCCTTAGGGTCATATTTGGGGTGTCAGACCTGCTGGGGCTGCAGATGGGTGCAGGGGTGGATGTCTTAGCCATCGCCTTGCTGATCGCTCACAGGCAGGTTCCGTTGAGAATGGATGTCAGCTTCTCCACTCAATGCCTCAGTATGGCTAGGGGATCGTATGGAGTTTGTACACCTTGAGAAAATTCAGTACATCATAAGGGGCTGCAACTGTAAGGTTCTACAAACGATGGTAGCCGTTTATCCTGTTCTTTAAAGAGCTAGTCACCATCAGCTGTGGGGGGAGGGGGGTGTTTTTCTTGTTTTGTATTTATCAAAACATGTTCAATAAAAATATTTTCAAAAAAAGTCTAATAGCATCTGTGAAGAGACCCAACGTTTACATTTCAGATCCGTCTTTCATTGGTGGGCGGCACAGTGATTAGCACAGCTGCCTCATGTAGCCGAGGTCCGATCCCGACCCTGGGTCACTCTCCGTGTAGAGTTTGCACATTTTCCCCATGTTTGCATGGGTTTCGCCCCCACAACCCAAAGATGTGCAGGGCAGGTGGATTGGCTATGCTAAATTACCCTTAATTCGAAAAAATGAATTGTGTACCCTAAATTCATTTTTTCTTAATCTTTCATTGGACAATAAATAAGCTGGTTGAGTGATGTTGATCCTTGATATAGTAACTTGACATATTAAGTTCATTATGGAGTAAGGTTTCTGCTGGAAACATTGGTATTTTCAACTCCCATCAGGAATCTTCTGCACTGTAGGAATTCTATGATTCTATTCTATGAATCCATTTCAATCTGAAATTTGACTATTAACAACCTGGGGTTATCATTGACCAGGAACCTTTCCCCCCCACTCCCAATTAAGGGGCCATTTAGGGTGTCCAATCCACATACCCTGCACATTTTTAGGATGTGGGGGTGAGACCCACACAGACGCAGGGAGAATGTGCAAACTCCATTAGATCAAACTCGTCCTCAGCACCGTGAGGCAGCAGTGTTAACCACTGTTCCCCCTTCATTGATCAGAAACTGAACTGGATTAGCCATATAAATACTGTGACTACAAAAGCAAGCCAGGGGCTAGGATTCCTGTGTCAAGTAACTCTTCTTGACTCTTTAAAAACCTGTTCACTAGCCACAGGGCACAAGTCATGAGTGTGATGGACTACTCTCCACTTGCCTGGATGAGCGCAGCTCCAACAACACTCAAGAAGCTCACCACTATTCAGGTCAAAGCAGCCTGCTTCTTTGGCCCGTCCACATTCAATCCCCTCCAACACACAAATTCAGCAGCGTCTGCCATCTACAAGATACACTCCCAAGAAGTCACCAAGGCTCTGTAGCACCTTCCAAACCCATGGCTGCTTCCAAATCCATAACTGCTACCACTGAGGACAGAGGCAGCAGATACATGGGTCACCACCAACTGCTAGTTCAAACCATACATCCCACTTCAAAATCCTGGAACTCACTCCCTAATGCTGTGGGTATACCTACATCACATGGACTGCAGCGGTAGCAATACCCACATTCCTTGAATGAATTTAAAATAAGTTTTATCCTATGTGAAAGTGAGCAACGGGACAGGTCATTGTCAGTGGATGAAAGGATGAGGCAGTTAGTGAATGGATGGCTCTTGAGGTGAAAAACTGAGAGACAGAGGGAAGACTGACAATAGGTTCAAATAGTTGTTTGGTAGTACAGAACTTGAATATTGCTGAAAATAATTTTTTTTTTTCAAAGCTCGCACAAATCAGGGCGATTTGTGAGATAGTATCTCAGTTTTAAAACACACCAAGTATGAAAAAGGAAAAGCTAAGAAAATGAGTTTGTCACTTTTTCAATGGATTTACCGCAGCTGTGGTGATTAGTGAACACACTGACAACTGTCTTGTGGACAATAAGGGCCTAAAGCCTAACCTCTGGAACTCCCTCCCTGCACCTCTCCATCTTATTTTCCTCTTTTAATACACTCCTTAAAAGGGATTCTTTGATCAAGATATTGGTCATCTGGCTTAACATCTTATGTGGCTTAGCGTCACACTTTGGTTTGTAATGCTCCTGCGAAACAGGTCATTACAATAGTAAATTGTTGGTGGACTCAAAATATGTTTTTGTTACGTAAAAAGACACAAAGGTGACTATAGCAAAGGTTTTTGAATATGTGAACTGCCTGAACAGAACCATTTCTGGTGTCTAATGTAGTTTTCCAAACTACATTATCGGTGATACTCTTCCACATGGCTATCAATTAGTGTCTTTCTGTTCCAATTTCAGAGTTTGATGCTACTCTGAGATAATGTGGAACAATGCAGACGTTGAATGTAAAGTTCCTGCTGCTTAGATTGTCCTCGGTACTTTAACAGTGTAAACGGACTGATTACAGGTTTCCGTATGATCAGTTCCACCTCAAATTGAATAGGCGTGTTGGGGAAATTAAAACAGCAGCTTCAATTAGCAATAATGGTATGATGAATAGTGACTGTTTAGAGTCTGTGAACCTGCTCTGGCATATATCTTCTTTGGACAGCTGTCGTATATGCCCAGAAAAATAGCACCAAGTCACTTTACAAAACACCTTGGGCGGGAGGTTTTGCGCAACCTGCCACGTGTTTTTTGACGGAAATGGCCCACCAGTGGGATCTTCTGGTCGTGCCGTTGTCAACGGGATTTCCCATTGAATACACCCTCGTTGCTGGTAAACTCGAGGCGGGGTTGCACTGTCGGTGAGACCAGAAGATCCCGCCAGCATGAATGGCTGATAAATTCCGCCCTTAATCTGGTGTCCTCTCCCTGGAGCAAGTACAGATCTTTATATAAATAAATGGATCCAAATTCTTTGTTATATTCTGGCTTTATGTTTATTATCGGACCTTCAAAATTTTAACAGCTGAAGGAAAAAAGTCATTTAAAATCCATAAGCCAGTAGTGAGCCTCACTTAGATCCAATTAAAATTACAAAAGCAGAACTTATACATTATGCAATCTTACCTACAGTCACCAGTCTGAACATTTCTCACATGTGCACCAGATTTTTAAAAAAATCAACATTTTAAAAATAGACATCCATTCACTTTTAATGTGCAGATACTGATTATTTTGTTAATGAATTTACATCCATCAGCAAAGCAAAGCTCACAACTCAAATCATGATCCCAGTCGCTACCCCACACCATTATCCCAAGCATACTCTGCCTCTATCCGGTCCCTTCCACTCGCACGGTCTCTCTACCTAGCTCCACTTCACTCTGTCTGGTTTTGACGTTGGTAAATTACAGTAAACCTATCATGACCAAGAGACATTATTATCTCACATATGGTTTTACCCTCCGTGAAATCAGAGATTTAGTATGATTACCATACTCCCAGCCAAGGAGCAGCTGATCATTCAAGTGCTTTGTTGCTGCTAGACAACAGAACGACCCTTGAATAGTGTGTGAGAGGTACAGACCAGATTGAGGGCAAGAAAGAGTTTACTAGGATCTTTTCAAGCCAAATTAGCAAGCAGATGAGTTCAGAAATGACAAGATTCCTGTACCAATCTTTGTACAAAGCTTGTTTTACAATAAGTCACCAAAGCTGGCACTGCGTGTGGTTTTAAAAAACAATCAAATGATAATACCCCAGAGCAACCACAGCCAAATGTGAATCCAGTGTTAGGTTAACTGCAAACTGTCATAGAAGTCAACCTAATAAGTTTTTACTCCATAGGTAGTTGTTGTATTCACCCAGCTTGTGCGTGTTTTTCACTCTGCAATTGCATTCCACCTTTCAAAGTGAGCAGCAGTATCAGTGCAGATTCAGAGGCTCCATTCATGTTCCACATTCCACTACAACACCACTACTCTCGTGAACGACACACTCTATTGTGAACACAGCATCAAACCCAGCAACAATTTAGTAAAACAATGAGGATTCCTACACTTTTTCGCCACAGACACTAGAGCACCAGGATTGCCTTCCTCCACACTAAGTCTCACTAAACCGTTCTCAGCTGAGAATGAGCAAAAGACAACAGCCGTGATGCTACATTGGTCCTTAGTGCTGCTGAGATGAAATCATTCAGCATATTCGTTCAAGACCTGTAACGAATGTCTTGGCTGGAATGCCCAATGCTATTCAATGGTCTGCAAACATTCACTGAGTCACAGGAAAACTGGATAAGGTGACTGACATGTGGGGAACTGTACTCCAGGAACAGGGGAGCTGTAGCCTCGCGGGTGCCAGCTCTTTCATTTAAGGAAAATAAATTTAGAATACCCAATTTTTTCCACCCAATTAAGGGGCAATTTAGCATGACCAATCCAACCTATTCTGCACATCTTTGGGTTGTGGGGGCAAAACCCACGCAGACACGGGGAAAATGTGCAAACTCCACATGGACAGTGACCCAGGGCCGGGATCAAACCCAGGTCTTCGGCGCTGTGAGGCAGCAGTGCTAACCACTGCGCCATCCAATCAGCCCTTTCATGAATGAAGAGGAGAAAGCTGGATGTTGGGATCATCAGGTCACCTGGATCCCTGCATCTCACTAAAGTTGCAACTCCACACTAAAATCCAGGATCATAAACAGCATGATAAGAAAGTCTGTCCATATAATAGAACTATGGAACACAATAATTAAACATTATTCTAAAACACAGATACACAGTAATTTCCAGTCTGATGAAAAGCTGTAATCCTCCATTGTGTGTGGGAATCTTTAACTTCAGGGTTTATTGCAAGGACAAAAACCACCTCCAATTTGATTGGTTCAGGCAATCTTAGTAAAAACAAATGTCAGTCAATTCAGGGAATACAAGAAGCAGTTTCTCTGTACACTTCAACTGGCATCACGAGCAATGGTTTCCTCTTGAAGGAATGTGGCCACTTTCAACACAACGTTGAATCCTTTAATACTCAAAACACAGATTTCACCTTGGTTTAGTTGACAGGGGAAGGCAATGGATCACAAATACTTTAAGGAAGACAGAGGAATCTGGAAAAAAAAGAGAAACAACATGTACTTTAAGATTATGGTCAAATACAGCTATTTAGTTGCCAGTCACATCCTGTTGGCTAAGACGTCGGTCAGATACCAGCAAGTTACAGAAATGTTTAAAACACACAAAAACCAGAAAAAAATAAACTTTTGCTGGAAGGGATGAATTATACTGATTTTATATCTTAAAAAACACTAGAAAAACATGGAGAATATCCTCAGCTGATATCATCACACAGGCACTATCCAGGAAAGAAAAAGTGGTGGTGGGGATGCAGGGGGAAGGGGGGGGGGGGGGAGAAGAGAGAGAGAGAGAGAGAGAGAGAGAGAGAGGGAGGGAGGGGGAGGAGGAGGAGAGAGTAATTTGTTACAATAAGTTGCATTTATAACATAATACCTCCAAAGTACGCAAGAGCACAAACAAACAAAAATTTAAACAAAAGACAAAGAAGGACTGGTGACCAAGAGGTGTCAATGACAAAGATTTTAAAAAGCTAATTAAATTTGGAGGCACGCAAGAGGTCAGAATTGAAATGATTTACCAGAAGCTTGTATTCTGGAGGAAGTTACAGAGACAGGAAGGGGTGAGGCCGTGAAGAGAGTTGAACATGTCAATGAGAATTTTAAAATCAAGGCATTGGTGGACCTAGTTTCAATGTTGGCCAGTGAGCACAGGGTGGCAAGTAAAAAGAACTTGGTGCAGGTTAGTATATGAGCAGCAGAGTTTTGGATGAGCACAAATTTATGTAGAGTGGAATATGGGAGACCGAACAGAAGAGGACTGGAATAGTCAACTCTGGAGGTAACAAAAGCACAGAAGAGGCTTTCGGCAGCTGAAGGGCTATAGCAGGGCAGAGTCGGGAGATTTTACAGAGTGGTGATATTGGTGCTGCCAAGGATATATGATCAGAAGCTTATCACAGGATGTCAATTGAAAATACAGATGTCAAAGTTGCAACCAGCCCCAAACAGTGGCCAGAGAAAGGGTTGTGGAGGAAACGTGGTGAAGAAACGGAGTTTGTGGCAGGAGCCAAAGCCAATGACTTTGATCTTGAGAATGCTCACAGTAACAGCGATACTTACTAATGGATTTACCTGAGTTATGTTATTCGTTAGCCAAGTGACGCTATGCTGCTGACGTATCGATAAGCTGCATTGTTGGAATACTAATTGGCACTGTGTCACTGTAGCCACCCTTAGACTGCATTTGACCATGTACATCAATCACCTGTGACAGGAAGAAGATTAGTATGGAAGATCAGGTTAATGTAATACAGTACTGTCAAAACTCACCCACCTGTAGTTCTCATTCCAATTCATAGAATCATAGAATTTACAGTGCAGAAGGAGGCCATTCGACCCATCAAGTGTACTGATCCTTGGAACAAGCACACTACTTAAACCCACACCTTCACCCTATCCCCTCAACCCAGTGATCCCACCTACCTTTTTTGGACACTAAGGGCAATTTAGCATGGCCAATCCACCTAACCTGCACATCTTTGGACATTGCACTCATTCCTTTTTTTTTTATAAATTTAGATTACCCAATTATTTTTTCTATTAAGGGGCAATTTAGCGTGGCCAATCCACCTACTCTGCACGTTTTTGGGTTGTGGGGGCGAAACCCAAGCGGACACGGGGAGAATGTGCAAACTCCACACGGACAGTGACCCAGAGCCGGGATCGAACCTGGGACCTCAGCGCCGTGAGGCGGTTGTGCTAACCACTAGGCCACCGTGCTGCCCTGATTGCACTCATTCCTCATGAACACTGCACTCTTTCCATTTTGCTTGTTCAAAATGCAAACATTTTTTGAAAATGTTTATCTTTCTATAAACTACCAATGCTCCAAGTCTCAGACCTCTGTCACTAACTCCCTCAGGGCTAGCACCATGAGTTGTCATTTCTATAGCAAGTCAATCAGTTGATCTTTCATTTAGTAGCACTTTCTACTGTAAGTAACAGGGCAAAGATCAAGGTACCAAGTTTAGTCCACGACCGGTATGTTAGTTGAGAGCCTGTAGACTTGACATGAAAACAATTAGTCTTTCAAAAGTGATCGGCCTCAAGGCGGCACGGTCATTAGCATTGCTACCTCACGATGCCGAGGACCCGGGTTCAATCCCGGCCCTTGGGTCACTGTCCATGTGGAGTATGCACATTCTCCCCGTGTTTATGTGGTCTCACCCCCACAACCCAAAGATGTGCAGAGTAGGTGGATTGGCCACGCTAAATTGCCCCTTAATTGGAAAAAAAAGAATTAGGTACTCTAAATTTATATTTAAAAATGATTGGCCTCCTCAGGTTGTGTGTGGGATCTTCTCAGAGCTCAACAGACAATACTAATGCTTGGAACTCACACAAGACCACCAGACACTTGGGTAGTGCTGGAAGTGTAACCCAACATCAATACCTTAGGGGAAGAGGAGAGTGGAGGAAAATAGGACAGGAAACCCATTTTAACTTGACATTTTAATTATAAATCTGATAGTTTGCATTACCACAGCTAGGTGGAGCCATTACAACATTTTAGGACAAGTTTCGTTCTCCCTATACTCGTACAGTCCCTACACCCTTATGGCCTGAAAACCGAGAGGGGCTGTACTGCAATATGAGAACCTTTCATCTGTTCCTCTTTTTGATACATGATCTGTAGGTGACAGCAATACTATAAAGCTCCACCTCCATCTTTGGTGGATGCAGTGAGGGATTCATCTGAGGAAGGAGCAGTGCTCCGAAAGCTAGTGTTTGAAACAAACACGTTGGACTTTAACCTGGTATTGTAAGACTTCTTGCAGTGAGGGATGTAATTGTTGTCCTTGCTGCATACTCAGTTGCTGGGACTCCAACCTTTTACACATTACCCTCTCCCTTCGTCCCATCATTGACAGCCAAGTCTTCAGCTGGCTTAAAGTCCCCATTCTAGAATTAGAATTGTCACTCCAACTTTCTTTTTTAAAGGACCTTCCTTAAAACCCCTCTCTTTGACCAAGCTTTAAGTCACCTTTACTAACGTCTTCTTCTTTAGCTAGTTTTTCTGCATTCCTTTGTGAAGCCATTTTGGGTAGTTTTGCTACATTAAAAGTGCAAATTGATGTTGGTGGTATTTGTCCTGGATCTTTTATATTCTAATACATACTACAGAAAGTATAAAAATGGTTGTTGTCAGGACTATAAACTTATAAAGGAGGGGCGAGAAGGGTTCAGGCAGATATAATAACAATTTAAAGGTAAGGAAAAAACAGTGATGAGAGTAAAGATCAGACTATAAAAAGATAAAGATAACAATACTCAAGGAATTGAAAAAGTTATGTAAAGTAACAATAAAATGCTTGACAGAAATAAACAGAGGTAATAAAAATAACAGAATGTTAGATTAACCGTGTACAGGGAAACAGGGAAGGAAGTAGAAATAATGAAGATAACAGAACAAAATGTGTACAGATATCTTGGGAGTGTTGTGGAGTGGAAGTTACAAAGATAGACAGGGATTTGAAAACAAGGATGAGAATTTTAAAATCAAGACATTGCTGGACTGGGAGCCAATGTAGGCCAGTGAGCACAGGAGTGATAAGTGAACAGGATATGGTGCAAGTTAAGATAGAAGGCAGCAGAGTTTTAGATGACTAGTTTACAGAAGGTACACAGGGAACAGGAGGAGTAGGCTATTTGGTCGCTCAGCTGTGCTCTGCCATTCAATGAGATCACAGCTGATCTTCTACCTCAATGCCATTTCTCTGCACCATCCCCATGTGCCTTGATGTCTTTACTCTAGAAATCTATTGATTTCCCTCTTGAACATGCTCAATGAACCGAATCTTCACAGCCTTTCTTGGTGTAGAGAATTCCAAAGATTCACCACTATCTGATCAAAGAATTTTCTCCTCCCCTTAGTCCTAACTGTGCAGGGCATGTACGTACGGGCCTCTGGGCGGTTGGGGGGTAATGGTGGGGGTATGGAAGGGGACGGGCATGTAAGTGGGCATACGAGGGCCTGACAAGGAGGGACGCCCAGGGACACCAGAATGGAGTAGTACCCATTTGTGTGGGGGGTAACATTAGCAATGGGTGGGGGGGGACACAAGCTCACGGATGTAGGTCGTAAACCTACTTATGACCTACCTGCCCGGGATCCACCGGTCTCCCTCGATTCCGGGCCTCCCCAGGGAGGCTGCAGCCGGGCGCCGATCAGTACTGGTCCACACAAACGTGGACCAGGTGGAACGGCAACCGAGGGGGTCTCTCAGGCCATCGGAGATCCCCGAGTGGTCAGGGTAACTCCCTGGCCCTTCCCCTGAAACGTGGACACCTGGGCACTGCCCAGCTGGCACCTTGGCATTGCCACTTCAGCACTGCCAAGATGCCCGGATGTTACTGCCAAGCACTGCCTGGGTGTCAGTTCAAAGGTGACCAAGTGCCAGGATGGCACTGCCAATGGTCAGGGGCTGAGGGGGCCATGCCCATGAAATGAGGGTGGAGGAGGGGTTTGAAGGATGGGGAGTGCAGGGCAGGTAAGTAGGGGCCCTCGCAAGGTTGGAGGGGGGGTGGCGGGTGTGGGGGTCTTGGAAGGGAGGGGTACTGTAAGGGGGCAGGCCCCAGAGTGGGGTGTCCTCACTTGGGGCGGAGGTAGTGTATATGTATGTGGGGGGTGACATTGTCCATGGGTGGGGTTTGCTGATGCACAAGCTCACTTAGAGATCGGGGCACCATTACAAAATGGCAGCCCGATCTCGGAGTTCAGCTCCCCAGTGCTAAAAGAAAATTAGAAGTGTGGCCTAAACCAGTGAGAAACTTCTCAGGGCCCACAAAAGTGACTACGTGTCATTCAATAGCAATGGGGAACACGCCAGCAGTCGACTTGGAAACTCATCTTAAAGGTCCACCATAAATGAACTTCAAACTTTTTTGGGAGAATCGCATCCTTAATCTTTTATCCTACCAAAGTGGATAACGGTACATTTTTTCACATTATATTCCAGCCCTTGGTCTGTAGCCTTATATGCTCTATTTCAAATGCTCATCTTAATCCTTCTGTGCTGTAAAACTCTATGACTATTCTATCTGCCATGTTCATGCCCACTCACTATGCCTGTTGAAATCCTTGTGAAGCCTCTTTGCATCCTCCACAAAACTCACATTGCCACCTAGTTTTAGGTCATCAGCAAACCTGGAAATCTTACATTTGGTCCCCACATCCAAAATATTGAAGTAGATTGTGAATACTTGGGGCCCCAACCACTGATCCTTGTGGTATCCCACTAATCACAGCCTGCCAAGCTGAGAAAGACCAGTTTATTATGACTCTGTTTTCTGTCCATTCACCAATTCTCAATCCATGCCAGTGTATTACTCCAATCCCATGCACTCGCTCGTTTCATTTCCTAAACTCTTGTGTGAGACCTTATCAAAAAGGCTTCGGAAAATCCAAATACACCATATCCACTGGTTCCCCTTATAAGGTCTGCTAGTTACAGCCTCTAAAACACTATTAGGTTTGTCAAATTTCCCTTTCATAAATTCATGTTGACACTGCCCAATCCTAACATTATTTTCCAAGTGTCCAGTTATCACATCCTTCAGAATAGATTTTAGCATTTTCCTTATTACTGATGCCAGGCAAACAGCTGTGGTTGTTCCCTTTAGCATTTTCCTTATTACTGATGCCAGGCAAACAGCTGTGGTTGTTCCCTTTACATTTGGTATTATTGCAAATATCCTGATGAGAGTAAGACAAAAAGCTTTGAATCTGAAAATACCATCTATAAAAGTTTGGAAAATAACCACCAATGCATTCACCATCTCTACAGTTCAAAACCAACGATCGCTATCTGACGGATGAGCCCAGCAGAGACAGAGCCACTTTCTTCGAACCAGCCAAGTGAAATCCAGGTAAAGGCCTTATCCATTTGCAGTGCCGGTCGCCCTGAAGTTAAGTATAGGTTATTGTAGCTGATAGGTGTAGTGTAACACGTAGTAGATATTGTGTTTGCATGTCGAGATAACTCTTGTGTATATAAATAAATCATCTTTTGAACTAACTAACTGGTTGTGTGATCATTTGATCGATATAAGGGAAGGCTTGTGACTCACCAACATTATTAATAGAGCACATTATTGATAACATGTCTGAAAGAGTTGAGAGATAAAAGGGGTGGAGGTACTAGCATACATCTGTAATAAGAAGCCATGGTTAAATGGATTTATAAGTAAATAGGTTAGGTTTACACATCTGCACTAGGAGATACATATAGACTTGGCTTTTCAGCTGTTAAATTTCAATGCGGAGTATAGATTCTACAACTTACAAAAGTTTCATGGGTAAATAAGAGACGGTTATTAAATTTTATTTGAACAGAAAAAGGATACAAGAGGAAAATATTAAAGATTTTCATATTTTGGAACGGTAGAGTTCAAAGGATATTTATGAGGAGATGCTGAGATTAGTTTTTGTTGGCTATGTGGGGTAGATGTGCTGGGGACAACTGCAAATGGGTTTCCTCCAGTGAATTCCTAAGCATTCACTTGTTGCTTCTCATCTAACTCACATCTCTCTCAGAGACAGTCAAAATTGCACTCTAAACTCATTGTTTCTTCAATTGCAGAGCAAAAAAATGAATTCCCTAAACTAGTCTTCCAGTAGCACCTCCGGAGTCCTCTTTTTTTTGTCTTAAATAGAGAGCACAATTCATTTTATCCAATTAAGGGGCAATTTAGCGTGACCAAGCCACCTACCCTGCACATCTTTTTGGGTTGTGGGGACTAAACCCATGCAAACATGGAGGGAAATATGCAAATTCCACACGGACAGCGACCCAGAACCGGGCTCAAACCTGGGACCTTGGTGCCGTGAGACAGCAGTGCTAACCACTGCGGTACCATGCTGCCCATCACTGAGTCCTCTAACTGATTATTCAGTTAACTACTGTCCCACAAACCTTGCAGTTTTTTTCTCGGAGAGCAAAAAACCCTTATCTTCTCTCCCGAGCCACACTGAATAGCCCCTCTCTCAGTTCCTATCTTTTCTGTCTGTTACTGGAGCACTGTCGCTCAGCAACAGTTTTCTGCTTTTTTTCCCCCTGAATCACCAAGCTTTAAACCCCTTTTAACCCATCTGTTTAACTTTGGGGGTTGTAAGACCTCACTAAAAGTGAATGTATACAAAGAAACCCAAAAGACCTGAAACCTTTTAGTCACAAGTCTATCCCAGGCACCAAAGTTTATAAACAAAATCTAATGAAACTTAAATAATGTTTACCATTCTTAACATATAAACATATATTTGAATGTACAATTATACAGTACTGGATGTGGGATAAGCAGTCAGATAATTTGGCAACAGTGAGGGAGGTCAAGCAAATTGGTGAGTTTGATGTAGTCAGCATACATGTAGAAACTAACGCTGAGTTTTCCAATGATGTTGCAGAGGAGCAACACATAGATAAGAAATAGGAAGGGACCAAGGAAAGATTATTGGGGCATACCAATGATAGTGTGGGAGCAGGAAGAGAAGCCGCTGCAGGTGATATTCTGGCTACAAATAGACAAATTATGGCAAGAGCAGTCGCACCCAGCTGAACAACAGCAGAGGCTTTGGAGGAGAATGGTGCGGTCGACCATGTCAAAGGCCGTAGACAGGTCACAAAGGAATAAAGTGGGAAAGAAATGAACCACGAGGGAACGAGGATGGAGATTAGCAGGGTAAATTGGAAGAACGCAAAATAACAAAAACGAACAATGAGTAATATTTAAGAGATCAATAAAAGTTGGGTGAAATAAAAAAAAAAGAACAACCAAGCAAAAAGTGAGATGTCATGGAAAAATAAAACGGTGATGATAAAATGGAAACTAAAGAGCATACCCAACGTATATAAGCAACAATGAGAGAATGACAAAAGAAATACAATGAGTTTACAAAGAGTTTTTTTTTTAAATTAGAAAGGCAAAGAAGAAAGATGAAATTGAAATGGTACAAACTAGAAAAACCCTCTATAGTCACATAAATAAAACAATTAGGAAACAAAGAAGAAAGATGAAATGCATATGATAAAGAATATACAAAGTAGAGAAATGTTCTATAGGTCCATAAATAACAAAAGGAGAATTAAGATAAGGATATGAGAACTAAGGGCCGTGGAAGATAAGCTCACAGGAAATTATAATGAAATGGCAGGGATAATGAACAAGTACAGTATCTCAGCTTTTACTGAAGAGGAAATTACAATGGTAAAAAAGAGTCAAGATAGATATTGCAGCAGTTAAGATGGGAGGAAAGCTAATAGATAAACTAGCCAAACGTAAGCAGGTCAGGTCCTTGGTCTAGATGGATTGTACCCATGTATAGTCAATGAGACTAGGGAGGAGGCAACAAAAACACCGTAGCTTATATAAAGATTCTGTAAAATTCGAAGAAATAGTGGCAAATAATTAGTGGACAGCAAATGTAACTCCTATCTTCAAAAGGGAAATAAAACTGGGGAACTACAGACAAATTAGTTTAACATTATTGATGTTTTGTTACATCATTAGACAGAGAATATAATGGAAAGTAATGTTACACAAACCTTATTGAAACCTTTTAAAGAAATAACAGAAATAGTAGACAAGGGCAATGCAGTGGATGTGGTATACATGGATTTTCAAAAGGTCTTCAAAAAGGTGCCACGTGAGAGAATTCATTACAAGGATCATGGCATGTGGAGTCAAGAATCAGGTGGCATAATGAATTGAAAAATAATTAGAAAACACACAGTAGGAGCCAGGGGAACTGTTTCAGACTAGCAGCAAGGGAGATGTGCTGGCCCGCAGGGGACATGCTGAGACCATTGCTTTCATCAGACACTTAAATCTAAATCATTTAGATTAAGAAATGTGTCAACATTTGTGGACGTTATGCAATGGGGAAATAAAGCTGATCATGTCACCAGCTGGACCAAATAAAGACATTAAAAGGCTTGCAAACTGGGTGGCTAAAATATAAATTAAATTCAATGTAGCAAGTGTGAGTTCATTCAATTTGTTAGCAAGAATAGGAAGACCTTTTATTCTTGAAAAGTTGAGATACTAAATGGGGTAGAGGGGCAAACAAATCTGGGAACTATCTGCACAAACTCAAAACACGTTGTTAAGGCCTAGGAGTACAAAGAACTACGGTTCATTTCTCGAGGAATAGATTACGAAAATAGGGAGCTAGTGTTAAATTTACATAGAACCTTGGTGATAACATACTTAAGTCTGCTATTGTACAGGCAGCATGGTGGTGTAGTGGTTAGCACAGCTGTCTCACAGCGTGAGGTCACAGGTTCAATCCCGGCTCTGGGTCACTGTCCGTGTGGAGTTTGCACATTCTCGACTTCCGGTGGCGGCGATGACGTAGGAAGCCGCACATTTGGGAGTTCCCGTTTCAAACTGACTTTTCGGCTCTTTTTAGAGCCCAAAACGAAAATTTTTCAACGTCTCCCGGTGGGAGAAGGTGTGCTGATCGACTTTCCCCGCAGTCCATGACTCGAACTCGGAGTGGAAAGGGGGAAAAAACGGCAGCAGCTCCACAGAAAAAACAGGGGAAGGAATCCAAGATGGCGGCCGGCGGAGCTCCAGAGGAGTTGAAGCAGTGGGCCCAGGCGCAACAAGCTGCTCTCCTGCGCTGTTTTGCAGATTTCAAGGCTGAGGTACTGAGCTCTCTGCAGGAAACGAACAAAAGGCTCTCGGAGATTCAGACGACCCAGGGTGCTGCCATCAAGAGTTGCAGACGCAGGCCACTGAACGAGAGGAGGAGGCCGGGATCCTCGTGAGTAAGGTGGAGGGACACGAGGCACTCCACAAGAAGTGGCAGGACCGCTTCGAGGAGCTTGATCACCGCATGAGGCGGAAAAATCTGCGGATCTTGGGCCTTGCGGAGGGGTCGGACCTGACAACCTATGTGGCCGCGATGCTGAACTCGCTAGTGGGGGCCGGGTCTTTCCATCTGCCCTTGGAGCTGGAGGGAGCACACAGAGTACTGGCCAGGAGGCCTAAGGAGAATGAACGCCCGCGTGCGGTGCTGGTGAGGTTCCACCGGTTCAGTGATCGGGAGTGTGTGCTGCGCTGGGCCAAGAAGGTGAAGAGCAGCAACTGGGAGAATGGGGTAGTACGGATCTACCAGGATTGGAGTGCCGAGGTGGCTAAGCGGCGGTCCGGGTTTAATTGGACGAAAGAGGTGCTTTACAAGAAAAAGATAAAGTTTGGAATGTTGCAGCCTGCGCGCCTGTGGGTAACTTATTTGGACCGGCATTATTATTTCGATTCCCCGGAGGAGGCGTGGGCCTTCGTGCGGACGGAGAAACTGGACTTGAACTAGGGGTTGGGGGGTCGGTTGTAATACTTTATTGCTGGATTCTGCTGTTGCTGTGATCTCTTTTTCTGTACTTTTGCAATTTTGATATGGTTATTTATGGGGGTGTTGTTCTGTTATTTTTTTGCTGTGGGGCATTGTTTGAGTTTTGTATCTCGCGGGGAGGGTTGGGGGGGGTTTGTTGTATTCTATGTCGGGTTGGGGGTATGGAGTGGGGCTGGTATTTGGGAGCTGCGTCAGAAGGGTGTGGTGGGGCAGTGCGAAAGCGCGGGCTTTCCTCTGGTTTCCCGCGCTGCGGGGCTGGGGGTGGAGACAATGACGGGGGGAGGCGGGGCCTTAACTGGTTCTTCCCCGCGCTGGAGCGGTGCCTGGAGGAGGGATAGGTTGGGGGATGATCCCACTTTGGGAGGGGTCGGGTTATTGGCGGGAGTTTCCGGGGTCAGCAGAAGTTAGCTGACCCACGGAAGTACAATGGAGGACGGTTCGCGGCTAGGAGGGTTCCTAGCCTGGGCGGGGAGGGAGGGGGGGAAAGGGGAATACCGGGTTGCTGCTGGCAGGGTCAGGAAGGAGCTGGTGGGGGCCGGGGGGACAGAGGTGAGGTGTTGTTGTTGTGGGAACTGGGTCGGGCAGGGGGTGCTGGCCTGGGGCGGGCAGTCGACGGGCTATGGCTAGTCGACGGGGGAGGGGGTCGGGATGCCCTCTGATCCGGTTGGTCACCTGGAATGCGAGAGGACTGAATGGGCCGGTGAAGCGGTCGAGGGTACTTGCTCATCTGAGGGGGCTAAAGGCAGATGTGGCAATGCTTCAGGAGACCCACCTGAAGGTGGCGGACCAGGTCCGTCTAAGGAAGGGATGGGTGGGGTAGGTTTTCCACTCTGGGTTGGATGTGAAGAACCGGGGGGGGTGGCGATTCTGGTGGGGAAAAATGTGTCGTTTGAGGCATCGGAGGTGGTGGCGGATAAGGGGGGTAGGTATGTTATGGTTAGGGGCAGGCTACAAGGAGAGAAGGTGGTACTTGCTAGTGTGTATGCCCCAAATTGGGACGATGCGGGCTTTATGAGGCGTATGTTGGGACGGGTCCCGGATCTGGAGGCGGGAGGTCTGATCATTGGGGGGGGGGGGGGGGGGGGGGGGGGGGGGGGACTTCAATACGGTGTTGGATCCTTCACTGGATCGGTCCAGCTTTAGGACGGACAGGAGGCCGGCGGCGGCCAAGGTACTGAGAGGGTTTATGGACCAGATGGGTAGGGTGGATCCATGGAGTTTTGTGAGGTCGAGGGCACGGGAGTACTCTTTTTTCTCCCACGTACATAGGGTCTACTCTCGGATAGACTTCTTCGTGGTGAGTAGGGGACTGATTCCGAGAGTGGAGGAGGCCGAGTATTCGGCCATTGCAATCTCCGACCACGCTCCGCATTGGATAGAGTTGGAGATGGGGGAGGTGCGGGACCAGCGCCGTTGTGGCGGTTGGATGTGGGGTTGTTGGCGGAGGAGGAGGTGTGTAGGAGGGTCTGGGCAAGTATTGAGGGGTACCTCGAGGTGAATGATACGGGGGAGGTTCAGGTGGGGGTGGTCTGGGAAGCCCTGAAAGCAGTGATTCGTGGGGAGCTGATATCCATCCGGGCACACAGGGAGAGGAGCGAGAGGAGTGAGAGGGATAGACTGGTGGGAAGGATGCTGGAGGTAGACAGGAGGTACGCAGAGGCACCAGAGGAGGGACTGCTGGGGGAGAGGCGCAGCCTGCAGGCTAAATTTGATTTGCTGACCACTAGAAAGGCGGAGGCACAGTGGAGGAAGGCACAAGGGGCAGTGTACGAACATGGTGAAAAGGCGAGTAGTATGCTGGCTCATCAGCTCCGCAAGCGGGATGTGGCAAAGGAAATTGCTGGAGTGAGAGACAAGAGTGGGAATGTGGTGCGGAAGAGGGTAGAGGTGAATGAGGTCTTCAAGGACTTTTACGGGGAACTGTACCGGTCGGAGCCAACGGGGGAGAGGAGGGGAATGAAGAGGTTCCTCGACGGGCTTTCTTTCCCAAAGGTGCAGGAGGAGCAGGTGGAGGGGTTGGGTGCGCCAATTGAGCTGGAGGAGCTAGTTAAGGGGATCGGGCAGATGCAGTCAGGGAAGGTACCGGGGCCGGATGGGTTCCCGGTGGAATTTTATAAAAAGTTTGTGGACCTAGTGGGCCCCTTGCTGGTGCGGACACTTAATGAAGCGTGGGAAGGGGGGACCTTTCCCCCGATGATGTCACGGGCGCTGATCTCGTTAATCTTAAAGAGGGACAAGGACCCCCAGCAGTGTGGTTCATACAGGCCCATATCTCTCCTCAACGTAGATGCCAAGGTGCTGGCACAAATCCTGGCCACCAGGATCGAGGACTGTGTGCCAGGGGTTGTACACGAGGACCAGACAGGGTTTGTGAAGGGAAGGCAGCTGAACACGAATGTGCGGAGATTGTTGAATGTCATCATGATGCCGGCGATTGAGGGGGAGCCAGAGATAGTGGTGGCGCTGGATGCGGAGAAGGCCTTCGATACGAGTGGAGTGGGGGTACTTATGGGAGGTGTTGGGGAGGTTTGGATTTGGTGAAGGGTTTATTAGATGGGTGAGGCTGCTATATGAGGCCCCGATGGCGTGCGTGGCTACGAATGGGAGGAGGTCGGAGTACTTCCGGCTTTACCGAGGGACCAGGCAGGGTTGCCCCCTGTCCCCCTTGTTGTTTGCACTGGCAATCGAGCCGCTGGCAATGGCGTTGAGGGATTCAGAGAGGTGGAGAGGTTTGGTGCGAGGTGGGGAGGAACATAGGGTGTCGTTGTATGCCGATGACCTGTTACTGTATGTGGCGGACCCGGTGGGAGGGATGCCGGGAGTGATGGAGCTGCTAGCTGAGTTTGGGACCTTTTCAGGTTATAAACTAAATTTAGGCAAGAGTGAGGTGTTTGTGGTGCACCCTGGAGACCAGGGGGAAGGAATTGGTAGGCTCCCGCTTAGGCGGGCAGGGGCGTGTTTTAGTTACCTGGGGGTGAAGGTGGCCAGGGACTGGGGGACTCTTCACAAACATAATTTCACCAGATTGTAGATCAGATGGAGGAGGAGTTCAAGAGGTGGGACCTGCTGCCATTGTCGTTGGCGGGGAGGGTGCAGTCCGTCAAAATGACGGTGCTTCCGAGGTTCTTGTTCCTCTTTCAGTGCCTGCCCATCTTTATCCCCAGGGCCTTCTTTAGGAGAGTGACTAGCAGTATCTTGAGCTTTGTGTGGGCACATGGGACTCCAAGAGTGAAGAGGGTTTTCCTGGAGCGAGGGAGGGATAGAGGTGGGCTGGCGCTGCCCAACCTTTTGGGGTACTATTGGGCGGCTAATGTGTCAATGGTGCGTAAATGGGTGATGGAGGGGGGAGGGGCGGCGTGGAAAAGAATGGAGATGGCGTCATGTAGAGGTACGAGCCTGGGTGCCATGGTGACGGCGCCGTTGCCGTTCTCCCCTAAGAGGTTTACCACGAGCCCGGTGGTGGCGGCGACCCTAAGAATCTGGGGACAGTGGAGACAGCATAGGGGGGAAACAGGGGGCTCGATGGAGGCTCCATTGGGTGGCAATCATCGGTTCATCCCAGGGAACAAGGATGGGGGATTTAGGGGGTGGCAAAGGGTGGGCATCAGTAAATTGAGGGACCTGTTTATTGACGGGAGGTTTGCAGGCCTGGGGGAACTGGAAGATAAATTTGGGCTTCCCCAAGGGAACATGTTCAGATACTTGCAGGTAAAGGCGTTTGCTAGGCGACAGGTAGAGGGATTCCCTTTGCTGCCCTCGCGGGGGACGATGGACAGAGTGCTTTCGGGGGTGTGGGTCGGAGAGGGGAAGGTGTCTGACATCTATAAGGTAATGCAGGAGGTGGAGGAGTAGTCAGTGGAGGAGCTGACGGCTAAATGGGAGGGGGAACTTGGGGAGCAGATAGAGGACGGGACTTGGGCGGATGCCTTGGAGAGAGTCAACTCTTCCTCCTCATGTGCGAGGCTTAGTCTCATCCAATTTAAGGTGCTGCACCGGGCCCACATGTCCGGGACTAGGATGAGTAGGTTCTTTGGGGGTGAGGACAGGTGCACCAGATGTTCCGGGAGTACAGCGAACCACACCCATATGTTCTGGGCATGCCCAGCACTGGAAGAATTCTGGAAGAGGGTGGCGGGGACGGTGTTGGGGTGGTTGGATCCAGGGTCAAACCAGGGTGGGGACTCGCGATTTTTGGAGTTGCGGTAGAGCCGGGAGTGCAGGAGGCGAAAGAGGCCGGTGTCCTGTGTAGCCACTGTAGCCACCTAAAATGGACACTGAACTAAACAAAATGGAGAATCGCTAAGACTGCAGGGAAAAACAGTTTAGCCAAGGCAAACAGCCTGCAAACACTCATTAGCATTTTGCAAGCAGCAAAACCAGTTTCTGGCCAGGTGGAAGATCTCAAACCAAAGGTGATAATGGCAGAACGTTTTACATACTAATGAGGCAGTCCAGATCTAGGCACACACAATGGCTACATTTGGGTTTGAATAAGATACTTGAGTGGATGTCCAGACAGAGCGGCACCAGAAGTATCCACTATAGAAACCGCCCCCACCATCGAGAAAGACCCTCACATTGGAGGAATTCAAAAGATATCGATTGGAAGCGATCCAATCGATACCTGAAGGTAAAGCCCGCCCAGGAAAAGGCAAGGACATTGGGGACCCCTATAAAAATAGACCCCCACACATGGTCCTGTCTGTTGTTTCGTGCTCCGGCTTTGACCAAGACCTTGAACGTGTATCCTGACTCCAGCCGTTGAGCACCAGCCGCCGAACCGTAAGTGCCAATACGACGCTCGCTACGCGAACCAAGCCCGCTAGACCCCCAGTGACCAGCACGCTTTCTGAAGGTTGCAGACCAAGACCGGGACGAACGCCTCGCTCCCTGACCTTGCCTGTTCCTGTGTAGTTAAGTATTCTGTTTGCTTAGTTTAGTCATAGCTTAGTCCCTTAGTGTGTGCATGCGTATTTATTATAATTGTATAATAAATATTGATCGTTTGGAACTTACTAATCGGTGTATCGTTTTATTACTTTGAACCTGACCTTGAGATATTTGTGAGTTGTCTATACGGCAACTGGCGACTCCTGAGCTGAAAGATACATAGACAGAGCCTAGTGGTGTTAAGCACACGGCCTTTAACAGAGGCAAGTTAATACACCCCAATAAACGCGTTTTACACCCATAGCAAAACGTGCAACATTTGGCCTTTGCGTCCCTAGTAGCCCGACGAAGGATCTTGCTGCAGTGGAAGGATGCGAGGCCACCAAGTGTGGAGACCTGGATCAGTGACATGGCGGGATTTATAAAATTGGAAAGGGTCAAATTTGCCCCGAGAGGATCAATACAAGGGTTCTATAAACGGTGGCAGCCTTTTCTGGACTTCCTGGCTCAAAGATAGGTATCTTGGTCAATAGCAGCAGCAACTTGGTCAATAGCAGGGTGTGTTCCTTATTGTAGTTTCTATTATGTAACTTAACATTGTGTTAATTTACGTTGTTGTTAATATGTTGTGTTGTTCATGGAGGAGGGGCGAATGTTTATGATTGCTACTATTATTGTTATTTTTGGTATTTTATTATGGTTCGATGTTGGTGTATAAATTCAAAATTTTTCAATAACAATTATTTTTTTAAAAAAGAGTTTGCACATTCTCCCCGTGTTTGTGTGGGTTTCGCCCCCACAAACCAAAGATGTGTGTGTAAGGTAGATTGGCTACGCTAAATTGCCCCTTAATTGGAAAAAATGAATTGAGCACTCTAAATTTAAAAAAAAGTCTGCCATTGTGAAGTGTCATCTCATAGTACAGAAAAGATATTTAAAAACTGGAGAAAGTACAGCAAAGAATTATAAGAATGTTACCAGAACGGCTATTAGAGAAGATTGTATGCAGTTTAGAATTTGCTCTCTGCAAATAGAACATTAAGGAAGAGACCTGACAGCTGTCTTTACGGGGGTTCAGTGAAGTGGTTCAAGGTAGTGGATATAGAGAAACTCAGAAGAGAGTCCAGACTAAGTGGATCAGGGTGACAAACAAGGCAAATATAGAATTTCAGAGGATGTTATTTACACAGTGGTGAAACATGCTGCCCCATGAAGTGGGTGAAGCACATAACACTGAAACATCGGAGTGAGATGTGATGGAGAGATATGGGGTCAGGATGGGAAGAGATACTTAGGTCAGGAGAAGGCTCGAACAAAGTATGAATGTCATTAACACTAAATGGGCCATTTATATCCTGGTTTATTTGACAAAATGTGACAAAAGTCTTTTATATCTTGAATTTGAGTCGTTGAACTCAGTGGTTAACACAAGAATCAACAGCTGAACTTCCTTGTACTGCAACACTACAGTGAATAGTAACATTAAAATAAAACTTATTTTGGCATCTGCAGTCTCCTCGCACAATTAATTTCCAACCTCACTAATAGTAGTGTGCTGACCTACAAGACAGGCAGGCATGAAACATCACTGTAGTCAACCTCATGTGGCTTGCTCCTGCCTGCTCACCCTCTCAGCCCCCCTCCAGTTCCAAAGCTATAACAAAGCAAATAATGAGGCAGACACCGAAGATGATTTAATAGCCATACAAAATATTTTAGAGGCACTTACAGAGCTCATTCGATCCCCGAAAATATCTCCGGCCCCCATGTGAGATGTGTGAACAAAATTTGTTGGCTCTCCAATCATACTTCTATCTATTCGCCTCCGTCTTTTCTGTCAAAAGATGCACCAAGATCAGGAGTGAGATCCTGCACTACGATAACGCATGGATATGTCAATTGTAGCAATGACATCGCAGAGATTATCCAACAGATTTGTTAATACATGCAGCCACTGAAGGCATTCTCATGATGAAAGTTATACCCCATCTCAACATAAATACTGTGCAATCAGTCTAATCTCTGAAGAAAATGCTTTAAAAAGTAACCAAGCATCACAGACATTGCATGTATTTTAGATGGTTATTGCGCTAATTTCCCTCACCACCCTACTCAATAAAACACAAATGCGATATCAGTTCCCAGAAATCCAAAAGAAACAGCAGATATTCCATTCTAATCCCTGTCCCTGCTCTTTAGTAAGTATATAACAAGCCACTGAAATCCAACAGTATGGCTCTGTACAATAATAAATTCAGTAAACAGTTAAAATTATGAGATTTGTTCATTTAAAAAGCATACTCACTGGCTGCGGTTGTTCTGCAATGCAGCAGTTAAAACATAACCAGAATTCACTCATTGTTACAAATTAATTTGCCGTGTTTGACAAATCCAGGATCACTGGGGCTACGTTAGCAGTCTCTAAAGAAACCTGGGCGTGCAACGTGAACGTAACAAGACACTCCACTTCAGGTACTTGTGCCGTCAATCTAGAGTTCAGGAATCTGGCAGTTGATGATCAGTCTTCCTGTGAAATGGTTTCTCCTACCAATGCTGCATTAGCTTAGTGCATAGCCAGTGCTGCCTAAACCAAGCTGCAGAAACAAAATTAATGTTTAAATCAGAGAACTGGTTTTATATTTTTTCATTTATTTTGGACCAAGTAGTGAGGCATCACCCAGCTTCCAAGCAATGAACACTATGCAGCTTTTAATTAACTTTAAAAACAGAAAATACAATTCTCATGGTGGGTTACAGAGCATATCCAGTGATTATCCAATTAAAATAGTGCAACAAGGCCCAAACTTTAATCTTAGTTGTGTTTAGCTAGCTGATTTGAGCTGGCAGAGTTCCGGGGCCGGATGGGGAAAAGAGGTATAATTGGCCTCGTTGCTTGCAACACAAGGAAGATGAAAAATAATCTGACTCCTGATTACTAACAACTGATCCTTCTAGGATGACCGTGTGTGATGTTGGCTCGGTTCAGAAGTCCCCATGCCACAAGAATCAGTGACTAGGGATTCTGCCTAAGCAAGAGTCAGCGCCCATGGAGGCTAAACCCAAGTGTGAGATGGAACCCAGACACCCAAACATCAGGAATATTCAATTTCTAGGGAACTTGTCCTCCTACTTAAGAGTCAGCATATGGGGAACTCCTATCCCAGTCAGAGTTAGTATTCAGGAAACCTAAACGCCAGCGAGAGCAGGCACATGGGGATCCTGAACCTCACTGAAAATCAGCACATGGGATACACAAATCCCAAGGTGAGTCAATATCCAGGGAACAGAAACCTCAGTGAGAGTCAGCACATATAGGACCGAACGACAGTGAGTGTCGACAGTGCTCAGCAACCAAACCCTGAGAGAGCTACTTCTTCAGCAAAGAATAAAATTGGCACAGGAGGGAAAAATCTAAATATATAAAAACTGTGAGCAAAGTTTAAATAGTCATCTTACTTATGAATTCTGTCAAACTTCTCTGAAGAGCATCAATGTCAGAAAAATGCACCATGTAAGCATCTACCCCTACAACTCCCTCCCAGCCTCTCCACAGCAATACTCTCACCTAAATATGCAGCACAGCCAATGGTTTTAAATGGATGGTGTCCCTCTGACTGTCGGACAGGACTCTGGTGTTCTGCTCGGCAGTTGGATTTTTATCTGTTTGCGCAAGCCATGGGAAGCAGCACTTTCCACTGGGAAATATTTTGGTAGCTTTCCCCATGACTCAGACATTCACAGTGTGTGTCAGTGTCTCTACAAAGTAGTCATTACCCAGTTAGTCAGACATTGTGGTAAATGTTGGAACATTGAACTAAAACTATATCTTCAGTAAAGGTACATTTAGTGGTTGGACCATACAGTTCATAGTGTAAAACCCAGGACACTATAACTGGAGATTCTTCAATCCTTTTATACCTAATCTGTAACTCCACACAAAGCTAGTCCCAGTTTAGCTGATTCTGTTGCTGAATCATACTCAGTCAGCTGCTCCAGTAAAATTAAAATAGAATAAAGTTTAATACAATCTGAGACTCCACCATTCTGAAGTCATTGGAAAACATTTCTGGTCTGTTAGATCATAACCGGATTATTGGGTCATTTCACACTAGCAACACTGTATTCTATAACACCACATGAAAACTGAAAACGGGGAATTTTGAGTTTTAAAAAACCCACTAGTTTTGACTAAGTTATCTGAAAGCGATTCTTCTTTCGATATTTTTCACCAATTTTCTCCAATGACGACGTTGAAGTCATTGGGCACTGTCCTACAGGGATGGTCACCTCTCCATACTGGGATAATGTCCCATTGGAACAATCACTCCTTCCTTACTGCAGCAGGAACCACTGGTTTGTGAAAGTGATTAGGTAACAAAACTATGGCTCTTTCCCCCCTACATAATTGATGAATGATACAGTCAGTCATAGTACCCTTATTGCATTTATGCTAGAGATCAGGTAATCAAACAGACTGAAAGGAATCGGAAAGCTTTGTGTGTGACTTAGGTACTCACTAGATAAACTCACTGAGTCATTGGGAAAGCTCTGGAAATTTCTAGTGTTGCGTATACTTGTGAGGACATCTGTGCATTTATAAAGCTGACTGAGGCTAGAAGGCACAGGGATTATGGTTTTTACACTGTATGCCAAGTAGAAATCGATATCTTGTGTATAATGTGATCTCTTCTATGGCAGTGTGTTTCTGTTAGTGAGTGAGATTTTCCATTCAAAATGCCATACGAGGAATTAAAATATAAAATGGTCCATAAACACCAAAATGAAAAAAGGGTCAGTTTGGATGAGACCCGTATCGTGATTCAAGGGGATTTTCACTCTTGTGGAGTTTTGTTACCATGGAGATGGAGATGAAGAATGTGCACAAAATGAACTGAATTTTGAGATAAAATAAAAATGCAGGGAATCTAAAATTAAGAAGGGAAAACATTTGAAATACAAGATAGCTCCATCAGCAACTTGCGTCCTTGCTTCTAAGATGCATACAGGCATGTACTTTTCTTTTGAGATGGTATTGCAATGTTCCAAATTCTAATTAACTTAAACCATTAGTCAAAGCAAATTTTTACTGATTCCACTGTCGGCAATATTTTCACTGATCCAGACACAGGTTGAATATCCTCAGGGGTTCAAATTTACTGAGGACACAGCCTGATCCAATTTGAGTCACGGATTCAGTCATCTCCACTGAGAAACAAGCTCACACCTGATTACTTTAGAACATGGCATAATACCATGCCTTTCTGAGGATTTTGTATCTTTCCATCATGTGGCACTGTATTCATGAAGCAAACCATGAACATTCTCTAATTAATTAATCCAAGTTCTCTACAAATTCTACCTCAGCTCAAGTCCTGGCAGGGACTGAGTTAGTCCCTGTAGCTTTGCAAGGGATTGAGGCAGGTCAGGGGAGGAAAGGGTAGCCAGCCACGTAATTCCTATGCAGATTGGATGCATCTCCACTGTAATGCACCTTGCATTGTTTGATACCCAACTAAGGCTTACACAAGAATTCAAATAGGAGGTGGTACTTAAATGCTAACAAAGTGATCGTGGAATGCATACTCTACAAGAAGAAAATATCTGGAAAATGAGCAAAATACTGCGAATGCTGGAAGCTGAAACAGAAGATGTCTTATGTTGGAGGAAAAGAAAACTGGGCAAAAAAAAAAGAGGTGGAGGAACGAATGCCAGATCATCCATTGGGAAACATCTTCATACATATATATTAAAGACCAGAGTCCAATGCAAATCTGTCAAAACTTAATTGATCACAATTCAACAGAGACCTAATTTCTTACTCGGTGCTTCTGATGTGCAGCCGGGAATTTATCATTGCCCTCGCCCTCTATCAGACCTCGGTTGTCAAACTATTCGGATTTCCTATTTAGCAGGTGTAGATGAGAGACAGTGTAATTATATACACCCCGCACCAGCGCACAATGACAATCCACTCACACTCACCGCCCGGCCAGCCCAAGAGAGACAGGCCCAACCCGGCCCGGCTGACGGTCTCCTCAACCGACCTTGCTGCCGCCCCGCCAGCGCCCGCCCCCCTAGCAACAACGCACCAATAGCGGGCCCGCGCGCCTGCTCCTGATTGGCCGTACCCGCCCCGTCAATCACCACCAACCGTCTCCCGCCCACCATCACAATAGGTTGCGCCGGAGCGGACGCTCAATTCCGGAGCCGAGCCGAGCGAGAGTCAAACCTGCAGCGTCCGCCCGCTCAATCCCAAACTGCCGGCGCTGAGGTCAGGGGACCGACATGTCAAATGTCATTCACACTGGTTGCTCCTCAATCTCGGCTGAAGCTCCTCCCAGCAGCCCGCCCTTTGCATTTACATAGCGCCTCTCTCAAGCGGTCATAACTCCTCCCTTGTTTTCTAGCCCCCGCCTCTTCTCTCTCTGCCCCCGCCCCTCATCTCTTTCAGTTCCTTGCAGCCTCGTTGGCTCCCTCCTCTATTGGCAGTTGACCTCGAACAGGTCTCGGAACAAGTTGGTGAATGGCCTCCACGCTTTGGGGAAGCCATCTTCTCACCCTCGGATGATGAATTTGATCTTCTCCCGATGGAGACATTCCAACAGGTCTGCCTGCCAGTCCACAGCTGTGACTGGTGCTGCAGAACGCCAGCCGAGCAGGATTCAGGCAATTAGGGAAGCAAAGGCAAGGGCGTTGGCCCTCTTTCCTGTGAATAGTTCTGGCTGGTCCAATACTCGAAGACTGCCACTCTTGAGCACGGCTCTATCCTCACCCCCACAACCTTGGACTTGGCCTCGAACAAGGCTGTCCAAAATATAATAAGTCTGGGACATGCCCAGAACATGTGGATGTGGTTGGTCAGGCCTCCCTGGCACCGTTCACATCTGTCCTCCCCTTCCAGGAAGAATCAGCTCATTTGGGTTCATGTTAGGTGCGGTCCGTGCACCACTTTCAGCTGCATGAGCGAGTGTAGTTGGTCCTGTTCAGTGCTTCGCTCCAGAATCCCCACTCTATTTCCATCCCTAGCTCTTCCATTTTTCTTGTGCTTCGTCCACTGGTCAGTTTTTTCTAACAGTCATCCGTACACGTCCCCGCAGTACCCTTCCCCATATAGTCCGCGTTCAGTAATTCCTGAAGCATTGTGTTTCTCAGGGTCCGTGGGTAAGCTGTCATTTCCTGAGTAGAAAGTTCTTGACTGTAGATGTCAGAGTTTGTTTCCATTAGGTAGTCTCTCCGTCAGTTCCTCTAGAGTCACTACTCTGTCCTCAGTGTAAAGGTTCATGACCGTCAGTGTCGCTCCCCCATCCTGTCTCCACCTCTTAAAAGTGCCAACAAGCATGTCTAGTGCGAACCTATGGTAGCAGATGGGCGCCATGGTGGACATTTTGGTCAAACTGAAGTGCTGCGTCATCTGGTTCCAGGTTCTGAGGGTTGCTACCATCACTGGGCTTGTTGAGTGCTTTGTTGGCAGGGGTGGGAGCGCTGCCATTGCGAGGACCCGGAGGGTCATTCCTGTACAGGAGCTTTCCTCCATCCTCATCCATTCCATTTCTGGTTCTTTAACCCACCCACTCACTCTTTCCACATGACTGCCCAGTGGTAGTACTGTAGGTTTGTGAGGGTCAGGCCCCCATGTTTCTTCTTATTTGTAGGACTTTTTTATGGATCGTTGGACTCTTTCCCCCCACACACAAACACCATAATCATCTTGTCTGTCGAGTTGAAAAAGGCCTTGGGGATGCAGATCGGCATGGACCTGAACAGGGAGAGGAACCTGGGCAGTACGTTCATCTTGATCGTCTGTTCCCTCCCCGCCAGGAGAGCAGGAGCGTATCCCAGCTCTGTAGGTCCTTTTTTACTTCCTCTGCCAGACTGGTCAGGTTCCACTTGTGGATCCCTGTCCAGTCATGGACAATCTGGATCCGTAGGTAGCAGAATTTGTTTTGGGCTGGTTTAAATACTAATCCCTCCAGTTCTGCCCCTCTTCCTCTCGGGTTCATAGGGAATACTTCACTTATGCTCTGGTTGAGTTTGTAGCTTGAAAAGGCTCCAAACTCTCTCAGGAGCTTCATGACTCCTTCCTTGCTGCTTCGTGGGTCCGAGATGTAGAGGTGCAGGTCATCCGCATAGAACAAAAATCTGTGCTCACTGTCTTCTCTTCAGATATCCTTCCAGCTTCTCGTAGTTCTCCCAGCGATCACCAGTGGCTCAATTGCCAAGGCGAATAAGTGCAGGACAGCAGGCATCGATGCCTTGGGCCTCTTTGCAGCTGGAAGTATTAAGAGTTGGTGGCGTTGGTCCGTACACTCGCCTTGGGGGTGTTGACCATGAGTTATGCCATGAGGTGGACCCTGTCCCTAGCCCAAACCACTGTGTTACCTCAATGAGGTATTTCCACTAGACTGTTGAAGGCCTTTTCTGCATCCAGGGAGAGAATCATAGAATTTACAGTGCAGAAGGAGGCCATTCGGCCCATCAAGTCTGCACCGCCTCTTGGAAAAAGTACCCTGACTGTAGCATATTTAAGGGTTCTAGTGGCATATGAGGCTGAGATAAGGGTAGAGGGGGCAATGTTTTGGAGCTGAACGTAAGTTTTTTTGATTTGATTTATTATTGTCACAGTGAAAAGTATTGTTTCTTGCATGCTGTACAAACAATACATACCGTACATAAGGAAGGAAGGAGAGACTGCAGAATATAATGTTACAGTTATACCAAGGTGTAGAGAAAAGATCAACTTGATACGAGGTAGGTCCATTCAAAAGTCTGATGGCAGTAGGGAAGAAGCTATTCTTGAGTCGGTTGGTACGTGACCTCAAACTTTGGTATCTTTTTCCTGATGGAAGGTCGTGGAAGAGAGTATGTCCAGGGTGCATGGGGTCCTTAATTATGCTGGCTGCCTTTCTGAAGCAGCGGGAATTATAGATAGAGTCAATGGATGGGAGGCTGGTTTGCGTGATGGACTGGGCTACATTCACGACCTTTTGTAGTTTCCTGCGGTCTTGGGTAGAACAAGCTCCATACCAAGCTGTGATACAACCAGAAAGAATGCTTTCTATGGTGCATCTGTAGAAGTTGGCGAGGGTCGTAGCTGCCATGCCAAATTTCCTCAGTCTTCTGAGAAAGTAGAGTAGTTGGTGGGCTTTCTTAACTATAGTGTCGGCATGGGGGGGGGGGGGGGGGGGGGGACCAAGACAGGCTGTTGGTGATCTGTACACCTAAAAACTTGAAGCTTTCGACCCTTTCTACTTCGTTCCCATTGACGTAGACAGGTGCATGTTCTCCATTACGCTTCCTGAAGTCGATGGTAATCTCCTTCGTTTTGTTGACATTGAGGGCGAGATTATTGTCGTTGCACCAGTTCACCAGATTCTCTATCTCATTCCCATACCCTGTCTCGTCATTGTTTGAAATCCGACCCACTATGGTGGTGTCATTAGCAAATTTGAAAATCGAATTGGAGGGGAATTTGGCCACACAGTCATAGGTGTGTAAGGAGTATAGTAGGGGGCTAAGGACACAGCCTTGTGGGGCACCGGTGTTGAGGATGATCATGGAGGAGGTGTTGTTGCCTATCTTTACTGATTGTGGTCTGTGGGTTAGAAAGTTCAGGATCCAGTCGCAGAGGGAGGAGCCGAGGCCAAAGCCACAGAGTTTGAAGATGAGTTTCGTAGGAATTATGGTTTTGAAAGCTGAGCTGTAGTCGATAAATAGGAGTCTGACACAGGTGTCTTTGTTATCTAGGTGTTCCAGGGTAGAGCGCAGGGTCATGGAGATGGCATCTGCTGTGGAACTGTTGTAGTGATAGGCAAACTGTAGTGGATCAAGGCAATCTGGGAGGCTGGAGTTGATTCGTGCCATGACTAACCTTTCGAAGCACTTCATGATGATGGATGTCAGAGCCACTGGACGATAGTCATTAAGACACGCTGCTTGACTTTTTTTTGGTACAGGGATGATGGTCGTCTTCTTGAAGCAGATAGAGACCTCAGATTGTTGTAAAGAGAGGTTGAAGATGTCTGCGAATACTCCCGCCAGCTGATCCGCGCAAGACCTGAGTGCCCGTCCGGGTACCCCATCCGGGCCAGTGGCTTTCTGTGGGTTGACCTTCGAGAAGGCTGCTCTGACGTCTGCAGTGGTGATCTCAGATACAAGTTCATCCGTGGCTTCTGGGGTGGAGGGCTCGCTCTCGCTCTCGCTGACCTCTTGCTCAAAGCGGGCATAGAATGCGTTGAGCTCATTAGGGAGGGGTGTGTTGGAGCCGACGATTTTACGTGCCTTCATCTTGTAGCCTGTTATGTCTTGCAGACCTTGCCATAGACGGTGGGGATCCGTGTGGCTAGCCTGGGACTGGTCTGGTGATGGCAATGAATTGGAGTCGGAAGCTCCAGTGGTGCTTGAACAGGAGACCAAGTTTGCAAAAAGTTCAGCCTGAGACAGTGACTGAGAAGGAGGTGGAGTTGATGACGGGAACTGAAGCTAATGGCTGCAACATCCCCAATGTTTTACCTGAGGAAATTATGGCTCATCTAAGGTTTAATATTGAATCAACAGTCTAACAATTAATCTTCACCTCCGGTACAAACCAGTCCTGAACAGCAAAACAACATACGTAGCACCCTTAAAGTAGGAAAATATAAGAGGTCAAATGTTGTAAACTGCTGTAGCTTAACATGTGTGAGTATGTCTAGGTATACACAATAATATGTGACATATAACATTTATTTCTCTTTTAATTCCTGCAAATTTCAATGCAACTTAGCTTTCCATGTATATATATTATGGCTTCTTTTCTGGTATGAGAAATTGCTCAGTGGATTGAGGCTGCTTTTGGAAAATTGTATTTGGACAAGGACCTGCAAATCAAAGATTAGTGTGGGAATATTTTCTGATATACAGAAGCACAGGTTAAAGTTTAATTATCCAACCTAACCATTAACAGCTTCTCCAGCCCCTATTGGACCATTTCTTTCACTGAAATTCGGTAAATTTTAGGATGAGGAGCAATGTTTACAATTACTTTGGCTTGCCCTGAATGGCTGACTTGTACTGTGAATACAGCTGAAAAGACAATTTTTTTCCCCCTGTGCCTGGTTATCATACCCAGAGCTAATCTCATCACAAAAAAAGAATCAACGAAAATATTTTTTGTGAAGGGGTAATGAAATCATGTATTTCATTTATTTCTTTTGACATTTTAGATTAATTGTCAGTGTGACTCAACTGATGTCTGCTGGTAATGTGCCCTTTGTCATCCTGCTACAAGCTTAGCAAGAAGGTCCCAACATTGCATAATTTAAAAAATACAGCATGCAATACCAACAGTGACAATGATAGCTTAAGAAAGGGCCATGCATTTTAAATCAATATAAATGAAATCATAAGACCGCCCCCTCCCCCTTCCTTCCACACTCATTGGGCTTTAAAACTTAAAGTTTATGTCACCCAGTGCCCACATATGCTGCCAGTCAAGCTTAATCTATCCGGCAATTTCTGTTTTTATTTCAGATTTCCCACATCTGCAGTATGTTAATTTTATCTCAGTAATGGGATGTGTAAGGGTAATTGTTAATACTAGGCATATTATCCTAAAAATGAGATGTTGGGGCAGCACAGTGGTTAGCACAGGCCTCATTGCGCCAGGGTTCCGGGTTCAATTCCGACCTTGGATGACTGTGTGGTGTTTGCACATTCTCCCCATGGCTGCATGGGTTTCCTCCCACAGTCCAAAGATGGACTGGTTAGGTGTTTGGCCTTGATAAATTGCCCCTTAGAGTGGGGTTGCAGGCATGGGCCTGGGAAAGGGCAATTTTTTATAATGGGGCCACTATCCCAGAGATGAGATTTGTTTTTATTTCAAATTTAAAGTGCCCAATGTCTATTTTTTTCAATTAAGAGGCAATTTAGCATGGCCAATCCACCTACCCTGCATATCTTTGGATTATGGGGGTGAGACCCACGCAGACACAGGGAGAATGTGCAAACTCCCTGTGGTGAATGTATTTCGGCAACCATTCACCACTTTATCACATTACATTGTACTATGTTGATGCCCTTGTGGGCTCCACCTATGGACCAGTGTATTACATTTCATGGTTGTGCCCTTGGGGGCTCCGCCCTCTTGGGGGGAGGTATATAGATCTGCTGCCCTGCAGGCGGCTCTCAGTGCAGAGCAGTCGCAGACAGGCACAGTTCTAGCTGATTAAAGCCACTGTTCACTTCAACTCTCCGTCTCGTGTGAATTGATGGTCGCATCAATTTAATCAGCTACAACAATGCGATGGAGGCAGCCCTCAAACCTGATCGACTGGAACTCAACCCACTGGCCACTGAAGCCAAAGGGATTTTTTTGCACTGGCTCCGCTGTTTTGAGGCCTACCTCGCCACATCCTCCTCGTCCTTCGTCACTGACGAACCAAAACTGAGCCTCCTCCACGCCCGGGTGAGCCACAGAATCTCCGTGCAGATCGAGGAAGCGACCAAGTCACAGACACGGTCGCGATCCTGAAAAGGCAATATGTGAGGCCGGTGAACGCGGCATCTCACCACTCGCCGCCAACACCCCGGGGAATCGCTGGAGGAATACCTACGCGACCTGAAAGTACTCGCGCAAAGCTGCAACTACAAGGCTGTCACAGCCTCAACGCTTTCCCCTCCGAACACGCAACCCCCTCGTGGACACCCGACCAGAGGGTGCCCCAGGCCTGTGCTGCGCGGCTGCCCGCCGGGGCTGCCGTGCTATTTCTGCGGCCAGCACCCACACCCCAAGCAGCCATCTTTGACTCTACCCAACACGTGCGACTCACGGGGGCCGCCATCTTGGCCACCAGCTCCCACACAGCCTGCCATATGCGACTCATGGGAGCCGCCATCTTCATCGCCGCCCGAAACGTGCGACCGACAGTAGCCGCCATCTTCATCGCCGCCCGACACGTGCGACCGACGGGGGCAGCCATCTTGGGACCACCCAACCACCTCTGACCACGCCGGCTACCCGCAACATGGCGCGGTCACCCTCGACTAGTCACGCCCCAAGCACCTCAGGAACTCGACGTTGACTGTCTGGGTCAATGGGCACGAAATGCTCTGCCTGTTTGACTCCGGGAGCACGGAGAGCTTCGTATATTCAGACACAGTAAGGCGCTGTTCTCTCCAAATTTCCCCCGCATTCCAATCTCCCTCGCTTCCGGCTCGCATTCAGTGCAGATCCGGGGGTACTGTGTCGCGAACCTCGCGATACAGGGCGCCAAGTCCGCCAATTTTGAACTATATGTCCTCCCCGATCTCTGCGCTCCTCTCCTGTTGGGACTGGACTTCCGATGCAACCTCAGGAGCCTGACCCTGAAGTTCGGCAGGACCCTGAAGTTCGGCAGGCCCCTACCCCCTCTCACCGTATGTAGCCTCGCGACACTAAAGGTCGACCCTCCCCCCCCGCTCTTCACGAACCTCACCGCCGACTGTAAACCCGTTGCTACCAGGAGCAGGCTGTACAGTATCCAGGACAGGACTTTTATCAAGTCCGAAGTCCAGCGGCTCTTGTGGGAGGGGATCATCGAGGTCAGCAATAGCCCCTTGAGAGCCCAGGTGATGGTCGTCAGGACTGGGGAGAAGAACCGGATGATTGTAGACTACAGACAAACCATAAACCGGTACACGCATCTCGATGCGTACCTTCTTCCCCGGATAGCGGACATGGTGAATCAGATTGCACACTACCAGGTGTTCTCCGCGGTAGATCTGAAGTCCGCATACCACCAGCTCCCAATTCGCCCGGAAGATCGCCACTACACGACCTTTGAGGCAGACGGCTGCCTCTTCCACTTCCTCCGGGTCCCCTTTGGCGTCACCAACGGGGTCTTGGTCTTCCAAAGAACGATGGACCAAATGGTGGACCAGTACGAGCTGCGGGCCACATTTCCGTACTTGGACAACATCACCATCTGCGGCCACAATCAGCAGGACCACGACGCCAACCTTCAGACGTTTTTCCAAGCCCTCAACCTCACTTATAACAAGGAGAAATGCATTTTCCGCACAATCCAATTGGCCATCCTTGACTATGTCATGGAAAATGGAGTCCTCGGGGCCCGACCGCATGTGCCCCCCCTGCAACTCCCCCTCCCCCACTGCCCCACGGCCCTGAAAAGATGCCTCGGGTTCTTTTCATATTATGCCCAGTGGGTCCCCAACTATGCGGATAAAGCCCGCCCACTGATCAAAGCCACCATCTTCTCACTGACGGCTGAGGCCCGCCAGGCCTTCAGCCGCATCAAGGCAGATATTGCCAAAGCCGCGATGCGCGCGGTGGACAAGTCCATCCCCTTCCAGATGGAGAGCGACGTGTCAGAGGTCTCCCTCACCGCTACCCTTAATCAGGCAGGCAGGCCCGTATCCTTTTTCTCCCGTACCCTCAACGTCTCCGAGATTCAAAACTCCTCAGTCGAAAAAGAAGCTCAAGCCATTGTGGAAGCTGTGCGGCATTCGAGGCACTACCTCGCTGGTAGGAGGTTCAACCTCATCACCGACCAATGGTCAGTAGCCTTCATGTTCAACAATACACAGCGGGGCAAGATCAAGAATGATAAAATCTTGAGGTGGAGGATCGAACTCTCCACCTATGATTACGATATTGCGTATCATCCTGGGAAGCTCAATGAGCCCCAGGTGCCCTGCCCCACGGCACATGTGACAGTGCACAAGATGACCGACTCCGGGCCATCCACAACGATCTCTGTCACCCGGGGGTCACCTAGCTTCTCCACTACATCAAGGCCCGCAACCTGCCCTACTCCACCGAGGAGGTCAGGGCTATGATGTGGGACTGCCAAATCTGCGTGGAGTGTAAGCCGCACTTCTATCGACCAGATAAGGCCCACCTGGTGAAGGCATCCCGGCCCTTCGAGCGCCTCAGCATCGACTTCAAAGGGCCCCTCCCCTCTACCGACCGCAATGCGTATTTTCTCAACGTTGTTGACGAGTACTTCCACTTCCCCTTTGCAATCCCTTGCCCCGACATGACCGCGGCCACTGTCATTAAGGCTTTGCATAGTATCTTCACCTTGTTTGGTTTCCCCACTTATGTCCACAGTGACCGGGGCTCCTCGTTTGTGAGCAACGAACTGCGTTAGTACCTGCTCAGTAAGGGCATCGCCTCGAGCAGCACTACCAGTTACAACCTCCGGGGAAACGGACTGGTGGAGAGGGAGAACGCAACGGCATGGAAGGCCGTCCTCCTGGCCCTATGCTCTAGGAGTCTCCCAGTTTCCCGCTGGCAGGATGTCCTCCCCGACGCGCTCCACTCCATTAGGTCACTCCTTTGCACAGCCACGAACGAGAACCCTCATGACCGCCTATTTGTTTTCCCTCGGAAATCCACCTCCGGGATCTCATTTCCGTCCTGGCTGACGACACTGGGGCCTGTACTCCTCCGAAAACATGTGAGGAGCCATAAGTCCGACCCCCTGGTCGAGAGAGTCCAGCTCCTTCACGCCAACCCCCAGTATGCCTACGTGGCGCACCATGACGGCCGACAAGATACAGTCTCCCTCCGGCACCTGGCACCCGCAGGTTCCCCTACGACCATCACCTACCCCACCCTACACCGAGCATCGCCCCCGCCCCTGTATGGCCTACACCCCCCCCCCCCCCCCCCCCCCCATAACCGACCTATAGGGGTGATGCTCCAGAAGACACGCTCCCGGAATCAACACCCATGCCCGCAGTGAAACCAGAGCTCAGGCGATCACCGCAGACGATCAAGGCGCCAGACAGACACCACCTGTGAGCCACTTCACCCCCGCTGGACTTAATTTTTTTAACAGGGGGTGAATGTGGTGAATGTATTACGGCAACCATTCACAACTGTATTACATTACATTACATTGTACTATGTTGATGCCCTTGTGGGCTCCACCCATGGATCATTGTATTACGTTACATTGTATCATGTTGGTGCCCTTGTGGGCTCTGCCCCTGGCTCCGTCCCCTCGGGGGAGGTATATAGATCTGCTGCCTGCAGGCTGTTCTCAGCACCGAGCAGTCGCAGGCAGGCACAGTTCTAGCTGATTAAAACCACTGTTCACTTCAATTCTCCGTCTCGTGTGAATTGATGGTCACATCACTCCCCACACACAATGACTTGGGACTGGTATCGAACCCAGATCAGCGTCGCAGTGAGGCAGCAGTGCTAACCACTATGCCACCGTGCTGCCCTAGAGATAAGATTTGTAAGGGGAATTTTTAATATTCTGCTGGGATACTAACCAGGACTGGATTGTGTAAGGGTGCTTCTTAACATTGGACACACTATCCAATTCTTACATTATTGAAGCCTTAACTTGTTTATGGAAATTACCTTTTGACAGTGAATGCAGACATAAGTGTTGGGAAAGCTAGAGACAGAATTCTACCACCAATGTCTGGGTATCAGTAAATTATGTGTATTGTTTGAGGTGTAGCAGTAACTAAAGTCAGCATAGTCCCAGATGACCATAAGCTGCTTTTCCTGTTGGTGATTTAACCTGAGCATCATCACACCTCAGGCAAGGGGCAAGGTTGAGAAGGCAGAGCCTTCATGAATGACCTCGCCCAGTACGGGAATGGAACCCGTGCTGTTGGCTTCGTTCTGTATCACAAACCAGCTGTCCAACCAACTGAGCTAAACTGCCCAGGTGCAGCATCATTGTCTATATCCATAAATAATGCACTCCAGGTACTGGACTACCTGCAATTTTGACTACATTGAAGATAAAAATTCAAACAAGACAAGCCAAAACACCGGTAAAAAAAATAGAAGATGACATGTGTTTGCCCTATTTAAGTATCCCTTATCTTCCTCGAGACTTGGTCTCCCTGGTGTTTAATGCCGTGGTATGCTCCCTGCACTTGGCGCAATACCTATAAATAGTACACAAGTTGCTATGATGGAGCACTTGAAGACTTGCTTTTTTAGCTGCGGGTTGCCAGATGTTACACTGTGGAAGTGTTGCCCTGACACCTGATTTTCTCCCATGGCATTCTGACTGTCGCTTGGACAGGGAACATGAAGTGTCTGCTGGCATGTTTCAGGCCTTAGGACCATGTGGGCACTGCAGGGTCTCCAGTGTTTTAAACAGACAATAATTTGATTTAGTTGGGCAGGCTAGGTTCACTTTGATTTTGTTGGGTTTACTTTTTATGCTTATTAGACCAGTGGTGCCCTAAAAGGGCATTGGTGTAACCCTGATCTGTCCATTAAACCAAGCCCAGATGCCAGACATAGTTCTGACCCTCCAGCTGCTCTCTGGATCAGGGGGAAATGGCCAACCACAGGGGCCAGGATCCGGCCGCCGACACTGTGCTTGAAGTTGGCCAGAGGCTTTTCAATGTTAACAGGGGGATGCTGGCGTCGGCCAGCGAGTATTTCCGGGCCTTGTTCGGCGGCGGCGCCAGGGAAAGCTCGGAGAGCCACATCGTTCTGCGAGGCCTGGATCCCGAAGCCTTCCGGCTTCTGCTGGGCTTCGCCGCCCGGGGCCGAGTGAGTGTGGACCGGCAGAATGTGGAGGCTCTGCTGGAGGCGGCCGACTTCCTACTCTTCGAGCGGGTCAAGCGGCTGTGCGCCGCCTTCCTGCAGCGTGAGCTGCGGGTGGGAAACTGCGCGGGGCTCCTGGCCTTGGCCCAGCGCCTGGCCTGCCCGGGCCTGGCTGCCGCCGCCCGCGGGGTGGCCCTCACCCATCTGGCCGCCCTCATGGCTGAGGAGGAAGAGTTCCTGCAGCTTCCCAAAGAGGCTCTGGTCGAGCTCCTGGCCAGTGACCACCTGTACGTAACCAGGGAAGACCAGGTGTTTGAAGCAGTGATGAAGTGGGCCAGCCACCACCACAGCAGAGAAGGTCAAGTTCTGGATCTGCTGGCCTTGGTCAGGGCCCCCTTACTCAGCCTGTCCTTCCTTGACCTGCTTATTAAACGCTCCAAGCGCAGTCTGCAGGATGACCCTCACAGCAGGTTCCTGAGAATATTAAATCACAACCTTCCACTGAGCTGGACAATGGCTCAACCCCAGCCCCATAGCAACAGGAGGTATGAGACCATGTATGTCCTAGGGGGCAAACACGACCAAGAACAACAGGAACTATTTCAGTTTCATCCTAAAACCAACACCTGGCAAGCCTGCTCTCCTCTTCGACGCAGAAACCTCACCCAATACGCGGTAGCAGCAGTAGGTAACAGTGTGTGCAAATTACAATGCAGTAGGTTGCGTAAACTGCTTGGCACTGTTGTATATTTTGGGATAATTTATGATTTAACTGCTTATTCAAATGAATGCTATAAAATTACGTTTGTTGGCTATTTAAAATGTGTTTCAATGCCCATCAAGATAATACATGTCATATAAACATAGAAAAGAGGGTGGCACAGTGGTTAGCACCGTTGATGAGGACCCGGGTTCAAGCCCAGCCCCAGGTCACTGTCCGTGTGGAGTTTGCACATTCTACTCGTGACTGCATGGGTCTCGCCCCCCCCCCCTCCAGAACGCAAAGATGTGCCGGGTAGGTGAATTGACAAAGCTAAATTGCCCTGAATTGGAAAAAACAATAATTGGATACTCTAAATTTATTTTTAAAAATTGAAAAAATTGGAAAAATTAAAAAAGGAAATACAAAGAAGAAAAAAAAATAAGAGCAGAAGTAGGCCATTCAGCCCTTCAAACCTGCTCCACCGCTCAACATGTTCATGGTTGCCTTTGCTGGGGCATGAAATATTTCCCTTCCAGGCACCTTGGGCGGGATTCTCCCATTGCCGGCAGAGTGTCCACGCCGTCGGAAAGGCCGTCACATTTTACGACAGTGTGACCGGACCGCTGGGAGTACAAATTCTGGCCCCTGTAAGGGGCCAGCACGACGCTGGAGTGGTTCACGCCACTCCAGCCTCCCATCCTGGCACGAACTGTGCGCCGCGGGATCCGCGCATGCGCAGTGGCGCCAGCGGCAACCCACACATGCGCGGTAGCCTCCCTCAACGTGCCGATCCCGACGCAACATGGCACGAGAGTTCAGGGGCCGGTGTGGAAGAAAATAGGCCTGGGGAACGATCCGCGATCGGGGCCCACCGATCAGCAGGCCAGCCCCCTTAGGAGCCCCCCCCCCCCCCCCCCCCCCGGGGTCGGAGCACCCCCCCCACCGCCACAGGCCGCCACCTGACCCGGCACGCAGAGTTCCTGCCAGCTGCGACCTGTTGTGAGCGGCGCCGGCGGGACTCTGCCTTTTACAGCGGCTGCTCGGCCCATCCCGGGCCGAGAATCGGTGGCCCGGCCACGTAGAGGGACTGGCGCCACGCCAAACGCACCAGCGTCAGTGGCGCGATTCTCAGCACCACGGAGTGGTGACATCAGGGCGGTGTGGCCCGGTTGCAGGGATTGCCCAGCCTGGGAGAATCCCACCTCTAGTGTCTGAAACAAACCTGGTTAGAACTTTACTTTGACTGCGTGGGTTAAATGTAAAGTTCTCCTTACAAACACTCACAGGTGAAATGCAGGCCTGGTTAGTTGCAGAATAACGCTCCCTCAAACCCAATCTTAGAGCGTCCAGTGTGAATTTTCACAACTGAGGCTGCAGAAATAATTTTCCTAGCACCTTTATAGCCCAGGAGGCAGAGGACAATTCCGACCTTTCAGTCTGGAATTAATCTAAATACAGATGTTAAAGACATGGTGGCACAGTGGTAAGCACTGCAGCCATACTGCACCAGGGACCCAGATTCAAATCCGGCCTTGACTGTAGAGTTTGCATGTTCTCTCCTTGGGTTTCGTCTGGGTGTTCTGGTTTCCTCCTACACTCCAAAGATGTGCAGATTAGGTGGGGTTACGGGGATAGGGCAGAGGAGTGCACTTGGGTAGGGCGCTCTTTCGGACGATCGGTGCAGACTTGATGAACAGAATGGTCTCCTGAACTGCATCGATTCTACTCTATGTGTATAGCGTTTAATTCCACTGTGACATTCAGCCTCAGGTACTTAGTGCCAGTTCATCAGCTATTAAGAATATGTGAACAAACTTGGTAAAATAAATAAAATTCAGGGTTTGGTGGTGCCAATATAAATTTCAGACATCGCATGTTCAATATCAAGTGCTTGAGTGCGGGGTCAGTACATATGAATAAAAAACATTCTAGGCCTTTTAATAGATTAACCTCCCTTAGCTCTTCTCAATGCATTCCTTCATCTCTGTCTCCACAAATGTGTCTACCTCTCATTTGCATTTATCCTGATTTTATGTCCGTAATCCTCAGTCAGCAAATTTGAACCTCAACTAAAATGCTCAACTATCCATTTCAGTGAGATTCCAAAAGATGATCAAGCAGTTTCCTCGGTGGGAAAATCAGAAAAGTGATCCAGGTTCATTTCTGTCTTCCCGTAACAGGTTTAGCCACATTTGTCGTGTCACATGTCAAGGACATCATATGTCAGAGCTGTCACATATCCTTAGCACAAATGTAGTGTTTGGCTGAATTGACCACTTATTTGTTAAGTTGTCAATCAAACATCTGATTCACTGTGAATCACAAGTAGCAATCAAGACTGAGTAACCCAGAAAAAGTTGAGTAAGTAAATCTTTTTTTTTCAAAATAGTAAGTATAGCAAAACCAACAAATCAAGTAATTTCTTCAGACTTTGTTTGCTGCCTGTTGACGTCAGTGTACTGCATGTCGGTTAGCTCTGTGCTAAAGCCTCTGAGTCAGAAGATTGTGGGTTTAACTCCCACTGCAGGGACTTGAGCACACAATCTATAGACTGACGATACCAAGAAAGTGCTATCGTCGGAAGAGCTGTCTTTCAAATGAAAATAAAACCTACCATTTCATGTGCAGGGGTAACAGATCCCACAACACTATTTGAAGAAGCACAAAAGGGTTATCAGTAGTGCCTTGGCCAACATTTATCCCTTAATCAGCACCAAGTCTGATCATCTATCTGCTCATTATCACATTTCATTACAACAGTGACTACACTTCAAAAATGGCTGTAAAGTGCTTTAGGACACCCTGAGTTTGTGATAGGACTAAAAGTACAAACTGTGATAAATGTAGGAATTTCGGATATATATGTATTGTATGTAGCTGGTGCAGTAATGGTTAAAAACCTGAGTCAGGGTGTGTTCTGACTGCTGCAGTAATGTTTTTTTAAAAATCCAGGTTTGAAAGGCAGCTAGACTTTGGGACTACAGAGGTGCAATTAAAAGTAAGATCCTAATTCATTTCAGCCATGGATATTGTTTGCTGAAATAGGACTAATGGAATTTTGTTTATAGAAAGAAGGTTCTGTGGGCAGTAGATAATTAGAGACATTGGGCTGGATTCTCCGTCGGTGGGATCCTCCGCTTTGCCGGCAGCACACTCACGCCCACGGATTTCCTGACAACTTAGGGGTGCCCACAATGGGAAGCCCATTGGCCGGCTGCAACCGGCGGAGGCGCGCAGTTACATATTTTGTGTTATTGTTAAGCATTGTTTAACTGTTAATTGTAAACTATTTTCTTGTAAGATGTTAAAGTTAGGTTAGTTAGTAATAATCTTCATCCAGAAGTGCTGTGTCAGTAATAAAGTTTGTTTTGTGATACCATATCTGTATTTGTGCATTGAGTCACTCCTGGAGTGAAGTACCCTTTCCTCACGGTCTTACAAATTAAATAAAATATTGGGGATTCTACCTGGTATCCGAGCAAATGTTGGGATCTGGTCTGGGATGGTAACAAAAGTGCTTTTTCATAGTTAAAAATAACAGTTATAGGGCGGTACGTGGCACAGTGGTTAGCACTGCTGCCTATGCGCTGAGGACCATGGTTCGAATTCCGGCCCTGGGTCACTGTCCACGTGGAGTTTGCACATTCTCCCCGTGTCTTCGTGGGTTTCACTCCCACAACCCAAAGATGTGCAGGTTAGGTGGATTGGCCGTGCTAAATTGCCCCTTAATTGGAAAAAAAATAATTGGATACTCTAAATTTAACAAAAAAAAACCCAATTATATATCATAACAAAGAGAATAGGCAGCACGGCGGCACAGTGGTTAGCATTACTGTCTCACGTCGCCAAGGACCCGGGTTCGATCCTGGCTCCGGGTCACAGTCCGAGTGGAGTTTGTACATTCTCCCTGTGTCTGAAAAGATGTGCAGGTAGGTGAACTGGCCACGCTAAATTGCACGACTACTTACATACCAAACAACATAAGCAGCTAAGCGATCCCACAACCCACGGATCAGATCTAAGCTCTCCAGTGCTGCCACATCCAGTCGTGAATGGTGGTGGACATTTAAACACACTAGAGGAAGAGGCTCCACAAATATCCCCATCCTCAATAATGAAGGAACCCAGTATATCAGTGCAAATGACAAGGCTGAAACATTCGCAATAATCTTCATCCAGAAGTGCTGAGTGGATGATCCATCTCGTCCTCCTCCTGAGGTCCCTAGCATCATAGATGACAACCTTGAGCCTATTTGATTCACCCCATGTGGTATCAGGAAATGCTAAAGGCATTGAATATAGCAAAAGCTATGGACCCTGACACTATTCCAACAATACTACTGAAGACTTGTGCTCCAGAACTTGGCACGCCCCTAGCCAAGCTGTTCCAGTGCAGTGACAACACTGGCTATGTGGAAAAGTGGCCAGGTATTTCCTGTCAAAAAAAATCAGGACAAATCCAACTCAGCCAATTACCGTCCTATCAGTCTACTCTCAATCGTCAGCAAAATGATGGGAGGGGTCACCAAGGGCTCACATGCGACACTTAGAAATAACCTGCTTATGGACACTAATTTTGGCTTCTGCCAGGGTCACTCAACTCCTGACCTCATTACAGCCTTTGCTAAAACATCGACAAAAGAGTTGAGGTGAGGGTCACTGCTCTTGACATAAAGGCAGCATTTCATCGAGTAAAGCATGAAGCAGCCGTAGCAAAACGGGAATCAATGTGAATCGGGGTGGGGGGGGGGGGCGGACGGACACCTCTCCACTGGTTGGAGTCATACCTGGTACAAAGGAAGATGGCTGTGGTTGTTGGAGGTCAGTCATCTCAGTCCCAGGGCATCACTGCATGGTAGTGTCCTAGGCCCAACCATCTTAAGCTGCTTCATCAATGACCTTCTTTCCAATATAAGGTCAGATTTGGGGATGTTCGCTGATGATTGCACAATGTTCAGCACCAGTTGTGACTCATCAGACACTCTATGCAGTGCATGTGCAAATGCAACAAGACCTGGACAATATCCAGTCTTGGGCTGACAAGTGGCAAGTTACATTTGCATCACAAAAGTACCAGACAATGACCATCTCCAATTAAGAGAGAATCAAACCATCGCCCCTTGACGTTCAATTATATTATCATCACTGACTATCCTGGGGGTTACCATTAATCAGAAACTGAAATGGACTAGCCATTTAAACACTGTGGCTACAAGACCAGGTCAGAGTCTAGAAATCCTGCGGTGAGTATCACCCCGCTGACTCCCCAAAACCTGTCCACCACCTACAAAGAACAAGAAGGAATATTCCCCACTTACCTGGATGAGTGCAGCTCCAACAACACTCAAGTAGCTCAACACCATCCAGGACAAAGCAACCTGCTTGATTGGCACCCCTTCCACAAACATTCACTCTCTCCACCACCGAAGCAAAGTAGAAGCCGTGTGTACCATCTACAAGATGCACTGCAGTAACTCACCAAGGCTCCTGATGCAGCACCTTCCGAAGCCATGATCACTACCATCTAGAAGGACAAGGGCAGCAGATACATGGGAACCCCACCATCCGAAGGTTCCCCTCCAAGTCACTCACCATCCTGCCTTGGAAATATTTTGCTGTTTCTTCACTGTTGTTGGGTCAAAACCAGGAACTCCCTTGCTAACGGCACTGTGGGTGCACCTACATCACACGGTTTGCAGTAGCTCAAGAAGGACTCACCACCACCTTCTCAAGGGTAAATAGGGATGGGCAACAAATGCTGACCTAGCAACTGAAGCCCACATCCTGTAAAAATTAATTTTAAAAAAGTTATACTTACACCATGGTTCTGAGGGACCACAATAACCATAGTTCACCAGAACAATCTATGTCACATTACAATTCGGTAGTAATTTAGATTATTCATAGAATCCCTTCAGTGCAGAAGCAGGCCATTCACCCCTTTGAGTCTGCACCAACCCTCCAAAGGAGCAATCTACCTCGGCCCACTCCACAGTCCTACCCCCGCGCATTGATCATGGCCAATCCACCTAACCTGCGCATCTTTGGACTGTGGAAGGCACCCGGAGGAAACCCACGCAGACACGGGAGGACCTGCAAACTCCACACGGTCACCCAGGGTCCTGACGCTGTGAGGCAGCAGTGCTAAATGCTGTGTACCCTATTGTTAAGCAAGTCTTTGAAGTGTGTGGTAGCTTTTATTAGTTGAATGAGAACTAACTGTGAATTACTTGCTTGCATAATCACGAAACAGTAAAGATGAAGCTTTACGAATCAATAGCTAAAGTCAATGAATGACCAAGGAAATTATGTTCCTCAATAAAAAATGGGCAATGCTATTAGTTCTGTGTAATTGACAACCCGGGAACTAGATTACAAAAAATTGTGTCTTTTAGCAAAAACAGGTTTTGATTCTAAGTTGCAAGATTTGAAGCTGCAGGTTCTTATTTTATTTACCGTGTGTTCAACACAGAAACATTTGTATTTCATTGGGTGAAAGTCTGGGAGATTATCCTTTTTCAGTCTGTACAAAGCCTGATTTAGGAACGTTTCCCACTTTCAGATAAAGCTGTTCTATGTCTTTTTCTGTAACAGGGAATTTCATCTTTGTGACGGGAGGTTACTTCCGAGATGAGATGGTGTGGTACTGTGTGGACTGGGTGCTGATTTATAACCACTGTGAAGACAGCTGGACGGAAGGGCCGGCGATGAAGCAGTCTCGCAACTGGCACTGTGCAGTAGGTGTTGGCATGTACCTTTATGTGCTGGGAGGGAGTACTGACACAGCCGTCATTGCTGATGTTGAGCGGCTGCCATTGATGGCCACAGAATGGGAGGACATGCAGCCGATGGTGGAACCCGTGGAGAGGGCTGCAGTGGTTAGTGTCGGCACCAATATCTATGTTTTGTGCGGACTAGATGAAAACGGCGATGTTTACAGTGGGGTGCAGCGGCTGGATGTGGAGTGTGATGTTTGGGATGTAATCTCCTTCTCCCCACGTCCGCGGTAGGTCCTGTTTAATTTTCATGATGAAGTTTGTTAATTTGACACTACCTTGCAGTTGTGTGTATGCCTACAGCTTCCCTGATGGCTTTCAATTTAGATTGACCTTATTTAAGCTCTCAGTCTAGCCTCATGCCTGGCCCATCTGGACCCATCTTCTATTTCTTGTCCCATTGCCTCTGCCCAGTCTGCCTTGCCCCATCATTCCTTTGCCATTACAATCTCTCATGCCTCCCACCTTATCAGAGTACTTCCCTCATACTGCTTCCCTCTTTTCCTTGCTTCTGCACTTCCTGAAAATGTTACGTCTCTAACTTTTTCTAAGGCTGAGATAGACATTTTTAATCAGTAAAGGAACCAAGGGTTATGGGGATAAGGCGGGTAAGTGGTTTGAGGATTATCACCTCAGATCAATCACAATCTCATCGAATGGCAGAGCCTACTTCTGTTCCTACATCTTTTTTTATAGAATTCATTTTTACGGGATATGGGCTTCTCTGGCTAGTCCAGCATTCGTTGCCCGTCCCTACTTGCCCTTGAGATGGTTGTGGTGAGCCTTCTTGAACCTCTGCAGTCCATGTGGTGTAGGTACACCCACAGTGCTGTTAGGGAGGGAGATCCAGGATCTCAACTTAGCGACAGTGAAGGAACGGCAATATATTCCTAAATCAGGATGGCGAGTGGCTTGGAGGAGATGTTTCAGCTTGTGGTGTTCCCATGTATCTTCTGCCCTTGTTCTTCTAGATGATAGTGGTCGTGGGTTTGGAAGGTGCTGGCTGAGGAACCTTGGTGAGTTCCTGCAGTGCATCTTGTAAGGTCACAAACATGAAACGTTAATTGTGTTTTCTGCTGCACAGTTACCATTTGACCTGCTGAATTTTCTGAACATTTTGTGGCCATCCTGTTTAAAGTTAGCTTTGCCTGTGATGAGCTGTAACTAAGCATAAGTTAGTTGCACTGTATCAGATATCTCAGAATTAAATACAGTTCAGCAGCAATTTCACTGACACTGGTGTTTTCTTTACCCGTTTAAGGTACGATCTCTGTGCCACCATTCTGAATGGTGCATTCTACATAGTGGGAGGTCAGACATTCCGTCTGGACACAGACACTGATGAATGGACCCCAGTGGATGAGGAATGCTTGAATCAAAAATTCTTCAGCGGTTGCACTACAGTTAACGGGAGGATCTTTCTCCTGGCAGAGAGGAGAGGGAACACATCGATCCCAAACATGATGCTCTTCGACCCTTATACAGACACATGTCAGGTGGTGGATGTGGCTGTGCCCTGCCCACTCCCTGTACGGGGCTGTGTATCCATCCAAAAGTTCAATGTGAGGTCTGGGGTCTAATCAGATGCAGTTTAAGAGAGGATGAATCATTTGTATTGCTGGCCTCAGATCAATGCCACCTTTTGAGAGTGGCGTAAAGACTGGGGAATCCCTATGCCAACTTACCCTGTATGGGAGAGACTGCAATCATTACCACTCTGGGGATACCACAAACAGATTCTGGGGGTCCTTATTGGTACTATCAAAAGGCACCTTGAAACCTGCCCGTTAATAATGCAGAGAGTATGCATTAATTATAAGCTCCTACCTACCAGCTGTTCCCTCTATGGCTCCTTATCCTGCTTTCCAACTTTTTCTCTCCCTCATCCATGCTTTTCTTGCTTCCAGACTTGATTAATGTTTTCCCAGTCACCGCCTGCATGGGAACAGAGGAACTAAGTTCCTAGCCATAGTGTCCTATCTCTCAACTCAACCAAAGCTCTGCCGTTGGCCCTATCCCACAAGTCTCGTTTGCTCTTCACCTCCCTCCTTACTGACTTGGATTGATAACCTAATGTGCCAAATAAACATCTCCCCACAACCAGACTCCTCTCTATCTCTGTAATCTCCAGTAGCCCCTTAAGCTTACTCTGAATCCAGCCTCTTTTGCATTCATCCCCCTCCACTCTCCCCCTTCACTCCACTATTAGCAGTAATACCTACCACCATCTAGACCACTGCAATTCATTCATAAACCCCTCCCCACCTCTCCAGCTCCCTCTTTGCTGTTTTAAGATCCTCCTTAAAACCCACCTCCTATCTTTCTTTTGCTCAGTATCCATTTTCCTTATGCCTTGGAATGTTGTTCTACATTAGAGAGGTATTAGTAGAGCCCTACTTCTTCCTGCTGATCTGCAATCAGTTGACCTCTTTCGGTATTTTTGTTTCTGTTCACTGTGGGTGTGTATTACGGACTGAAAGCAATGTTGTATTTCCCTGTCTCTGTTTGCAGCATCACTGAAATGCACAAAGTGAAAGATTCAAGAGAAGAAACTGGATGTTGGCAGGAAACCAGATTATTTGAATAAATGATTTATATTCAGCAGTACTCATCCGACGTACTCACAAGCATCTGGATGGTCTAAAACTGAAATCAAAACATCTAATGTCACTTCACTGTGCTAACAGGGCAGGAAATTCTAGAAATACAGAGCAAGTCCTTTAGCATCAAAGAAAAAGGACAAACAAGCCTGTGTTTTTTTGATAAATTTAGTGTACCCAATTCATTTTTTTCCAATTAAGGGGCAATTTAGCGTGTTCAATCCACCTACCTTGTACATCTTTGGGTTGTGGTGGTGAAACCCACGCAAACATGGGGAGAATGTGCAAACTCCACACGGACAGTGACAGAGCCGGGATCGAACCTGGGACCTCGGTGCCGTGAGGCAACAGGGATAACCCACTGCGCCACCGTGCTGCCCCTGTGTTGAGGGTTGGAGCCATGGTTGAGGTTGGAGACTTAAATGTTAACCTGCTTTTTCACTCTTGGATACTGACAAGTCTGCGGTGTCGATCCAGATTTTTCTTTTTGTTTCACATTGTCAGCATTGTTTGCCCTTGCAGCTTCAAATTTACTGCAGGCTGGGTTATAGGTGTGTCTAATTTTACCAACCTCAGCTGTGGCACCGACATTGCAGAAATCTCTTTTGTCACATCTTATTAGTGGTTGTTACTGGTAGGCAGTAAGATGCCAGGAGTTGAATTACGGACTATCAAAATCATAGAAATTACACCTATTCAGCAGATCGAGCCCGATCAGCTCTTCATGTGCATCTGTCTGTCCCTAATGGATCACTAAATAGAAACACTCTTTTGCTGGGGTTGTGGAATTAGCTAGGAGAAGATTGACTTCCAGCACTGGGCATGAGAGGCAGCTAAGGTTTCACTGCAATAGAAAGAGAAAAACACCAGAAAGCTCAAGAGTCCTGTGAATCAGCTACTGTATCTGTGACAGAAATCTTCTTTTTAAACATCTATGCCAGATTTCTATCAATCGCCAGGACTCTAAGGGATCTTCCTGGGAAAATTGAATGGTCAGTCTATGTTCACCTTTATAAGTAGCAGTGTGTGATACTTCAGTGTATCAGCAACAGCACCAAAGTTGCATCACCTCCCAACACTGCGTTCATAGAATGGGAGGAGGCCATTTAGCCAATAGAGTCTGCTAGTTCTTTAAAAGAGTAATCAAGTTTGACAAAAAGTCATCCAGACTCGACACATTAGCTCCATTCTCCACAAATGCTGTCAGATGTGCTGAGATTGTCCAGCATTTTTTGTTCTTGTTTCAGATTCCAACAACCGCAGTAATTTGCTTTTATCTTAGTCCCACTCCCCTGCTCTTTCACCATATCCCTGCCGTTTCTTTCTCCTTCAAATGTTTGTCCAATTCCCATTTGAAGACAACTGCTGAGTCTGGATCCACCGCCATATCATTCATGTGGCATACCAGCCCATGGCATCTCAGTATATGACATCAGCTCAATTCTCAACACCAGGTGCACGACTCCAATTTAGTTCCCGATACATCGATGTGTAACACCACTGACAGTCTTTCCTGGGGTGGAGAAACTACGACATCTTCTTCGCAGCCTTCAACACATCATCAATGAAGATGCACATCTTGCCAAGGTCATCCCCACACCCCCACTACTTGCCTTCAAACAACCGCGCAACCTCAACCAAACCATTGTTTGCAGCAAATTACCCAGCCATCAGAACAGCGACCACGACACCACACAACCCTGCCAGGGCAATCTCTGCAAGACATGCCAGATCATTGACACGAATACCACCATTACACATGGAAACACCACCCACCAGGTACGCGGCATATACTCGTGCGACTCGACCAATGTAGTCTACCTCATACGCTGCAGGAAAGGATGTCCTGAAGCGTGGTACATTGGCGAGACCATTCAGACACTGCGACAACGAATGAATGGGCATCGTGCGACAATCACCAGGCAGGAAGGTTCCCTTCCAGTCGGGGAACACTTCAGCAGTCAAAGGCATTCAGCCTCTGATCTCCGGTTAAGCGTTCTCCAAGGCGGTCTTCAGGACACGCGACAACGCAGAATTGCCGAGCAAAAACTTATAGCTAAGTTCCGCACGCATGAGTGCGGCCTCAACCGGGATCTTGGATTCATGTCGCATTACATTCACCCCCCCACCATCTGGCCTGGACTTGCAAAATCCTATCAACTGTCCTGGCTTGAGACAATTCACACCACTTTAACCTGGGATTACCCCCTATCTCTGGATCTGTAATGATTTGATTACCCGCAAATGCTCGCATTCCAAGCATTGTCTGGCATCTCTGACTTTGTCTATATAAATGTTTCTGGAACATACCTCTCCATTCACCTGAGGAAGGAGCAGTGCTCCGAAAGCTCGTGTTTGAAACAAACCTGTTGGACTTTAACCTGGTGGTGTAAGACGTCTTACAGTCTTTTCTTGAGCTATGACTGATTGGCGTAACTGTTCCTTCTGCTGGTTTGGGTATGAAGTGAGGATATTTATCAAAGTTACTAACTATAAATGGAGGCTGTAATTCAGTCTCTGTCTCTGAATGGAGCTTTGTGCTTTTCCCACTGCTTGGACTAGCAGACTATATCATACTACAAGATGATACTTGTCCTTGCCAGATATTCACTTCCAAAGCTTACAAAGAAAAATGCTTTGTTTTGTCCGAGGTGTTCTGGTACAATAGCTAGCAGAGGCTGCATTAAAAAAAATAATAATTTGGGACGCCACGGTGGCGCAATGGTTAGCACTGCTGCTTCACGGCGACGAGGACCCGGGTTCGATCACGGTCCCGGGTCACTGTCCATCTGGAGTTCGCACGTTCTCTGTGTCTGCATGGGTCTCATCCCAGAATCCAAACAAAATGTGCAGGATAGGTGGATTGGCCACGCTAAATTGCCCCTAATTTAAAAAAAAATATTGGCAACAGCACAAAGAATCTTTTATTTTAGCTCAATTTACCTCTCTCGTGGTGAAATAATTTTGATTTGACTTGCAACGAATAGCTTTTTTTTGCGATTTTTATTTTGTCACCGCATTTTTAAAATATAAAAGCATAAAAATGATTTTGAACAGGCTGTGCTGGATGAAGAAAATTGAGAGTATTGATACAGATCTGGGCAGATATTGTCTGAAATTGTTACACACCCAGGCAGATCCTGCCAGGTACTGGTACAGGCCTGGGTGTGTACTATCTTATATTGGTACAGGTACTGTATAATATTGGTACAGATCTGAACGAGTACAGTCTAATATTGGTAAAGATCTGAACAAGTACTGTCTAATATTGGTACAGGTCTGAACAAGTACTGTCTAATACTGGTACAGGTCTGAACGAGTACAGTCTAATATTGGTACAGGTCTGAACGAGTATAGTCTAATATTGGTACAAGTCTGGGCAAGTACAGTGTGACGTTGGTGTCTTTGTTTGTTATTAAGGATCTGGTGCATGTCTACTTTGATTTTTCTTGCTATTAATGAAAACTAAATTAAATGCTTATTTTTAAAATGTTATTGTTGCACTTACCCCATTTTTATTTCTGTTGTGATTATACTCTGAGTAAGGACGGCTGACTGGTGAGAAGATAAAAAATTGTGGTTTGGGCCTTCACTGACCAAACGTTTTATAAGCTGAAAGGTGTGGGAGAGGCCAAATGGTCAAAGAGAAAACTTCAGCAATAGCTCCAGTAAAGTGTGAGAACAGACAATTTGTTGAGGGAACAAGAGGAAAAAAACAACTCCCAGAGGACAGAGAAACAATAGTGCAGTGAATCCCAGACAAAACTCCTGGATGTCAAGGCCACCATGTCTTCACTGCTTGGCATGGGAATACTGACATCTTGTACAAGGGACAGAGCATAGGAAGGCAGTTGTTTAAAAGTTTGATGCGGCCTGGGTGGTCACAGGTTTTCTAGCTGGTCCATTCAAATGGTAGCTCGGGCATGATTGGGTGAAATCAGTCTGCTTTGCTGCGAAAAACATGGTATAATTTTTTTTTAATTTTAGAGTATCCAATTATTTTTTTTCCAATTAAGGGGCAATTTAGCATGGCCAGTCCACTTACCCTGCACATCTTTGGGTTGTAGGGGTGAGACCTATGCAGACACAGGGAGAACGTGCAAACTCCACACCGACAGTGACCCAGGGCAAGGATCGAACCTGGGACCTCGGCGCCGCAAAGCAGCAGTGCTAATCATGGGATAAGAAGGGATTTCTTGAGCCCCTTAGTGTCCAAAATATTGGCTCAGTTGGCCAATAGGCTGGTTTGTGATCCGGAGCAACGGCAACAGCGCAGGTTCAATTCCCAACCTTGCCCCTCGCCTGAGGTATGGTGACCCTCAGGCTAAATCACCATCAATCAGCTCTCTCTCAAAGGGGAGAGTGACCTATGGCCCTCAGGGACTATGGTGACTTTCATTAATTCCTTCATGGCCAAATGAAAACCAGGATGTTTTAAAAACTTCATTGGAAGTAGGCAGTGCTAGCACAGCCAGTATTTCTTACTCATCCCTAATCACCCGACAGAGTGAGCCATTTTATTGAAGTGCTAATTCCTATGGGGTAGGTGTATACACACTGCTGTTAGGGAGGGAAGTCTAGAAATCTGACCTCGTGACATGAAGGAAAGATAATCTAGCTCCTCGGATGTGGATGGCCCTGGTCAGGCCAGCATTTGTTGTCCATTCCTTAACGGCCCTTGAGAAGGTGATGGTGAGCTGCCTTCCTGAAACACTTCAGTCCCGACTGGTGTAGTTACACCCACCGTGCTGTTAGGAGGGGTATTTAGACCCAGCGACTGAATGATCGGCGGCGATACATTTCCCAAGTCAGGATGCTGTGTAGCTTGGAGGGGAACATCCAGGTGGTGGCGTTCCCATGCGTTTGCTGCCCTCATTTTATTAGGTCGTAGAGGTTACAGGTTTAGAAGATGCTGTCAAAGGAGCGTTGGTAAGTTGCTGCAGTGCACCTTGATGAAACACACTGCTGCCACTGTGTATCAGTGGTGGAGGGAATGAGTATTTAAGGGAGTGAATGAGCTGCTGATCAAGCAGGCTGCTTTGTCCTGGATGGTGTCAAATCTCAAGTGCTGTTGGTGCTGCACTCATCTGGGCAATTGGAGAGTATTCCATCACACTCCTGAATTATGCCTAGTGCACAGGATTTGAGAAGCCAGGAGGTGAAATACTCCCTTCAGAATTCGCATCCTGTGACCTGTTCTTGCAACAAGAATCCGTACAGTGCAGGAGGCCATTTGGCCCATCAAGTCTGCACCGACCCTCCGATGACCTCTCTACCTAGACCCAATTGCTCTGCCCTTATACAGTGGTTAGCACTGTTGCTTCACAGTGCCAGGGTCCCAGGTCCGACTCCCGCTTGGGTCACTGTCTGTGCGGAATCTGTACGTTCTCCCCGTGTGTGCGTGGGTTTCCTCCGGGTGCTCCGTTTCCTCTCACAGGTCTCGAAAGATATGTTGTTAGGTGATTTGGACATCCTGAATTCTCCTTCTGTGTACCCGAACAGGCGCCGGAATGTGGTGACTAGGGGATTTTCACGGTAACTTCATTGCAGTGTTAATGTAAGCCTACTTGTGACAATAATAAAGATTATTGTTATTATCCCCATAACTTAACCTACACATCTTTGGACCTAAAGGGAAATTTAGCATGGCCAATCCACCTAACCTCCATGTCTTTGGACTGAGGAAAGCAGAGCACCCAGAGGAAACCCACACAGACACGGGGAAAATGTGCAAATTCCACTCAGTCACCAAGGCCGGAATGGAACCCACGTCCCTTGCGCTGTGACGCAGCAGTGCTAACCACTGTGTCACCATGCCATCTGTAGTCACAGTATTTATGTGGCTGGTTCTGTTGAATTTCTGGACAGTGAATATCCCTGGGATGTTAACGTTGGTGGATTCAGCAATGATAATGCTGTTGACTATCAAGGAGAGACGGTTAGATTCTCTTTTTGTGGTGATGATCATTGCCTGGCATTCGTGCGGCAAAACGTTTACTTGCTCTTTATCAGCCCAAGCCTGAATGTTGTCCAGATATTTCACACTAGAAGCTAGTGGATGCTCCATCATTGAATATATTTAAGGCTGAGATAAACAGATTTTTGGTGTCAAGGAAAATCAAGGCTTATCGGGAGTGGATGGGGGACTGAAGTCGGAGCCAAAGATTAGCCATGATCATGTTGAGTAGTGGAGCAGGCATAAAGTGCCATATGTTCTACTCATGTTCTTATTTTGTATGTTGTGTTCTTACGAATGGTACTGCACAGTGCAATATTCAGCAAATATCCCCACTTCTGACCTTGTGTTGGAAGAAAAATGATCGATGAAGCAGCTGAAGGAGGTTAGGCCTACTATGAAGAACCTCTGCAGCGATGTCCTGGGACTGAGATGATTGGCCTCCGAAAATCACAATTATCTTCTTTTGTGATAGACATAACTCAAAGTTGAGAGTTCCATTGAGTTTAATTTGGATCGGACTGCTTGAATAAGAATGCTGTCTTATGTCAAGGACAGTCACTCTCACCACCCCTCTGGAATTCAGCTCTTTTGTTCACATTTGGGCTGAGGCAGTACTGAGTCCAGGAGCTGAGTGGCCTGGCAGAATTCAAACTGAGCATCGGAGGGCAGGTTAATGGTAAGTGCTATCTGATAGCACGGTCAGTGACAGATTTCATCACTTTACTGATGATCGAGAGTGGGCTGATGAGGTATTAATCGGCCAGGTTGGATTTACCCAGCTTTTTATGGGCAGTACATACCTGAGCAATTTTCCACATTGTTGGGTAGATGCCAGTGATGTAGCTTTACTGGAACAGCATGCCTAGGAGCATGGCTATTTCAGGACCACAAATCTTCAGTATCTACAGCCGGGATATTGTTGTGGCCCATAGCCTTTTCTGTATGCATTCCACAAAGCCATTTCTAAATACACGAGACAAAATCAAATTGATTGAAGACTGGCATCTGTGATGCTGCGACTCTTGAATAGTGGCTAGGATGGATCATTCACTTAGCATTTCTGGCTAAAGATGACATTGAAGACAGAAACTTGAGTTTTCCTCTCAGGTGCTGGGCTACGCCATTATTGAGGATAGGATTTTAATGAAGCCCCTCCTCCTCTTAGTTATCCATCATTCACAAGGGGATGTAACAGGACAGCAAAGCTTTGATCGGATTTGCTGGTTGTGGGTTTGCTTGGTTCTGGCTATAGCATGCTGCGCCCACTGGTCAGCCTACACGCAGTCCTGTGTTTAAGCTTCACCAGCTTGGGAACTCATTTTTATAGAATCCCTACAGTGAAGAAGGAGGCCATTTGGCCCATCGAGCATACATAGACCCTACAAAAGAGCACCCCATCGAGGCCTACCCCATCCCCGTAACCCCACCTAACCTGCACAAGGTGGCAGTCACTGCTCCTGTCACATATACTCCTCAATGAAAACAAGGCAGATTCGCTGGCTTTATGGTAATGGTAAAGTGAAGGATATGTCTAGGTACAAGGTTACAGATCATGCTGTGTTGCCGCTGATGGTATTTACCGCTTCACGATTGCCAAGTTTTAAGCTACTAGATCTCTCTGAATCTAGCTTCTTTAGCGTGGTGGTAATATCACACAACAGAACGGACACAGGACTGCATTCATCATAGGGACTGTGCAGTGATCATTCCTACCATGGATCGATACATTTGTGGAAGAGATTGGTGAGGCTGTTCTCCCACCGCCAGCCGCAGGCTCAGTCTGGCAGCGATGTCATTCAGGACCTACCCACTGGTGCTACTGATCCAGTCTTAGTGATGGACATTGTATTCATCATCACCTTCTCCTCCATCCTCTCCCCTGCCCACTCCTCTCTTCCTCCCTCCCTCCCTCCCCCCCCCACCTAATGGGTGTCAGGACGTTTCTTTCCCCATCTTTGACCTGATGCCATGAGATTGAGGCCCAGAGTCATTTCTAGGAACATTCACTCCTGACTGTTGAGCATTATGACACTTCATACCGAGAGGTGGTGGAGGAAGAGTCTGGTATGTTGGCTGAGAGGTTCGATTTAGTGGGAATTAGTATGTTATGCTATTGCTCAGCTAGTAATGGGGAACCACCCTCCCAATGTTAGCACAAGCCCCAGCTGTTAGGGAGGAGGATGTTGTTGCAGGGTCCAGAGGGGAGGTATGCCCATGACATGTTTGGCACCTCAGTTAATGCCTGATAGTGGATCCAGATTTAATTAATGTTCAGCTTTTCTGTCGTGGTTAGCTACAACTAAATGACCAGTTAAAAATCAACCATATTGCGCAGTTAAGGAGTGACATGAAGGTAGTGAGTCACATCATAGACAAGGACAGTCACTTTCTTTCCTTAAATGAAACTAATGAAACAGAGGGTTTTTAAAAAATGATAACACAGCAGTATACTGGCCTTCCTTATCGACACTAGCTTTTTATTCTGGATTTATTTAATTAATTGGCAGGCTGTGATTTGAATTCATGTCTCCACATTGCTAATTCAGTAATAACCACCAAACTACCATACTCATCTGTGAATAATGAAAGAAATTTTCATATTCTATACAAGTTTTTATTTGGTGTTTTTGCTGTGAATTAAAGAGAGAATCGTTGATTTTTGCAGGGGCAATGTAACCTTTTTTGAACAGGACACAAGAACGTGGGGTCCTTTGTTTAAATAAATTTAGAGTACCCAATTCTTTTTTCTTCTTCAGTTAAGGGGCAATCCACCTACCCTGCACATCTTTGGATTGTGGGGGTGAGACCCACGCAGACACTGTGCAAACTCCATATGGACAGTGACCAGAGATCGAACCCGGGTGAGGCAGCAGTGCTAACCACTGTACCACCGTGCCACCCTGTTGAGAGTTAAACAAAATTAGTTTGCACATTCTTCCCGTGTTTCGCTCCCACAACCCAAAAAAGATGTGCAGGGTAGGTGGATTGGCCACGCTAAATTGCCCCTTAATTGAAAACGAAAATGAATTGGGTACTCTAAATTTATTTTTTAAAAAGGACACACTGTATGTTGTGTCCAGAATATTTTAATCTTAATTATGATAGATAAGTGGTAGAAAATTGTGGATTTTCCTTTAATGTTGGACATACAAAATATATATGAAAAAGAACACAATTAGTTTAACCTCAATGACCATACTATTTCGGATTGTGCTTTTGGATTGCGGGTGGCATAGTTAATGAGAAGGATCCAGTTTGTGAGTTGTTTCTGGAGCACTAAGCTGGTTAGACAGGTTTCAATTTGCTGCTATTTCCTGGTGCTAATGTGTTTAAAGTTTGTTTTACTACAAACTGTCCGCTGGTCAGTGTTTTCACTCCTGTGGTGCAGTAAGATTTCCTCAGTTTTCCAAAGTAAAATAAATTGGGATTCTGGTCCAGACCCTTAACCCTTCTAAATAGTTCAGTTAGAAGTCTTCCTTCTCGTGTGTTAGGACTGTAGATTATAGATGTGGACACACTTCTCTTTTAGCTCCGTTTCTTCCGTCATTTCAGAGTTATTTGCGATGAGGCATTTCCTCCATGACATCAGTAGTTTTATTCCCCCTACACACCCCCCCCCCCCCCCTCAAATGCCTGAAAAATATATTGTACTCCCAGTTGGTGAGCATTGCAAACCAAGTGTTTGCAATTAAAATAAAACTTCAAACAGCTCCGTGTTATTGGTTACATGCTAGAGTTGGTAATCTGACTCATAGGGAAGTAGATTATCCCAAAACAGAAAGCCCTAGTCACATTCACACAGTGCCCTGTACTGCTCCGGGAGACACAATGACCTATTAGACTAAATTCCAACCTCCCACTCCCCTCCCCTCGTGAGGGCCCTGCCAGGGATGGGTGTAGTCAAGCTGATGTTGCACTGATAAAAATTCATGAGCAAAGCCTTTACTACAGTGTGGCACTTGGGAGAACTAACATGGCAGCAGTTGTTACCGGACAAGCAATCCAGAAACCCAGGCTAATCTTCTTGGGACATATGGGTTCAAATCCCACCATTGCAACCAGTGGAATTTAAATGAACAAATCTGGAATTAAGCAAGTCTATGTAATGATGACCACAAAACCATTGTTGTTAAAAACCAAACGCATCTGGTTCGCTCATGAGTGAAGGAAATCTATCATCCTTACCTGGTCTGGTCTACATGGGATTCCAGGCTCACAGCAATGTGGTCGACTCTTAACTGCCCTCTGAAATGGTCCAACAAGTCACTCTGTTGCATCAACCCACCACAGCATAGTCAATAAGGAATGAAACCGTATGGATCCCTCAGCATCGACCGAGGCACTGGAAACTACAATGGTGCACCCAGCCCCGTTGACCCTGCAAAAGATCTCCTTACTAACATCTAAAGATTTGTCCCAAAATTGGGATAGCTGCTTCACAGACTAGTCAAGCAACACCCTGACATAGTCATGCTCACAGAACCAGACCGTACAACGTCCCAGTGAGAGTAATGTCAACAATCACCATCCCTGGGTATATCCTTTCCAATTGGCAGGACATATCCAACAGAGGTGGCAGCACTGTGGTATACAGTCAGCATGGAGTTGCCTTGAGAGTTTTCAATAATTGACTAGTTACATAAAATCTCATGGCATCTGGTCAAGCATGGGCAATTAGGTCTCCTGCTGATTACCACCAACTGCCCAACCCTTTTCGTTCCCACTTTCAGCTGATGAATCAGTACTTCATGTTGAACAATTGGAGGAAGCACAAAGGGAATCAGTGGTACAGAATGTACTCTGGGTGGAGGATTTCAATATCGATCACCAAGAATAGCTTGGTAGTGCCAGGAAGTAGGTAGATGCTAATCTGTAGCTGGTGGTGAGGGGACTAAGAAGGAAAAACTGCTTGACCTCAACCTCACCAATTTACCCGTTGACAGTACTGGTAGGAGTGACTGCTGCACAGTCCTTGTGGAGACAAAAATCCCCTTTTCATATTGAGAATACTCTTCAACGTGTTGTGTGACACTACCATTGTGCTAAATGGGGTAGATTTCAAACAGATCTTGTAACTCACAACTGGGAAGCCATGAGGTGTAGTGGGCCATCAGCAGCAGAATTGTAGTCACCACAATCTGTAACTTCATGGCCCAGCATATCCCCTACTCTACCACCAAGCTAGGGGATCAACCCAAGTACACAGAAGGATAAGCCAGGAGCAACACTAGGTATACCTAAAAATGAGATGTCAGCCTGTTGAAGCTACACCATAGGACTGCTTTCATGCCAAACAATATACACAACATGTGGCAGACAGAGCTAAGCGATCCCAAAATGAATGGGTCAGATCTAAGCTCTGCAGTCATGCCACATCCAGTCATTAATGGTGGTGGACAATTAAACAAACAAGAAGAGGAGGTAGTTCCATAGATATCTCCATCCTCAGGGGAGCCCAGCCATCAGTGCAAAAGACAAGGCTGAAGCATTCACATCTTCCACCGGAGGTACTGTGGATGATCCATCTCAGCCTCCCCAGCATCACAGATGCCATTCTTCAGCTAATCTGATCCACTCTACATGATATCAAGAAATGGCAGAATGCATTATAAACTACCAAGTCTCTTGGCTCTGGCAACATTCTGGCAAATAGTACTGAAGACGTGCTCTAGAACTAGCCATGCACCAAGCCAAGCTGTTTCAGTACAGCTACACCACTAGGATTTGATTATGAAAAAAGTGAAAAATGCCAGTTCTATTTCGTTCTTTCTATCAGTCTGGGCTAGATTTGAACACTGATCCCCAAAGTGTTTAAATAATTCTTCCAAAGATCTATCATGAAGCAATGCATAAGGAGTTATAAATCCAGCAGTATCCGTACAAGAGACATCTTGGCTGGCAATCTCTCAATTTCAATTAATATCAGAGCCATTGATGGAAAAAAGGTTTTAAAATTATTTAATTTATTCAGATATTTCAAAACATAAAAACGTATTTAAATTTCTACTGAAATCTTATTTAAATTTCTACTTAAATTGACTGGGGCAGAATCAGACACTTGTAATATGTCAATCAAATGTCAATCAGTTCAGGTACTTAAAGATGTGCACTCATATTTTAATATATTTACAAACAGTGTAACTAAGACTGTCATCTGTACAACAGCGTCATTCAGTCCAGATATGGTTCAACTCCAAAATGATTAAATAAACAGGAGTAAGAGGGCGCATGAGCAACATGAACATGAAATGAGAAAGTCCATAAGATTATTTCAGTCTTGGTTGTTGCACCTCATGCCCTACAGTGTTCATGATTGAAAAGGAGTTTCTTTCAAACTGTCACAGTCCTGCCACAACCCATCTTCTGCCCTTCAGAGTTCAGACTCTATTCAATAATTGGTCCTAAAGTCAACACGATTGGCATGGTCTCGAGTCTTAAAACAAGATCCCTCTGGGCCCATTGACTTCTTTCCCCATGGCAGAGTTAGTTATGCACAAAATATTTGGAGACTGCAGCACCTCACGTCTTTAAAATGGTCCACTTTTGTGAGGCTTAGATCCAAGAAAACAGCAGGTACACTTGTGCATCCTGCAAATAAATGCCACGGAACCATGTGAAATCGATCACGCCCCATCCCGACTGTCCATTCCTGGAAGCCATCTTGTGTCACTGCATGTTTTTCACGTCTGCAGGGATTTCTGCCTTTAGGGAACCCTGGGTAAAATCGGATATCATTGCAGCTCAACCCGATAATGCCCCCAAAAATTTGAATTCCAACTTGGAAAGTTTGTGGAAAAGTTAACCTCCATTCCAAGTGATGCCAGCTTACCCACAGTGCACTGGAAGTTAAAAGGAATAGTGCCCCATAAATGCTGCAACGCTTTACCGGCTGGTTACAACAGAATCCATTGGGTTTCCTTCCAGTGGGGTAAGGAGGCAGAGCCGCAAAAAGTCAAAACCCCTGAAGCACGTCCCTTTCCTGCTCAACGTCTTCGTGAATATGCTAATTCCAGTAATAAAATGGTGTTGCAAGCTGGATCGCCATCATATCCGAGCACTTTGATCATTTCCATGTAGCTTCAGAGAGAACTAGCAAAACACAATTAAAAATCCCGTCGATCAGAAGCTGGGTTTGTATTCCAATTTGATGCTCTGTGATCAGCCCAGTGATACTTGCTCGGTCAAGCGCTATAAATTCAAAAGGACACCCCAAAATGCATCCAACAATTCTGCTTCAGAATAAAAACATGAAAAAATGTAACGCTAAAAACGACAAATGTTTAGCATATCCAGACAAAAACTGTTTACGCTGGGGTCTGGATTGTCTTGTTAGTATCCCAGTGGGTTCTCCATCTCAGATGTGCTGATAACCAGTTCAGGCTTCTCCCAAGAACAAATCGGCCCAGACTAGTCTTGCGCACAAACTAGTGTCCACTATGGGAACCATACTGAAAAGTCCTGGGGAATTAGTGGCCCAATGCAAGGTTGGGGGGGGGGGGGGGGGGAAGAAGAGAAATAAAACTGATCACTTCTACAGAATCATTCAAACAACTTCACTTTGCTCATCAGTATTTCAATTTTTAAAAAGAGTTTCCTGGATCACGCCAAGTTCTCTATCAGCACAAAGGTCTCAATAGTGACAATGAGATGCACAAAAATGAAAACAATTTGTGCCCTCCCATGAAACATATGAAGGTTTTGAGTGAGAGTTGACAAATCACAAAGTAGAGACATGCCTGATCCAGTTGAATTATAGATTTTGTAGCGGAGACCCTTTTTTTTTTAAACAAACATATAGGACAAGTGTCAAAGAGCAGGCAGTTGTTCGTGTTCATCAGCAAAAATCTAAAGAACAAATCCTTTAATAACAGTTGGTGCTAAACTCGTCCTTATTTACGCAGCCAGCAGCTACCTTGCTTTGGGTAGCTTATTCCTTTCATTTGATTTGCTCCTCATCCCATTTGTCATTTTATTTAGTACACCATTGTGATTGGTCGATGATGCAGACTTTGATTCCATCCTCCCATCTTCCACCTCCTCAGCCTCATCGCTTTCTTCATCATCACTCCTTTCATCCTTGTCAATCTGTAGCAGATCCAAAAACAAGCTCTCAAATTTCCAAAGGGAGTCTACACATTAAATAATCAGCCACATAAGTTATCCATTGCAAGATCCCCTCCGCTGGCCTTCTCTGCAATCTCTCTGTAAAATCTACATCACTCTCGTTAGTCCCGTTAATTCACCCCCCCCCCCCCCCCCACCTCGGAAATCTCCCAGTCTCAGGTGGGAGGGGGAAAGGAGCAGAGTGGAGAATAAACACCCATTACTCACCTCTTCCACTCAAAAGAATATTCTGACCTCTATCCGTAGGGAATCCAACAAGATAAGATGGGAATATTAAACGTGGAAGAGTGCTGCTCAACAAAACTGGATCATTAAGCTCACATGCTGAGATCTGCAATTTCCAAAAGAATCTCAATCCCTGGGCAGCATGGTGGCAGTGGTTAGCAGGTTCGATCCTGGCCCTGGGTCACTTTCCATGTGGAGTTTGCACATTCTCCCCGTGTTTGCGTGGGTTTCGCCCCCACAACCCAAAAATGAGCAGGGTAGGTGGATTGGCCACACTAAATTGGCCCTTAATTGGGAAAAAAATAATAATTGGGTACGCTAAATTTATTTTAAAAAAGAATAAAGACTTGTCATCATACTTTCATTTGGGCATTCTGTTAATCTGTTGTCACAGAGCAATAGGCAATAAAGTTAAATGGAAGGGGGAGAGATTTGGGCATCTGTGGATTTGGGACCATCAAGCTCTATTTCCAAACTTATGGTTCCAGTTGATGAATGACCAAGCCCAATGAGGCGAGTTCAAAGATCCTGTCGTGAACCCAAGTCAACTCTGGTAACCAGCCAGGTTCACCCACCCCAGAATCGTTGCTGCCACCCTCAAAACATCTGCTCACGTGCATTTCCAAATCATTTCACACGCAGCACATCCTTACCTTTCCAACAAACACAAACTTGGCTACCATTCTCAGGATGAGGTAGGCCCAAAATATGTGTAACAGCTGCAGAATCATCAGGAGAACATTGAAAAAATAGTAACCAAAGAAGGGCTGGAAGACCTCCATGGAGTGGTAGAAGGTGGTATAAATTACCCTGCAAATGACAGTTTACAACAGTTAGCAAGTGTGACAGGGAAAGACAGCAGCATACAAGAGATCGAGGGACCTCAATTCTCACATCTTTTGGCTCGAGACTCCTGGATGCATTGGCACTCGGTTCACTCATCTCTGTGGAATTCACTGCCCCAAAATACGGTGAATGCCGGGACATTGCGTAAATTTGAGGAGATAGATAGACTTTTTGAAGGATTATGGAGAACGGGTAGGAAAGTGGTGTTGAGACTGAGAGGCGATCAGCCATGATCATATTGAATGGCAGAGCAGGCTCGAGGGACTGACTTGCCTAAACTTGCTCCTAGTTCTCATCTCAATAACCGTATCTCTCTGTAGGGTTGCTGGTGGGAAGATTTTATGTTCAAAGGATGGCTCCTGGAGGGGTGGGGTTAAAATGATGTTTTGCATGGAATCTGTACAGCAATTTACATGTATTAAAGGGTTTCAGCTGGGCATTAATAGTCAGAGTTCACAACAACAGTTCCTTATCAACTTTACTCCCACCCGCCACCTCGGTCAGATATTAGGTGATTGTGGGCAGCGTGGTGGCACAGTAGTTAGCACAGCTGCCTCTTGGTGCCAATGACCCAGGTTTGATCCCGGCCCCGGGTCACTGTCTGTGTGGAGTTGGCACATTCTCACCGTGACTGCATGGTCTCATCCCCACAACCAAAAGATGTCCCACGTAGGTGGATTAGGCACCCTAAATTGCCACTTAATTGGGAAAACGAAATTGGGTATTTGAAATTTTAAAAAAAAACTAGGTAATGCAGAGTTAAGGGCCAGCTGCACCTAAACCAGTGGGAAACCATGGGCAGGATTCTCTCAGCACACGCTGGGTCAGAGAATCGCTGGGCCAGGTGCCATTCGTGTGACGCCGACCCGCCGATTCTCCGGTGACCGGAGAATCAGCGCCATTGGTGCCGGCACAGCGCCAGCCCTCCCCCGGCGATTCTCCGCCCGGGATGGGCCAAGCTGCCGCCCAAAGAAAGCCAGAGTCACACCTGCGGCGTTCACACCTAGTCTTACCCGGCAGGACCTCGGCATCCATCCTGTCTGGGGCGGCCTGGTGGGTGTCCGACCCCAGCGGGAGCCTTCACCGTGGCCTGGCCCACGATCGGGGCCTACCGATCGGCAGGCCGACCTCTCTGGTGGGGGCCTCTTTTGCTCCGCACCGGCCCCTGCTGCCTTACGCCATGTTGAGTCAGGGCTGGCGCGGAGAAAGGAGCTACCGCGCATGCGTGAAGTCGCACTGGTCGTAGCGCACATGCACAGACCCACGGTGCCCATTTGACGCCGGTATCGGCAGCTGGAACAGTGTGTTTTTTTTAAATCATAGAATTTACAGTGCAGAAGGAGGCCATTCGGCCCATCGAGTCTGCGCCGGCTCCTGGAAAGAGCACCCTTCCCAAGGTTAACACCTCCACCCTATCCCCATAACCCAGTAACCCCATCCAACAATAAGGGCAATTTTGGACACTAAGCGCAATTTATCATGTCCAATCCACCTAACCTGCACATCTTTGGACTGTGGGAGGAAACCGGAGCACCCGGAGGAAACCCACGCACACACGGGGAGGATGTGCAGACTCCGCACAGAGAGTGACCTAGGCCGGAATCGAACCTGGGACCCTCGAGCTGTTAAGCGATTGTGCTATCCACAATGCTACCGTGCTGCCCACGGTGGGTCGCTCCAGTGCCGTGCTGGCCTACTGTAGCGCAGAGGATCGCTACACATAGAGGTCCGATGACACCGTCGTTAAACTCTCCAGTTTTTATGACGGCATCAACACTTTGCCTTCAGATGGGAGAATCCTGCCCAAAATATTTATTGTAGGTAAACCCATAGCCATTCTTCAGTGTATTCAAGTTCCACTAGCATTTTGCCTGTCTAACCTCTATTTGGTGCTTTAATCGACACCTAAAGAGTAAGGAAAGTTGCCAATGATACCCACTAGCTCTAAAATACAGATACATGCAGTCAACTTAGAATTAAGATTCAAAAATAGCTGTGCCCCAAGAAGCTGCTGTACCATCAAGGCTCTGATGGTGGTATTACTGAGCTTGCACAGGCCAATTTACTCAACAGCACCATCTGTAGGACGTCACATTACTGAAACCTTAACTCGGGTGCAATTTACACCCAACTCTTCCAGTACTGTCACAAATGGGCTGCAATGAACAGCATAGGACACAATCCTCCCATTTTGAGACTAAAGGCCATGGCAGGGACGGGAATGGCCGGTGGGAAAACATAACAAAACATTCAGCCCGACCTCATTAATTATGTACCCGGGTGTTTCACGCCGTATTCAACGGCAGGGCAAGCCTGAGTGGTGCGTAGTCCATCGTCTTGTCCAGATACCATATTGAAAGATGCCCAACATCACTGACCCACTATTGAAGAAAGAAGATGGACCTCGTGGAGCATCGAGATCGGAAGAATGGACCTTCTGGAACATTTGAGACTGGAAGATGGACTTCCTCCACGACACTGAATCTGGAAGTTCCGCTTGCAGATGCACCCCTGGCCAACCGCTTTGGCTCCAGGGTTGTGGGTGGCCTCATCCGGAGCTCCAAATGCAGACCCAGCCATTGTTTATGCGAGTCCTGACATCTGTACGCCACGTTTTTCTGAACGCGTTTCACACCGGTGAGTTTTACTGCCGGCATCGTGGTGAATCTGGTGTTTGGGCGGGGACGGTGTTTCGGCCATCATCTGCATCCCCCTCTGTAAATTCACACGGGCGTGAAACACATTTATGGGCCTTCCCATCATATTCTCTCCCAGGCTTGGGGGAAATATCTCTCTGTCGGGTCAATATTGTTTTTATTTGAAACCTTTGTTCAGTTTTCAAGATTGGAGTTTAAAAAAAAAAAAGAGTAGTTTAGCCTTGGGCACAATTAACATTTACAAGCTTAATTGTGGATTCCTACTTCGGGTTGGGTCAGACATTTAAATGCATTTTGTAACATGGCCAATGGCATCAATCTTAGGCCCGATATACAACTGGACACAGTCAGACAGGCCTGATGGAAATTTAAACAGCCAAGTTTGAATATACTGAACAGAGACAAACAGCCGGAGTAAGTCCGGGCCTGTTCTGTAAACAGGATCAGAACATAATTGGCCCTATTCAAATAGATCAATTGTGAATCGCCCAGACGAAGCCAAACTTTCGGGCACCTAGATTTCCAATCATTACCTTATATGGGATAAGATTACATACGGACAATACACCAGAGGAGGGACACGTGGGGCGGTGGGGGTGTGAAAAGAGTTCCTAGTGTTCTGCACAGTTGCAAACAGCAAACTCCATTGGATGTTGCGACCCCTGCCCAGTGACCTCATTGGTTGAGGGCCAGAGAAACCTGTGGAAGGCGGCAAAGGGGGGATAACCCTGGGACCCTTCCCAATGAATTCCCCATGCAGAGGCAACAGAGAAGACCCGACGGCGGACGAAAGTACGGATAGAAGACAAGATCCACCTTCGCCGACGAGGGCCGAGAGATGACAGAGGTTCAGAGGATTGGACCCGCAGCTCGATCACGTCCATCAGCCCGGGTAGTATTAGAATCCTGGCCACGTTATATTTGGGAGGATACATTGCGTTTGAAAATAAACTTGGGTTGCATTGTTAACTTGTGTGTGTCTGTCCTTTGGTCACCTCACAAATAAGGACACCTGGGTAAAATATTTGAATAATAAACTTGGAGTGTCTGATAATTTCCAGAACTAACTGGGACATATGAAGGCTTTTTCACCTGAAAGTGTAACTTGGCTGACCGGCAGTTGTGTGTTTTCAGCATTTTCTGCTCAAAATCCCTAGAGTTGTTTGTATTTAATTCTTGCCAATTTTTTCAATCCTGTGCAGCACTCTGGCTACAGGCCAGTCAGTCTTCTGCTCTTTCTGAAGGAGTTGTTTAGTGTAAGACATACCTGCAGGAAACTAAGACCAGAATCATGCATCCGTACACTCCACATCAGAGTGACAGGAATGGTTGCCAAGATTCAAGAAGGGCATTGTCCCTGCCTTGAACCCAAAAAGAAAATGTTGGAAAATCTCAGCAGGTCTGGCAGCGTCTATAGGGAGATAAAAGAGCTATAGTTTCGAGTCCAGATGACCCTTTATCAAAGTCATCTGAACTCGAAACGTTAGCACCTTTATCTCCCTACAGATGCTGCCAGATCTCCCTACAGATGCTGCCAGACCTGCTGAGATTTCCCAGCATTTTCTCTTTGGTTTCAGATTTCAGCATCCGCAATAATTTGCTTTTATATTGTCCCTCCCTTGATCTATCTCAGCATTTGCCAAGCAAAAAGAAATAAAAGAATTGGCACTTCAGCAACAAGAATCCTATTCATTACAGCCTTTGTGACTATTGTAGTAAGAGTGTTAAAATGGGCCTTAATTCGAACTGCAGGAGCACTGCTTCAAAGGTAACTTTTAAAAAGGGAATTGGGTAGATAGCTGGAATGAACAATTGGCAGAGCAGGAGTGCGCAACTAATTAGATAGCTCCTTTAGAAAGCTAGCACAAGAACAATGGGCCAAATGGCTTCCTATATGGTATGACTGTTTTCACAGTGCTTTTAGAAAGGTTGGGTCTCATGTCCAGTACAGTTGGCAGCCTTCGATAGACCTTTGTCTTGGTTCTGGAGTAGAAGAGCTTCTTTTCAGTTTGAATAGTGATTGATTGTTTTCTCATCGGCAACCTGAACCCGATTGGACAGTCCCCAATTACCCAGTGTGGAAAAACATAACATCCCCAAGTAAAGAAATACTCACACATTTGGAAAGATGATCAGACGCGTAATCAGAAAGACCACAGCGAAGGCCACAAACAACACGTCACAGCTCCTTCGCCATCCTGCGTAGTTCAACATTTTGGCACACTGCAAATTCAATAAAATTCAGGTCTTGGATTTACTCCTCAAGCACAGGGTTCATTTCAGATTCCTCGGTGAACGTTGACTTATTAAATATTTGGAAAACTGAAGCCATTTGTCTTCAGTCCCAACCACAAACTTTATTCCTCAGTCACTGACACCACCTCCTTCCATAACAGTGCCTGAGATTGAACTGGATGGCTTGTGACCCTGGTATCTTATTTCATCCTGATGTGAGCTTCCGACCTCATATAACCAAAGCCATTCTGTGATATAATCTGTTTGTGCGCCACCTCAGCTCACTGCTGCGAAGGTTCAATACCTTGACTATTTTGATATCTTCTTGATTGGTTTCCATGCTCCACCAATAAATCTGAGCCTATCCAAAAACTCTGTTGCTTGTGCCCTAATTTGCACTAAGCCCTGTTCACCCATCACTAGTGCTTGCTCTCCTAGTCTGACAGGCACCTGCACGGAATCACCTCCATTTTGATATTCGCATCCTGGTGTTCAAATCTGTCTCCGGTCCTTACCCATCTCTATAATCCTCCATCCAGCATGGGAGAAGACACTGGTGTAGAGGTAACATCATTGGACTATTAATCCAGAGGCTCTGGGGACACAGGTTCAAATCCCACCACTGCAGCTGGTGGAATTTATATTCAATGAATAAAACTTGGACTTGATGAGCATGAACGGATCATAGATTGTCATAAAAACCCATCTGGTTCACTAATGTCCGGTAGGGAAGGAAACCCTCCATCCTTGCCTGGTCTGGTCTACATGCAACTCCAGATCCATAGTGAAGTGGTTGACTCAACTGCCCTCTGAAATGACGAAGCAAACCTCAGTTCAAGGGCATTTAGGGATGGGTAATAAACGATGGCCCCGTCAATGGCACCCACATACCATGAAAGAATAAAGAAAAAGTACAATACTCCGAGCTCTCTGCATTACTCCAATCTCCCCCAGCTGTGATTTCCTTTGCTCCACCATTGGAGCATAGAACCCAACCCCTGGCATTCCTTTATTAAAACTCTTTACCTGTCTACCCCTTTGACCAAGGTTATTTGTCCTAATATCACTACATGGCTGTCAAATTATGTCGGCTAACAATCCTGTAAAACACTGCTATATTAAGTTGAGGTGTTATTTTCAGCTATTTTCAGATGGACTGGGACTGTCACGTGTCAGGTGCGCTGGAGTGAAACCTCTCTGGGATGGGCCCCTGAATTACATATCACACAGAAAATTCTATACACAACACAGATTTTAATGAGTCAGTCTTGTTATTGGCCTCTCGGATGTTACAAAACTGGTGCTTTCTGGTGAGAAGTATAGGCTGGGAAACAGTGGCATTGAACATGCCGACAAGATGTAGGTATAGCCATCTCCTCTGCCCATTACCTCCCCCTTAGACCCTCCACAACTCCGAACCCACGTCAGATCAGCCAACACAGCACAGACTGGTGATCACACCTTGCATTTTCCAAATGTGTATGACACCATATGGTGCATTAGTCTATCTAGCCAACAAAAGCTTGTACTTGACATTCTGTGCTGGTCAATTTCCAGTCAATTCAACAGCAACAACATTTCAATAGCAAGTTCTAAACCTTACCACGGATTGTTACAATCCCAGTAGAGACGGATAACATTAAAAAAAGAAGTTTGAATTTACAGTTAGTAGCTGAAAGGATAATCTGACAAGATTTCATGTTTTAAAACTTTTACTGTAACATCAGACTAAAAACTTTATTGACTAAACATTACTTTTGTAGGCAACTTGCACTTTATACCACGGCACAACTGAAAGAAAAACACCTCACAGGTATACTTTACATTACCCTTTTAATTCTCCCAGAATCAGTCAAAAACTATTCTCAACCTGGTAACTTCTAACCCCCAGAACTGTCCTCATGGTGAGATTATTACTGGAGATTCTCCCTCTAGCACAAGCTAGGTGAATAGTCCAGCCTGGTTTTAATTTCCCGTTCATTGGTCTTTTCAATCCGAATGAGAGTTTACAGTCGCATTCAAACACTGAGAATCATAGAGACATTTGGCCTTTAGCTGCTTTCATTACCCCGGACCTTGGTAGACTAACCCGTGGAATAGAGCTATTGGGAAACCTTAGAAACCCTTCCCTTCTCAAAACCCATTTCCATGGTAATATGAATAATGTGGGCTGTGTATCCAGGTAGAAATGTTGATTAACTATCCTCGAAAACTGGGGCGGCACTGGTTAGCACTGCAGCGTATGGCGCTGAGGACCCGGGTCACTGAGTGTGTGTGGAGTTTTCACATTCTCTCTGTGGGTTTCACTCCCACACCCAAAAATGTGCAGGTTGCCCCTTAATTGGAAAAAAAAAAATTGGGTACTCTAAAAATTAAAAGAAATTTTCAAAAAACTATCCTCAAGAACCACATTCTCAACACTGGAACTTTAGATACTCAGTCTATTCACTGTTAGCAGGTAGTCCTTTGACATTGTCTCCAGATGCGAACACCTTGCACCTTTGCCCAGTAAAATAACCTCAGCCCCCTTTAATCTTTAACAAACAAGCCACTCAGGCAGGCTTCAGAACAGGTCATGTGGTCCCCTCATTTTACTGCAAGTTGACAATTCCAAAACAATCCTACAAATCTCGCAGTTGTAGCAGGATTCAAAATTTACAATTTGTTTCACGGGCCATCTATGGGTGCTTTGGAAACTTCACCCAAAATTAGCTTGCTGAGAAACTAGAGTCCAAATTCCAAACTGACCCAATCTGGGAAAATCGGGACATATCCTAAAAGACCAGGGGGAGACAAGGATCGCTATAGTGTTGCATCTTGCAAAAGTATCTCACCTCCATAATATAATCAGATGCATCATGGACTAACATCACTAGGGTCCCCACCCGAATGTAGTTTGCACAGTAGGAGAAGCCAATCAAAAAGATGGTGGCAATGTGGTGAATAATCTGCTCCTTGAAGTCCTGCAGCAGAAGTAAACAGAAGCAATTTAGATCCAAGCGAACGGAATACACAACCCTGGAGATCAGGTTAAAAGCAGAGTAATGCCTTAGAGCAATAAGTATTTCAGATAAACTCTCCAAAACAACTAGGATCCGCCGTCCCTAGAGTTTGCACACTTCTCCAGATTTAGAACAACACCCGACCTGAAGCTGGGTTCAAATGGGTTTGGATAATTTCCCATAAACAGGACAAAGCTGAAAATGCCCAGGTCTGGCAGCATCTGCAAAGGGAGAAATAAAGTTAACATTTCAAGTCTGTAACGTTTTATCAGGTTCTCTGCTTAATCATAAAGGTAGGATCCCTCCTGCACTGTACACCTGAAAACATGACTGAAAAATAAATTATGATCCCTGTAATTATATAGGGGAATGTCATACCAAGGATATATTCTGCAGAATCAGGCCATACAGCCCAACCAGTCCATGGTAGTATTTATGCTCCACTCAAGCCTCATCCCATCCAAATCTACCATCATAACCAACTATTTGTTTCACCCTCTCCTTATCTAGTTTCCCCTAAAATGCATCTATGCTATTCACTCATGACTGCAAGTGTGAGTAAGGAAGCTCTTACGAACGGTGTATTGTATTACTTTGTGACTAGTTTATATTTATGTCCTCTCATCATGTCCTTCCCCACAGGCAGCAACATTTTTCTCTGCATCAACCCTGTTAAAATCTGTCACAATTTGAAAAGCATCTCATTAGGTCACCTCTTGAGAAAAGGAAGCTGTATACCCACATATTTCTGGTATCATCCTTGTAAATAGGTTTCTGCAATGCCTCCATATCCAAGACACACATTTCTCCCAAGGTCTAACCAAAATTCAACACAGATTTTGCATCACTTCCCTGCTTTGCATTCTCTCTCTCTCTCTCTCTCTCTCTCGAGCAATTGCCATGGCATAACTTAGAAAATGTTGGAGAAGCTCAGCAGCTCTGGAAGCGTATGTGGAGAGAGAAACAAGAGTTAACGTTTTGTGTCCATATGCACTCTCCGAAGAGCCATACAGACTCGAAACCATTAACTTGGTTTCTCTCCACAAATGCTGACAGACCAGCTGAACCTTTGCATCATTTTCTGTTTTTATTTCAGATTGCCAGCTGTTATGATATGCAGACACACACACAATGATATACAGGCAAGCAGCTAATGGACACAGAACAGGACATGACCAATAAGCAGGCAGGATACGCAGGGGTGGGATCGGACTATAAAAAGACACAAGGCTCTCACACTCTGCCTCTTTCCACTGATGAACATCTAGAGAGTCAGTTAAGGGTGTTGTTACAATCTCACTCCTCCAGCACATGGCTAAGAGCTAGTCTGGTTCAGTCAGTCAGAGTAACCACACTTAAGTTAGCAGAGAGTCGAACTCACAAAGAATTGTGCTATTAGTTCAATAAACCTGATTGAACTAACTTAAAGGTCTGGAGTATCTTTCTGATCTAAGCTGCATCCAGTTGCAGCCAATGTTAGACCAGTGTACTTAACACGACATGATACCGGGAGACTACAATTTAAGGTGGCTTACCTCAGTCCGTTCCGTAATGACCAGCGAATGTATCCCGGCACCATGGAGAAGATACAGGCTCCTCACCAGCTCAGGACATCCGGCAATCTCAGTGCCAACCGGCGGATATTCAAGCAAATGTTTCTGCTGTACATCGAAGCCTCAGACCTCGAGGGTGTATCTGATGCAGGAAAGATCGTGCTTCTCCTCTCAACAGCGGGTGATCAAGCCATCAAACTGTTCAACTCGTTTAACTTCACCGAAGGCCAGGACAAGACAAAATTTCAGACCATCTGGACAAGTTTGATAGTCACTGAAGTGGACACCAATGAAATCTTCGAGCGCTACATATTCAAACAACGTCTTCAAGGTAAAGATGAATCTTTCAGTGCCTTCTTAACTAGCCTCCGCCTGCTAGCGCTGTCCTGCAGCTTTGGTGATATTGCTGACTCCATGATCAGAGACCAAATCGTGTTTGGGGTTCACTCGGATCCTCAGAGAGCAGCTCTTAAAAATCAAGCATATGACCCTGCCAATCGCGATTGAAACATGTACAGTGCATGCGCACGCAAAAAAATTGGTATTCCCAATACAAATCGACTGAAAATGAGAAACTTGCCTCCCATGAGGCAGAGAGTGTGCAGGCCATCTCCCGGATACAGCGCCTCAGCATTGAAGACAGCGGCCAGCTCGCGCGCTTTTCCGGAGCCCCATGCATGATGCGAATGGGATAACGAAGGGGCTGACACCCACGGTGCACAGGTGCAGACGTCTGCCGACCACACTGCGCATGTGCAACAAGGTACACCGTGTCACGATGTCGACGTCATGACATGCCCGAACTGTGGCAACGCCTACTTAAAGGGGCACTGCACTGCAAGAGGCAGGCGATGTTTAAACTGCAGGAAGCCTGGACACCATGCAGCCTTGTGCAGGTCTGCACCACCAGTCAGAGGCCAGCGCTCCCAATTCCGTCGAAAGCGTGTCCAGAATGTGCAATGACAATTACAGGATTCTGATCCTGGCAGTTAAACGGATCCAGAGGACGAGTGCCTGGAGTCCGCCTACCAAGTGGACATCATTACCACACGTGAACATGCCACACCTAACTCATCTCACATTCAGTCCTTCCTCGCTGTGGATTTGAAGGACGAATGGTGTGCGGTGATGCAGGTCAACCGCTGCTCCATCCAGTTCAAGCTGGACACAGGTCCTTCTGCCAACCTCCTCTCACAGGCAGACTTTAAACACACCAAGAAGCCCCCCCATGGTTCCTCCAGCAGCCTGCCAGCTCCTGGACTATAACGGTAATGCCATCACGGCACTGGGGTCCTGCCATCTACTCGTCTCCAACCGGAGTACCCATGCACGGCTAAGGTTTGAAATTGTCAAGCCGGACAGGGCATCCCTACTGGGCGCACGTGCCTGCAAAAAGCTAAACCTGGTGCAGCGGGTTTATTCGATGACATCCTCCAACATGGATCTTCAAGCTGGCATGGACTACATCCTCGCTCAGTATCCAGATGTATTTTTTTTTTTTTTTAAATAAATTTAGTGTATCCAATTATTTTATTTTTTTTCAATTAAGGGGCAATTTAGAATGGCCAATCCACCTACCCTGCACATCTTTGGGTTGTGGGGGTGAAACCCACGCAAACACGGGGAGAATGTGCAAACTTCACACGGGCAGTGAGCCAGAGGCGGGATCGAACCTGGGACCTCAGCGCCGTGAGGCAACAGGGCTAACCCACTGCGCCACCGTGTGGCCCGTATCCAGATGTATTTGACGGGATGGGCACTTTGCCATATTGGTACAAGATCCTACTGCAACCTGATGCCAAGCCAGTGGTCCATGCACCACGCTGGGTCCCGGCTCCGCTGAAGGAGCGCCTGAAGGAACAGCTCAAGGAGTTGCAGCAGCAGGAGATCATTTCCAGGGTAACCGAACCAACTGACTGGGTCAGCTCGATGGTGGTGGTTAAAAAATCCTATGGAGACCTGCGCATCTGCATTGATCCCAAGGATTTTAGCCAGAATATAATGCGGGAACAATACCCCATCCCGAAGCAGGAGGAACTCACCAGTGAGGTGGCACATGCACGGTTTTTCACGAAGTTAGATGGGTCACATGGATTCTGGCAAATCCAGCTGGATGAGTCCAGCAGAAGGCTCTGCACCTTCAACACACCGTTTGGCAGGTGCTGCTATAACCGTATGTCGTTCGGTATAGTCTTGGCATTGGAGATATTTCATCGCATCATGGAGCGGATGGAGGGCATCGAAGGGGTTCGGGTGTTTGTGGACAACGTCATCATATGGTCCAGGACCCGAGGAGCATGTTTCTGTCTCTAGCAGGTATTCCGCCGTGTCCACACCAATGGCCTGAAGCTGAGCAGGTCCAAATTTGCTTTGTCATGTCGACACAGAAGTTCCTACGAGACCAGATCTCTCAGCAGGGCGTGTGCCCTGACACAGACAAGGTCAAGGCCATCGCAGCCATGAAGGTCCCGGAAGACTAGAAGGCGGTATTGCACTTCCAGGGTATGGTCAATTTTCTGGGCAAGTTCATCCCAAACATGGCCTCACGATGGCCCTACGGAACCTAGTGAAGAAGTCCACTGCCTTCGAGTCGAAGGCGACCCATCAGACAGAGTGTTTGGAGCTGAATGCCAAGCTCACCACTGCACCCGTATTGGCATTTTTCGACCCAGACAGGGAAACGGAAATCTTGACAGATGTGAGCCAGGATGGCATCGGTGCGGTCCTGCTGCAACGCGATGACACTTCATCCTGGGCACCGGTTGTGTACACATCAAGGGCAATGACGCCCACTAAACAAAGGTATGCACAAATTGAAAAGAAATGCCTGGGCCTTCTCACTGGCATTCTCAAGTTCCACGACTATGTCTATGGCCTGCTGACATTCACAGTCGAGACGGATCACAGGCCCCTGGTCCACATTATCCACAAGGACCTTAATGACATGACGCCTCGGTTGCAGCGCATCCTCCTCAAACTCAGAAGGTATGACTTTGACCTGGTCTACATGCCTGGCAAGGAGCCCATCATTGCTGATACACTGTCCCGCTCCATCACCGTGCCTAGTGATCCACTGAATGTCATCCGGCAAATTGAGTCACAGGTTGAGTCACAGGTGCAGCTGTGTGCTAGCACCCTCCCGGCATTTGATGAGAAGGTGATTTGTATCCGTGAGGAGACATGCAAAGATCCCCTCTTGCAGCGTGTTATGCAACACCTAGCCAATGGCTGGCAAAAAGGACAGTGCCCCCAATTTTTCAATGTAAAGGACGACCTGACGGTGGTTGATGGTATCCTCCTCAAACTGGACCGGATTGCAATTCCACACAGTCTCCAGAGCTTGGTGCTCTGTCAAATCCATGAGGGCCACTGGGTGTGGAAAAGTGCAGACGCAGAGCCAGGCAGGCTGTCTACTGGCCCGGGATCAGCCAGGACATCGTGAAGATGGTCCTTAACTGTGCAACCTTTCCAATTACCCTGAAGTCATGAAGCTCTCAGACCTCACATCTCGGACCGTCATCAAGGCCTGCAAGGAGACGTTCTCCAGGCATAGTATCCCACTCACTGTCATGAGTGACAATGGCCCGTGCTTCAGCAGCCATGAATGGTCTCTGTTTGCCCCGTTGTATCAGTTCAAACACGTCACTTCCAGCCCACACTATCCGCAGTCAAACGGAAAATTTGAGAAAGGGGTACACATAGTGAAGCAGCTCATCTGCAAGGTCGCGGATTCTGCATCTGACATTCACCTTGCGCTGCTTGCGTACAGGGCGACCCCCACTGTCCACTGGCATGTCGCCGGCTCAACTCCTGATGAACAGGGACCTGCGAACGACACTTCCAGCCATACACTTGCCCAACCTGGATCACCTCCCGGTGCTGCAGAAGTTGCAGCAACTCTGAGACTGGCAAAAACAGGGCTACGATGCTCATGCCACCGATTTGCCCGTGTTATCCCAGTCAGACATTGTGCGGGTCAAGATCCCTGATGGAGGCTGGTCAGCTCCAGCTGTCGTTGTTCGACAGGCTGCTCCGGCGGTCGACAAGGATCAGATGCAAGCCACAGAGACTGGCCTTATGAACATTTGTTCTGTTTGCTATGTTCTGTGTTCTGTGTTCTCGCATTAGACAGCTGTTTTCACATGTACATACGTTCACATTCATTGCATGTACACAAACACACACACACACTGAAGTCTGGAGTATCTTTCTGATCTAAGCTGCATCCAGTTGCAGCCAGTGTTAGACCAATGTACCTAACACGACACCAGCATCTGCAGTATTTTGCTTTTATTTTAGTGTTTAATACACAACCTTTAGTGATGGTTGCATTTGTACCCAGATCCCTTTGCTTCTCTACTTCACCCAAACTTGCAACATTGAAGAAAGAATTGATCTCCCTATTCTTCCTACCAGAAAAAGTACTACATTTATCAGTGTTGAGCTTAATTTGCTAATTAGTTGCCCATTCTGCAAGTCTATTAATGTTCTCCTATAATTCGGTGCAGTCATCCTCAGTTTGACAATCCTCCCTAATTTGCCGCCGTCTAAAAACATTTCACAGAAGCAAACTACTTTTACACTGCGGGGGGGGGGGGGGGGGGGGGGGGGGGCAGGGGGGCAGGAGTCCAGAAGCACAGTCCAATGAAGAGAGTGTTAAATTCAATAAGACTTTAATGAATCAAATCCCCACTGTGAAGGCGGCCATTCGGCCCATCGAATTAGCACTGGTAATCTGATAAAGCAGCCTACCTAGACCCACTACCTTGCCTTATCCCCGTAACCCCAGTTAACCTGCACATCTTTGGACACTAAGGGACAATTTAGCATGCCAGTCCACCTAACGTGCTTATCTTTAAGACTGTGGGAGGAAACCAGAGCACCCGGAGGAAACCCACGCAGACACATTGCTTCCTAATCTAATTCTCGGTTAGCATTCAAAATTGCAAACCTTAGGTCAACCTTCAATCCAAGTTTGCTGTCAGCTGATCAATACTCGTCTCGTTAGCTCCTTTCCTCGATGCTCCAACCTAGCTTGATCCAACACTGTGGAACCAGGCTCTTCAGCCAGTGCTCCACACAGAGAGCCAACTTCAACTTGAGCTGTTGACCTTGCTAGAAATATTTATTTCAGACTCTTGATGATTGCAGCAAACAAATAGGAAAGTTTCAAAAGCCTGTCTCATTCTAAATTGTTTCTTGAATCACGTCAACCTCTGGACCAGCAGGCAATCCTGACAGGAGCTGGTCTTAAATATCTCAGACTGACGCCAAGAGTTCTGGTATTTAATACCTCAATGAGATTTTAAACGAGGTGGAATGAAGCCCAAGATTTCAGTAAGGGCAGCACCAGGTGATTTTGGTTGCATTGGTCCAAGGTGAGGGCTGAACTCCAGTCGTTAATTCAATTCTCTGTGTCACATGATGCTGAAACAGGACACCGAAAGATCATCTTGTTCCACTGGTAACTCCTTCGGGGACTTTTGATGTAAAGAAACCAACTATGCCATGGAATTCCAAACATTCCCTTCCAAAAAGTCAGCCTAGTGTATTCAAAAACTATAGTAAACTTTTAATGCAGAAGCAATTCAAAACTGAAGCTTAAAAAAAAATCTAGGTCAGATGGGCAGCACGGTAGCATGGTGGTTAGCATAAATGTTTCACAGCTCCAGGGTCCCAGGTTCGATTCCCGGCTGGGTCACTGTCTGTGCGGAGTCTGCACGTCCTCCCCGTGTGTGCGTGGGTTTCTTCCGGGTGCTCCGGTTTCCTCCCACAGTCCAAAGATGTGCGGGTTAGGTGGATTGGCCATGCTAAATTGCCCGTAGTGTCCTAAAAAGTAAGGTTAAGTGGGGGGTTGTTGGGTTACGGGTATAGGGTGGATACGTGGGTTTGTGTAGGGTGATCATGGCTCGGCACAACATCGAGGGCCGAAGGGCCTGTTCTGTGCTGTTCTATGTTGAGATAGCGGAACAATAAATAGAATCTATGATTGAGAGACAATTGTTGAAGATTGTGTAAAAAAGTGTCAAATTAAGTCCACAAACTCCACAGCCAAAATGTTTAGGATAGTGGGAGCAGAGCACATCCTTACTAACTCCCAAAGCCCCGCTGCCATTTTATGCATCACTTGCAAGGAATTCCCACCTTGGGAGAGCTGTTGGCCATCCAGTTCCTTCAGCAATATTGCTGTAGTGGCCGGATCCCTTATTATCGTTACTACTTTTATTCATTTACGGGATGTGGGAGGCGCTGGCCAGGCCAGCATTTATTGCCCATCTCCAGTTGCCCTTCAGAAGGTGGTGGTGAGCTGCCTTCTTGAACCGCTGCAGTCCTTGAGGTGTAGGCACACCCACTGTTGTGTTGATCGTTGTTGAGAAGATGTTAATGTTTATCACTAATTAGATCAGGAAGTCACTTACTTTCCTCTTCACATCCAACGAGACTCTGAGGAGGAGGGACCAGTAGAAAGCCAGCTCTATCATATAGTACCAGTAATGGGAGGGCAGCAACATCTGAAACAGAAGCAGGAACTTAAGAAAAATAGGGCTAAAAACTGAAACCAAGATGAGAGCAAGAGATACAAATAACAAAGGTATTTTGTATAAAAGGAACACATGCAAGAAAACAAAACAGGGTTAAGCACTGAACCAAATACAAAATCTAGATTTGATCCCGCATGTTTCAGGAGGGGGAAGGGCAAAACAATCAGGAAGTAACGACCGACCGGTAATGGCCCGTAATCAGGAATTTGATTTTTAAAATCTTTTCTGCAGATTGTTTGCAATTGGATCATAGGTTGTAGTAAGCGGTGTCATACATGGAGTCAGAACAGCACTGGAGGCAGCCATTCAGCCCATCACGTTCATGCCAACTCTTTCCGAACAATCCACAGACTCATTCCGACAGTGGTTTGCGTCCACCAAATTTCCTTTTGAAATCATGAATCATCTCCACTTTCAGCACCTCCAGCAGAGAGCTGCTGGTCACCATTAACCTCTCTCCTTCAGGCACAGCATCCGGTCTCAAACAATTCCAGGAGTTTACATCAGGTCCTAAATTCCCCTTTTCCCCAAGAGGGGGGTGACACAAACCAGACAACATTTGTTGCTCTAAATCAGAGTCAACCCACGTGAGCAAGACTGGGTGGTCAGTCCATTTCCACGAAGGACATTCACAATCCAGAAGCTTTCACATTCATTTACTCTGACCATCCCACAAATTAACTATTTTATTAATTGCCATGGCGATTTAAATTAATGGCCTGTACAATGGCCACCACATTGTCCCCTATATCTGCCCTGTAATCTTTTATACATCAACAAACATCACCTCAGACATTAAAGGCCGCAGCCTCACCACAACACAATCATTTTGGTGCCAGGTCACTGCACCATGTCTCCTGCCCAAAGTGGATTAACAATGTCATGATATGCAGACACACACATAATGATATACAGACAAGCAGCTAATGGACACAGAGGACAGGACATGACCAATATGCAGGCAGGACACTCGGGGTGGGATCTGACTATAAAAGACACGAGGCACTCACACTCTGCCTCTTTCCACTGATGAACATCTAGAGAGTCAGTCAAGGGTGTTGTTACAATCTCACACCTCCATGACGTGGTTCAGTCAGACAGAGTAACCACACTTAAGTTAGCAGAGAGTCGAACTCACAAAGAACTGTTCTAACAGTTCAATAAACCTGACTGAACTAACTTCAAGGTCTGGAGTATCTTTCTGATCTAAGCCGCATCCAGTTGCAGAAAGCGTTAGACCAGTGTCCCTAACACGACAAACAATATCAATTGAACATGCTGAGAATATTGCTAGGGATAGGTTGCCCACTCGGGGATTGTTGGGATAGTTTAAGCATCGCTCCTTGGATAGATTTACTTTGGAAACACAGCCAGTACATACTTGCTGAGGGTATCCTTTCCAGCACTCCTTTTGATCCCAGAACCATGGTTTCTGTAAACAAAAGACAAGTGTATTGCAGTGACTGACAGGCTGAATGGAGAGGTGGGTGAAGAAAAATGTTGATAAAAGGGATATAGGAACAGGGGAAATAACAGTGATTAGAACTATTTGCTGGTACCGAGGGCAAAGGTGGATGGGCCAAAATGGCCCATTTCCCGGTCTTAACTTGTGTTTTTCTGGATTTTTTATTACAGCCACATCTTTCACCTGTTAGACCTTTCTGCTCAGCAAGAACATAACAATTGGAGCAGAAGAATTTGTTACACTCAACTGGGTCCATGCTGGAACCTTGGTAACCCCTTTAAAAACTATTGTTGCCAATGATTATACTGAAGAATAACGTACCCTTTAATTTTTCAGTGCAACTGCACAACCGATTAAGGTCATGGGGCCTTTATTTATTTATTTATTTAAAACCATAGCCACGCACATGTGAGTTTGGGTTGTGCATCCCATGTGGAATCCTCTTGGTTGCTGTGCATCCATGCAGTTTAGAGGGAGCATTAATCAAAAGCCCTATATTTTGTTCAGGACACTAGAAAAACTCTCAAAACAGCAATATCCTTTCCCTCATTTCTCCCCTTTTGACACTGAACTGACAGAGAAGCCTCCGCCATGTTAGTTCATGAGAATCTTCCGAGAGGTGTGTATGGGTGGAGCAGGTAGAAGTTTTGGCAGGGCCACCTACCCCATTGTTGGGTGGGGAGTATCTCGGGTACCAAAAGTTTAATCAGAATGGAGCTGGGAGATCTGCGGTTAACCATTCCCCTCCATTGAGAAGCAAGTTAGCCTTCAAAGAGGTTTTGGAGATCAGGACCAGTATATTATTTCTTATGTCCGAATAAAGCTCGTAGCCTTCCAGTTGAAGTAAATGCTTTATTGAGTAAGTCTGTTCTTTCTCCAGAGCTTAAACTAGATACTACATCTGAGCTGTGTCTGCCACTAGCTGCTGTTCCTGTGAAGAGAGAGAGTTCCTGGCTTCCGTCTGTCTATTTTATACATCTCCTGTGCTCCGTTTAGTGATTAATGTAGTGTATTTACATTAACCCCTTGTTACAGATATGCAGATCACTACAACCAGAATGTAACTTTTCTTGCATCCATCCTTTTCTTGTGCATCTGCCAAGTATGATTACTACAGACAGTCATCCAATTAACAAAGTTTTATGTTATCGGATGTGTTCACATGGTGTTGTTGGGATGGAACAAGCCTTACGTTCTGTGCAACACCCAACAGAGTGGGCTCACAAATCCCACATTTGCAGTGTTGCTAACATGAACATTTAACCAAGCCACACAAAATTACAAGTTTAAAGTGCATTTACCGACTCTGGAAAACTTTGTTCAAACCTTGGCTGGTTGGAGCTACTTGGGATCTGCGGCAAAAGAGAACCCGCAGGCCCCAGCCGAGGGGCACAATGTCCCCAGGGCCCTGATGGGCCAGCTGGAAGGTAAGCATCTGGGTAAGTGCATGCAATTTGAAGGGCCCGCTCTGGGAGGTGAGCTAGGTTGGGGTTAAAGAGTCGGATCGGGTTGAGAAGCCGGGGGGGGGTGGTGTCTTAGAGTCGGCCCTGAGGATTGGAAATGGGGGGAGGGGGTGAACGTTGGGAGTGATGTCTCATGTGGAGCTCAGTCTGGGTGTTTAAAATAGTTACACTGAAGTTAGAAGTGGTTTTATTCCTTCACTTTCAGAGTAACTATGAGGGTAAAACTGGCATCTGAAATTAGCGATTCAAATCGCTTTGTTTGATGGTTCCTAGCCCAACGCAATTGTCCAGGGAAAGTTAGCTCTTCTGGACAATTACTGGGTAAATCCTTACGTGGGAACTTCCAAGAGGGATTCCCCAGTGCACCTTTGGGTACTTCCCAAATTCAACGCTGGGGAACCAGAAAGTCACAGGCTATTATATCTTTCAGGAAAGAGGGAAAAATAACTGAATCAAATCAGCACACTCCAAATCACCTGCCATAAATATGGTCTTTGCTGATGAAAACAGGCACTAAAGTGGATAGTTCACTACTCTGCAGCTTAATGCAAAACATTCGTTATCTGAGAACCAATTAAACCTTTGTACTAAAGTACAGACAGTAAAAATTACAGTAAAACAGAATCATGATAAAATGCTTCATGGGTAGTTCATGGGAAGCTATAAGCTTTCTTCTCTATCATCCTGTCTTTCGAAATATTGTATGTTTCACTAGGATGTGGCTGGCTATCAGCAAACTCCGACATGCTGTAAAATTAACCATTAGAAGCAGTTGCAGTCACCATGGCAATCCCAACAAGAGAAGGGGGTGCGAGGACAGCATTAGGAATTGCCTGCCAAGCCCTTTAAAGCCAGGGCCTTTTTCCAACACGGCTAACAATGCAGTCAAACAGGGAGGATTTATACTTACATCGAGGAGCACACAGAGACCAGCAACAAAAGCAAGCAGGTAAAACGCAAACCTCCAACTGCAACAGATAAAGTGAAGATGTGCTCAGAAACACAAGGAGCCAGAACAATCAAAGTAAAGTAAAAGGGAAAAAGCCCCTTTACTCAGTCTTAAACCTTTGCTGATATTAAATAGACCATTTCATGGCCCCTACTGTACAAATGATCTAGACCAGGCAGGGGAACAGTCAGAATATTTAAAGGACAATCTGGGCACTTTACTGATGTGACACAGAGACGACAAGTCTGGTTTCTCTCCCGTTTGTGCCTTGACAATGTAAAAGCTTCAGTTACTAAAAACGTATCAGAAAAGGAAGCAGAAATTCCCTCTCATTGACCCATACCCCCCTTTTCCTTCCTCACCCCAACCCCTCATTGATGATTTGAGGATTGAGATCATCAACTACCGATCTTCCTATGGAAACCACAGGGGGGGATGCTCTTCAACATTAATCGTTCAATAGGGGTGGCATGTGGCGCAGTGGTTAGCACTGGGACTGCGGCGCTGAGGACCCGGGTTCGAATCCCAGCCCTGGGTCACTGTCCACGTGGAGTTTGCACATTCTCCCCATGTCTGCGTGGGTTTCACCCACCCACAACCCGGCAGCACAAGTGGATAGCACTGTGGCTTCACAGCGGCAGGGTCCCAGGTTCAATTCCCCACTGAGTCACTATCTGTACGGAGTCTGCACGTTCTCCCAGTGTCTGAGTGGGTTTCCTCCGGGTGCTCCGGTTTCTTCCCACAGTCCAAAGACATGCAGGTTAGGTGGATTGGCCATGGTAAAAAATTGCCCTTAGTGACCAAAAAGGTTAGGAGGGGTTATTGGGTACCAGGATAGGGTGGAAGTGAGGGCTTAAGTGGGTTGGTGCAGACTCAATGGCCTCCTTCTGTACTGTATGTTGTATGTTCTACGTTCTACAACCCACAGATGTGCAGGTTAGGTGGATTGGCCACTCTAAATTGCCCCTTAATTGGAGAATAATTGGGTTTATTTTTAAAAATTTATTTTAAAAAATTATCGTTCAATATTCCTTTCCCCATCTCATTCACAGATGTTTAGTTAGGGTACATAGAACATTACAGCGCAGTACGGGCTCTTCGGCGATGTTGCGCCGACCTGGGTGGTAGAGGGATTGGAGAATGTGATAGTAATGGAGGGAGTTTTGGTAGGACTGGGTGAGGTCATCCTTGGACTGGTTCCAACCCATCCGTACAGCTCCAATAAAACAGGCTGGAATATTGGTTACATGATACTCCTGAGGGCATGGATTCTCTTCAGGCTGCAACATCCTGGTTTAGCTCACCAGGCTAAATCGTTGGCTTTTAAAGCAGACCAAGGCAGGCCAGCAGCACGGTTCGATTCCCGTACCAGCCTCCCCGGACAGGCGCTGGAATGTGGCGACTAGGGGCTTTTCACAGTAACTTAATTGAAGCCTACTCATGACAATAAGCCATTTTCATTTCATTTCATCCCAAACATAATCTGTTACTGGGATATTGGTTTGTGTTCAGCTGGTATCCTCCTGTTCCTAACTCACATCGCCATGTATGACATGTTAGACAGATGAGGACACATTTTCCAGCATTGGGGTCACAGAATAATAATCTGGTGTGTGAATCCATAGTACAGACTGGCTGGGGTAAAATCTAGCATCTTAATACCATGCATGCATTAATCTGATCTGTCAAGCTAAGGCCAGGGATGAAACCTGCAATTCTCTTTCCCCATATGACTCAAATCACACACTGTTTAGTACAATGCAATTAAAAGAATCTTCCTCAATGAAATATTCACAAACAATCACTCCATCTCAACAGTGATTGTATATGGTATGGTTAGGTTTAAAACTTCCTTTGTGTGTACGAGTCATTCTTTATAAATTCTATTTCTCTAAATAGAATGAGGAACTGGGAAACACCACAATTATTCAGGATCTACTCATATTTCAGTATCTTGCCAGTCACCCCAACAATCCTGCCCCCGGACCTCCATTCAGCCCTTGTGATGCTGATCCCCACTGTGTTCAGCTGCTCTAACTCAGTTATCCTGTTTAGGACCCTCACACTGTCTTACAGTATTCACTATCCGATGCTGCTCACGCAGCCACCCTGATCTTGGTTTCTGTGGTCCCATCATTCTCAACCAGTGAACCTAGAGCACTCCCCCGGCCCCTTCCCCCCCCCCCCCCCCCCCTCCCCCCACACACACACACATCCCCCACTCTCAACACATCTGACCCTCCCCCTGCTCAGCACCATGCACACACCCTCAATACCATCACCCCACAGCCCCTGCTCTCTCTGTCCCCAAGACCCTGCTCCCCCTGTGCTCTCAGCTATCCCAGCTTCCCACCCTACGATGAATTCCAGATTATTTTCACTATTTCTATTGCACACAGTGGGGAATGTGCAACCTATTCCCCAGAGGTAGCAAACAAAATATCTGTGAATAAACCACCCGAAAGGCAGGCCTCCCACTCAACACTCACGATTCCATGGGGCCAAATGTTTCTCAAAAGGCAGAAATCCATTTTGAAAGGGTCTTTCCAAATTAAGCTTAATCTAATTATCCGAGTAGGCCATTCATGGATCTCACATTTTCAGATTTCTCACTATTGTAATCTTGCTACGTAAAGAACAAACAGATTAAGTTGACATCCCTGGACATTCTATTCCGACTACACATTTCGGCAGTTAACACTCCTTATTCTTCAGTCCAATTATCCCTCTTTCATGACATGGTGGGACATCCTCTTCTTGCTTAATAGGTACTCAATCACCTTTTCTCAAATCTATCAACACAGATCCAATAAATATTTATTGGGCTATTACAAACTTGGTTTAAACACTCACTAAAAAAAACCCTCCACCAAATAAATTGTTGGACGCAGTGCTTCAAGTAGACATATTCCACCCGATAGGAAGTGTGGGAGTAGGACGTTTACATATAATCCCTACAGTGAAGGAGGCCATTCAGCCTGCACTGAACCGCCAAAAGAGCAGCCTACCTAGGGCCACTACCTGCCCAATCCTCTTCACCCCACCTAACCAGCACATCTATTAACACCAAGGATCAATTTAGCTTGGCCAATCCACCTAACCTGCACATCTATTAACACCAAGGATCAATTTAGCTTGGCCAATCCACCTAACCTGCACATCTATTAACACCAAGGATCAATTTAGCTTGGAGAAAGAGACTGGAGAATGCCTTATGCTTGGGAATGAGATGACGTAATTCATGTGAGGAGCCAGGTCCATCTGTAGTTTTGCCATAGTATTTTAAGGTGAACAGTAAGTGTCAGACAAGACAGAAGGATTTTTAGGTTGTTCCTGAATCTCTCTCCAAAGATCAGTACAGGGAAGCAAGTAACTTTATTTCTAAGTGGCATTTGAACTGTTACTTAATTGGAATGCACAGTGGCAGGTGTAGACAGTGTGTTAAAGTTTTTTCCCTTTTATTTAAGAACTGTTTTAACTGTTAATTGGAAAGCTACTTCTTTGAGATTAATATGGTTAACTCTGTAAAGTTTGATTTTTCTTTTACTTTTCCAATTAAGGGGCAATTTAGCATGGCCAATCCACCTTCCACATCTTTGGGTTGTGGGAGCGATATAACCACACAGATATGGGGAAAATTAAAGTTTGTTTTTGCATAAAAGATACCTATTGGTCACGTTATCAGTCCTGTGGTTTAGTGGTCTTCCCTCAGTCTTCCAAATTGCAAATTGTTGGGATTCTTGTACGGGACCGTAACCCAGACAAAGAAAAAGCAGCATCTACACAACAGAACAAACTCTGTGATCTCAGAATTATTCAATGCTGATATATTGGAGCCATCTCTATGTCTGAAATGAGGATGAACTTGGTTTAATTGTTTCAACACCATCCTCCTCACCTGGCTTCACAGAATTTCTGGGTGATGCTGGGTCTGTCCTGATTTCTCCGATGCCGAAACCACGTCGTCACCTGCTGCACCGGGATGTCACACTGCTTGGAAAGGGCAAGGAGAACACTCTGCAATAAACAGAGAGCAAAGCACACTGATCAACCTGGCTTGCTCAATCTTATGAATGCACAGCTTGTACCAGAAAGGTTATTTACACTGCAGCATAGCTTCAGTCAGACAGCACTTACACTAGCTTCTCCAAAAGCATTCAAAACAAGCCTCAAATTTAGCTTTAAACCCCTCATTTCATCCCAGTTAGGAGGAGAGACAAAAATAAAGTCCAGGAGCCTTGCAGAGTGTTGACAGAAAAGTGGAGCTTTGGTAACTATTTTCCAGAAGAATGGACAACACTAACTTGATTTCGGAGTCCATTTTTGACACAAGTGACAAGAGAAAAATCAGGTCTATATTTCAGCAGAGTGCTTGTACGCTTTCTAACGAAGGGTCCTAATATTAGAATGACTTTTTCTCCGAGTTGCTCACTGACCTTTTCTCAAACCGTTTCCAGTCCTTGCCCATTACAGTACGAGCATTCCTTTCAATCTAATTCATTCCGCAAGATACCCCACCCTGATGAATGCTCAGACCCATTAGGTGAGGCTCACTCTTGGGCACACAAGTCAGCAAGTTGATAAAATATTTGTTCGATATCATCACATGATAAGCAGGAACCTCCAGCAAATACGTCACATACTAAGTGTTTAAGAACTTTCTATTTTATGGAATTCCAATGATCCAGAGGACGTCAGCTACAGGATGGCATCTGGCCGCTCCTTCGACAAATAAGGGAGTTGTCAAAAGTCAAATCCATTCAGACACTGCATGAGATAGTGGCCGAACGGCAGACTTACACACTCTCCCTCTTCTGTACAAATCCCTCGTCTCACATGGAATTCAGCTCTCGTGGGATCAGGTTACCAGCCAGGGATATAGAGGTGAATAATTGATACAAGAGCTAGGTTTTGAAATGTTCGCCAGTCAGCAATTGCGACAAGTATTACATAGTAAAAACCACAATGAAGTCTCCAAACATCAACTACAGGGTTACTTAATACTTCTATTTTATAAAAAGATGTTGTACTGCGCCCTCTACTATTTTCTGACAACAACAAATGAAACCCGTCAAGTAGCCAAGGCCTCTGGGCAGCACGGTGGCACAGTGGTTAGCATTGCTGCCTACGGCGCTGAGGACCCAGGTTCGAATCCCGGCCCTGGGTCACTGTTCGTGTGGAGTTTGCACATTCTCCCCGTGTCTGCGTGGGTTTCGCCCCCACAACCCAAAGATGTGCAGGTTAGGTGAATTGACCACGCTAAATTGCCCCTTAATTGGAAAAAATAATTGGGTACTCTAAATTTAAAAAAAAAAGTAGCCAAGGCCTACATACTCGAATTGATCGAACGTTCTACGCTTGCACAGTCAGCAAATTATTTCTTGGGAGTATTGGAACCTCCTTTTGGAGCCGTTCATCCACCATCCCCATTTTTCCCCCCCAAGTGCTGCTCATTTCCCCGTTTCTTGGCCTGAATAGCACTGGTGTTCCCCTGGTCTCCAGTTGGCCACCAATTTCTTTGTTCTTTCATTGGATGCGTTTGTTGCCCATCCCTAATTGCCCTTGAACCGAGTTGCTTGCTACGCCATTTCAGAGAGTATTTCAGGGTCAACCAACATTGTTGTGGGCCTGGAGTCACATGGAGGCTAGACCAGGTAAGGATGGCAGATTTCCTTCCCAAAAAGAACATTAGTGAAGAAAATGGGTTTTTACAATAATTACTGAATTTCATGGTCACTATTACTGTGTTAGGAAAACAAAGATAGTTTTAAGGGATTTTATATATGTATTGGTAAATATTTGAAATAAGATATAGCTCTATGTGCGTTTAAATTAATGCTTATGTGCCTGAAAAGGTAAAAGCTGCAGTTAGAGTCATGTTGGACAAAGGTTTGTATGTGTGGGGGTTGATTTCAATTCCAACTGTGATTCTATTGTGCTTAGAGAGGGTTATGGTGTGAAGAATAAATAGAAGTAGCAGTGATTGCTTAGTGTAGCCATGCTGGCCACGCAAAATGGACACTGAGCCAAACTAAAATGGAAGACAGAAGGAAAAGCCTGTTTAGTGAGCAGACAGCCTGCTCTCAACTAATTAGCATTTTGCAAGCAGCAAACCAGTTTCTGGCCAGGTGCAAGATCTCCAAGCCAAAGGTGTTAATGGCAAAGCGCTTAGCATTCTGATGAGGCAGCCCAGATCCAGGCACGGACAATGGCAACATTTCCATCTCAATGTAACACTTAATTGGTTGCGCAGACAGGATGGCACCAGAGTAAAGAATATCGAAACCACCCCCCAACATCGAGGGAAGCCCCCGCATTGGAGGATTTCGAAGGTAGCCGTTTGGAAACGCTCCAATCGGTACCGAAAGGTAGAGCCCGCCTAGAAGGGGGCAAGGACACTAGAGAGGGGTATAAAGGCAAATTCCCCACAGAGCCCGGTCTGTTAAACCCGTGCTCCGGCTCTGACTGACATCTTGCATCCTGACTCCAGCCGTTGAGCACCAGCCGCCGAAACCGTAAGTTCAACGCTCGCTACGCGATCCAAGCCCACTAGACCCCCAGTACCAGAACGCTTGCTGAAGGCTGCAGTACAAGACCAGGACGAAGGCCTCGTTCTCTGACCTTGCCTGTTCCTGTTAGATAAGTATTCTGTTCACTTAAGTTTAGTTATAGCTTAGTCTCTTAGTGTGTGCATGAGTATTTATTATAACTGTATAATAAATATTGATCATTTGAACTTTACTAATCGGTGTATCGTCTTTATTACTTTGAACTTGACCTTGGAATACTTGTGACGTTGTCTATACGGCAACTGGCGACTCCAGAGCTGAATAATTACATAGAACAGAGCCTAGTAGTGTTAAGCACACGTCGAATACGGAGGCGTGTTAATACACTCCAATAAACGCGTTTTACAACCACAGTAAAACGTGCAACATTAGCAACTGCAGCCTTGTAAGGCAGAGGGGCTTTTAAGTTTTAGTTAGCTGAAATTGATTGCAGTTGGAGATAGGTAGCGCTCACAGCTCTGCTGAAAACAAATGTGTTTTAGAAGGCTAAAGAGGTTGAATCTCTTAGTCTTGCTAGTAGAAAAGCAATACGATGGAGTAAAGGTTAAAAAAAACATACTGGAAACCTAAAGGCAAGCTAGTTAAGGAAATCAGAGAAATGAGGGAACGTTTCCAAAAAATCTTTTCAGGAATGGAGGGAACTGAGAACCAGAATGTGCCCGTGTCACTCCAGAGTGTCCTTTAGGATATGTACTTTATTGCATTCCCTTATCCCTACACCATCTCCCCACCCACCCACCCTCAGTACAGTTAAAATATGGTGCAAGTCAAATATTATTCTGCTAATTAATTTTCTGTATGTAAATGGGACTTTGATTTTCCGCATTGGAGAATGGACCGGTGATTCCAGGAAATCAGTTGTGAATGCACAATAGTATAGAAGGTAATCATTGTCCTGTGCCATACTAACTCATTTATGTCACGGATAAGGATGCAAATTTCAGATCACATGAAATGCTGGCCACCTGATGAAAACTGCCCATTTGCTGTGAAGCTTATTGGGAGAGTACTGAATTGTATTATCGAGCTGCAAGTCCCTCCCACCCCATGTTGGAATGATATAGAATATACTCGCCCACCTTCTTGGGACACGTGTTCTGTGTTGCATACACCTTCTCCAAGGTCGGCTGAGAAGGTGCGATCTTTCGGGATTTCTCTTTCACACCCATATGTTTGCTCAGAGGTAAAGCAATAAACCTGAATAAGCAGAAAAGGCATAACTGTCAATGCAAATACTTTGAACAGTAGCAGTCCAGGACATATATAGAGCCACAGAATGCTGGGTGAAAAATTGAACTATTTTTACTGCAAGGAGATCAGAGTCAGTTGCCGCTATTCACGGCCCAGCAGTTGCTTCTTCAGTTAAATCCTGATTTTGCTACATGAACATGAATATTTTTTGCACAGACATGGAAATAGTCAGCAGGGGCAGCACGGTGGCGCAGTGGGTTAGCACTGCGGCCTCACGGCGCTGAGGTTCCAGGTTCGATCCCGGCTCTGGGTCACTGTCCGTGTGGAGTTTGCACATTCTCCCCGTGTTTGCGTGGGTTTCGCCCCCACAACCCAAAAACGTACAAGCTAGGTGGATTGGCCATTCTAAATGACCTTTAATTGGAAAAATGATTGGGTACACTAAATTTATTTTTTAAAAATGGAAATAGTCAGCATCACCTCACTACTGCAGGTTGCCCAAAGCTTGAAATTCCTCAATGAAGGTTTGCATGTACAATCTCTGACCAATACAAGGTGCCACACAACACAAGGGCACATGGAATTGGAGGGGTAGGCCATTCAGGCCTTTTGATCCTGTTCCACCATGCAATTGGATCATAACTGACTGCCTACTTTAGCTACACCTTCCCACACTATCCCCAATATGCCTGGATTCCCTTAGTATCCAAGAATCTATTCATATCTGCATTGGATATATTCAATGAATTCGAAAGATTTACAGACCTTTGTGTGAAGATATTTCTCATCTCAATTCTAAATGGTTGATCCCTTTTTTGAGAAGGTGACTTCTAATTCTTGACTCCCCAGTCAGGGGAAACATCCGCCCTGCATCTGCCCCGTCAAACCTCTTCAGAATCTTTTTATATTTTGGTAAATCATCCCTCAAAACTTTAGGGATTGTAGCCCTAGTCTACTTAATCTCTCCTCATGCCAATAAGGAGCCTAGTGAACCATCTGTTCGACTCCCAAAGAAAGTCTAGTCTTCCTTGGGCAAGGAGATCAAAACTGTACATCGTACTCTAGTGTGGTCTCACCAATGCCCTATAGAATTGTAGTAAGAATTCTTTACCCTTGTACTCCAATTCCCTTGTAATAAAGTTTGACATACCAATTGCTCTGAAGTGTTTGCTGTATCTGAGGGCATCACAGTGGTTTGCACTGCTGCCCGGGTTCAGTTCCAGCCTTGGGCACCTCAGAGGACCCAGGATCGGGCATGATTCAGGTCTTGGGTGTGTGTGCAGTTTGCACGTTTTCCTTCTGTTTGCATGGGTTTCCTCTGGGTGCTCCAGTTTCCTCCCACAGTCCAAAATTATACCGGTTAGGTGGATTGGCCATGCTAAATGGCTTAGTGTCCAAGGATGTGCAGATTATGGGATTAAGGGGATAGAGTGGGGAGTGGGCTCAGGTAGGGTGCTCTTTTATAGGGTTGGCGCGGACTTGATGGGCCGATTGGGCTTCCTTCTGCACTGTAGGGATTCTATGCTTTACTTACTGCAGTTTGTGCACAGGGGCACCTATATTCCTCTGAAACCATTCAAAATATATCCTGCTTTTCTATTCACCATAAAAAAGGGATAATAGGGGCAGCAGGGTAGTGCAGTGGTTAACACTGTTGCCTCCTAGCACCGAGGTCCCAGGTTCGATTCTGGCTCTGAGTCACTGTCTGTGTGGAGTTTGCACATTCTCCCCATGTCTGCAAGGGTCTGACCCTGCAACCCAAAAGATGTGCAGGTTAGGTGGAGTGGCCATGCTAAATTGCCCCTTAATTGGAAAAAATACTTGGGTACTCTAAATTTATTTTTAAAAAGAGGATAATTTGAGTCTTCTCCACATTGAAAGTGAAATGAAAATGAAAATCGCTTATTGTCACGAGTAGGCTTCAATTAAGTTACTGTGAAAAGCCCCTAGTCGCCACATTCCGGCGCCTGTCCGGGGAGGCTGGTACGGGATTATACTACATCTGCCATGTTCTTGCCCATCTGTGTCTTCGGGTCATTCTCAGTTTATTTTCCCATTTGTATCATTAGCAAACTTGGTTACATTATGCAGAATCCAAGGCATTGATAAAGATTGCAAATAGCGGAGGCCCAATATTCCTCCAGTCAAAGCCTGTGAACCCAAAAAGGAATGGCTAACTCACTCGATTATCAGCACCATCACAAATCCTCAATCAATACTAATATATTGGCCCCAATCCTACGAGTTCCACGCGTAAAGCAACTTCTTGTTGCATTTTATTGATGGTTTAAAAAAAAAAAATTCAAATCCAAATCCACTGACTGGTTCCCCGAATCGACCCTTGAAAGTTATATCCTCAAAACATTAACTGATTTGTCAAACCCCACTTCCCTTTCATAAATCAGTGTCTACTCTCCCCATCAATCAAATGTGGATTTATGTATCATTTGTCCAAGTCTCTACTAGTTTCCTATGTTTCCTCTACTAATGATGATGTCAGGTTAAATGGACTATGAATGCTTTATTTTCATTCTCCTCCTTTCTAAAAAGAGTGTCGTTATATTCGCTCCCATCCAATTCATGGAGACCATTCTTGAATTTTGGATATTCTGAAAGACGGAAATCAACATATCCAAAATTTCTGCAGCCATCTCTTAAAAACCTAGATTGTAGGCGATAACATTTAGCCTCATTAATTACTCTCATACTATTTCTTTACTAATATTAAGTTCTTTAAGCTCTACTTTCTCTTTAGAAGGATTAGCTTTATTTGTCTTAGTCAAGTGCGAGTTATTGAAACTCGAGGTGACCAGGAAGTTGGGAATTAAAAATCACACGGGCAGTAGTCATGCTCTATAAACCACTGCCGGGGGCAGCACAGTGGCGCAGTGGTTAGCACTGCTGCCTCATGGCACCGAGGTCCCAGGTTCGATCCCGGACCTGGGTCACTGTCTGTGTGGAGTTTGCACATTCTCACTGTGTTTGCGTGGGTTTCGCCCCCACAACCCAAAGATGTGCAGGGTAGGTGGATTGGCCACGCTAAACTGCCCCTTAATTGGAAAAATGAATTGGGTACTCGAAATTTATTTTATATAAGATTGTATCAACAAGTCTAGAAAGCTGTGACAGTTCCCAACTAACAATAAGAGACTTTTAATCAAGAGGAGAGATCAAGTTTACAATTGTGGCTTGAAAAATGGTTTGGAACTAAAAAACAGAAAATCCTTTTACGTGTTTTTTATATATCTATGTAACAAAATGGGTTTACACTTAATAGTTCCACTTCACTCAAATCCACTATCTCTGGGCCCAATATCCCCAGCTTTCTCAGTTTTTGAGCCTCTCTGGAACATGACCACATCATGAAAACCATCAGCTGCCACAACAATTTGCTACTTTTACACTTTCTGCCCCTTACCATGAATGCCAACACTCCACGTGCCTTCCTAATCACTTGCTGTACTTGCGTACTAACTTTGCTGCTTGGATTTCAATTTTGGTGCCGGTTAACCAGGAGGTTAATCGAGTAGGCTGACAATCCAGTGCAGTACCGTGGGAGTGCTGCATTGTCTTGTGCTGCCATCTTTTACACGAGACCCATTCCCTCTCGGCTGCATCTCAATGATCCCACGGTCACAGAATAAGGACAAGGGAGATCGCCCTGGTCAACATCTATGCCTCAATCAGCATCACAATATATCTGAAACGAAAATAGAAAATGCTGGAAAAACTCAGCAGATCTGGCAGCATCTACGGAGAGAAAAATACAGAATTAACATAGCGTCCAATATGTCTCTTTCTCGGAACCTCACAACATAGCTGGTCATTATCACCCAACAGTTTGTGGGAGTTTGCCAAGGGCATATTGGCTGCCACATTTCTTACATTACTATCGGAACAATGCTTCAAAAGGATTTCATTGGTTGCAAAGCAAACAGTGGTCACGAAAGGTACCAATATAATTGCCAGCCTTTCAAAATATTGAGCCGATACCCTGATCATATTTCTTACTTCAATCCTGCCAAATGGTTTTTAAACAACAATCTTAAGTTGAAATAGTTTTATCTAGACTAGACTATAAATTATTAAAGAGGATCTTCTAATTATAGCCATGCAAACGAGAACATAATATAGAAATAAATGAGTACCAAACATAGGAATATTGGCGAGTTGACGCTAAACTTACCTTTCAAACAGAAAGCGTACAGCGATAAACACAAAGGCATATGGGATAGCGATGGCAAGGTCACGAGGTCGGGGATATCGGGCATGTTCAGAATCTTCCATATCTTTCCATGTGATACCTGGTGGAAGCCAGTATTCGTGGTGCCACAGCCACTTGTCCAGGACAGAAGACATCCTAGAGGCAAGGTTGGGGGGTGGGAGGAAATGAGGTGGTCAAACAAAAGTCAATGCCGAGAGCTTTCAGTTCATTTTCTTGCACTTCCCTGAATTCTGCCTCAATCCTATTTTGCAAATAAGCTATTAACCCAAATTTGAGCTCAAGTGCAGTGCACAAACCTAATACATTAAAGGAATCCCATTTCATATCAAAACATGATCCCGAATACAGAGGATACATAGGCAGAATTCCTAGTTGTATGTCTTGGGCGAGGACAGTTTTGAAGATTAAAAAAAAAAGATTTTCACACAATTCCTTCCATAACATCACATCCACTCCATGAAAACACTCCACGACTCGAGCACAAAAAAAAATTAAGGCCGGCATTCCAGCGTAGTCCTTGGGAGTGCTGCACTGTGAGGAGCAGAGTGTTTTGGAGGAGACATTAAACTGAGGCCCCATCCACCACTCAGGTGATTGTAAAAGATCCCATGGCACTATTTCAAAGACAACCATAGGAGTAGTTATTCCTTGCACCCTTACCTATATTTACCCTTCAAACAACATCATAGATAACAGGTCATCTGATCATTATCGCATTGTGCTCTGAGGGAGTTTGTTGTGTGCAAGTTGGCTGTCACATTTTCTACCTCACAACACTTTGCTTCAAGATGATTCAGTAGTCATGAAAAGCACCATATAAATGCAGGACTTTTCATATGTTCTGTTTAAAGGCACCACTTCTCACCAATGGTTTGGTTTTGTTTCCAGTGCAGTCACTGGGATTTCAATAACAAAAACGGACATGGCAGAATTTCACACCGTCCCAGATGAAGTTTGGTGAACATGGAGTAAGGTGACCATACTTTTTTTTCAGTAATGAACCACAAGTGCATATCTCAGACAAGCAAATGTTTCCATCGTAACCCGATATTACTTTGGGAATCACTATCCAAAGAGGGACATTCGGGCTCTGGCATCTTCATTGCTCAGCAGAAACCCCAGTTGGTGAACAGTCAAGTGTGGGGAAGGCACCAGAAGATGACGGAATTAGGCCCAGTTCCGAGGAACTTCAATCAGTACTTCCTCAAAGTTTAGATATGAAGGCTGAAACCTTGCCCAAGCACCTGAAAATGCACAGGCAACATGGAACAACAACCAAAGTGAGGGAATTGTCCCTTCTGGACATGATGGGAGAAAAGTAAAAAAACTAGGTGAAGGTGATAAGGATCTGATCGGTATGCTGGTGTGCAATGGGATGGGCCTGTGGCCGTCTCCATTCTCACCAACCAAGGTCAATTCAGGTGTCTTTATTTACCCAATTAGTCAGGCCGCCAAAAAGAAAACGCATTGGTTCCCCATTCCACCCACAGTGCTTTTCTTTACAGTAATTAATTACAAGTCACTTTCCATGGGTTTCTTGTTGAACCAGTTTCCGATCATGTTTATTTCATTGCATCATAATAAATGCTGTTGAGAGTCATATTGTAGCTTTGAGGAAGTAATATTTCTAACCAAACAATATGCTTGTAACATTCCTCTGCTCCATAGAATCATAAAAGAATCATAGAATTTCTACAGTGTAGGAGGCCATTTGGCGCATCAAGTCTGCACCAACTCTCTGAAAGAGCACCCTACCTTGGCTCACTCCCCTTGCCCTATTGCCATAACCCCACCTTTAAAATTTTTTTTTAGAGTTTCCAATTATTTTTTCCAATTAAGGGGCAATTTAGTGCGGCCAATCTATCTACACTACACATCTTTTGGTTTTGTGGGGGTGAGACCCACACAGTCATGGGGAAAATGTGCAAACTCCACATCGACAGTGACCCGTGGCAGGATTGAACCTGGGCCCTTTGTGCCGTGATGCAGCAGTGCTAACCACTGCACAACCGTGCCACCCCCACCCTACCTAACCTACACATTGTTTGGACACTAAATGGGCAATTTGATCATGGCCAATCCATCCGACCTGCAGACTTTTGGACTGTGGGAGGAAACCGGAGCACCCGGAGGAATCCCACACAGACAAGAGGAGAAAGTGCGAACTCCACACAGTGCCTGCGGCAGGAATTGAACCCAGGTCCCTGGCACTGTGAGGCAACAGTGCTACCACTGTGCCACCTGATCAAACACTATCTACACAGAAAGCAAAGACCCCCTTTATGAGTCTTTTAACTGGTGCTTAGATATACAATGGCTCAGTGGGTAAACGCACGGTGTGGTGTGGAGCCGAGTCACTTAATAGTGCAAAGTCACAGGCTGCAGTTCAAAGGGAACCACAGAAGCCTGGTGCACAGAAAGGGGCCATCTGGCCCATCAGGTGCATGCTAGCCCTCGATTAGTTTTGAATTGTTCTAATTCACTGCCCTGCTGGTATCCTGTCCAATCTCCAACATCTGCTTAAAAGATTTGCTGATCTCTGCCTCAGGCATTCTCTGATCAAGGCAGAAATGAGCATTCTCAACAAGGGCAGGAACAGAGCATCACAATTGGCCTGAACTCCCTGGACATAGAAAGGAAAAGGGAGGTCAGCCAGGGTTACGAGCACTGTCCACGGTTTCCCCATGCAGACTAATTGGGTGCATCATGCTAACCTGCAAAAGCTGATGAATATCTATTGAGCTGTGCTGTGCCAAAATAAAATGCTGACAATTGAAAAACAGTCCAATTAAAAAAAATTTAACGACTTACGGCTTGAATTTAAATTCTCACTTTAAAAATAAACTCTCAACCCCAGTAAATGTTGTCAGATTGCACACCGCAAGTCAGTTTGTTTTCGTCAAAACAGAAATCCAATAATTTCACTCAGCATGTGCAAAAATAGCAACGGGAATCCCGTGGGCCAGGAACTTCTCATGTTAGAAGATGCCTCTCTGCCCAACCTTCCATCAGTTGTGTTATTGGGGAGGGTAAAAGCAGATTGGCAATTTCTGCAGATTAATTTGGACATTTTTGAAGATGAAGTTAACTCTGATGGTGTTTGCTTAGCTCAGTTGATATTTTCTCCTCCTCTTAAAACAGAAGTTTATGGGTTCAAGCACAACGTACCCGAACACAATCCAGATAGAGTACGTATTGCAAAATAAATCGTCTTTTTACAGAGGTATTAAAATAAGGCCCCACCTACCTGCTCATTTATAAAAATGCAGGAGTTATTCCAATGGCCTAACTAACATCCCTCAATCAATGCCCAAAACCAATTAACTGGTCATTTGTTTAGTGCTGTTGTTGGGTTCTTGGGCACAAAATGGTTTATAAATCAATAACAAAGTGACTCAGAGAAGGTTCACCATAAAATGTGGACTGATCGGCCGACTTCCGGTGGCGGCCATGCGAGAGTAGGTCGCAACGGCAGCTCCCGCCGCGAACAGACTTACGGGCACTTTTCAGGAGCTTTAGCGGCTCTCCATCGGTGAAATTCGGCGGGGCAAACAGCGCTAGAAGAGTTCCCCGCATCGGTTTATGGAGGGGACAAGTAGGGCGGAGAAGCAAGCGAGTGCCGAGAAGTGGGTGGAACAGGCGCGGGAACACAAAATGGCAGCCGGCTTGGATCAGGCAGCGTGGGCCTGGTGGTCGCGGGAACAGCAGGACTTCCTTAGAAGCTGTTTTGCACGAACTTAAAACTGAGATGCTGGCCCCGCTGAAGGCCGCTATGGAGAAGATGGTTGAGACCCAGAAGATGCAGGAAAAGGCGATTAAGGAGATAGAGAGAAAGGTTTCATGATAACGAAGACGAGATACTTGGTCTGGCCGTCAGGGTGGAGGCACATGATACCTTGTATAAGAAATGGCAGGAGAGATTGGAAGACCTTGAAAACAGGTGCAGGAGACAAAATCTGCAACTTCTGGGCCTCCCTGAGGGTGCTGATGCGAGTGCATTTGTGACCTCGTTGCCAGGGACTCTGATGGGGACGGGGGCATTCTCTAGGCCTCTGAAACTGGACGGGGCGCACAGAGACCTTGCAAGGAAGCCCAAGACTAATGTGGTGAATGTGTAACCACTATAATTCACACTGTACATTACTGTGTCCCTGTGGGCTCCATCTGTGAGCCGTTGCGCGGCTCTGCCTACAGGGGGAGATGAGGAGCATTTACAGGGCTCAGCCCTTGGCTCCGCCCCCTACAGGAAGTATAATTGCTGTGGTCCTGCAAGTCCCCCTCCAGTTCAGCACGGTCGCAGGCAGGCTCAGTTGTAAGTCGATTAAAGCCACAGTTTACTCCAACTCGTGTCTCTGGTTGAATTGATGGTTGCATCAATTTAATCGGCTTAAATAACTACTATGGAATCAGCCCTCAAAACCTGACCGACTTGGAACTCGATCCACAGGCCGCAGAGGAAAAGGAAATTTTTTTGCATTGGCTTCGGTGCTTCAAGGCCTACCTGGTTGCATCGACGACCTCCTCTGTTACAGATGAGCAGAAACTAAGTCTTCTCCACGCACGGGTGAGCCATCGTATTTCTACTCAACTTAATGAAGTTGACTCTTACACCGAAGCCCTTGCGATGCTCGACCACCTGTACGTGCGGCCCATGAACGAAGTCTACACACGACACATCTTCACAACTCGTCGCCAACGCCCTGGGGAGTGGTTAGATGACTATCTATGCCCTAGCCCTAGCCTGCGACTGTAACTTCCAGGCCGTGACAGCCTCTCAGTACATGGAACTCGCCGTCCGAGACATGTACATTCATGATCGGGGGTACGATCATATTATGTGCGGCAGCGTCTTCTTGAGAAAAAGAGGCCCAGGACCTGGAGGACACGGTAAAACTGGCGAGGTCACTTTCCAAAGCCTAACTGCGTTCCCGGCTGATCACGCCATCGTGGACCCCCGACCAAAGGCTGCCCCAGGCCTGTGCCGCTCGGCCACCCGTCCATCAGAGGGCTAACGTGCCATTTTTGCGGCCAGCCCCAACACCCGACAGCAATGCCCGGCCCGCAACGCGACCTGCAGCAGCTGCAGGCGGAAAGGGCACTTCGCTAAGGTCTGCCTGGCCAAATCCAAAAACTTGAACCCCAACTCGAACACTCGCTCCTCTGATTCTCAGGCTCGCAGACCCCGCAACGTGGCAGTGTGTCTGCCGACTCCGCACAACATGTGTGACTCACGGGGGCCGCCATCTTGGCCATCCTCCCCAACGTGGCCGGCCACGTGCGATCCATGGGTGCCACCATCTTCCTCGCCGCCCATGTGCGATCCATGGGGGCGCCCATCTTGCTCACCATCCGCCACGTGCGATCCATGGGGCGTCCAGCTTGGATGTCATCTTCCTCGCTGCCCGCCACGTGCGATTAACGGGGGCCGCCGTCCTGGCCATCATCCGCTACCCAACTCGAACAGTCATCGCGGGGCCACTCCAGCACCGCCGACCACACCGCCATCTACCCTCAACTCAGCGCTGTCACCTTGGACCAGTCGCGGCCCAAGCACCTCAAAAGCTCCATGATGGCCGTCCGGATCAACGGCCACGAGACACCGTGCCTCTTCGACTCCGGGAGCCCCCTGTGGGCTCCATCTGTGAGCCGTTGCACGGCTCTGCCCACAGGGGGAGATGAGGAGCATGTACAGTGCTCCGCCCTTGGCTCCGCCCCCTACAGGAAGTATAAGTGCTGTGGTCCTGCAAGTCCGCCTCCAGTTCAGCACGGTCGCAGACAGGCTCAGTTGTAAGCCGATTAAAGCCACAGTTTACTCCAACTCATGACTCTGGTTGAATTGATGGTCACATCAACTAACGAACCGCCGAGGGCAATGGTGGTACGATTTCACCGCTTCTCGGACAAGGAATGCGCCTTGCGGTGGGCCAAAAAGGAGCGGAGCAGCAAGTTGGAAGAACAGTGTAATTCGCATATACCAGGACCTGGGAGCAGAACTGGCTAAGAGGCGTGCTGGATTCAACCGGCTAAGGCGGTCCTCTGCAACAAAGGGGTGAAATTCGGGCTGCTGCATCCGGCGAGGCTTTGGGTCACGTATCAAGACCGGCATCACTACTTTGATACACCGGACATGGTGTGGACATTTATCAAACAAGAAAAGTTGGACTCGAGCTAAAGGACAGCTACACTTTGATGAAACGCTGTGGTGGGGAAGTGTAACATGATGCTGGCCTAACAAGATTGGGAGTATTAGAACATAGAACAGTACAGCACAGAACAGGCCCTTCGGCCCTCGATGTTGTGCCGAGCAATGATCACCCTACTCAAACCCACGTATCCACCCTATACCCGTAAGCCAACCCCCTTAACCTTACTTTTTAGGACACTACGGGCAATTTAGCATGGCCAATCCACCTAACCCGCACATCTTTGGACTGTGGGAGGAAACCGGAGCACCCGGAGGAAACCCACGCACACACGGGGAGGACGTGCAGACTCCGCACAGGCAGTGACCCAGCCGGGAACCGAACCTGGGACCCTGGAGCTGTGAAGCATTTATGCTAACCACCATGCTACCAGTAAATGCTGGAGGGGGCTGGGGAGGTGGCTGGAGGGAGCTGTGTTATGTTGTTTCCCTTTTTGTTTCCTGTTTCTCTGGCCATGCTCTCTGCTTTTGTGGAGCTCAGCACAAGACGGGGAGAGGGGTTTTATACTTAGGGCTGCTCTTCAAGAATCTGGAGCGGCTTCTTTTATGGGGCCGGGTTAGCGCCTGCGGTTTATTTCTTGTTTCACTGGGGTGGGGGGGGTGGAATATTCTTTTGGGGCGGTAAAGGCAGTTAAATTGGGCTTTCCATGGGAAGAGAGGGGCCCCCCATCCAGGTTGATCACATGGAATGTGAGGGGTCTGAATGGGCCGGTCAAGAGGGCTCGCGTGTTCTTGCACCTAAAGGGGTTAAAGGCAGACGTAGCCATGCTTCAGGAGACTCATCTAAAACTCGCAGATCAAACAAGATTGAGAAAGGAGTGGGTGGGCCAGGTGTTCCATTCAGGGCTGGATTCAAAGACCAGAGGGGTGGCAATCCTGGTCAGTAAACAGGTGGCATTCGAGGCAGGGAATATTGTAACTGATAAAGGGGGGCAGATACATAATGGTTAACAGGAAGCTGTAGGGGATCCGGGTGGCATTAGTGAACGTCTATGCCATGAACTGGGATGACGTGGAATTCATGAGAAGCATGCTGGGTAAAATCCCAGAATCAGACTCAGATAATTTGATCATGGGGGGTGACTTTAACACAGTCATTGACCCTGTATTGGAACGGCCAAAGTCCAGGTCAGGAAAGCGACCGGCAGCGGCTAAGGAACTGAGGGGTTTCATGGAACAGTTTGGGGGCGTAGACCCAAGGAGGTTCACTCGGCTGAGGGCGAAGGAGTTCTCTTTTTCCCCCCACGTTCACAAAATTTATTCTCAGATTTTTTTGCTGTGAGCAGGGAGTTAATCCCAAACGGGGGGAAGGGACGGAATACTCGGCCATTGCAGTCTCTGACCATGCTCTGCACTGGGTGGTCTTGCGACTTGGTGGAGAGAGAGGGCAGCGCCCACTCTGGAGGCTAGATGTGGGACTGCTAGCGGATGACGAGGTTTGGGGGCAGATAAATAGGAACATCCAAAACTACTTGGAGACAAACGATACGGGAGAGATAATGGTGACTATGGTTTGGTAGGCTCTGAAGGCAGCCATTAGAGGGGAGTTGATTTATATTAGGTCCCATAGGGATAAGAGGGAGAGGGCAGGGGAGAGAGAGAGGCTAGTAGAGGAGATACTCCGAGTAGACAGAAGTACGCGGATACCCTCCGAGGAGGGATTGTTAAAGGAGCGCCGGAGACTGCAGGCGGAGTTTGATCTGCTGACCACAGGGCAAAGCGGTAGCTCAGCTGAAGAAGGTAAAAGGGGCAGTATACGAGTATGGGGAGAAAGCGAGTAGAATGCTGGCGCACCAACTTCGTAGGAGAGGGGGCGGCCAGGGAAATTGGGGTGTCAGGGATAAGGAAGGTAACACGGTCTTGGACCCAGAAGAGGTGAACAAAGTCTTTAAGGAGTTTTATGGTAAACTGTACAAGTCAGAACCCCGGTGGAAGAGGAGGGATGAAGCAATTCATGGACCAGTTGAGGTTTCCAAAAGGTGGAAGAGGATCTGGTGGATGGACTGGGGGCCCCGATAGAGTTGGAGGAGATTGTTAAGGGCCTAGAGAGTATGCAGTCGGGCAAGGCCCCTGGGCCAGACGGCTATCCTGTAGAACTCTACAAGAAATTTTCGGAACTGTTGAGCCCACTCCTGCCAAGGACCTTTAACGAGGCTGAAGAGAGGGGGACCCTCCCCCCAACAATGTCACAGGCCTCGATCTCACTCATTCTCAAACGGGAGTGTGGTGAATATATTCACCATAATATAAGTTGTCTGTATAGTACTGTGGCCTATCGGCAAGGAATGGTAATATGATCTCCTTCCACGTATTGTACTGGAACCCTGGTGGGCTCCACCCCCTCGGGGCAGTATATAGACCGGCCACCTGTGGGCGGCGCTCATTGTTACAGCAGTCACAGGCAGACAAGTTCTTGGATAATAAAGCCTATGTTCAATCCTTCTCATCGTCTTGTAGTGAATTGATGGTACAATCAGCGAGAAAGATCCGCTACAGTGTGGGTCCGACAGACCAATATCGCTCTTTTTTTTTTTTTTCTTGCTCCCCCTCCCCTTTTCCTTCTTCTTGCTCCCCCCTCCCATCTTCTTGCTCCCCCTCCCTTCTTCTTGCTCCCCCCTCCCCTTTTCCTTCTTCTTGCTCCCCCCTCGACCAATATCGCTCTTGAATGTAGATGCCAAATTGCTGACCAAGATTTTGGCCACTAGAATAGAGGACTGTGTCCCAGGGATGATAGGGGAGGATCAGACAGGCTTCATTAAGGGCAGGCAACTGAACTCCAATGTACGGAGGCTCCTAAACATTATTATAATGCCCTCAGAAGGAGGGGAGGCAGAAGTAGTGGCTGCGATGGATGCAGAGAAAGCCTTTGACCGGGTGGAATGGGAGTGCCTGTGGGAAATGCCAAGATGGTTTGGATTCAGTGAGGGATTCATAGGGTGGGTCAAACTACTTTATCAGGCCCCTGTAGCAAGTGTATGCACGAACAGGGTGAGGTCGGAGTATTTTAGGCTTCACCGAGGGACGAGGCAGGGGTGCCCCTTCTCCCCGTTACTATTTGCCCGGCAATAGAGCCATTGGCCATAGCGCTGAGGGCTTCAAAGAACTGGCAGGGGTTGTTTCGGGGAGGGGGGGGGGGGGGGGGGGAGCATTTGGTCTCGCTCTATGCGGATGATCTGCTCCTGTACATTTCAAACCCACTAGAGGGGATGGGGGAGGTCATGCAGATTCCGAGGGACTTCGGTGACTTTTCGGGGTACAAATTAAAACGAGAAGAAACGCGAGATGTTTGTGATCCAAGCTAAAGGGGCAGGAGATGAGACTGGGAGAGCTTCTGCTTAAGGTGATAGAGAAGAGCTTTCGGTACCTTGGCATACAGGTGGCTCGAAACTGGGATGCCCTCCACAAGCTTAACTTATCCCGGCTGGTAGATCAGCTGGAGGGGGTCTTCAAAAGGTGGGAAATGCTCCCGCTTTCTCTAGCGGGGAGGGTGCAGACCGTTAAGATGATGGTCCTCCCCAGATTTTTGTTCGTCTTCCAGTGCCTTCCCATCTTCATCCCCAAGTCCTTCTTCAAGCGGGTGAACAAGATCATTTCGGGATTTGTATGGGCAAATAAGACCCCGCGAGTGAAGAGACTGTACCTGGAGTGCAGTCGGTTGGGAGGGGGGGGGGGGGGGGGGGGGGGGGGGGGGAAGAGAGAGAGAAAGAGAGGAGGGTGGACTGGCGCTGCCAAATTTTTGCAGCTACTACTGGGCGGCTAATGTAGCCATGATTAGGAAATGGGTATTAGGGGAGGGGTCGACGTGGAAGCGGCTAGAGGCAGCCTCATGCAAAGGCACCAGTTTAGGGGCACTCGTAACGGCACCTCTGCCGTTCCCACCGGCACGCTACTCCTCTAGTCTAGTGGTGGCGGCAGCCCTGAGGATCTGGGGTCAGTGGAGAAGGCACAGGGAGGTGGAGGGAGCCTTAGTTCAGACCCCGACATGCAACAATCACAGATTTGTCCCGGGCAAGACAGATGGATGGTTTCAAAGCTGGCATAGGGCAGGTATTAAAAGGATGGGGGGGGACCAGTTTATAGATGGGATGTTTCCCAGCTTGAAGGCGCTGGAGGAGAAATTTAATCTGCCCCCTGGAAATGCCTTCAGATACCTTCAGGTACGCGCCTTTCTAAAAGAAAAACAGGTGGTGACATTTCCGCTGCCCCACACACGTAGGATACAGGATAGGGTGTTCTCTGGCACCTGGTAGGGGAGGGGAAGGTGTCGAACATCTACCAAGAACTACAGGAGGCGGAGGAAGCCCCAGTGGTGGAACTTGAGGAGGAGGAGCTAGGCGGGGAGCTAGATGCGGGCCTGTGGGCGGATGCCCTAAGCAGGGTTAATTCCGCCTCATCATGCGCCAGGCTTAGCTTAATTCAGTTGAAGGTGGTCCATCGGGCACACATGACGGCAGCGAGAACGAGCAAGTTCTTTGGGGTTGAGGATAGATGTGCGAGATGTGCAGGAAGCCGAGCGAACCATGTCCATATGTTCCGGGCATGTCCGGCTCTCAAAGGATTCTGGCAGGGATTCGCTAAGGCAATGTCCAAGATCCGAAACACGCGGGTGGTGCCGAGTCCAGAGATAGTGATCTTTGGCGTGTCAGACGATCCGGGAGTTCAGGAAGGGAAAGAGGCCGAGGTTTTGGCCTTTGCCTCCCTGGTAGCCCGGAGACGGATCTTATTAATGTGGAGGGACTCGAAGCCTCCAGAGTGTAGAGAGCTGGGTTAGTGACATGGCTGGGTTTCTCAGTCTTCAGAAAATAAAGTTTGGGTGGGGGAGGTGGGAAAGAGAGAGAAAGAGGATGTTCATTCACTGTATATTCTTGTTTTTTTTCTTTAAATAATGTTAACGTTCACCTGGTTTTGTTTAATGTTGTTAATGGTTATGTAAAAAATAATGTTTCGATAAAAATCTGAATAAAAATATATTTTTTTAAATGTGGACTGATCATGTTCTATAAAAGGATCCATGGTGTGGCGATGCCAGTGTTGGACTGGGGTGAGCACAGTAAGGAGTCTTACAACACCAGGTTAAAGTCCAAACGGTTTGTTTCGAATCACAAGCTTTCGGAGCACAGCTACCTCCTACACAGAACCGAATAAATATCACTTTACTCAAAGGCTCATCTGTTTTTATACTTGTTTCCCTTCATTACCTCGGACATGAAGTTGCACTCTTGACTTATTGAAATAGCACCACACAGTGAGAATTGTCTGGAATGCACTGGCAAAATCTTCTCACCAGAAACAAATATTTCACCTATTCCAATTTTATCTTTGTATAATTAGAATATCCTGCTACTATATCCTTAAAACACACCTCTCTTATTTGACAAGTTTAATTTCCTTTCCACTGTTAGGCAGTCAGTATAAAATGCACCCAGTAATTTAAAATCAATCCCTCCAATATTCCTCACTTCAAATTGAAAAGGGACTTATTTGGATCACTTTTATTTAAACCATCACAAAGAATAATGTCAAAGCTCTAAATGTGTACTGGCATTATTCTATAAATATACCACACTAACACACTCGAGAGATAAGTGAAGTGCTCACAACAACCCTGTACTTAAATGCTGGTGTCACACAAATTGCTGGCAGACACAAACCCAAAGCTGAACTTTGACAGCACTTTCTGCAGTCAAAACTAAGTGAAAGGATATGATTGAGGACCAATACTCAAGGGCCTGCCCTTTCAAAAAAATCACACTTCGAAACTGTATTGACATGAGGAAGGAGAAAGCTGTGTCAGAATTATAAACAGTTCAAATCATTCCACATCCAGTGATCAGATTTAATAACTCAGTGTGATAGCAAGATAAAACTTGTATCCATCTCCTCTACATGTTATCAACAGGAGGGACCAAAGATCAACTACTAGCACCCTTAACAATGGCCCACTGAAACTGTGCTGCAGAAGGTGAAACTTCATTTTGAAATGGCAGGACGAGTTCTTCTTCAGCAATATCTCACTTGCAACAATTCCTCTGGACCCCCCCCCCCCCCCCCCCCCCCCCCCCCACTTACCCCAGGCCTAACAGGATTACCGCAGACTTTTTGGCCTGGTGTTTCGAATAATAATCTTTTGGGCACTTAAAACTCAGGGACATTATAATAATGATCTTTGGTCATTTTAACACCTTTGTTTATTAGTTATGCAAGTATTGTAGATGGGTGAAAGGCTGTCTAACCAGACAAAACATTTGGGGGTGGGAAATTATAATAATCTTTATTGTCACAATTAGGCTTACATTAACACTGCAATGAAGTTGCTGTGAAAAGCCCCTAGTCGCCACATTCTGGCGCCTGTTCCTCAAGAGTACGTCCACTCAAACTTCACAAAGGGAGTAAAGGTCCCAAGTGGGTTCACGAGGTGTTGTTGCCTGGTACAATGAGAGTAACGCATGCCCACACAGCCATGGTGGAATCACCCCCACACACTGCCCCATGACAACAGCAACGGAGAGTTGACACAGTGGCCGGGGGGGGGGGGGGGGGGGGGGGGGGAAAGGGGGTGAGATCTTTGTTTTACACCCCCCCCACCAATCATTTTCACAGTATTATATGTAACTGAAACACAAATAGGCTGAACTCCCCCTGTGGAACCTTTAGCACCCTAAATCATTTTGCATCAAATTCCTGCATGCATTTCAAAATTCAAACGGGTAGTGACTTAAAACAAAATAAAAACAATACACCAGAATTTCATAAATGTGTCAACTAGGTGAAAGACAGCATAATGGAAATTCAGCCCTAAAGGCATTAAATTATACAATCTTGGCATTACAGAAATGGATTCAGAGGTGAGTGTCCAGGCAATGATGTCAGAAATTGTTTAAATTAATCTCAATTGAAAGGATCGGACATTAAGGGCAACTGGATGTGTATTTTTGAGATTCAATTGTTATTTTTAGGGAGCTGCTGAACTGTCCTGTGTGGATCAATTTCATTCCAGTAATTATCCCACTTACAGTGGTGAGATCAAAGGCATTCATTGTAAGTGACCTTCACCAGATTTACAACCATCTGAGACATCTGCACTCCTCCAATTCTCATCTCCCCTTGTTGATGTGTTGGGTAAGCTGGGTTTATGTGGACTGCGTTTAATGCAGTGTAGCGAGAGACAGACTTCCAACACTTGATGAGATGCAACACGATTTTATTTCACATCTAACTATTTTACATGTTCAACTATGGGTTGACACTACGTTGACTTGACTGGAGACCTGAGGCTAGCCTGATCAGACTTACTGACTACCACATGGTGCTTGCACTGGCTATGCTCACGAGCTCTGACTGTCTCAGAGGCTGGATCCCGAGACAGCGGGAAAACTGGTGCCCTCTGGCTTTATAGTGGTCGTGTCCTGTCTGGTGATTGGCTGCACTGTGCTGTGTGCTCACTGGTCATCCTGTGTGTCAATCACTGCCTGTCTGCACCCCATTATATACATGGATGTATATTATGACACTTGTATTCTTGCTTTTCATGCCCTCCTAAACTGGCCCTCCTAAACTGGCCCGGTGCCTGTAGCTTCAGTCACCAAAATCTGGAATTCCCTCTGTACTTCACTCTTCCCCTTTTAAAAAAACAAAATCCCATTTAAGGGGCAATTTAGCATGGCCAATCCACCTACTCTGCCTATCTTTAGGTTGTGGGGGTGAAACCTATGCAGACACGGGGAGAATATGCAAACCCCAGATCTTCCCCTGTAGTACGCTCCTTAAACCTACCTCTCTGGCCAGACCAGGCCTCGAGCCCAAACACCTTCCAGCAGCAATATTGAGTCATCAGGATTTAGTTTTCCAGCAAATGCAGGACAGGAGGGGTAAGCATAGCAAAGTAGATAGAAACAAATCGTTTAGCTGTTTCTTGTTTTAAAAAAACCCAGAGTTGACTGTGTTGTCAATTAGTTAGAAATGAATATTAGCCTTTAACTGGGGCCTTTTGCCAACCGAGATCCGATGAAGATACAGCTGATGGATCTTAGATCAAAGAGCAGAATTTAAATAAGAAAAAATACAAAATCAAATTACTGTCATAATCTGGAAAGTAGTTGAAGGATGATCATGAATCAAATCTTTATTCCAGTCTATTAATTTACCGAGTGCAATATTACAAGCATACAGCTAGTGTAACCACACAATCATAGAATTTACAGTGCAGAAGGAGGCCATTCGGCCCATCAAGTCTGCACCGGCTCCTGGAAAGAGCACCCTACCCAAGGTTAACACCTCTACCCTATCCCCACAACCCAGTAACCCCACCCAACACTAAGGGCAATTTTGGACACTAAGAGCAATTTATCATGGCCAATCCACCTAACCTGCACATCTTTGGACTGTGGAAGGAAACCGGAGCACCCGGAGAAAACCCACGCACACACAAGGAGGATGTGCAGACTCCGCACAGACAGTGACCCAAGTCGGAATCGAACCTGGGACCCTGGAGCTGTTAAGCGATTGTGCTGTCCACAATGCTACCCTGTGGCCAATTTCCACAAGCGTCTCTTTATATGTGCTCAGGTAAAATCCCTAATTAATGCCCTCTACCAGTATATATTTAAACATAATTGATATACAATTAACACTTCAGACCATCCGCTTTTTAAGCCCAAAGGTGTTGGATGTCCAGTTTAGAGCAGAAAAGAGAACCCAAACCTGAAATATTTTAAAAATTATTCGTGCTGATGTAATTTTATCTTAAATCACATTCCATCACTTGTAATTTCCTGATCCTGATCACAAGTGGTTTCTGTTAACCCCCAGGTGAGGCGAGTTAGCCCCTTATGTATCTCCCCCGTAAATTTCCATTACATTGGTTTACTGCCCAAGATGTGATCAGGCCATTGTTCTGCGAATATCAAAGGCAAGGCTATTTTCAGAGGGAGCAGATCAGCTGTCAGTTTAAATTATTGGCACAATTTAGAAAGCCTTGGTGCACAAACGCCAGCCTTAGCCTTCGTGCAGGATGATCTCCGATCTCAGAGCTGGGGCCAAGCCCTGTTTCCACCCCCAACAAGGAAAGTCATTCACCAGCAGGGTTGACACAACAAGCTGCTAATCATAACATTGCAGTTGTCATGGCTCCACTCCTGGCAAACTTCATGACACAAAGTAGCTGGGTTCAGTTAAGGGTGCTGCAGGAGCTTATTGATCTTGTACTAAAATGGAGATCGTTGGCAGACTTCTCCAAAGCTCCTGACGACGTGATTCATCCGAACAATACCTGGGATTGCTCCAAAGGTGGAGGCCGCCCACAACCTTGCAGTGGGTCGGGGGTGCATCCACATGTCAACCTACCAGATTCAGTGTCCTGGAGGGACAGTCTTAGAACGTTCCTGGAGATCCATCTTCAATTTTCAGGAGGTCCGCCTTCTTTCATCAAAAGTGTGTTCGGCACCTTTTCAATATAGCGGCCGAATACAAAGAGCAGAATATACGCAATCCCAGGTCTGCCCCACCACCTAACATGGTGCATACCTGGGTGTATAATTAATGAGATCAGGCTCGGAAGATATGGCCTGTTTTTCCGTCGGATACTGCAGCGAGGAACACTCCTGTGTTCCCGTCCCCACCACAGCATTTAGTCTCAAAATGGGAGAGTGCTACCTCATGTCCAAAACGTCTAAACTCGAGACAAGATACAGGTCCTTTCACCCAGTGAAACCAGTACTGACACCTCAACGACCCCGTCATAACTCCTTTCCTTGCCCCATCCATCTCATGAAGGTGGGGGCTCTCACTGGGTCGATGTTTGCTGGGCTCTTTTCGGTACACTGCCCAAGTGGATATTCATCATATGTGTCCAGCCAATGCCAGTTAGGGATTTGAACACAAGGGATATGACATCCAAATCGAATCCATCTTGCACCCAGAAGGGATTACAGGGACCCCTAACCCAGTCTCCCTCAAACAGAGGTTCTTGATATACTACATTTGGCAGCTCCCGCTCAAGGCAGATTTTTTGGATCTTTTCCCTGCTCGTAGGGTGGATGTTTTGATGAGAAAAGCTGCAGGAGTGATTGGAGAAAGCGAAACCCCACTGGTGTGGCTGGTGGATGGATCCACTGACCAGAAGTGAGTTGAAAAGAAGGGAGCGGGAAACATTGTACCTGCCTCTGACAGCTTGTTCCAGATGCTCACCACCCTCTGTGTGAAAAAATTTCCACTCTGGCCTATTTTGTACCTCCCCCCTCTTACCTTAAACCTATGCCCTCTAATTCTAGACTCCTCTACCTTTGGGAAAATATATTGACTATCTACCTTATCCATGCTCCTCATTATTTTATAGACCTCTATAAGATCCCCCCCCTAAGCCTCCTATGCTCCAGGGAAAAAAGTCCCAGCCTCTCCTTATAACTCAGACCATCAAGTCCTGGTAGCATCCTCATAAATCTCTTCTGCACACTTTATAGTTTAACAATATCCCTTCTGTAATAGGGTGACCAGACCTGAACACAGTATTCCATGGGTGGTCTTACCAATATCTTGTACAACTTCAACAAGACATCCTAACTCCTGTATTCAATAGTCTGACCAATAAAACCTAGCATGCTGAATGCCTTCTTCATCACCCTGTCCACCTGCGACTCCACCTTCTTTAAAAAACATTTAGTGCACCCAATTAATTTTTTCCAATTAAGGGGCAATTTGACATGGCCAATCCACCTACCCTGCTCATCTTTTGGGTTGTGGGGGTGAAACCCATGGAAACAGAGAGAATGTGCAAACTCCACAGAGACAGTGACCCAGAGCGGTATCGAATCTGGGACCTCGGCGCCGTGAGGCAGCAGTGCTAACCAATGCGCCGTGCTGTCCGACTCTACCTTCAAGGAGCTACGAACCTGTACCCCTAGATCTCATTGTTCTGTAACTCTCCCCAATTCCCTACCATTAATTGAGTAGGTCCTGCCCTGATTTGATCTACCAAAATGCATCGCCTCACATTTATCCAAATTAAACTCCATCTGCCATTCATCGGCCTACTGGTCAAGATCCTGTTGCAATCTTATATAACCTTCACTATCCACTATGCCACCAATCTTGGTGTCATCTGCAAACATACTAACCATGCCTCCTACATTCTCATCCAAATCATTAATATGTATAACAAATAACAGTGGACCCAGCACCAATCCCCAAGGCATACCGCTGGTCACAGGACTCCAGTTTGAAAAACAACCCTCCACAACCACCCATTGGCTTCAGTCAGCAAGCCAATTTTGGATCTAATTGGCTACCTCACCCTGGATACAGTGAGATTTAACCTTTTGCAGCAGCCTACCATGTGGTACCTTGTCAAAGGCCTTGCTAAAGTCCATGTAGGCAACGTCGACTGCACCGCCCTCATCTACCTTCTTGGTTACCCCTTCAAAAAAACTCAATCAAATTCATTAGGCATGACTTTCCCCTTACAAAAGGGACTGGTTTAGCACAGGGCTAAAGAGCTGGCTTTTAAAAGCAGACCAAGGCAGGCCAGCAGCATGGTTCAATTTCCGTACCAGCCTCCCTGAACAGGATCCGGAATGTGGCGACGAGGGGCTTTTCACAGTAACTTCATTTGAAGCCTACTTAGGACAAAAAGCAATTTTCTTTTCATTTCATTGCTATGCTGGCTTTCCCTAATTAGCCCTTGCCTGTCTAAATGTCCTGCCTGCCCAGTGATCAACGGAGCAAATGGATGACTTCTTGAATGAGAAGTTCTGCCAGCAGAGGGGGAAGCCCAGGAGGACCTAGCAAGGACGATGGAACTGCTGAAAGCAGGAATTGATTGCGGGAACAAGAGGCTGGTGTCCCAGGGCCAGGCTGCTCGGAAAGTGGAGACGACAGTGGGCAAGCACAGGAAGCAGCTCATCTCGCTGGCACCACCATCCCACCGTTAATGGAGTATTTGAGGAGTTTTATAGGAGGCTTTTTGAATTGGAGTCCCCGGCCGGAATTTTCCTGTTATTTTCTCAGGGATGCTTTTTCCAAGATCAGTGGGAGCACAGGATTGGGTAAAGGCCATCTAAAAATAATACCTTTCAGATTATATATACTAGCTCTACCCAATCCCACATTTAAAGTTCCCACATTATTGGTCTAAATCTCAAGAGGATATTCAAAACTCTTTAGTTTTTAACTTTTGAAAATATTTCTATTAAGCAGATCACTACAGACAGGTAGTTAGCCAGGGTACCAGAACAGTCCCCTGTGGAATCATTCTGTCACTGTTTCCTAAGCAATGCCTGTGTGAAGCTTCAAGTCAAAATACAAGTATATAAAAGGGGATGCAATGCAATTAAATTTCAACAAAACATCCTCCACCCCATCCCAAATTACCCAGAGCCAAATGAATAAGGACAAGAGGCTGAGGAGATCCCATTTATTCCCTTTTCAGAAAACCTCACCAATAGAAGTGCTCTCTAAACTCCTGACATCTTTGGTTGACTCTACTGACATCCATCACCACTTGTTTCCAAATGGGTATAAATCCTGTCCCTGAGAATTCTCTCCAGTAATCTACCTACTACCGATGTGAGGCTCACCGGCCTACAGTTTCCAGGATTATCCCTGCTACCTTTCTTAAACAGCAGTTCCACATTAGCTATTATCCAGTCCTCTGGGATCTCACTTGTAGCCATTGATGATACAAAAATGTCAAGGCCCCAGCAATTTCCACCCTTGCTTCCCTCAGTATTTTGGGGTAAATCATAAATCCCATCCGGCTCAGGAGACTTCTCTATCTTAATATCTTTTAGAAGACCCAATACCTCCTCCTTTTCGATGTTAACATGATCCAGACTGTCCGCACACCCTACCCAAGAATCATCTTCCACAAAATCTTTCTTTGGTGAACATTGATGCAAAGCATTCATTCAGTACCTCGCTTGGTTTAGCTCACCAGGCTAAATCGCTGACTTTTAAAGCATTCCCGTACCAGCCTCCCCGGACAGGTGCCGGAATGTGGCGACTAGGGGCTTTTCACAGTAACTTCATTGAAGCCTACTCGTGACAGTAAGCAATTTTCATTTCATTTCCTGTGGCTCAACACTGATTCCACCCCCCCCCCCCCCCCCCCCCCCCCCCCCCCGTCCTTAAATGGTCCAATCCTTTCCCTGCCATTCTCTTGTGTTTTACATATGAATAAAAAGCTTTGGGATTCACCTTAATTCTACTTACCAAGGACTTTTCATGACCCCTCCTAGCCCTCCTTCTTTCCTACTTCAGTACCTTCCTACTTGCTTTGTACTCCTCAATGGTTTTGACAATCCCCACCCTTCTAGACCATACAAAAGTCTCCTTTTTCTTTTTGACAAGGTTCATAATATCCCTCATTATCCAAAGCTCTCTCAACTTCCCATACTTATCATTTGTTCGTGAACTTTTCACATTCTCCCCGTGTCTGCGTGGGTCTCACCCCCTCAACCCAAAAGATGTGCAGGCTAGCTGGATTGGCCACGCTAAATTGCCCATTCATTGGGGGGAAAAAAAATAATTGGGTACTCTAAATTTTTATTTTTTTTATTTTTTTTTAATAAAAAAGTGAGTCTGGCATGACCTACCTGTCATGAATCCATGCTGGCTGTCCCTGATTAACTGAAAATTTGAGGTGTTCAGTTATCCTATCCTTGATTATAGACGGCAACAATTTCCCCACCATAGATGTTAGACTAACTGGTTTATAATTCCCTGGTTTTCCTCTTTGTCCTTTTTAAAAAGCGGAGTGACATGGGAATTTTCCAATCCGGAGGGACTCCTGAAAATACAGAACTCTGAAAGATTGTTCTTGGGCATGTACAATGTGCTCCCCTACTTTCTTTAACACTCTTGAATGGAAACCATCGTCCGGGAGATTTGTCACTCTTCAGTTCCATTAATTTCCTCATTATTAATGTTTTGCTTACGCTAATTTCAATTAGTCCTTGTCCCCAATCCACTCAATGTCTTCTGGACCTCTGGCAAGCTATCCTCCTTTTCCACTGTAAATACTGAGGCAAAGTAATTATTCAACATGTCTGCCTTTTTCCCATATTCATTGACAATATCCCTGCTTCCAGTTTGTAGTGGGTCAACATTGCTCCTGATCACCCACTTTCCCTTTATGTAATAAGACTGGTAAATTCCTCTCTCTCTGTTACTCTCAGCTACCACCTAGAATCTGCAGGTGTTCAAAACCCAAACTGGGCGTCACCTGATTCCCAATTCCCTGCCTCCTCACGCTACCTATTTTCAAACTTGTGACTCTTGCCAAGCTTTCTTACAACACAAACATCAGATGATGGTGGCAGCAGGAACTAACTAATGGAACAGGCGGGGCTGTGGCGAAGAATACCTTTGAAACTCAATCCCTGCAGCTACAGTTAAAGCTGAACAATTTAGAAAGCTCTTGCATTATAATTGGTTATTACTTTTGCACAACATGCACCATCCATGCTGCTTACTTAGTCTCAGTGTTGCCTCCTTTTCTTTTAACACTGAAATCTCTCAAAGCCTGCCATTCTCTTGCTGAAAATAAACCTGAAGTCACCAATAAGGAGACACTAATAATGGTCAATTCTGCAAGCCACTGACTAATCAGGAATACCAGAGATCCACCTTTGCTGCTAACTTACTGGATCAGGCATTGAGCTACCAATGGTCACACCCAACAATTATCTTAAAGAAAGGTATGAAGTGAGTGGGAAAACCAATAGACGTGTGGTTAGAACTAATGGGGAAACGAAAAGAAAGCACATGAGAAAATGCATAGGAGAAAGGGAGATACGGTAGTTAGCACTGCTGCCTCACAGCTCCAGGGACCCAAGTTCAATTCCAGCCTTAGGTGACTGTGTGGAGTTTGTATGTTCTCCCTGTGTCTGTGGGGGTTTCTTCCGGGTTCTCTGGTTTCCTGCTTCAGTCCAAAGATGTGCAGGTTAGGTGGATTGGCCACAATAAATTGCCCCTTAGTGTCCAAAAGGTTAGGTGGGGTTACTGGGGTATGGGCCTAGGTAGGGTACTCTTTCAGAGGGTTGGTACAGACTTGATTGGCTAAATGGCCTCCTTTTGCACTGTAGGGCTTCTATGATAATTAGATACAGCTCATCTTTCCTGACTGCTTCTCTGCAAACATGGTTTGCTACTCGCACACATCTTTACACTTGGAAGCACTTGCTCGCAAGATCTTTAACCACAACTCAAAAAATTCTCATGCACTCATTCAAATCTCTCCATGGTCTCGCCCTGCCGATCCTCTGTAACCTCCTCCAGACCTACAACCCTCCGAGGTCTTTTCACTCTTTCAGTTTTGAATGCTTCAGCGTCCTTGATTTCTATGGCAAGATCTTTGGTGGCTGAGGCCTCTGCTACCTAGGCCCCAGCTCTAGAATTATATCCCCAAACATTTTCATAAGAAAAAGAGAAAACATTGAATTAGAAAATAAGTAGTACAAGAGCAAAGGGATCTAGGGATTCAAGTGAACAAATTTAAAAGTAGCACGACAGGTCAGAAAGGTAATTAAAATGCTACCAAAGCACTTTTTTTATTTCTATAGAATTCAAAATGTGTGAAATTATCATGCATAAAACCATGGTTAGGCCTCATTCAGAATGTTGTGCACAGTTCTGTTTTTTTTTTCCCCATAAGGGCTTAAGTATTCGAAAAAGCGCAAAAGAGATTTATAAGAAAAGGTATTGGAACGGAGGACCTCATACCAGATTGGTACTCTTTGTAAAAGAGAAGACTTATAGAAGGCCTGATTGAGACCTTTAAAATATTAATGAGTTGAACATTCTGGATGTGCAATGTTTCCACTTGTGGGAGAGTTCAAAACTAAAGGCCATAAATACTAGATAGTTAACAAATCTGACAGGAAAAAAAAAATCAGGAAAAATTTCTTTATTCAGTTAGAATGTGGAACTCATTACCACAGGAAATAGAAACAAAGAGCAGATGTACTCATCTAGTTTTCTTTTACAAGTACAAGGGAAAAGTGAACAATATGAGGAGTGGCTGAGAAAAGACAGATGGAATGGGAGAGACTTGTGTGGATTATAAACACCAGCACACAGTTGAGCCTGATGGCAGGCTGAATGCTGAATAATCCATGTGGACCCCTCCTTTCCCTCCAAGAGGCTTTTCAAATCTTACTTCTAACCAATGTTTCGGCCATCTCACCCAATGGCTTGGTTGAGAAGGCAGGGCCAGTACGGGCATTGAACCCATGCTGTTGACGTTGCTCCGCATCATGAACCAGCTGTCCAGCCAACTGAGCTAAACCAACCCCCTACATAGAGCTGAATATAGTGGAGCAAAGAGCCCCATTGCTGATCTCATGAAAGAGGGGTGGATAAGCAGCTTAGCAAAACAGGTCTTCAACCTCCTGACTCATGAGGCAAAGGCACAACCAACTCAGGCAGGTTGACAGCTATGCTGTGTACAAACGTGGTTTTATACCATGTACAGCTCCCACTGTGTAAAGTCGCTCTCAAGTCCGTCTGTTTTAACTTAGATAATTAATGCACCACAGCAAATCGAAAATTCAAATCCAGTTTTTAAAATTAAGGTCTGGTTGCAGTCCCCTTTTCAGGATTTTACAATAGGCTGTTGTTTGTTTCTCAGTTAGTCTGAATGTTCATACTGGAGAATTTGCATGCAGCTTTTGGTGAAGATTAATACCGGCCTGAGTGTGTTGGATGTACTGGAGAATCCCTGAATATTGTGGTTGGGCTTGTTCTACAGTTACTATCCTTTCTCAAGTGCAAAAGGTTTGTTGAGGAGCTCTTATTAATGAACCTCTTTATTACCTCCACATCACATCACCTAGAAGGGGAGAAAGACGAGCGGCCTTCCAATTTACAGTTTTATAAAAACCGCTTTGAAACTCCATTACTTGGATGAAAAGCCTATGAAGGAAGGCCGAACAGGTTAGGCCTATACCCGGTAGAGTTTAAAAGAATGAGAGGTATTAAAGGATACAAGAACACAAGGGGATTTTTGGGGGTAGATACTGAAGGGCCGTTTTCACTTGTGGAGGAAACTAGAAGGAGGGAACATAGTTGTGGTCTCAAATAAGTAGTCTTACTTTTCAGACAGAGTTGAGGAGAAATGTTTTCTCCCAGAGGCTCATTAGTGTGGAATTCACTTCCCCAGAAGATAGTGGAGGCTGGGTCATTAAATTTATTCAAGGCTGACTTAGACAGATTTTTGTTACTTAAGGGTAATGTGGAGGGAGGAGGGAGGCAGACAGGAAAGTGGAGCTGAACCAGATTAGCCTTCTTATTGAATATTGGAGCAGGCTTAAGGGCTTACTGCTGTTCAGAAATTCCCATGATGCCATGGTCTTCCTCATCATCCACCACCTTTCTAGCCTATTCTTAAATGTTGACATTGGGCACGATCTAACCGAACTGCAGCAGAGTCCCATGTCAAGCGTGTTTAACCGGGTGCTTCCTGGCACTCTCAGTGGTGAGAAAGACCACATGGTCTAATGGGACTTTGTTGCAATCCAGGGCCGGGGGGGGGGGGGGGGGTACAAAAAGTGGTTCTAAAAATCGTTGTTCTTCATTCAAGCAGGATGTGCTCCTATCCCACTGTAAATTGTAACCTTGCCCACATCCCTATCCCTCAGGTCCTCGGCTCCTCCTGCTCACAGGCTCTACCTGGACACACGCCATACCTGGCTCCTCTCACCCGTGCTTCCTACATCCCTCCCCATATCCAAACATTTTGTCAACACTGGCTGCTGATAATTCCGTCCAATTTAAACTTTGTGGCATTGTCCAACTCTCCACCTCTTTCCTAATGAAAGAGATAACAGAGTGTGTTCAACACCGATCTCTCTGGATGCTCATCCAGGAAACAGATCAAGCGAATGAAAGACTGAAGATAGGCCAAATAGCATCTCATCCATGGAGAAGAGGCGACCGAGGGGGGGACATGATTGAGATGTATAGAATTACGAGGGGCATTGACAGAGTAGACAGGAAGAAACTTTTCCACTTGGTGGAGGGATCAATATCCAGGGGGTTAGGGTTGGGGCAGGACGTTTAGAGGGAATGCGAGGAAAATATTTTCACCCAGAGGGTGGTGGGAGTCTGGAACTCGCTGCCTGAAAGGGTGGTAGAGACAGCAACCTGCATAATATAGTCTTAAGAATTACTCTGCCCCACTAAAAAAACCTAATTCTTCTCCAGAAAATTACCTCATTTGCATGACTTGCTTTAATCCGTGATTAGGAACGGTGGTCAAAAAGAACAATTATGTTTATAAAACACCCAAAAAATATTTTTCTATCGATTCCAAATAAAAGTAAAATACTGCAGATGCTGAAAGTCTGAAATAAAAACAGAAAATGCTGGAAAAAGTCAGCAACGAGAAACAGAATCAATGTTTTGAGTCTGTCTGAATGTGAAGAGGCATATTGAATTTGTAACATGAACTTGGATACTCTTTCCACAGATAATACCGGATATACAACATTTCAAAGTTCTGTATGGAGATATGCGCTTTGCAAAAGTGCTGGACAGACTGGATGGTGGAATTCTGTTTCCTCTGGTTGGGGAAGGTCCCGAGCAAGGAGTCACAGTCTCAGGACACGAGGTAGGCCATTTCGGATGGAGGTGAGGAGAAACTTCCTCACTCAAGTGGAATTCTCTACCACAGAAGACTATGGAGGCCAAATCACTAAATATATTTAAGAAGGAAATAGGTAGATTTCTAAACTCTTAAGGTATGGGGAGAGAGCACGGGAAGTACGGAGTCGAAATCGAGGATCAGCCGTAGAACCCCTGCCGTGCAAAAGGAAGCTGTTCGGCCGGTCGAGTCTGCACTGACTTTCTGAAAGAGCACCCACCCTATCCCTATAATTCCATAACCCCACCTAACCTACACATCTTTGGACACTAAGGGGCAATTTAGCATGGCCAATCCATCTAACCTGCACTTCTTTCGGACTGTGGGAGGAAACCGGAGCACCTGGAGGAAGCCCACGCAGACACAGGGAGAATATGCAAACTCCACCTAGTCACCCACAGCCCGAATTCAACCCAGGTCCCTGGCACAGTGAGGCAGCAGTGCCAAACACTGCCAGCATACGGCCATGATCACACTGAATGGTAGAACAGGCTCAGTTGGCCAAATGGCCTACAGCAGCTCCTATTTTCTGTGTTTCTATGTAAGCATGGGCCATTGCTCCATGTGGATATCCTGAAGGAGCACGATTCCAACAGATCATATACACACAACCACTTTGACCTGGGTCATATCAAAGTACCCTTTGAGCCTGCACAACCAGACAAAAAAAAAATCCTTTACAATCATCCAGCCAACCCCCAGGTTGAAAACATAACGCACAACACAGCATTGAGAATGTTCCAGATGAGGAAGGGGGAGGGAGGGGGGAGAAAAGTGCTCAGGGATAGTTTTTCTACCAATTTACCAAACAGAAATCTCCAACTTTAAAATACACATATTGAATTCAGTGGAGGGTTAATCCCAGAATTTCAGGCAGTTGTCTAACTGCACAATCGCAAATAAAAATTAAAAGACAATAACTGCAAATGTCCTAAGACAAAACACGAAAGTAAATAATGAAGCATAAACAAGCCTCCTTCGCACTCTGCCCACTTCATACCTGCCCCATTATTCTCGGTGCTGTCTCTTCACTCGTTTCCAGTAAGCTGAACAATTCTAACCTTCCTGCCCCGAGGTTCTGTCTCTCTCCCTCTTTCTACCCCTACCCCCCTCCTCTCTCCCACTCCACCTCCTTCTCCTTCTCTTCCCATCCCTCCGTCCACAACCCTTTCATTTCATTCATACAACCGGGAAAGTTCCGGTAACCGTTTCTGAGTTAAAGTTTCTCACCCACCTGCCGCTTGCAGCTGATGTGACTTCGACACTGGTTTGATAATTTGGTAAAGCAGCAGCCGAGAAGGCGGGAGTAGGACACGGCTCAGCCGGCAGAGTGAATTCCAGGTAGAGGATTCTCACTCAGCCTGGCCAAGAGCAGAGCTGAACTAAAGCTGCCACCTAGCGCAAAGTCTCCAACTACCAGAGAGCCTCTAACAGGCGGGGTGGAGACTTCCAATTGATCAGCTGCACATATCCAGGTCCAGATGTGGATTGGGGGAGACACCCCCCACCCCCCCCCCCCACACCCTGTGGCTCAGGGGAACCCCAACACCCCCACCTGGAACTCAGGGGAACCCCCAACACCCCCACCTGTGGCTCAGGGGAACCCCAACACCCCCACCTGGGACTCAGGGGAACCCCAACACCCCCACCTGGGACTCAGGGGAACCCCCAACACCCCCACTTGGAACTCAGGGGAACCCCCAACACCCCCACCTGTGGCTCAGGGGAACCCCAACACCCCCACCTGGGACTCAGGGGAACCCCAACACCCCCACCTGGGACTCAGGGGAACCCCCAACACCCCCACTTGGAACTCAGGGGAACCCCCAACACCCCCACCTGGGGCTCAGGGGAACCCCAACACCCCCACCTGGGACTCAGGGGAACCCCCAACACCCCCACCTGGGACTCAGGGGGATCCCCAACACCCCCACCTGGGACTCAGGGGAACCCCCAACACCCCCACCTGGGACCCATGGGGATCCCCAACACCCCCACCTGGCACCCAGGGGGAACCCCCAACACCCCCACCTGTGGCTCAGGGGAACCCCCAACACCCCCACCTGGAACTCAGGGTAACCCCCAACACCCCCACCTGGGACTCAGGGGAACCCCCAACACCCCAACCTGGGACCCAGGGGGACCCCAACACCCCCACCTGGGGCTCAGGGGAACCCCCAACACCCCCACCTGCGGCTCAGGGGAACCCCCAACACCCCCAACTGGAACTCAGGGGAACCCCCAACACCCCCACCTGGGACTCAGGGGGATCCCGAACACCCCGACCTGGGACCCAGGGGGACCACAACACCCCCACCTGGGGCTCAGGGGAACCCCAACACCCCCACCTGCGGCTCAGGGGAACCCCCAACACCCCCACCTGGGACTCAGGGGAACCCCCAACACCCCCACCTGGGGCTCAGGGGAACCCCAACACCCCCACCTGGGACTCAGGGGAACCCCAACACCCCCACCTGGGGCTCAGGGGAACCCCCAACACCCCCACCTGGGGCTCAGGGGAACCCCAACACCCCCACCTGGGACCCAAGGGGTACCCCCAACGTCCCCACCTGGGGCTCAGGGGAACCCCAAAACCCCGACCTGGGACCCAAGGGGAAGCCCCAACACCCCCACCTGGGACCCAAGGGGAACCCCCAACACCCCCACCTGTGGCTCAGGGGAACCCCAACACCCCCACCTGGAACTCAGGGGAACCCCCAACACCCCCACCTGGAACTCAGGGGAACACCCAACACCCCCACCTGGGACTCAGGGGAACCCCAACACCCCCATCTGGGACTCAGGGGAACCCCCAACACCCCCACCTGGGACTCAGGGGGATCCCCAACACCCCCACCTGGGACTCAGGGGAACCCCCAACACCCCCACCTGGGACCCATGGGGATCCCCAACACCCCCACCTGGCACCCAGGGGGAACCCCCAACACCCCCACCTGTGGCTCAGGGGAACCCCCAACACCCCCACCTGGAACTCAGGGTAACCCCCAACACCCCCACCTGGGACTCAGGGGAACCCCCAACACCCCAACCTGGGACCCAGGGGGACCCCAACACCCCCACCTGGGGCTCAGGGGAACCCCAACACCCCCACCTGCAGCTCAGGGGAACCCCCAAAACCCCCACCTGGAACTCAGGGGAACCCCCAACACCCCCACCTGGGACTCAGGGGGATCCCCAACACCCCGACCTGGGACCCAGGGGGACCACAACACCCCCACCTGGAGCTCAGGGGAACCCCAACACCCCCACCTGCGGCTCAGGGGAACCCCCAACACCCCCACCTGGAACTCAGGGGAACCCCCAACACCCCCACCTGGGGCTCAGGGGAACCCCAACACCCCCACCTGGCACCCAGGGGAACCCCCAACACCCCCACATGGGACTCAGGGGAACCCCCAACACCCCCACCTGTGGCTCAGGGGAACCCCAACACCCCCACCTGGGACCCAAGGGGGAACCCCCAACACACCCACCTGGGACTCAGGGGAACCCCAACACCCCCACCTGGCACCCAGGGGGAACCCCAACACCCCCACCTGGCACCCAGGGGGAACCCCCAACACCCGCACCTGGGGCTCAGGGGAACCCCAACATCCCCACCTGGGGCTCAGGGGAACCCCCAACACCCCCACCTGGGACTCAGGGGAACTCCCAACACCCCCACCGGGACTCAGGGGAACCCCCAACACCCCAACCTGGGACCCAGGGGGAACCCCCAACAGCCCCACCTGGGGCTCAGGGGAACCCCCAACATCCCCACCTGTGGCTCGGGGAACCCCCAACACCCCCACCTGTGGCTCAGGGGAACCCCCAACACCCCCACCTGGCACCCAGGGGGAACCCCCAACATCCCCACCTGGGGCTCAGGGGAACCCCCAACATACCAACCTGTGGCTCGGGGAACCCCCAACACCCCCACCTGGGGCTCAGGGGAACACCCAACACCCCCACCTGGGGCTCAGGGGAACCCCAACACCCCCACCTGGCCCCCAGGGGGAACCCCCAACACCCCCACCTGGAGCTCAGGGGAACACCAACATCCCCACCTGGCACCCAGGGGAACCCCCAACACCCCCACCTGGGGCTCAGGGGAACCCCAACATCCCCACCTGGCACCCAGGGGGAACCCCCAACACCCCCACCTGGGGCTCAGGGGAACCCCAACACCCCCACCTGGCACCCAGGGGGAACCCCCAACACCCCCACCTGGGGCTCAGGGGAACCCCAACACCCCCACCTGGGACTCAGGGGGAACCCCAACACCCCCACCTGGGACTCAGGGGGAACCCCAACACCCCCACCTGGGACTCAGGGGAACCCCCAACACCCCCACCTGGGACTCAGGGGAACCCCAACACCCCCACCTGGGACTCAGGGGAACCCCCAACACCCCAACCTGGGACTCAGGGGAACCCCCAACACCCCAACCTGGGACCCAGGGGGATCCCCAACACCCCCACCTGGCACCCAGGGGGAACCCCCAACACCCCCACCTGGGACTCAGGGGAACCCCCAACACCCCCACCTGCGGCTCAGGGGAACCCCCAACACCCCCACCTGCGGCTCAGGGGAACCCCCAACATCCCCACCTGGGGCTCAGGGGATCCCCAACAACCCCACCTGGAACTCAGGGGAACCCCCAACACCCCCACCTGGGGCTCAGGGGAACCCCAACACCCCCACCTGGGGCTCAGGGGAACCCCCAACACCCCCACCTGGGACTCAGGGGAACCCCCAACACCCCCACCTGGGACCCAGGGGGATCCCCAACACCCCCACCTGGCACCCAGGGGGAACCCCCAACACCCCCACCTGGGACTCAGGGGAACCCCAACACCCCCCACCTGGAACTCAGGGGAACCCCCAACATCCCCACCTGGGGCTCAGGGGAACCCCCAACATCCCCACCTGGGGCTCAGGGGAACCCCCAACACCCCCACCTGTGGCTCGGGGAACCCCCAACACCCCCACCTGGCACCCAGGGGGAACCCCAACACCCCCGCCTGGCACCCAGGGGGAACCCCCAACACCCCCACCTGGGGCTCAGGGGGCACCCCAACAACCCCACCTGGCACCAAGGGGGATCCCCAACACGCCCACCTGGCACCCAGGGGGAACCCCCAACACCCCCACCTGGTGCTCAGGGGAACCCCAACACCCCCACCTGGGGCTCAGGGGGAACCCCCAACACCCCCACCTGGGGCTCAGGGGGCACCCCAACAACCCCACCTGGGACTCAGGGGAACCCCCAACACCCCCACCTGGGACTCAGGGGAACCCCCAACACCCCCACCTGGCACCCAGGGGGAACCCCAACATCCCCGCCTGGCACCCAGGGGGATCCCCAACAACCCCACCTGGGGCTCAGGGGAACCCCAACACACACGTTTGGGACTGGGGGGATCCCCAACAAACACACATGGACCGCACAGTAGCACAGTGGTTAGCACTGTTGCTTTACAACTCTAGGGTCCCAGGTTCAATTCCCGGCTTGGGTCACTGTCTGTGCGGAGTCTGCACGTTCTCCCCGTGTGTGCGTGGGTCTACTCTGGGTGCTTCGGTTTCCTCCCATAGTCCAAAGACGTGCTGTTAGGTACTTTGGCCATTCTGAATTCTCCCTCTGTTGGGAACACCAGCCCCCCCCACCTGAGACTGGGCGAACCCCAAAACAGACAGATACCTGAGACTGGGGAACCCCAAAACAGACAGATACCTGAGACTGGGGGAACCCCAACACAGACAGATACCTGAGACTGGGGAAACCCCAAAACAGACAGATACCTGAGACTGGGGGAACCCCAACAGACAGATACCTGAGACTGGGGGAACCCCAACACAGACAGATACCTGAGACTGGGGGAACCCCAACACAGACAGATACCTGAGACTGGGGGAACCCCAACACAGACAGATACCTGAGACTGGGGGAACCCCAACACAGACAGATACCTGAGACTGGGGGAATCCCCAACACACACACACACACACACACACACACACCTGGGACTGGTGATAACCCCAACACACACACCTGGGACTGGGGATAACCGCAACACAAACACACCTGAGACTGGGGTAACCCCAACACACACACACACACCTGGGACTGGGGATAACCTCAACACACACACAACCTGGGACTGGGGTTAACCCCAACACACACACACCTGGGACTGGGGGTAACCGCAACACACACACAACCTGGGACTGGGGGGAACCCCAACACACACACACACACACACACACCTGGGACTGGGGATAACCCCAACACACACCTGGGACTGGGGATAACCCCAACACACACACACACACCTGAGACTGGGGATAACCCCAACACACACACACCTGGGACTGGGGGGAACCCCAACACAAACACACCTGGGACTGGGGATAACCCCAACACGCACACACCTGGGATTGGGGATAACCCCAACACACACACACACCTGGGTCTGGGGGGAACCCCAACACACACACACACACACACACACACACCTGGGACTGGGGATAACCCCAACACACACACACACCTGAGACTGGGGATAACCCCAAAACACACACACACACACCTGGGACTGGGGGGAACCCCAACACAAACACACCTGGGACTGGGGATAACCCCAACACACACACACCTGGGTCTGGGGGGAACCCCAACACACACACACACACACACACATACACACCTGGGACTGGGGATAACCCCAACATACACACACACCTGGGACTGGGGGAAACACCAACACACACACACACACACCTGGGACTGGGGGGAACCCCAACACACACACCTGGGACTGGGGGAAACACCAACACAGACAGATACCTGAGACTGGGGGAATCCCCAACACAGACACACACACACACACACCTGGGACTGGGGATAACCGCAACACAAACACACCTGGGACTGGGGGGAACCCCAACACACACACACACACCTGGGACTGGGGGAATCACCAACACACACAACCTGGGACTGGGGTTAACCCCAACACACACACACCTGGGACTGGGGGGAACCCCAACAGACACACACACACACACCTGGGACTGGGGTTAACCCAAACACACACACACCTGGGACTGGGGATAACCCCAACACACACACACACACCTGAGACTGGGGATAACCCCAACACACACACACACACCTGGGACTGGGGGGAACCCCAACACAAACACACCTGGGACTGGGGATAACCCCAACACACACACACCTGGGATTGGGGATAACCCCAACACACACACACACCTAAGTCTGGGGGGAACCCCAACACACACACACACACACACACCTGGGACTGGGGATAACCCCAACACACACACACACCTGGGACTGGGGATAACCCCAACACACACACACACCTGAGACTGGGGATAACCCCAACACACACACACACCTGGGACTGGGGGGAACCCCAACACAAACACACCTGGGACTGGGGATAATCCCAACACACACACACCTGGGTCTGGGGGGAACCCCAACACACACACACACCTGGGATTGGGGATAACCCCAACACACACACCTGGGACTGGGGGGAACCCCAACACACACACCTGGGACTGGGGGCAACACCAACACACACACACCTGGGATTGGGGATAACCCCAACACACACACACCTGGGACTGGGGATAACCCCAACACACACACACCTGGGACTGGGGATAACCCCAACACACACACACCTGGGAATGGGGATAACCCCAACACACACACACACACCTGGGACTGGGGATAACTCCAACACACACACACCTGGGACTGGGGATAACCCCAACACACAAACACACACCTGGGACTGGGGGAATCACCAACACACACACACCTGGGACTGGGGATAACCCCAACACACACACACACCTGGGACTGGGGATAACCCCAACACACACACACACCTGGGACTGGGGATAACCCCAACACACACACACCTGGGACTGGGGGGAACCCCAACACACACACACACACACACACACACACACACACACACACACACACCTGGGACTGGGGATAACCCCAACACACACACACCTGGGACTGGGGGGAACCCCAACACACACACACACACACACACACACACACACACACACACACCTGGGACTGGGGATAACCCCAACACACACACACCTGGGATTGGGTATAACCCCAACACACACACACCTGGGACTGGGGATAACCCCAACACACACACGCACACCTGGGATTGGGGATAACCCCAACACACACACACCTGGGACAGGGGGAATCCCCAACACACACACACACACACCTGGGATTGGGGATAACCCCAACACACACACACCTGGGACTGGGGGAATCACCAACACACACACCTGGGACTGGGGATAACCCCAACACACACACACCTGGGACAGGGGAATCCCCAACACACACACACACACCTGGGATTGGGGATAACCCCAACACACACACACACCTGGGGATGGGAGGATCCCCAACATACACACACACACATTCACACCTGGGACTGGGGATAACATCAACACACACATACACCTGGGACAGGGGGAATCCCCAACACACACACAGACACCTGGGACAGGGGGAATCCCCAACACACACACACCCGGGACTGGGGATAACCTCAACACAAACACACACCTGGGATTGGGGATAACCCCAACACACACACACCTGGGACTGGGGATAACCCCAACACACACACACACACACCTGGGATTGGGGATAACCCCAACACACACACACCTGGGACGGTGGGAATCCCCAACACACACACACCTGGGACTGGGGATAATCCCAACACACACACACCTGGGACAGGGGGAATCCCCAACACACACACACACACACCTGGGACTGGGGATAATCCCAACACACACACACCTGGGACAGGGGGAATCCCCAACACACACACACACACTTGGGATTGGGATAACCCTAACACACAAACACATGCCTTGGACTGGATAATAAACCTAACACATACACACACACACATACAAAACTTGGAATGGGGGATCGTATCACACACACATATGGGACTATGGTGACCCCAACACACACATACTCATAGGCATCTGGGACTGGGGTGGAACCTGACCACACACACACACACGCACACACGCACACACAGAGACCTGGGACTGGGGTGGAACCCGACCACACACACAGAGACCTGGGACTGGGGTGGAACCTGACCACACACACACACACGCACACACAGAGACCTGGGACTGGGGTGGAACCCGACCACACACACACACACGCACACACAGAGACCTGGGACTGGGGTGGAACCCGACCACACACACAGAGACCTGGGACTGGGGTGGAACCTGACCACACACACACACACGCACACACAGAGACCTGGGACTGGGGTGGAACCCGACCACACACACACACACGCACACACAGAGACCTGGGACTGGGGTGGAACCCGACCACACACACAGAGACCTGGGACTGGGGTGGAACCCGACCACACACACACACACGCACACACAGAGACCTGGGACTGGGGTGGAACCCGACCACACACACAGAGACCTGGGACTGGGGTGGAACCCGACCACACACACACACACGCACACACAGAGACCTGGGACTGGGGTGGAACCCGACCACACACACAGAGACCTGGGACTGGGGTGGAACCTGACCACACACACACACACGCACACACAGAGACCTGGGACTGGGGTGGAACCCGACCACACACACAGAGACCTGGGACTGGGGGAACTCCAAAGCACATGGAGTTGGGACTGAGTTGAACCCCAACTCATACACACACCTAGGCAAAATATGGATCCTTTCCCTCCACTGGCCAAGCTCCTCTCTGATGTTGCTGACTGCTTTGGAGGCTCAGCCTACTAAGTCTGCAGTGACTTACTGAAATGGCTCATACCTGGGCAAGGCAGTGTGTATTAAACTGAGGAGGTGTCGTGTTGAAGCCTATCCTCTTCCCATTCAATTTAAGGAACTTCAGTTCTGGAGGTAGATGAGAGAAGTTAGGATTGTTTTCCTTATAGAGGTGAAGGCTGAGAGGGGCAGTCAAAATCATGGGGAGTCTGGATAGAGTAGTTGAGGAGAAGATGATGACTTCTGGTGACGGCCATGAGCTGAGTGATCGCACAAAAGGGGACTCAGGTCTAGAAACCTTGGTTAAGGCCCTTTACCACCAACATACAAGCACCAAAAGAAAGAAAAATCCCCTACATTAACACTCCATCGACTGCAATGCTGCTCAAAGCGCCGAGGAATCAGCAACCCAAACAAAAAGCTTCCAAAGAGGAGGAAAGGGAAACCTCAGCCACGGAACACAGGAGCCCCTGTTGCGGCAAGGAACCGATCACGGACAGTCCCATGGACTTCCCAGCGCAGACCCGGACACTGATGGAGAAAATGATGGGTCATCGCAGAGTTCGTCAAGAAAACAATGGCTGAACTCCCTGACCTAGACACCAACTGACTCATCATGGGGGGTGACTTTAATTGCATGCATGACCCAAAAATGGATAGATCCAATTAGAGGGAGAGAGCCATAACCGGAATGGCTCGAGAGCTAAACTCCTCTATGGAGCAGATGGGGTGGGTAGACCCATGGAGGTTCAACCACCCAAGAGAAAAATAATTCTCCTTCTTCTCTCATGTGCACAAGGCCTACTCACGTATAGACTATTTAATCGTGGGGAAAATGGTGCTTCCAGGGGTAGTGAAGGCAGAATACTCCACGATGATGAACTTTGACCACGCGCCCCCTTTTTTTTTTCAAAAGAAAAAAGAATAATTCAGATTGATGAAGGACAGGAGGGTGGAGGGGGAGAGAGGAGAAGAGAAAGAAAGTAAAAAACAATAAGCCGCTAAAGGATGCGAAAAGCTGCGTCAAAGAAAGAAGGAAATGTGGGGTCGTCGCCGCTGAAGGAGAAGACGAATACAAGTGTTGATAGGATGGCGGAAGCCGAACTGCAATGTGGGGCCGCACTACTGAAGGTGAAGAAGGTGACCGAGATGGCGGTGGAGCTGGAAAAACAGTTTGCGAGGCACATGGAGGCCTCGAGGAAGGAGACGGCGGTCGTATTGAAGTCATTGGTGGAGGAGGCAATCGCCCCGGTGGAGGTGGCGGTGGCAAAGGCTTTGGCCGAAGTGAGAGAGCAGGGCGAGAAGATGAAGGAAGTGGAGGAGGCCATGTCACGACACAGCAACCAGGTCACCTCAATGGGGGACGAGCTGCGGAGGGTGGTGGAGGTTAACAGAGGACTCCGAGCAAAGCCTGAAGACTTGGAAAACCGCTCAAGGCGGCACAATTTGAGAATTGTGGGCTTGCCCGAAGGGACAGAGGGCCCAAGGCCAACACAATACTTCACTAAGAAGTTGGCGGAGCTGATCGGGGAGGGTGAGAGCCCCTCCCAGTACGAGCTAGACCGAGCCCATCGGTCATTAAGGCCGAAGCCCAAAGTGAACAAGCCACCAAGGGCAGTAATTATCTGCTTCCATAAGTTTTGCATGAAGGAGAAGGTATTAAGCTGGGTGAAGCAGAAGCGAAAGTGCTGTGGGATGGTATTGCGGTTCGGATCTACCAGGACTTGACGGTGGAGTTGGCAAAAAGACGAGTGGCGTTTGGGCGAGTGAAGGCGACGTTGTACAAGAAGGGGGTGTGATTTGGTATGGTGTACCCAGCGAAGTTGAGGGTAATGTATAATGGCAAAGACTTTTATTTTGAGACAGCGGATGCGGCTGAGGCGTTCGTGAGGGCAGAAGGCTTGGGACAGACGTGAAGAGCGGAACTGGAAGAGAGACTGTGGATTGTGTTTGAACAGCTGGAAAATGTATAAATGTTATAACTTTCTTTTTCCGGATTTGTATTGTAATTTACTTCTCTTTGCATAGTTACAGAGTTCAAGTTAATGGTGGGTTGATTGGCGTTCTGTGTTGCGACGGTTAAATGTTATGTTAGTGAATTGTAGGGGTTGGATTGTTGGGTTTATTTGTTTCTTTCTCTGGGACTGGGTGGAAGGGGACGATGTCTTGGCGGGGGGGGAGCCACCCGCACTAGCTAACTAAAGTCAGCTAGTGAACGGAGGTGAAGTGAGAGGAGGGCTGCAGACGTTGGAGCCTGGATAGCAGGCTTCAATGGACCTACGAGGTGAGCGAGAGGGGGGGAGGAAGGGTTGGATACTGGGGGATGTTGTTTCTGGGGAAATGTAGGGGAGGTTCCCGGGAGGGAGGGGGAAGGGGTTCGATGTTAACAATGGACAGGGGCGGGTCAGGCTTATGGGGCAGGCCCCGGGGGTACGATGATGGTGGATAAGAAAGGTACGGGGGTGAGAGACCCCCAGTAAGGATAGTCACGTGGAACGTGAGAGGGCTAGGAGGTCCGGTTAAGAGGTCAAGGGTGCTTGCGCATCTTAAAAGTTTGAAAGCCGATGTGGCAATGCTGCAGGAGACTCACTTGAGGGTGAAGGATCAGGTGAGACTTAAAAAGGGCTGGGTTGGCCAAGTGTTTCACTCTGGATTTGATGGAAGGGCTCGAGGGGTAGCGGTGTTGGTCAGCAAAAGGATACGCTTCCAGATGGAGAAGGTGGTGGTAGATCAGGGGGGTAGATATGTGATTGTGACAGGGATGCTAGAGGGGAGATTAGTGGCGCTGTTAAGTGTATACGGTCCCAATTGGGATGATGTGGGATTCGCGAGGAAGGTGTTTGGGGCCATTCCCGACTTGGACACACATGAGCTGATTGTGGGAGGGGGACTGGAACTTGGTGCAGGAACCAAGGTTGGGCAGATCCCGGCCGCGCTCGCTGGTCCCATCAGGGGGGGCGAAGGCGCTGGCTGGGCTAATGGTGGAAATGGGAGGGGTGGACCCTTGGAGGTTCCTGCACCCAAGGGAACGGGAATACTCTTTTTTCTCAGCAGTCCACAAGGTATACTCGCGGATCAACTTTTTTGTGGTGGGAAAGGCTTTGCTGGCTGGAGTCAAGGGGTCGGAATACTCTGCAACTGCAGTGTCAGGTCACGCTCCACATTGGGTGGGTATGGTGCTGGAGAAAGGGGTAGCACAGAGACCGGGGTGGAAACTGGATGTGGGGCTTTTGGGGAACCAGGTATTCTGTGAGAAAATTGAAAAGGTAATTAAGGAATATGTAAGTTTCAACTGTACGGGTGAGGTGTCGAAGGCAGTCGTCTGGGAGGCTCTAAAGGCGGTGGTGAGGGGTGAGGTAATTTTGTTCAAGGCCAGGGTGGACAAAGAGGAGAGGTTGGAGCGGCAGAGGGTAATAGATGTGATGTTGGAGGTAGATAGGAGTTATGCAGAAGATGGGAACCCAGTGAAGCTGGAAAAGAGGAAGGAACTACAGGCGAGCTTCGACCGACTATCCACCAGGAATGCGGTGCGCCAACTGGGGTGAGCAAGGGGTGCAGTTTATGAACATGGAGATAAGATGTTATGTTAGCAGGTCTGCTCCAGAGAGAGGCAGCGGCAAGGGAAATTCTCCAGGTAAGGGATGGGGCCGGGAAGTTGGTGGTGGCTCCAGAGCTGATTAACAAGGTTTTTGAGGAGTTTTACGAGAGGTTGTACAGGTCAGAGTCACCCAGGGGATGCTGGAATTTCGAGATGGGTTGGAGTACCAGAGGCTAGGGGAGGGGGACAGGGCTACATTAGAAGGAGCATTACTGGAGCAGGAGATAAAAGATGCTACAGAGGGAAAGGCAGGTAGGGGGTTTGGGTCTCGCGAACCTGATGTACTACTACTGGGCGGCGAATGTGGAGAAGGTGCGGAGCTGGGTCAGAGGGGTTGATTCCCAGTGGTTCAGAATGGAGGAGAGTCTGTGCAGGGGGTCGGGGCTGAAAGCACTAGCAACAGCGCCACTCCCGATAGCTCTGGGGAAATACTCAGAGAGTCCGATAACAATAGCTTCATTGAAAATCTGGAGGCAGTTTCGCTAACACTTCGGGTTGGGGGCAGGGTCAAGGGAAATGCCGATTCGGGAGAACCACAGATTTGAGCCAGGGAGGTGGGACGGAAACTTTCGGAAATGGGAAAAGAAGGGGATTAAGACGCTAAAAGATTTGTTTCTTCGGGGTCGATTTGCAGGATTGAGGGAGCTGCAAACGAAGTATGGGCTGGAGCAGGGAGAAGTGTTAACATATATGCAGGTTCGGGACTTTGCCAGGAAGGAGATACAGAGCTTCCCAGAGGAACCGGCCTCCACATTGCTGGAGGAGGTGTTGACGACAAGGGGACTGAAGAAGGAGGTAGTGTCAGCGGTGTACGGAGCTATGTTGGAAGAGGATAAGGCACCACTGGAAGGGATCAAAGCAAAGTGGGAAGAAGAGTTGGGAGAGGTTATAGAGGAGGGGGTCTGGTGTGAGGTGCTCTGGAGAGTGAATGCCTCCACCTCGTGTGCGAGATTGGGGCTGATACAGCTGAAGGTGGTATAGAGAGCGCACCTCACAAGGGCAAGGATGAGCCGATTCTTTGAAGGAGTAGAAGATGTGTGTGAGCATTGTGGGGGGGGGAGGGGGGGGGGGGGGGGGGGGGGGCTAATCACGTTCATATGTTTTGGTCCTGTCCAAAGCTTGGGGAGTATTGGAAGGAGGTGTTTAGGGTAATTTTCAAGGTGGTGCATGTGAAACTGGACCCGGGTCCCCGGGAGGCCATATTCGGGGTGTTGGACCAGCCAGGGTTGGAAACGGGTGCGGAGGCAGATATCATAGCCTTCGCCTCGTTGATCGCCCGAAGGCGGATCCTGCTGGGGTGGAGAGCAGCCTCTCCACCCTGTGCCCTGGCGTGGCGGGGGGACCTGTTGGAATACTTGACCCTTGAGAAGATTAAGTTCGAACTGAGGGGAAGCTCGGAGGGGTTCGACAAGTCATGAGCACTATTTATTATGCACTTTCAAGAACTGGATAACATCGAACATTAGGTGGGGGGGATGGATGGGTGGGTTGGGGGGGGAAGGGGGGCTGTGTTTATTAAAGATGGCTATGGGTAATCCCTGATTCCTTTTTTGTCATTTGTTTATGTAAACATGCGGGCTGCTGATTGGGGGTAGGCGTGAGGATGGGATCATTGTTATTGTTATGGGGTTTGACATATTTGTTGTTGATTATTATTTGTTGTTGGTGGGTGTAAATTCGGGAGAAAATGTGAAAAAGGAGAATAAAAATATATTTTAAAAAAACTCAACCTGGGAAAGATCAAAATCTTCCCGGTGAACCAAGGGGGAGGAGAGGAGCTGGAGGAGTTGCTGTTTAAGATAACCCAGACCAAGTTCAGGTACCTGGGGGTACAGATGGCTCACAACCTGACAAGAATCCACAAGTGGAGCCTCTCCAGCCTGGTGGAGGAGGTAAAGAGGGACCTACAAAGATGGGACTCGCTCCTGCTCTCGCTAGTACATGTTGCCCAGGTTTCTCTTTATATTTAGATCGCTCCCGATCTTCAGCCCCAAATTCTTCCTCACCAGGATTGATGGCCTTTGTCTGTGGGGAAAAGTCCTGAGGATACGAGACGCCATCTTGCAGACAGGGCGGCGCATGGAGGGCCTGGCCCTGCCGAACCTGCTATTCTACCACTGGGTGGCGAACGTAGAGTGAGGGGGTGGCTGAAGGAGAGGAGGCGGAATGGGTCCAAATGGAGCTGGCCTCCTTCACAGTGACGTCTCTCCAGGCACTAGTTACCGCTTCACTCCTGCACCACCTCACACACACACTTTTTTTTTATAAATGTTTTTATTCAGTTTTCATATTTTATATTGAACAAATTACAAATTGTTAGGAGAGAAAAAGAACAAAAAAAACAAACAAACACGCAAAAATTAACATACATATTTACAGGTAAGCATCTTCGTAGTAGTAACTGCGCCCGCCCCCCCCCCCCCCCCCCCCCCCCCCCCCCTCAACATGTTTATTTAGTTTGGTTTTGGGCCTTAGTTAGCCATCAAACCCCCGTACCGAACCTGTAGCCCCCCCCCCCCCCCCCCCCTCCCGCTACATTCCCCGACTATTCTTCCTCTTGTACATTGGCCACAAATAGGTCCCGGAACAGTTGCATGAATGGCTCCCACGTTCTGTGGAAGCCGTCGTCCGACCCTCGGATGGCAAATTTGATTTTCTCCATTTGGAGAGATTCCGAGAGGTCGGACAGCCAGTCCGCAGCTCTGGGCGGTGCTGCTGACTGCCAGCCAAACAGGATTCTACGGCGGGCGATCAGGGAGGCAAAGGCAAGGGCGTCCGCCCTCCTCCCCAGGAATAGATCTGGCTGTTCTGAAACCCCGAAGACCGCCACTATCGGGCATGGCTCCACCCTCACTCCCACCACTTTGGACATAACCTCGAAGAAGGCTGTCCAGTACTCCACGAGTCTGGGGCAAGACCAGAACATGTGGGCGTGGTTGGCCGGGCCTCTTTGGCACCGTTCACATCTGTCTTCCACCTCCGGGAAGAACCTACTCATACGGGTACTTGTTAAGTGGGCTCTATGTACCACTTTTAGTTGCGTCAGGCTGAGCCTTGCGCACGTGGAGGTGGAGTTGACCCTATGCAGTGCTTCGCTCCAGAGTCCCCACCCTATCTCCATCCCCAGGTCGTCCTCCCATTTCCTTCTTGTTGCGTCCAGTACGGTGTCGTCCCTATCTACCAGTCGGTCATACATGTCACTACAGTTCCCTTTCTCTAGGATACTTGCGTCCAGTAGGTCTTCCAGTAGTGTCTGTCGTGGCGGTTGTGGGTACGTCCTTGTCTCCTTTCGTAGGAAGTTTTTGAGCTGCAGGTACCGTAGCTCGTTCCCCCCAGCTAGCTGAAATTTCTCTGTCAGTTCGTCCAGTGTTGCGATCCTGTCGTCCGTGTATAGGTCCCTGACTGTCAGTGTCCCCCCGTCCTGCCTCCACCTTTTGAAGGTGGCGTCAGTCAGTCTCACACACACACTTAAGGAGCAAGTGGTAATAGCCACAATGAAGACCTGGAAGAAGTTCAGGCACCTCTTCAAACTTGGTGGTGTCATTATGGAGGCTCCCATCTGCAACAACCATAGATTCGCCCTGGTGAAGATAGATGCAACGTTTAGGGCTTGGAAGGAGGACAGAGGGACCTTGAGGGTGAAGGACATATATGTGGACGGTAGGATAGCGACCTTGGGGGAACTGTCGAGGAAACTCCAACTCCCAAAAGGCAACAAGCTTCGGTACTTACAGCTGCGTGACTTTCTTCACAAGGAGACCAAGACGTTCCCCCAGTTACCCGGACACACACTTCTGGACAAGATGGTAGCGCTGGACTGGCTGAGTGGAGGCAAATGTAGCGACATAAACGGACAACCATAGAAGAGACCAGGACCCCACTGGATGAAATTTAACCAAAATGGGGAGGGGAGGAACTGGGCGTGGAGATGGGGGGGAACTCTGGTTAGAGGCGCTGCACAGGGTCAATTCCACTTCCTCGTGTGCAGGGCTAAGCCTGATGCAGCTCAAGGTAGTGCACAGAACGCACAGAACCAGGTCACGCATCAACGGATTCTTCCCGGAGGTGGAGAAGTGTGAGCAGTGTCAGGGGTCCCAGTCAACCATACCCACCTGTTCTGGTCCTGTCCCAGACTCAACGGGTTCTGGACAGCTTTGTTTGAGGCCGTGTCCAGAGTTATGGCCATTAAGATGGAGCCATGCCCATTTAAGAACATAAGAACTAGGAGCAGGAGTAGGCCGTCTGGCCCCTCGAGCCTGCTCCACCATTCAATTAGATCATGGCTGATTGATTTGTGGCGGTCTTTGGGGTGTCAGAGCATCCAGGGCTCTTCACAGGGAAGAGGGTAGACTTCCCGTCTCTGATCGTCCCAGCAGAGATGTCTGCTGGGGTGGAAGTCGGCAGCATCTCTCAGAACCTCAGAGTGGCTCCCAGACCTGGCTGAAAATTATGAAAGCTTGAAAAGGTAAAATTCTCAATTGGGGATCCAAAGAGTGATTCCACAAAACTTGGAGGAATTTTGCTAACCTCTTTGAGGATCTGTACATAGGCAGGAATTGGGGGGGGGGGGGGGGGGGGGGGGGGGGAGGGGAGAGAGTGAGACAGGAGGAGAGAGGAGAGGGGGGAGGGGAAGGAGGGCACGTGTGGCAAGAGGGGAGAGCCACTGAGAAAAAGGGGAATATGCACTCGACACAGGATGGGCCGGGGAGGAGGGCCCTACGCCAGGAGAGACACAGGCCCTTCTCACATGTAAGAAACGGGGGAAGCAGTACAGGGTGGGTGGGTAGGCCACCCTAGAAAACAAAGGGGTCAACATGACTCTCCCCATCACTATGAATGTAAATGCAACATTCTCTCTATGTATATCATTGTAAATAAGGAAATGCGACTGCGGGGACTAGGGTCACAGACATTGTGACAATCCGTAAATAATTTGCTGTTTCGATTGTTGTTGTTTTCTCACTTTCCTCTGCTTGTTCTGTCTTGTGTAAAGTTTGATATTGTGTGAAAAGTCCAGTAAAAATATTTTTCAAAAAGCAAGTTGGGGAGAAACTGTTTCCATTTGTGAACATCTAGTTGTTTGACTAGAAAGATGATTTATTAACAAACACGTGGAAAGATAACTAACAGATTACTTACTATACAGACAAAGGTTACTGAGTGAATTCGGTGAATTTTCCTGGAACTATTCTCTCTGCGACTATCCTCTTGCAAGCCCTACTACCGACTGACGGGTATCCCATGTCACATGATGGATGTATGACACCACCAGCTGGCTGGATGTTGCATTACTAACTACATACAAAACTATACACAAGCATATCACCACACACCACAGAAACGTTCTTGCTCAACTTGCTTCCTTGTTGCACTTCTCGTCCAATGAGCCATAAAGCAGTCCCACCAGAGGAGTGTCACATTCCCTGAGCACTCATGCACTTTCTGCCATCAAACACCTTGAGCGGGAGCCACCAAATGTGTGACCACTCACTCCACGGCCGTCACCAGGAGTCCCCCTGCTTCATGATGCTTATTCCTCGCTCCTCATATCCTGTCTTCATTCATTCCACTTTATGAAGCTTGCTGCCTACTGAGCATGCTCCTTACTCCCCGCTTTCCAACACCCACACCAATCTCTGGCCTGTTCCGCGGCGGAATGAGCCCATATTGTCCGTGTGGGTTCTCTAAAAGAGGTAATCAATTAGTGCCACATATTCCTCTCTCTATTGGCCTGTAACCTCTCAACATCGAATGTTTATTGGAATCCATTTTGAAAGTCATTATTTTCATAATATACATCCAGGTATATGATTGGAGTGCGGACAGGCAGTGATTGACACACAGGATGACCAGTGAGCACACAGAACACAGCAGCCAATCACCAGACAGGACATGACCACTATAAAGCCAGAGGGCACCAGTTTTCCCGCTGTCTCGGGATCCAGCCTCTGAGACAGTCAGAGCAGCAGCCAGTGCAAACACCATGTGGTAGTCAGTTAGTCTGGTCAGGCTAGCCTCAGGTCTCCAGTCAAGTCAGCATAGTGTCAACCCACAGTTAAGCATGTATAATAGTTAGTTGTTCAATAAAATCGTGTTGCATCTCTTCAAGTCTTGGAAGCCTGTCTCTCTCTACACTGCATCAAACGCAGTCCACATAGACCCAGCTTAACCAACACATCAATTATTGCATCTGCTTCCAACACTTTGGCACCTCCCATTAATTTGACTGATTCAAAACCCCTGCTGTCCAAATCTGTACCAAGCCCTGTCACCCGATCAGTCACTTCACGCTGATGATTATTAGCCCCTGATCCTGGTCCAGCATCGCTTTGATTTTAACATTTTCTTCCTTGTCTTCAAATGGTTCCAGGGCCTCATCTCTCCTTATTTCTGTAACTCCTCAAGCCCTACAACCTACAGCTGACCAGGAACAGGAGTAGGCCAGACATTCCATCGAGTCCGCCCTGTTATTCAATATGGTCATGACCGACCTTGGGCCTCTTCACTCCCCATTTCCCTTGATTCCCTGAGAGACCACAAATCTGTCAATCCCCATCTTAAATATATTACTCGATGCAGCATCCATGACGCTCCGGGATGGAGAATTCCAAAAATTCACGACCCTTTGAGTGAAGTACTTTCTCCTCATCTCAATCCTGAAAGATCCCCCCCCCCCGGATCCGGAGACTGTGCCCCTGTGTTTTAGATTCCCCGAGCAGTGGAAAGGACCTCTCAGTCTCTACCCTAACCAAGCCACTTCAAAAACCTGTAGGTTTTAATGAGATCACCTCTCATTCTTTTAAACTCCAGAGAATCTAAGACCCAATTTACTCAACCTCTCGACCCAGCGATGAATTTAGTGAAGCTTTGTTGAACCATCTCCAAACCAAGTGTATCCTTCCTTAAATATAGAGATTAAAACTGCACACAGTATTCCAGGTGTGGTCTCACCAAGGCCCTGTGCAATTGTAGCAAGACTTCTTTTTTTTCTGTAACTCAATCTCCTTACACTAAAGGTCAACATGCCATTTACATTCCTAATCTTCAGCCCACTATTGGTGGTCATGCCCCCAGCTACCTCTTGCCCCTTCTTTAAGATGCTCCTTGAAGCCTACCTCCTTGACCGAGCTTTTTGTCTCTTGTGCAAATGTCTCCTTCTTAAACTTGCTTGCTTGAGCTCCTGTGAAATGAAGTGTTAGGTAGGCGGCAAGGTAGCATAGTGGTTAGAATTGTTGCTTCACAGCGCCAGGGTCCCAGGTTCGATTCCTGGCTTGGGTCACTGTCTGTGCAGAGTCGGCACATTCTTCCCGTGTCTGCGTGGGTTTCCTCCAGGTGCTCCGGTTTCCTCCCGAAGGACGTGCTTGTTAGGTGAATTAGACATTCTGAATTCTCCCTCTGTGTACCTGAACAGGCGCCGGAGTGTGGTGACTAGGGGGATTTTCACAGTAACTTCATTGCAGTGTTAATGTAAGCCTACTTGTGACAATAATACAGATTATTCGATTATTATTAAAGCTGCTGTATAAATTCTAGTTCTTGTTTCTGGTGTTAGTTCTTGGTAAGCCACCAGATGGCAGCCTCTCCTCACAGAAGGTGGACTTAACTGCCAGCGGCCTCAGAAGAAAGGATGCCGGGGTAAACTCACCTCAGCAGAAGAGCTGCAGAAATCACAACAAAATGGTGCCAGTTTTTTTTCTGCAGCCCTTCTCCTTGTTTTGGTGTAGCAGGAGGATAATCACCTGCTGTACATTATGGGGTCACAGGGATGGGAGGAGGGGGGGGCAGTGGGTCTAGTAGAGTGCTCTTTCAGAGGGTCGGTCCATAGTCGATGGGCCAAAAGGCCTCCTTCTGCACTGTAGGAATTCTATTCTATTCGATATTCACTCCCTTAGAGTAGACTGTCTGCATTGCTGGAGAGACGGACATCATTGCCAAACAGTCTAGCTTGGACTGAAGGCATTTTCAAAAATTCTTTCATGGGATGTGGGCGTCGCTGGCAAGGCCAGCATTTGTTGCCCATCCCTAATTGCCCTGGAACCGATTGACTTCCTTGGCCATTTCAAAGGGCAGTTAAGAGTCAACTACATTGCTGTGAGGTCTGGAGTCACATATAGGCCAGACCGGATAAGGACGGCAGATTTCCTCCACTAAAGGGCATTAGTGAATGAGATGGGTTTTTACGACAATCGATGATGGTTGTCATGGCCACCATTTACTGGGACCAGATTTATATCCCAGCAGCTAGAAGCACCTCTCTGTGGCAGTAAGGCCATCTTCACAGAATCACAGAAAACTCCAGCGCAGAAAAGTCCCTTCAGCCCATCGGGTCTGCACCGCTGCATGAAAGGCACCTGACCTGCCAATCCTAATCCCATTTGCTGGCACTTGGCCCATATCCCCGAATGTTAAGACGTGCCAAGTGCGCATCCAGGTACTTTTTAAAGGATGTGAGGCAGCCCGCCTCCACCGCCCTCCCAGGCAGTGCGTTCCAGACCGTCACCACCCTCTGGGTAAAAAATATTTCCTCAAATGTCCCACCTGAACCTCCCACCCCTCACCTTGAACTTGTGTCCCCTCGTAACAGAGCCTTCAACTAAGCGGGACAGCTGTTCCCCAGCTACCCTGTCCATGCCCTTCATCGAAAAGTGGTTGAAAGGTGGAGTGTGCGCCAGGAATCCTGCAACAACCAAATGCACCCACCCACCCACAGCCCCACAATGCATTGGCATGAAGGCGGGGAAGAGCAGTCAAGCCTTTCAGCCCCGCTGAGTTTGTCATTGTGTGAAATAGATTCCAACCTGACTCTATCAGGAAACATTCACCAGGTAAGATCCATTGGAAAGTCACCGAATCTATCAGTCACACAAGTTGATAGAAACTGTGTTGCACTTGAATTGAAATGCATGGCCTGAAACTTACCAATCACACACAGGATTGCTGAACTAAATGTAGATTTGGTTTATTCAAAGGTGTAGTACAGGTTTGCCCAGCAAACATATTTACTACAAAGATTCAACAGCTATTGTTAACAAGAAAGCACAGCTCCAATTCTTTCACACCAAATGCTGCCAGCTAAACTGAAAACCTTCGCTGGTCACATGGTTTACATCCTGGCTACTCACTCATTAAGTAATTCTCTCTTAAAGCAACATTACAACAGTAACTACCAAAAAGCAATTGGAGAATTACTTGAAGCAGAAAGATTTACAGGGCTGTGGGGAAAGAGCAGGAGAATGGGATTAATAGGACAGCTCTTTCAAAGAGCCCACAAAGGGACGATGGGCCGAATGGCCTCCGCCTGTGTGGTGTCAGTCTATTCAGTTCAACTGGGATAAATTGGCCCTGACTCCAGGTCAAATTCAAAGGTCTGGAATCAAAATGTCAGAGCAGCACGGTGGTTAGCACTGCTGCCTCATGGCGGCGAGGACCCAAATTCGATCCCGTCACCGGGTCACTGTCTGTGTGGAGTTTGCACTTTCTTCCCGTGTCTGCCTGGGTCTCACCCCACAACACAAAGGTGTGCAAGGTACGTGGATTGACCACGCTAAATTGTCCCTTAATTGGAACGTTTTTTAAAAAATGGAATCAAAATGTCTCAGATCAGCTCTCCCCTTCGTTTGATATCTCTGTGTTAACTGTGTGGAACCCTTTAAATCCGAGTCAGGGACCCTTTAAATCCGAGTCACTCTTCAGACAAGTGAGTAATAGTCATGACCTCCTACCCCACACAATGTGCCAATTCATCTACAGAGCAAAACGGCTCTGTCCTTCTGGCCAGCAGGTGGCAACAAGTCCTCGTTGGGTTCATATACTAGCGCAGCGTATATTGAGGGGAGACAGATTGGGACAAGTTGGCATTTAAAGATATTGAATCAATCTAAACTGTAGTCATTCAATGGAAAAATGGGCAGTTTTATAGCCCTTTTCACCACCTCCCAAAGTGCTTTAACAAGCAATGAAGTACTTTATGAAGTTTAGTCACCGCCGTAACACAGTGGAAAGCGGCAGCCAATATGTGCATGGCAAGATCCCACAAATGGGAAGGTTCATGTGGGAAGGTTTGTGCAATAGGTTGAACATGGAGCCTGCCGATGGATCCAATGTCTCCATCACCTGCCAGCTCTGTGTTTGATAACTGGCAGTGTCCCTTGTTGTCAGCGAACTATTGACCATGCTGTATATTAACCACGCTTCATCCTTCAGTCCCTAACTGGGGCATCAGTAAGTGGCTTTGATGGCGTTCTGGATCACCAGAGGGGACCATGAGCTGTGGGGCTCAACAGGCATCCACTCCATCCATTCGGGTGCCTTCAGTGCCACTGACCACTCAATGAGTCAGAGTACAGGAGGGATTTAGAGAACTTCATAACATGGTGCAATGACAACAATCTCTCCCTCAATGTCAGCAAAACTAGGGAGCTGGCCATCGACTTCAGGAAGAAAAGTGTTGTACATGCCCCTGTCTGCATCAATGGTGCCGAGGTGGAGATGGTTGTCAGCTTCAAATTCCTCAGTGTAACTATCACCAACAATCTGTCCTGGTCCACCCAGGTGTACAAGAAAGCACAACAGCGCCTATCCGTCCTCAGGAAATTAATGAAATTTGGCATGTTCACAATGACTCTTACCAATTTTTACAGATGGACCATAGAAAGCGTCACAGCCTGGTATGGCAACTGCTCGGCCAAAGAACGTAAGAATCATGAGAGACATGAACACAGAGTCATGAATACAGCCCAGTCCATCACTCAAACCTGCCTCCCATCCATTGACTCTGTCTACACCTCCAGCTGCCTTGGGAAAGCGGGCAGCATAGTCAAAGACCCCTCCCACCCGGGGTATTCTCTCTTCCAACTTCTTCCATCGGGCAGTAGATACAAGAGTTTGAGAACATGCACCAATAGGTTCAAAAACAGCTTCTTCCCCGCTGTTACCAGACTCCTGAATAACTCTGTTATGGACTGAACTGATCTTTCTACGCATCTTCTTTACAGTTTAGCTCTGCATTCCGTATGCTTCACCTGATTACTATGTTTATGTATTTACATCACGTATTTATCGTCTGCTCTATGTTTTCATGGGCGGAGCGATCTGCCTGGACTGTATGCAGAACAGTACTTTTCATTGTATCTCAGTACATGTGACAATAAATCTAAATGCTCCAGAGCATTGCATGCATTCTGCGCATGTCAGTAAATTGTTCCTGCATCTGCTCTGAGCGCTGTTGCAAATGGATCTCCGTGAATTTGGTCATCTCTCTCGTAGCTTCAAACCCTGAACCATTGGGGCTGGGTTCTCGGCCTTATAGCTGGCTCTGTGGGTCTGTCGATCGGTATGGTTTGTCGGTTTTCTGCCCAGGGGGGTGGGAGTGCAGGTTGGTGCCCCTCCCCGTACCGAGCGGTTTGGACTTGGCCAGCCCCCATTTTGTCCTGCGGCCCTTCATCCCTGCTGGAGAGCCCTGACTTTGTGGCTTTGTTCTTGGCCCCCTGTTGTCTATTCTGGCAGTTCCCAACCATCCCCCCTTTCTCCCTGGCCTGCCCCCCTCCCTTCCACCCTCTTCCTGTTCCCTGGTGTGGTTGTGGCCCCTGTTTACCTCCCCTACCCCCCTCCCCCACTTTCTCTATTGGCTGTTGGCTTCAAACAGGTCTTGGAACAAGTTGGTGAATGGTCCCTTATTTTGTGGAAGCCCACCCCTGACCCTCAGTTGATAAATTTGATTTTCTCCAGGTGGAGAAATTTCTACAGGTCTGCCAGCCAGGCTGCAGCTGTGGTCGGAACTCTCGGAACATTGAAGAAGTATTTTGATGTTCACGTGCGCAGTCATAACCTCCAGGGTTCTGAGCCAAGCGCTGGAAAATGGGATTAGTGTAGTTAGATCTTTGTTGACCGGCGTGGACACGATGGGCCTCCTTCTGTGCTATAAATGTCTATGAATCAATGAATCCATGAACCTCTATTTTGCCTTTTAACATTTTGTGCGGCACCTTATCAAATACTTTTTGGAAATCCAGGTATACTACATCTACTGGTTCCCCTTTATCTACCCTACTAGTTGTATCCTCAAAAAACTGTACTGTAATACATTTGTCGACCAGGACGTCCCTTTAGTATAACCATGTTGACTTGTTGTGATCAAATTAGACTTTTCTAAGTGAATTGTTAAGAATTCCTCAATAATAGGTTCCAGCATTTTCCCCAAAACTGATGTTTGACTAACTGGCCTGCAATAATAATAATAATCGCTTATTGTCACAAGTAGGCTTCAATGAAGTTACTGTGAAAAGCCCCTAGTAGCCATATTCCGGCGCCTGTTCGGGGAGGCTGGTACGGGAATTTAACCCGCACTGCTGCCTTATTCTGCATTACAAGGCAGCGATTTCCCCCTTAGTTCACTGCTTTCTCTTCCCCTCCTTTCTTGAAAAGTGGAGTAACTTTTGTGAACTTTCAATCCAATGAGACCATTCCGGAATCAAAGGAATTTTAGAAATTCATAACTAGTACATCCATTATCTCTGCAGCTCTCTCTTTTAAAACCCGAGGGTTTAAGCCACCAGGTCTCTGGAATTTGTCAGTCTTTAATCCCTTAAATTTCTCCAATACTTTATCTCTGCTGATAATATCCCTGTCACCCATTTACCCCATCTAACTATTTGGACACTAAGGGGCAATTTAACGTAGCCAATCCACCTAACCTGCACATCTTTGGACTGTGGGAGGAAACCGGAGCACCCGGAGGAAACCCGCGCAAACATGGAGAGAATGTGCAAACTCCACACAGAGTCACTCGAGGCTGGAATTGAACTTGGGTCCCTGGAACTGTAAAGCAGCAGTGCTAACCACCATGCTGCTGTGCCGCCCAAGTTTGCACATTCTCCCTGTGTCTGCTCCGATTTCCTCCCACGGTCCAAATGCAGGTCAGGCGAATTGGCTGTGCTGAATTGTTAATGCTAATGTTCCGCGAGTTCCGTGAAACACAAGTTTTAGTGAGGAGCTGAAGGAAGTTAGTATTAGTAAAGAAATGGTTTTGAGGAAATTAATGGGATTGAAGGAGGACAAACCTCCAGGGCCTGATAATCTTCATCCCAGAGTACTTAAGGAAGTGGCCCTAGAAAGAGTTGAACCATTGGTGGGCATTTTCCAAAATTCTTTGGGCTCAGGAATGCTTCCTGCAGACTGAAGCGTAGCGAATGTAACCCCGCTATTCAAAAAGGGAGGTAGAGAGAAAACAGGGAACCATAGACCGGTGAGCCTAACGTCAATAGTAGGGAAGTTGCTGGAGTCCATTATCAAGGATTTCATAGCACAGCATTTGGAAAGCAGTGGTGTAATCAGACAAAGTCAGCATGAATTTTCTGATTCTTTGATTATATTCTACGATTCTTCCATAAGGGAAATCATGCTTGACAAATCTACTAGAATTCTTTGAAGATGTAACTATTAGAGTTGACCAGGGAGAACTGGTGGATGTGGTATATTTAGGCTTTCAGAAGGCTTTCGACAAAGTCTCACATCGCAGATTAATATGTAAAATTAAACCGCATGGGATTACGGGTAGTGTCTTGAGAGGGATAGAAAGCTGGTTAGCAGACAGGAAGCAAAAAGTTGGAATAAATGGTTTTTTTTCTGATTGGCAGGCAATGACTTGTGGGGTACCACAGGGATCTGTGCTAGGACCCCGACTGTTCACATTATATATTAATGATTTGGATGAAGGAACTAAATGTATTGGGCTCGATTCTCCGTCGTCGGGATCCTCCGTTTCGCTGGCAGCGCAGTCACATCCGTGGATTTCCCGATGGTGTGGGGGTGCCCACAATGGGAAACCCTATTGGCCAGCTGCCGGGACGGAGAATCCAGCTGCCGGCAGGGATGTGTTTTCTCCAGATAACGGGTGCGGCGGGATGGAGAATCCTGCCCATTATCTCCAAATTTAGAGATGTTACAAAGTTGGGTGGGAGGGTGAGCTGTGAGGAGGTTGCAGAGATGCTTCAGAGGGATTTGGACAGGCTTACTGAGTGGGCACATGCATGGCAGATGCGGTATAATGTGGACAAATGTGAGGTTATCCGCTTCGGTTGCAAAAATAGAAAGACGGGTTATCATTTGAATGGGTGTAAATTGAGAGCGGATACTCAGTGAGACCTTGGTGTCCTCGTATATCAGTCGCTGAAAGTAAGTGCGCCGATACAGCAGGAAGTAAAGAAGGCAAATAGTATGTTGGCCTTCATAGCGAGAGGATTTGAGTATAGGAATAGAAATGTTTTACTGCAATTGTATAGGGCATTGGTGAGGCCACACTTTGAATATTGTGTCCTTTTCTGAGGAAAGATGTTCTTGCTATGGAGGGAGTGCAGCAAGGTTTACCAGGATGATTCCTGGGGTGGTGGGACTGTCATATGAGGAGAGACTAAGTCAGTTAGGATTATATTCATTGGAGTTTAGAAGAGTGAGAGGGGATCTCATAGAAACTTACAATATTCTAACAGGATTAGACAGGTAGATTCAGAAAGAATGTTCCCAATGGTGGGAGTGTCCAGACTTAGGGGTCATAGTTTGAGAATAAGGGGTGAACCTTTTAGAACTGAGGGGAGGAGAAATTTCTTCACCCAGAGAGCGGTGAATCAGTGGAATTCGCTACCAAAGAATGTAGTTAAGTCCAAAATGTTGTGTAGGTCTTGGGGCTATAGGGATCATGGGGGAAGGCGGGATCAGGGTAGTGAACTTGATGATCAGCCATGATCATAATGAATGGTGGAGCAGGCCTGAAGGGCTGAATGGCTTCCTCCTGCTTTTATTTTCTATGTTTCTATGCCACTTAGTGTCCAAACATGTGCAGGTTAGGTGGGGTTACAGGGATAGCAAGGGGCGTGGGCCTGAGTAGGGTGTTCTTTCAGCGGGTCGGTGCACACTCGATGGGCCAAATAGCCTCCTTCTGCACGCCAAGTACTCTATGGGCTCTAAGGTCAGCTTGCGACCTTAGACCTGTCAAGCTGACAGAGCCCTCATTCTTAGAAAGGTCAGCACCCAGAGCTGCATGTGGCCAGTGTGCCAGGCGAAAGGCAGCACACAAGAGTGCACCCTGTCTTCACAATGAACACAGCTTAGCGTTGATTAAACAGCATTACAACATTCCGAGACACATGAGCTCACGTAATTCCACGGTGTGTTACAAGGCTTAAAGGATCAAATCTCAATGTGCACTCATTTCAGGATATGGGCTTGACACATCTCCTTTACATGACACAAGGAGCGGGAGACTAACATGGGTCTGCGAAACATTACATTAATCTGAGGCACACAAAGGAAGGCAATCGAAGAGGTAGAGCTTGGGTCACCCTTGCAATAAGAGGGCAAATAGATTAATATAAAAGAGGCAATCACATGATGAGAAATTATCATGAACTCAAAATGTATTTACAAAGGTGCATGATATACTCAGTGAGTGAACATGTGTGCCCTCACTGTGCTGCCAGCATTTCCTAATTTTCTAACCCTACTGTTCCGTCTAGGTGCATCTCCCGACGTCCGTAGCAGAGGTGGAGGCAGCCTGCTGTCTGCTATACCCTCAAATAAAAACAAAAAACTGTGGATGCTGGAAATCTGAAATAAAATCAGAAAATGCTGGAAAAACTCAGCAGGTCTGGCAGCATCTGGAGAAAGAAGTAGAGCTGACGTTTCGAGTCTGGATGTCTCTTCCTCAGAGCCTGCTGCTGTGCCCTGTGGTCTGTGATGACTTTGACTGACATCCTCCGAAAGGCCGACGTCTGAAGGGCCCCACCCTGAAGCTGTGCTTTGGGCCGTTTCCAAAGGCTCATCATCTGACTCGGACTCAGTTCCCCAGCTGTCCTTCGAGTGCCAGAGACCTGCGCTGTCACTGCCTCCGACCGCTGTTGAGCTGGGTCCATGAGGGGTTCTCCAGGAAGTGATCCCAAGCCTAATCTAGATCGAGCACCCAATTGAAGTGTGTCTCTGCGCTGGAGGAGGGTGCAGCTGAAAGCCATGACGGGTCTTCATTGAATGGTCGCTCATCTGAGGTGGGGCTGATGGGCTGAGAGAGAAGAGAGATTTTGTTCATGAGCAGGCAGAATGCAACATTGCATGTCACTCACTGTCAACGTCAGGGTGTTGCCAACTAATGAATGGCTCATCCGTGAGTGGGGGGGGGGGGCTGATGATCCCATCTTCACCACAGGAGCAATCCCTGTATTCCCCTGAAATCTCAGGTTCTTCCTCCTCAAAGGGTGTGAGCTCCTGGATGTCCACCATCCCTCCTCCTTTTGTGAGTCAGCTTGGTCTGCATGAGGACAAATGGATGGGATGTGATGGGAGGAGATGGAGGAGAGGTTGGGGAGCGTGCCTGCTGTGTGTGCTGAGTTCTCCTTAGTAAGGGGTGAGGATGGAGTTTCTGTAGCAAGAAAGATGGGATGGTTATGTTTAGGTGTGTGTGAGACAATCAGCGCCGATGCCTCCTCCGCTAATATTGTGCGAGATCCCCGAGGGGTTTAACTCTTTGAGTGCCTGATGCCATTATGAAAGTGTGAGTTTGGAGTGAGCAGAAGTTTAACTTACTCTTCAGAGTGGCACAGACCTCCGCTGTGACCAGTGGCGGACTGGGTCTAAAGATATTGGTTGCCAGGAGACAAAGGGGGCCCACCCACAACTACAATGCTATCATTTAATTTTCATAACGAATAAATAAAATTTTCAAAAAATACATATGGAAAAAAGGGTACAATTAAAATTTTTGTGGAAAAAATGTGTATTTCTTAGTAATTACAGTGTACATGTACTGTACATATTACTGGCAGTAGATACCAAATGTAAATACAGAATGTTATAATTGAATTTTTTATTTATTTTTAAAATTTTAAGTAATTGGTTGATATTTTTAAATAGTTTACTGCACAATTTACACATTAACAGATAGTTCAAAAGCACAATAGAGCATTGCATGCAGTCCACTATATTAAGAGCAATCGTTTGTGTTTGCTAGATGATTGTGCGAATCTGCTAATAGTTGCTTCTGCATCCAATTCATCTAACAATTCCTTTTCAATGGATAGCAACATGTATGCTTCCAAATTCTCCTCAGACAGTGAATTTCTTAACCTTGTCTTTATGATCTTTAGCTTTGAAAATATCCTCTCACATTGGACTTGAGTAACTGATAGTGTACAGATGACTTTATAAAGTTCATAAAGGTTATCATATGCCTTGTCATGAAGTCTGTTGGATGCCAGAATTTTAGTACACACGATGGGCAAGTGCTGCAAATTTTACAATTGTTGCAACTGGAATCCGTGGGCAGCACAGTAGCCTTGTGGATAGCACAAATGCTTCACAGCTCCAGGGTCCCAGGTTCGATTCCGGCTTGGGTCACTGTCTGTGTGGAGTCTGCACATCCTCCCCGTGTCCGCGTGGGTTTCCTCCGGGTGCTCCGGTTTCCTCCCACAGTCCAAAGATGTGTAGGTTAGGTGGATTGGCCATGATAAATTGCCCTTAGTGTCCAAAATTGCCCTTAGTGTTGGGTGGGGTTACTGGGTTATGGGGATAGGGTGGAGTTGTTGACCTTGGGTAGGGTGCTCTTTCCAAGAGCCGGTGCAGACTCGATGGGCCGAATGGCCTCCTTCTACACTGTAAATTCTATGATATCTATGATATTCTCACCATCATTAAGCAATAGCTTTAATACATCAAAGTTTGAAGCAAAAGAAAAAATTCCAATATTACTTGATCTTTGCTGATTTGTGGAAACAGCTTAATAGTACCTTCCAATGCTTCATCTTCAAGGCCCTTCTCTGCAACAGTTTTAAACTTTGCTGGGTCCAAGCAGGACAAATCTTTATACAACTGTTTGTGTTGTACAAAGTGTGATTCTAGTGACTGGACAATGCGATCCATTATTAGGTTAAACTCATTTACTCGAAAATCAGCTAGAGAATCTGAGGAATTTCTTTCATCATCAATAAGCTCATCTGCCATTCTTTTCTTCTTCCTCTGTCTCTTAACTGGCAATGCTGTTTCCAACGCATCAATTTCCAATGTTTGATTTTCATCCATATTCATCTGTGAAATCCTGTCATTACATTTATTTACAAATTCCAAAGCCTTGCTATGAACGTTATCAAATGTTCTTGTCTGTTCCTTCAACTTTGTTGTAGCTGAATCTACCAAACTCCATGCAGTAAACATATCTAAACCACTTGTCTGTAGATAACTTGATAACGGGGTTGTAGTTTCAAATATATACAAGTAAGTAAATGCTGTCAATATGGTTTCAAACTTTAGAAGACTTTGAAGTAAAACATTCGCTTCATGTTTTGTTTTTGCATAAAACTTTTCTGAATCTTGTATCATTGATAAGCATGTCAATAGATTTACAAAAGTACTGGCAGCGGCATCATCAAAACGTCCAAATATAGTTGTTGCTGCATTGGATTTTCCTGACCATCTGGTCTCACCAATTAGCTTTAATCGTTTCATTTTTTCTTGTCCTGGATGTTTTCCAACAACTTTTATCCATACAGCTATTCTCTTGTATGATGCTTTCACAAAAGTTGCTATATTCTGGAGCAAATTGAAAAAAGAAACTGCAGGCACACAACATTTTGTTGTTTCAGTTATCACCAAATTCAAGACATGGGCATAGCACCATATATGAAGATGTTGATCAGCCACATCAGCAATTTTACTTTGTAAACCATTATACTGGCCATGGTAGCTTGCAGCGCCATCTGTGCTATCAGATAAACATTTTTGGGGGTCAATTTTAAGATGCTGGAATGTTTCAATCAATAGGTCAAAAAGTCCCTGTCCTGTACCATCATGGCACAACATGGCACAACCTTTAAGCACATACCGAATAATAATACTAAACTGATCGATGGATTAATTATCTTCTGTTGAATCAACCTGAATAGAATAATATTTTGCTTGAGAAACTTTATGACTAATTCTTTCTTGTATCATATTCTTCATAATTTTGATTAACATGTTTATAGTTGTTTTACTCAGGTATGTAACAAGTCCACCACGGCCTTTACTTTGAGCATTTCCTTGTTGCTCTAATCGTTTGATTCTTTGTTTAGACTTGTTTTGCACTGCAGAAACGTGAGCTGCCATAATGGGGTCATATTTTGCCATCAACTGCACTGTAGCTAAAAAATTGTCATGATTCAGAACCTCATTTTCTAGAGTGTAGGCCGATTCATTTCTGTGACCTCGAAAAGGAAGTGCTTGCTTGCCTAACATCTTTATGATGTCTATAATCCTCATGACAATACTTCTCTGCTTCAATACTTCTTCTTTCCTTTTAATTAGTGATGCTGCAACAAATGTATCTAATGTGCCATCATTAACCACACCGATATATTGCTGAGCATTTCTGACATGTGTTGTTGTTGATTCATGTAAAGTCAAGCTCTGGCTAATACGCCTGTAGTCACTAAAGCCACGTACAAAGGGTGATGGATTACAAGTGTTGGGAAACTCAAAGGCTAAGCAGTATGAACAATATAAGCATCTATTTTCTTTGTTATATGTTAGCCATTTTCTTGGGACTGAGTCATTCATAATTTTCCTCTCATACAAACGAGCATCAAATGGCAGATCATCAAGTGGCTGAAGTGGATGTTCAGCAAAAAACTGTTTTAGCTTTGCTCGTGATGGATATTGGAAGATTCCAGTAATTGATCTTTCATTTTCTTGCGTAGGTTCATTTACAGGATGTGCTTCAGAAACTAAGTCATTTATGCTTGAAGGAATATCTGATTCCCTGTCACTAGTTGAAGCTATGTGTTCAGATGTTGTAACTACAGGCAGTACAGATACCGGAACAAGGAAGCCAGAAGAAATATTGAGCCTGGGTTGATTAGTAATGGATGCACTTGTATTTGTCTTTACATTCAAAGTAGCTCTTCTCTGTTCTTGTAACTCGCATGTCATTGCATCATCACCATGAGCATTGTTTCTTGCTTCTTGATTATTTGTTGCAGAACTGGATATTGATGTGGATTGTGCTTGTGGTATTATAAACTCTGTAATAGGCCTGCATCGCTTGGCTGATTCCTTCCTTTCTGCTTCTTTTTGTTCTTTGCGTTTTAGTGACCCATGCTGGTAGGGGTAATATTCCTGAAATAAAAACTTAATTAAAAATAGCCCACATTGGGAAAAATGAATATTGATGATTGCAAGAATAACTTGAAGGAACGCCAGATAAACCCCTACTTGATAAAAAATATAAAATAACTTACTTACACTTCAATAGGCTATGTTCATTAGTCAATAGTACTGTGGCCTATGCAGCTTCAGAAGAGGAGACAATCCACTGTCCAGTGTTCACACTAGCAAGCAACTGAGACAACTGTTGAAACTTAGACGTTTGGTCCGACTATAGTAAGACATTAAGAATGGTCCCACGACCAAAGTTAACATGTCCAGTTTGATACCAGTGTAGTGTTACAAGTCGCAACCCTTTGAGTTTACCGATCATGGCTTATCACTTCAATATCTTTGACCTCATGATTCACGGTCAAGGGTACCGCTTCTCCTTTTCAGTGACCTCACGACCCTATGTACTGCTTGATATCCTTTCAAGTTGCCGACCATCTCAAATCACGAACTGTAACTTTATCTTTAAATTCACACACTCTTGCTGAAAACGTGAATTTCCAACTATGTCCGACCCGGGTGAACCAGCCACCACCCCCCCTTCCACTCCTTTTCACATCCGTTTAACACTGCTTCGTTCCTTCATACACTGAGTGATTATTTGTTTGTTTCTTTATTGCATTTTTATTTGGTATTGCTCTTTTTAAAAACAATTATATTTTATTAAGTTAGAATACAAATCTCAGGAAAGAAGTTGGAGATTTATTTATCTAAGTAATTATAATTTTTAAGGGCCCTTCAGAGATTCACGGGCCCCTTCTTGGCTCTCCGGGCCCCGGACCGATGTACCGGCTGAACCAAGACTACTGCTTGATATCCTTTGAAGTTGCCGACCATCTCAAATCACGAATTGTAACTTTATCTTTAAATTCACACACTCTTGCTGAAAACATGGAATTTCCTTAATTATGCCCAACACTGGCCCCCCTATTCCACATCCTTCCACTACCTCCCCTGCTTCGTTCCTTTTCATGCACTGCTTATTTGTGTCCTGTTCTCTTTTTTTCTTATTCCTTTTTATTACTAACACAGTTGTCTGTGTTTGTTTCTTTATTGCATTTTTATTTGATATAGGGGGCCCACTTCATCAGGGGCCCACTTGCCATCGGGCAAGCTGACACCCTGGCCAGTCCGCCACTGGCTGCGACCCCCTCCCAGGCCGGCTTGGTAAGTTTGGTGGATCTCCTGGCTCAATCCCTCAGGAAGGGAACATTGTGGTGTTTGTGGACCATGTTGATGAGAGTCATCAGGGAGTTTTAGCTGAAACTGGGGGGGGGGGGGGTAGTAAATGATGGAATCCCTACAGTGCAGAAGGAGGCCATTCGACCCACCGAGTCTGCACTGATCCATGTCCCGCCCTATCCCTGCAACCCCATAACCTATCCTTCCCATCCCTGGACACTAAGGGGCAATTTAGGATGAGCAATCCACCTACCTTGTACACCTTTGGACTGTGGGAGGATCCGGAGCACCCTGAGAAAGCCCACGCAGACACGGAGAGAACGTACAAGCTTCACAATGACAGTGACCCCAGGCCGGAATTGAACATGGGTCCCTGGCGCAGTGAGGCAGCAGTATTGACCACTGTGCTACCGTGCTGGCTTCTTTCTCTTGGGGTGGGGCTATATCAGGATATCCAGATTATAGAATTAACATAGAATTTTCAGTTCAGAAGGAGGCCATTTGGCCCATTGAGTCTGTACCAGCCCTTGGAAAGAGCACTCTACCCAAGCCCACACCTCCACCCTATCCCCACACCTTCAACCTATCCCCATAACCCACCTACCTTTTTTTAGATACTAGGCCAAATTTAGCATGGACAATCCACCTAACCTGCACATCTTTGGACTGTGGGGGGAAACTGAAGCACCCGGAGGAAACCCACGCAGATACTGGGAGAACGTGTAGACTCCGCACAGACAGTGACCCAAGCCAGGATTCGACCTGGGATCCTGGCGCTGTGAAGCAACAGTGCTAACCACTGTGTTGCCGTGCTGCAGATCAGATAGCTGAGCTTAAGAGAGTGCATAGGTGTTTGGCTAGCTTTTAAATATGGCGCCAGGACCTTTGACCTCATACAGTGACGGTGCGGCGGTTGAATCTGAGCCCACCCCGCCTTGTGATTCAGTGATCAGCTCATCACTGCATAGCTATTATTTCTTTTAAATGCATTTTATTACAAACATGTATCAAAACATGTTACAGCAAATAAACACCCTGGGAATCATACTTCCCAACAATCAACTATACAGTCTGTACAGATTTTTCCTCTTTTTCACCCCTCCCCATCCCCGCGACGAACAGCCCCTCAAACATGGTCACAAACATCCCCCACCTTTCCTCAAACCCCCCTGAAGAGCCTCTTAACTCATACTTTATCTTCTGTAACAGCAGGAAGTCGTACAGGTCACCCAACCAAGCCGGTGGCAATGCCAACCGCCACTCCAGCAAAATTCACCGCCGTGCAATCAGAGAGGCGAAGGCCAAGACATCGGCTTTCCTCCTCTCCATGAGCTCCGGCTTCTCTGAAACCCCAAATATCGCCACCAAAGGGTCTGCGCCCGCCTCCTCCTCCACTATCCTGGCTAAGACCGCGATCACTCCCGCCCAGAATTTCCCCAATTTTTCGCAACCCCAAAACATGTGCACGTGATTCGCTGGCCCCCGCCCACACCTCTCACACTCATCTGTATCCCCTGAAAGACCCCACTCATTCTCGCCCAAGTCATATGCACCCTGTGCACCACCTTAAACTGTATCAGGCTCATCCTTGCTCATGAGGAGGTCCCGTGCCTCACTCTATACTCCCCAATTGATCACCCCTCCCAACTCCGCTTCCCCACCCCCCCGCCTCTCTGCTCCCCCAGCCACTTGTATATATCCCCAATTCTTCCCTCCCCTTCCACATCCAGAAGCAGCAGTCACTCCAGCAGAGTGTATCCCAGCAACCTAGGGAACCCCCTCAGACCTTTTGTGCAAAGTTCCTAATCTGCAGATACCTGAACTCACTCCCCCTCGGCAGCTCTACCCTCTCCCTTAGCTCCTCCAGACTTGTGAACCCTTCCTCCAAATACAGATCCCTCACCTTGACCAACCCCACTTCCCTCCACCTCCTGTATACACTATCCATCCCTTCCCGGCTCAAACTTGTGATTCTCGCACAGCGGCGTTAGCACCGACATCCCTTCCACCCTAAAATGCCGCCTCAACTGATTCCACATCTTCACCATTTCTGCACCACTGGGCTCCTTGAATACCTACTCTGAGCCATTGGCAATGCTGCCGTCACCATAGCCCTCAAACTAGACCCCTCACAAGATTCCTCCTCCATCCTAACCCACTCTACCCCTGCCGCTGCATAGTTAATGAGATTCCAAACATACAGTCAGGCGCGAGAACTGACCCCTCGAGGATTATCCCCGCCTGTCACCACCACCGCATAATCTCCAGAATGGAAAATTGCTCCTAAAATATTCTCTCACTGTGGGTTGTCAGCGGCTCAGCTGGGGTATCTGCGGGCCGGGAGGTCTGTCACCTGGGGTATCTGCTGGTGTGTGTGGGCCGGGAGGTCTGTCAGCTGGGGTATCTGCTGGTGTGTGTGGGCCGGGAGGTCTGTCAGCTGGGGTATCTGCTGGTGTGTGTGGGCCGGGAGGTCTGTCAGCTGGGGTATCTGCTGGTGTGTGTGGGCCGGGAGGTCTGTCAGCTGGGGTATCTGCTGGTGTGTGTGGGCCGGGAGGTCTGTCACCTGGGGTATCTGCTGGTGTGTGTGGGCCAGGAGGTCTGTCACCTGGGGGCCTTGCTCACCTTGCCATAACTAAGAGAAGCCATAATGTGGAGATGCCGACGTTGGACTGGGCTGGACGCAGTAAGAAATCTTACACCAGGTTAAAGTCCAACAGGTTTGTTTCAAATCACTAGTTTTCGGAGCACAGCTCCTTCCACGGGTGGATCACCTCGAAGAAGATCAGTGAACGGCTCTACATCCACGCCCTCCACATATACACAGCAGCTGCCAGTTCAGTGCCAGGCTTGCTTGGTCTGGCTGGGTGACCTCCTGCCACTCTCCTGGAGCAAAACACCTTGATTATCTCTCACCACCTCCAGCATCAGCCCAACGGCCACAGATTGATCCTTGGAATCACCCCACTCTATGACTCAGTTATCTGACCTTTTGCCTTTCCTGCTCTTCGTCTCGCTCTGCCATAGTGTTTCATTATGGAAACTACACGGACCCTTCAGGGGGCCTTTGCTTTCTTACACAAACAACCAGTCAACTGAATGTTCACCGGCTATTCAACTTTGGATAGCATCACAGCGGGGTCTACTCCAGGTCTGCCCTCATTCAAACACAGACACAGGAGGGGTGGCTAGTCATTGGGAGCAGAAACTTTGGTTGATTAGTATTCAAACTTTTTTGGTATTTCTTTGTCAATTATTGGGTGTGATTCATTGGCCTCAGTACGCTTGAGCGAGAGCGAGAGCGAGAGCATGGCGAGGCGAGTGAATAGAGGGAGAGACCAAAAACTAAAACCGCGCTGGGCACCATATCGATTGCGATGCAACTGGCCCGTTCCTGTAGGCGAAATTGGGATCGCGCGTGGTGAGAAGCTAATAATCACCACTTAAGCTCTATTTCCATACAATCAATGGGAGCCATCCCATATCCAACGGCCTCCCCTGATCCAGCCTCCCCAGCAAGTGGTCATGCTGATGCCGATTAGTACTCCGTTTGAAAAATGTGAATCTGGCGGAAGGGCTTCTGCGGGGAGCAGAGGAGGTGAGTAGCCATCTTCACTCACAGGCAATGAGACTAGGGGCACTGGGCATGCCACCTCTGTGCTCAGAAGGAGGCTGGGGTGGTCCACCGTGGGAGGGGGTTGGAGTTGTGGGGGGGGCGGGGTGCTCCGCTGGGGTCAACCGTGTGCAGCTCCTCCATGCCAACCTCTGGATCGTTTGTACCCTTTCCGGGGGCAACCCTTGTCCTTCCCTGTCTGCCCCACCGACCACCCATAACCCCCACTGACTGCAGCTGAAGGTTATCGCGCAATTGGCAACCATGGTTAGGTGAGCACTTCACACAACCCAAGTGAATTCCCGTGGGTGGAGGGGGGGGGGGCATGTAACATGGGAGGCATTGCCTAGCAGCACGCTCAGACCACAATGCCTGGACACTGTGCTCAAACACTGCGGGCGGCAACACCACACAGGCAACAGCCGAGATCCGAACACCCAGGGATGGGCCCCAGCACCCAGGTTATTACCATGGCCAGAGGGTAAGTGAGTGCAATGGAGAGGGCACCAGTGCCCGGTCTAGGTAATGTTATGTGCGGGTGTCAGTGGTACAGAGTCTGGGGTCCGGTGAGGGGTGGGGCCCACGCTGCGGCCAGGTGGGGGATCAATGGGGAAATGGAGGGTCCCGGTGTGGAAGATGGTGCTGTTTGACAGTCTAACACCCTCTCTCAATTCCTTACAGGTATTGAACGGTAAGGACCCTATTTTGGGCTCCGCAGAACAGGCCCGAGTTATGCTGCTGGTAGGCTGGGCGGCCAGACGCCGGAGATGGCGGCAACAGCAGCCTCTGCAGAGGCTTGAGGCAGCAGCCCAAGTGCCGGGCCCCGCCCCATACCCTGAGGACCCAGCTGCCTATCAGGCCCAGAGGGGGAGGCCTGTGATCGTCCAGGGTGTACAGGCATTGCTGGTCGTTTGAACAGATGACGGACAGCGTGTGCCGCCGGCGCCTCCGCCTCAACAAGGAGACAGTGCAGCACCTGTAACAAGTCCTTGCGGACTTGGCACCACGTGGAGGAGGAGGACACCCGCTCCCGGTGGCCGTCCAGGTCACCACAACCCTGAACATTTATGCCTCAGGATCATTCCAGGGCTCAAGCAATGATCTGTGTGGCATCTTTAAGACTACAGCCCACAGGTGCATCCGACAGGCCACTCCCTTGACATGGGAGTGTCCCTTTAAGAAAGGTTTTTGTCTTATCACATGGCTTCAATTATGTCATTTTTGTGAGTGGAGCTGAGCTGTGGCTGTGGGCTTTAATTTTGCTTTCAGTTTTTGGCTGCTCTGGACTCAGACAGAGAACAGAAGTGTTTTGGCCTGTCTCTCTATTTTCAATTTAAATATCTGTTCCAGTAAAAATGACCTTGTTGGTGGCTTTACGTTCCGGAAGTGTTTGAACCTGCTGGTGAGACGGGGTCAGAATCTCAGGAAAAGCCAGTCTTAATTAAGTGAGAATGCAGAGTGCTCGTTAACGCCCTTGAAAAGGAGTTTTGGTTTCTGGGATTTTGTTTTTGAATTGGAACAGTTAAGGGGGAATTTATTAAGTGTTATACATGGATTACTGTAGCTGTGAGGTGTCTTTATGTTTGTAATTGACAAAAATTCTTGCTGTGTGTTTATATAAATGGTAACTAAGGTCTTAGAATAAAGCTTATTTTGATTAAAGTGTCTAGGAAGACTGTTCAATCACACCTCAAGTGAAGGCTCTTCTGCTCACCCTAGCCAAATTCAACAGAGTTATAGGTCAGGCGAACTCAATAATATACTTTGGAGTTTCTAAACCCTTAACATAACACATGTTTGCTCCACTTTGAGGTGGTCTGTTTTGCCCTCCACAACCTGGCGCAGCAACGGGGGAACGGGCTGGAAGTGGGGATGAGGAACATGTGGATACCTCCGAGGAGGAGGAGGGCGAGGATGATGAGGAGGTGCCAGCAAGCAGGGGCTAGAGGATGATCCCTGGGAGAAACTGGAGGACCAGTCGGTCACTGCAGAACTGGTGGCAGCTGTGAAGGTGCCGGCAGGCCTGAAGGGCGAGGGACTGCCTCGTACTCGCCCGCTTCACACAGGATGTGGCCTGGTCTGTCAACACTAACCCTTCCCCCACCCGCCCCCATTTCCCACCCTCCCAGGGTCCAGGGTGCTGGGACTATGTCGGCACTGTCAGCTGGTCACTGCGAGTGGAAGGGGGTGTTGATGATAACTCGCTGAGCTGAGTGCTGGTGCTCCTCAATCTATGCCATAGTCTGACTCCTGCCTGTCTGCTGAGTGCTCGCTCACACCCATCACCTGCACGTGGTGTGCCCGGGTGAGGGGGTGGGGGGGGGGGGGGGGGGGGGGGGGGGGTGCCTGGAGAGATGGGCCAAGGGTTCGCAGTTCGGCCCGCATAGTGGAAGAATGCGAGGCAGGCGTCATACTGGTTGTGGTGAAGGGATTTTAATGTTTCACAGATGTCCAACAATGTTGAAGTGCTTCGAAAGGTTGGTCATGAGACATATCAGCTTCATTCTCCCAGAATGCCTTGATCCACTGCAATTTGCGTACCGCCACAACCGGTCCAAAGCAGACGCTATCTCCCTGGGCCCACACTCATGCCTGGAGCATCTTGACAACATGGACTCCTACGTCAGACTCCGATTCATTTTTAAAAAAAAATATTTTTATTAGGGTATTTGCAAGTTTTTATAATAACAATAACAATGCCATGAACATGGTACAATAAACATTTCCCACCCCATCCCAATCTTCATTCCCAATCCCTTTGGAATGCTGCTTCTGCTGACAGTTTAATTTTCCCAGAGAAAGTCGACGAACGGCTGCCACCTCCGGGTGAACCCTAACATTGACCCTCTTAAGGCGAACTTTATTTTCTCAAGACTGAGAAACCCAGCCATGTCACTAATCCAGGTCTCTACACTCGGGGGCTTTGAGTCCGTCCACATTAATAAGATCCGTCTCCGGGCTACCAGGGAGGCAAAGGCCAAGGCGTCGGCCTCTTTCACCCCCTGAACTCCCGGCTCTTCCGACACTCCAAAGATCGCCACCTGGACTCGGCACTACCCGTGCAGACTCCTATTCATTGACTACAGTTCTGTCTTCAATACCAGAATCCCAGCCAAGCTCGTAACAAAACTCCAAAACCTGGGAATTGGCTCTTCCTTCTGCAACTGGATCCTTGACTTCCTGACCCATAGACCACAATTAGAAAGGATAAACAAAGGGCAGCACGGTGGCGCAGTGGTTAGCACAACTGCCTCACGGCGCTGAGGTCCCAGGTTCGATCTCGGCTCTGGTTCACTGTCCGTGTGGAGTTTGCACATTCTCCCTGTGTTTCCATGGGTTTCACCTCCATAACCCAAAAATGTGCACGGTAGGTGGATTGGTCACACTAAATTGCCCCTTAATTGCAAACAATGAATTGGGTACTCTAACTTTATAGAAAAAAAGAAAGGATAAATAAAACACTAGTCCTCAATATCAGGGCCCCGCAAGGCTGTGAACTTAGCCCCCGACTATACTACCTATACACACATAGCTGTGTGGCAAAATTTGGCTCCAACTCCATCTACAAGTTTGCTGATGACATGACCGTGGTGGGTCATGTCTCGAACGACGATGAGACAGAGTTCAGGAGGGAGATAGAGAACCTAGTGACATGGTGTAATGACAACAATCTCTCCCTCAACAACATCAGCAAAACTAAGGAGCTGGTCATTGACTTCAGGAAGCGAAGTATCGTACACACCCCTGTCTGCATCAATGGTGTCAAGGTGGAGATGGTTGACAGTTTCAAATTCCTAGATGTACACATCACCAACAATCTATCATGGTCCACCCACGTCAACGCTCCTACCAAGAAAGCACAACAGCGCCTATACTGCCTCAGGAAACTAAGGAAACTTGGCATGTCCACATTGACTCTTACCAATTTTCACAGATGCACTATTAAAAGCATCCTATCTGGCTGCATCACAGCCTGGTATGGCAACTGCTCGGTCCAAGACCGTAAGAAAATACAGAGTCGTGAATACAGCCCAGTCCATCACACAAACCCGCCTCCCATCCAATGACTCTGTCTACACCTCCTGCTGCCTTGGGAAAGCGGGCAGCATAGTCAAAGACTCCTCCCATGTAGGTTATTCTCTCTTCCAACTTATTCCATCGGGCAGGAGATACAAAAATCTAAGAACACGCAGTAACAGTTTCAAAAACAGCTTCATCCCCGCTGTTACCAGATTCCTGAATTACCCTCTTATGAACTGATCTGATCTTTTCACACATCGTCTCTACTGAGTAGTTCTACCCTCCGTAAGCGTCACCTGATGTCTATGTTTAGATTGTGTATCTATCCTATGTTCTCTGTTCTATGTATGAAACGATCTGCCTGGACTGTACACAATACTTTTCACTGTACCTCGGTACATGCGACAATAAACCAAAATCCAAATCCAATGCTCTGCTCTCCCACCACACCGTCATCCTCCTAACCCCCCCCCCCTCCCCCCACCTCCCCCTCCCCCAGTGGCCTCAGAGATCCTTCCTTGCTCTACCACTGCGTCTAGGTATGTCCCCAGAATGCAAATCAGAGGAGGAGTCAGCCACATCCCTTAGCCTTCAATGCCCCTGGCGGGCATCCTTTGGGGGCTCTGGGGCTGAAGGGCCCTGGAGCTATGGACGGCAGCACATGCACAGCAGTGCCATCATGTCCCATGTGCTGACTGCGAGACGCGGCGTAAACAGAGGGGGGAACTCAGGAGCACTGGGAGCCACCATTCCCACTCCATGGGATGGGTCCACGGGTTGGCACCCAGCACCCCTCCTCCCTGTCGGTGCCCATAGGGCCCTGGGGTTCACTCCGAGCCCAGTCTGCCCCTGCATCATCTGGCTGTGCCAGCCCTGGCGGCTCCACAATATCTGAACCATGGTGTCGACACCCTCGGCGATGCTCCTCAATGATTGGAATATGCTCTACAACGCCTCGGCAATGCCCACATGTGACTGGGACAAGCTCCACATTGCCTTGGCCATTCCTATCTGAAAGCAGACATGTCCTACAGTGCCTCATCAAGGTCACGTCCCCCGTCGAGTCGGACAGTCTACCGAGACCCTCAACCATGGCCGTCACCGACTGTGCGACAACTTGGACACCTTCACTAATGCTGCTGACGTTGTGCACCTGGCTCTCCACTGGGATCACCACCCTAGAAGTATTGACCTTGGTGCCTCACGTTGCCGGCGACATCTCCTGCACCGGGAACCTCAGGGACTCCTCCAAGCGGCTATGGACCTGCTGGAGCATCGCTGATGGCTCCCTCTGAATGTTCCCGATGCTCCCGAATGCCTTCATCAGCTCTAGGATAGCCTGGTCCATAGGCTCAGCATCTGGCTGGGACCCAGCTGGGACCTGGGATCCAGCAGACCTCCGACTGCTGGCTCGCCTGGGCGTTACTGCCACCACCTGATGTGCATCAGCAACTGTGTGGTGCTCACTAGAATGTGCCCCAGAAGCCTGTCCACTATTGTTGCCCACCGAGGTGTGTGTCTCTGCATTGGTGGAGGGTGGGGATGACAGCTGTGACGCATCGATGGTGGCATCTTCTGAGCTCTCCTCCGAGATGGTCTCTTGGGGGGCAGGGTGGGGGACGACCCCGGATGGGCTGGCGTCGTCGGCTGGAGGACCTGCAGGAGAATGAACACATGATCAGTGGGTGGGATGCCTGATTCAGGATGGCAATAACAACTCGCGTGTGGCAGTCCGCCTGGGTGGGGCCCGGCGGACCCTCACCTCTGCGGCACGCGCTGACCTCCACGTTGGTGACCGCTCTGACCCCAGCCACCCTCGTAACCTCCAGGGCTCGTTCCTTGAAGGTTGTGAGGATTCTAATGTCCGGCACGCCGCCGCCAGTCTGGTCCCTCTCCCGGCAATTGTGTGACAGCTTCTACTGCAGAGGAACAGAGAGGGCATCATTAGCCACACACATGGTTCAGCGTGGGGTGGGGTTTTGGGGAGGGCTGTGGTTGGGGAGGGGTTGGTGTGGGGGGGGGAGAATGTTTTGTGGAGGGGTTCGGGGACGTAGCATAGGCGGGCCAGGGCACAGTGCTGAGCTGAGGAGGAGGCGGTGCCAGGTACTGGCCTGTGGAGGTTGGGCGATGCCAACTCACCTGTGAGGCCTGGTGTAGGCCATCGGCCTTCTTACTGCACTGGAGGCAGGCCCTCCTGATCAAGTTTCCCGAGCTGACGGTCACTGCCACTTAATCCCAGGCGGCACTGGCTGTCTGTGGCTTACCCTCCGGGTCCATCAGGGGGAACAGGACATCCCTCCCGGCCTCGACTGCAACTAGCATCTGTCATAATATACACACAAGTATATGATGGAGTGCAGACGGACATTGATTGACACACAGGATGACCAATGAACACACAGAACACAGCAGCCAATCACCAGACAGGACACAACCACTATAAAGCCAGAGGGCACCAGTTTTCCCGCTCTCTCGGGATCCAGCCTCTGAGACAGTCAGAGCTCGTGAGCAGCAACTAGTCTGGTCAGGTTAGCCTCAGGTCTCCAGTCAAGTCAGCATAGTGTCAACCAGCGCCAGCCCTAGGGTTGCTGGCGCCCCGGGCAAGCTGAACTTTGGCGCCCTTCGGGGGGGGGGGCCGGGGGGGGGGCGCGGGGGGGGGCGCGGGGGGGAGGTGGGGGGGGGCGGGGCCGGGGGGGGGGGGTGGGGGGCGGGGCCGGGGGGGCGGAGGGGGCCCGAGGGGGGGGGGGGGCGGAGTGAGCCCGAGGGGGGGGGGCCGGAGTGAGCCCTGGGGGGGGGGGCGGAGTGACTACCGGCGAGCCTGGATCCATCCGCCATGTTTGTGCAGGGCGGCCTGAGGGAGGGCGGCCACCGCGCATGCGCTGGTTGGCACCGGCCCAACTGCGCATGCGCGGGACCCGAGTCTTTTACGCGGCGCCCCTAGCACATGGCGCCCCGGGAAACTGCCCGAGTTGCCGGTACCTTGAGCCGGCCCTGGTGTCAACCCACAGTTAAGTATGTAATATAGTTAGATGTTAAATAAAATCGTGTTGCATCTCATCAAGTGTTGGAAGCCTGTCTCTCTCTACACTGCATCAAACGCAGTCCACATGGACCCAGCCTGCCCAACACATCAGCATCCTCTCCAGGTCTGTATCCCTGAATCGTGGGGCCGGTTGTTCTGGTGCCATTACTGCGAGCTGGCTGGGGTTGGCTGAGCAAGTGCAGTTTAAGGGCTGTTCGGCCTTGTTAGTGTTGGGCTGGAGCGTTGTCCTGGTGAATCGACTGGTAAGTCTTCATTTGGGGCGTGAGCCTGTGGGGCCTCCTTAAGAGGACCAATTAACGTTGTGTTGCGGTGATGGTCTCGCCGGGCCCAGCACCGGGTAGCTCGCGGCAGTTCCCACTCGCTACCGCACTTAGAAACATTTTGGAAGAACCTTTACATGCCTTCTGAAATCCAGAAGGACAGTGTTCTGAGTGAGCATTCCTCCTTAACATCGGGGTCCAAAGTTTAATTTCTAGCATGTCTACTTGGAACAGATGCAGGACAGGCCCTGACATCTTCCCTTTCCTTGATGTCCACGATGTGCTTCGAACATAGGCATTTCCAGACAGACACAGAGAGGGCTGATTAGCCCTGTGTGTTTCTGAGCTATGAAGTTTCAGATTTAGAGGAAAACCAGCTGCTAAGCAGAGCTTTGCTTGTTTGGTCTGCTTCTGACCCATCTCAGCTAGAAGCCAGCCTGGGAGGGATAAATGTACAAAGAACAAAAGGCAGTTGACAGTAGGCTGAGGTCAGAGACCTTGCAGCTCAGCGCTGGCCTGGCTACAGAGGATTAACCCATGTGTCTGTCATAGCAGAGGCCACCCAATGACTGTATGAAGGACAGAGGACCAGTCATTTTTGGAATGCAGCCAACACTTCAACCTGTCACCACATCTAGCCTGTACTTAAGTTGATGGAAATGACTTGAACCCTTGGTGGGTTTAAAATGGAAAGTTAAGCATGTGGGCCAAGTGCCAAGTTGGAGTTGGCTGTAGGTCCCCTGACTTTTTTGTTTGCCTAGGCTAGTTTCCAAACTTTAAAAAAATCACAAAGCCCTTCTCAGAGTCACTGGGATATCGGTCTGAGAAATCCTGCTCTGTAATCTCACCACATTACTGCCCACTATTCCTTTGGGCGTTTCAGTGTGAGGCCTGCAGTGTCTCCTTGTTATAGTTGATCCAGCCATTTGGGTGTGTGTGAGAGTGAGTGTATATGTGAGAGAGTGTGTGTTTGTGTCTGAGAGAGAGTGTTTGAAAGGGTGTGAATGCGTGTGAGAGAGCATGTTTGAGCGTGTGAGAGAGAGAGTAAGTGTGTGTGTGAGAGAGAGAGTAAGTGTGTGTGTGTGAGAGAGAGAGTGTATGTGCATATGTGTGAGAGAGTGTGTGTGTGACAAAGAGAGTGAGTGTGCGCATGTGAGAGAGTTGTGTGTGTGAGAGAACGAGGGTGTGTGCGTGTTTGTGTGAGAGAGAGTGTGTGTGTGTGAGAAAACGAGTGAGTGTGTGAGAGAGAGTGAGTGTGAGTGTGAAAGGGAGAGTGAGAATGTGTGTGAGAGAGAGTGAATGTGCGTGGGAGAGACCATGGGCTGGATTCTCCGCCGGGGGGATGCTCCATTTTGCCGGCAACCCGGGGGTTTCCCGGTGTGGGGCTACCCCACAATGGGAAACCCCATTGACCGGCCAGCGTAATGGAGCATCCTGCTGGCCCGCTGAACCAGAAATCTGGCGCGATGGGGCGGAGAATCCAGTCCCATGAGTGAGTGAGTGTGTGAGAGAGAGAGAGTGAGTGACTATGTGTGTTTGAGTGTGAGAGAGTGAGTGAGTGTGTGAGAGAGAGAGTGACTATGTGTGCATGAGAGTGAGAGAGTGAGTGAGTGTGTGAGAGAGAGTGTGCGTGTGAGAGAGTGGGTGAGTATGTGTGTGTAAGAAAGAGTGCGCGTGTGTGGGAGAGAGCGTGAGTGAGTATGTGTGTGAGAGAGAGTGAGTGTGGGAGAGAGAGTAAGTGAGAATGTGTGTGAGAGAGTAATGTGTGTGTGATGTGATCGCAGCTGCTGCAGGTCGCGTTGCGGGCCGGGCAGTGCAGCCGTGGTTGCTGGGGCTGTCCACAAAAATGGCACACTGGGGCTGCGTAGTGGGTGGGTGGCCGCGCGATGCAGGCCTGGGGCAGTCGCTGGTCGGGGGCCCAGGATGGGGTCGCTTGGTCCATGGGGAACGAGGTGAGGCTGCGGAACGAGACCTCCATGGTGGTAGCCAATTCTACTGTGTCCTCTATGTTCTGGGCCCCTTTTTTGAATAACCACTGGCGCACAAAGTTCGACCTGAGCCCTGCCACGTACCCATCTCGGACAGTGAGCTCCATACGCTGTTCGGCTGATACAGCTTGATCAGTACAGTTCCGAGCTAAAGCTTTTAAATCCTGCAGGAATTCATCCAACGACTCCGCGGGGCGCTGGCGGCGGGTCGTAAAAATGTGGCGCGCGTAGACCTCATTGATGGGCCTCACGTACATTCGATCTAGCATGGCTAGGGCCTCCGTATACGAGGTAGTACTGTTAAGTTGAGTAGAGATACGGTGGCTCACCCTTGCGTGCAGTAGGCTGAGTTTCTGCTCCTCTGTAGTTTCGGATGTGCTTGATTCAGCCAGGTAGGCCTTGAAACATCTGAGCCAGTGTAGAAAGATTTCCTTCGCCTCTGCAGCCTGCGGGTCGAGTTCTAGTCGATCAGGTTTGAGGGCTGATTCCACAGTCGTTTTCTTCAAGTTTCCTAAGACTATTAACTTGATGTGACCATCAATTCACAAGACACGAGATTGGAAGTGAACAGTGGTTTTAATAGTCTTACAACAGAGCCTGCCTGCGACGGGATGAACTGGCAGCAGGCTCACAACTGTTGATCTTTATACTTCCGGTTAGTGGGAGGAGCCATGGGCGGAGCCAAGGGTGGAGCCCAGTACAAACTCCTCATCTCCCCCTATGGGCAGAGCTGCGCAACTGCTCATATACCGAGCTTACAGAGGCACAACACATATAATACAACACAGTGTGAATTACTAGGATTAGAATTCACCACAGTGTGTGAGAGAGAGCATGTAGGAGAGACTGACTGAATATGTGTGTATGTGAGAGAAAGTGAATATATGTGTGAGAGAGTGTGTATGTGAGAGAATGAGTGAGTGAGTATGTGTGTGAGAGAGAGTGTGTGACTGTGTGTGAGAGTGTGTGACTGTGTGTGAGAGAGTGTGTGTGACTGTGTGAGAGAGTGAGTGAATGAGTATGTGTGTGAGAGCGTGTAACTGTGTGTGAGAGAGAGTGAGTATGTGTGTGAGAGAGAGTGTGTGACTGTGTGTGAGAGTGTGTGACTGTGTGTGAGAGAGTGTGTGTGACTGTGTGTGAGAGAGTGAGTGAATGAGTATGTGTGTGAGAGCGTGTAACTGTGTGTGAGAGAGAGTGAGTATGTGTGTGAGAGAGTGTGTGAGAGAGTGTGTATGTGAGAGAGTGAGTGAGTATGTGTGAGAGAGAGTGTGTGTGTGAGAGAGTGTGTATGTGAGAGAGTGAGTGAGTATGTGTGTGAGAGAGAGTGTGACTGTGTGTGAGAGAGTGCGTGAGTATGTGTGAGAGAGAGTGTGTGACTGTGTGAGAGATGAGTGAATGAGTATGTGTGTGAGAGTGTGTGACTGTGTGAGAGAGTGTGTGACTGTGTGTGAGAGAGAGTGTGACTGTGTGGGTGTGAGAATGAGTGAATGAGTATGTGTGTGAGAGAGTGTGTGACTGTGTGTGAGAGAGAGTGTGACTGTGTGTGTGTGTGAGAATGAGTGAATGAGTATGTGTGTGAGAGAGAGTGTGTGACTGTGTGTGAGAGAGAGTGTGACTGTGTGTGAGAGAGAGTGTGTGACTGTGTGAGAGAGAGTGTGTGACTATGTGTGAGAGAGTGTGTGACTGTGTGTGAGAGAGAGTGTGTGACTGTGTGTGTGAGAATGAGTGAATGAGTATGTGTGTGAGAGAGTGTGTGACTGTGTGAGAGAGAGTGTGACTGTGTGTGTGTGTGAGAATGAGTGAATGAGTATGTGTGTGAGAGAGAGTGTGTGACTGTGTGAGAGTGTGACTGTGTGTGAGAGAGAGTGTGTGACTGTGTGTGAGACAGTGTGTGACTGTGTGTGAGAGAGTGTGTGACTGTGTGTGAGAGAGAGTGTGTGACTGTGTGTGAGAGAGAGTGTGTGACTGTGTGTGAGAGTGAGTGAATGAGTATGTGTGAGAGAGTGTGTGACTGTGTGTGAGAGAGTGAGCAAATGAGTATGTGTGAGAGAGAGAGTGTGTGTGACTGTATTGTGTGTGAGAGAGAGTGTGTGACTGTGTGAGAGAGTGTGTGACTGTATGTGTGTGAGAGAGAGTGTGTGACTGTGTGAGAGAGCATGTGACTGTATGTGTGTGAGGGAGAGTGTGTGACTGTGTGAGAGAGTGTGTGACTGTATGTGTGTGAGAGAGAGTGTGTGACTGTGTGAGAGAGTGTGTGACTGTATGTGTGTGAGAGAGAGAGAGTGTGTGACTGTGTGTGAGAGAGTGAGTGAATGAGTATGTGTGTGTGAGAGAGAGTGTGTGACTGTATGTGTGTGAGAGAGAGTGTGTGACTGTGTGAGAGAGTGTGTGACTGTATGTGTGTGAGAGAGAGAGAGTGTGTGACTGTGTGTGAGAGAGTGAGTGAATGAGTATGTGTGTGTGAGAGAGTGTGTGTGACTGTATGTGTGTGAGAGAGAGTGTGTGACTGTGTGAGAGAGTGTGTGACTGTATGTGTGTGAGAGAGAGTGTGTGACTGTGTGAGAGAGTGTGTGACTGTATGTGTGTGAGATAGTGAGTATGTGTCTGAGACAGAGTGGATCTAATGTGGCCCAGCCGGTTGGGATACACGCGTGGTGGCTGCGGACTCAGTCCACGGCCGCCCTGGTTGGGGCCAGCTGATTGGAGGGCAGGGCCAGCTTATAAGTGGGCGGTAAATGCTTGTGCGGGAGTTGTGCGTCGGGCGCACGGCCGATCGGTGGGTCTCTTTTTGGGGTCCAGCTCCGTGGTCCATGTCCGCCATGGAGAACGTCGTGGCCGCCGCCGAGCGCATGCGTGGCCTTCGAACCGGAAGTGCGGGGGTCCGAATCCACAGCAAAAGCTGCTAGATCTACTCCGGGTCCCTGCTAGCCCCCTGCAGGACTAGGAATTTGTGAGTGAGTGAGTGAACGAATGAGTGAGTGAGTGAGTGTGAAAGGTGTGGGAGAGAGCGTGAATGAGGAAGTATCTGTATTTGAGAGTGCGTGTATGTGGGAGAGATAGTGAATGAGTATGTGTGTGAGAGTGTGCATGTCACTGTGTGTGAGAGAAATCGTGCGAGAAAGAGCGAGTGTGTTGTGGTGAATTATATGTCTCGTAATTCACACTGTATTGCCTTACATGTATTGCGTCCTTGTGGGCTCTGTATACGAGCCGTTGCACGGCTCTGCCCATAGGGGGAGATGAGGAGTTTGTACTGGGCTCCACCCTTGGCTCCGCCCATTGCCCCGCCTATGGCTCCTCCCACTAACCGGAAGTATAAAGCACTGCAGTCGTAAGCCTGCTCTCAGTTCCTCTCGTTGCAGGCAGGCTCAGTTGTAAGACTATTAAAACTACTGTTTACTTCCAATCACGTGTCTTGTGAATTGATGGTCTCATCAATTTAATAGTCTTAGAAAACTTGAAGAAAACTACTATGGAATCAGCCCTCAAACCTGACCGACTAGAACTCAACCCGCAGGCTGCAGAGGCGAAAGAAATCTTTCTACACTGGCTCAGGTGTTTCAAGGCCTACCTGGCTGAATCAAGCACTTCAGAAAATACGAAGGAGCAGAAACTCAGCCTACTTCACGCAAGGGTGAGCCACCGTATCTCTACGCAACTTAACTGTACTACCTCGTATATGGAGGCCCTGGCCATGCTCGACCGAATATACGTGCGGTCCATCAACGAGGTCTACGCGCGCCACATTTTTACGACCCGCCGCCAGCGCCCCGCGGGGTCACTGGAAGACTTTCTGCGAGATTTAAAAGCCCTAGCTCGGGACTGCAATTATCAGGCTGCAACAGCCGCCCAGCGTATGGAACTCGCTGACCGTGATGTAAACGTGGCAGGGCTCAGGTCCAACTATGTGCGCCAACGGTTGCTTGAGAAAGGGGCCCAGAACTTGGAGGACACTGTAGAGTTAGCTGCAACCATGGAGGTTGCGTTCCGCAGCCTCACCTCGTTCCCCGCGGACCAAGCGACCCCAGCATGGGCCCCCGACCAGTGACTGCCCCAGGCCTGCGCCGCGCGGCCACCCACCCACTATGCAGCACCAGCGTGCCATTTTTGTGGGCAGCCCCAACACCCACGGCAGCACTGCCTGGCCCGCAACGCGACCTTCAGCAGCTGCGGTCGCAAAGGACACTTTGCCCGGGTATGCCTAGCGAAGAAAACTCCTACTCCAAACTCTCCCGCAGCCCAGAGCACTCGCTTCCCAAACTCACAGGCCCGCTGGCCCCGTAATGCTGCAGCCTGTATGCCGACCCTGCCCCCACCCGACATGTGCGACTCATGGGGGCCGCCATCTTAGTCGCCATCTTCCTCGCTGCCCGCCACGTGCGATCCACGGGGGAGGCCATCTTGGGCTCCATACCCTCCAACCTCTGAAACTCATCTCGAAGACTATGACCTCAGCGGACAGTCATCACGGGGCCACTCCAGCACAGCTGATCGAGCCGCCGACCGCCCGCAACTCAGCGTGGTCACGTTGGACCAGTCGCGTCCGAAACACCTCCGCAACTCTATGATGACCGTTAAAATCAACGGGTACAGGACACCGTGCCTCTTCGACTCCGGGAGCACCGAGAGCTTCGTACACCCAGAACTGGTAAGACACTGTTCGCTCTCTATCTTCCCTGCATGGCAAACTATCTCCCTCGCCTCGGGCTCACACTCTGTTCACATTCAAGGGCGCGCCGTCGCGATCCTAACGATTCAGGGCGCCAGCTACTCGAACTTCCAGCTGTACGTACTCCCCAAACTCTGCACCCCACTCTTAATGGTACTCGACTTCCAGTGTAATCTCAAAAGCCTCACACTCAGCTTCGACGGACCCCTACCTCCACTCACTATCTGTAGACTAGCGACGCTAGAAATCGACCCCCCTCCACTCTATGCTAACCTTATTCCGGACTGCAAACCCGTAGCCACTCGCAGCAGGCGGTATAGTCTGCAGGAAAGGGTGTTTATCAGAACCGAGGTCCAGAGGCTCCTACGTGAGGGGGTCATAGAGGCCAGTAACAGCCCCTGGAGAGTTCAGGTGGTGGTCGTCAAGACCGGGGAAAAATTCTGAATGGTAGGGGACTATAGCCAAACCATTAACCGGTTCACGCTCCTCGATGCGTACTCCCTCCCCAGGATTGCAGACATGGTGAATCAGATCTCCCAGTACTGCATCTTCTCCACGGTGGATCTGAAGTCTGCATACCACCAGCTCCCAATCCGCCCGGAGGACCGCCACTACATGGCATTCGAGGCTGATGGCCGCCTCTTCCACTTCCTCCGGGTTCCCTTTGGCGTCACGAATGGGGTCTCGGTGTTCCAACGGGCAATGGACCGAATGGTGGACCAGTACGGGCTGCGGGCCACGTTTCCGTACTTGGATAACTTCACCATCTGCGGCCATGACCAGCAGGACCACGACGCCAACCTCCATCGATTTCTCCAAACCGCCCAGAAACGTAACTTCACGTATAACACAGTGAAATGTGTTTTCCGCACAACTAGGCTAGCCATCCTCGGCTATGTCATGGAAAACGGAGTCCTGGGCCCCGACCTGGACCGTATGCGCCCCCTCTTACAACTCGCTCTCCCTCATTGTCCTAGGGCCCTCAAGAGGTGCTTGGGATTCTTCTCGTATTATGCCCAGTGGGTCCCTCAGTATGCGGACAAAGCCCGCCCACTATTTAAGGCCACAATCTTTCCTCTGTCAGCTGAGGCTCGCCAGGCCTTCAACTGCATCAAGGAGGACATCGCCAAAGCTGCCATGCGGGCGGTGGATGAATCCGTCCCCTTCCAGGTGGAAAGCGACGTCTCAGCGGTCGCTCTCACCGTCACTCTAAACCAGGCAGGGAGACTAGTTGCCTTCTTCCCACGAACTTTCTCCGCTTCGGAACTTCGACACTCCTCGGTCGAAAAAGAAGCACAAGCCATTGTGGAGGCTATACGTCACTGGAGGCACTACCTCGCAGGTACGAGGTTCACCCTCATCACCGACCAAAGATCGGTTGCCTTCATGTTTGACAATTCACAAAGGGGCAAAATTAAAAATGATAAAATCCTGCGGTGGAGGATCGAACACTCCACCTACAATTATGATATTATGTATAGACTGGGGAAGCTCAACGAGCCCCCAGATGCCCTGTCCCGCGGCACATGCGCCAGCGCGCAAGACGACCGTCTGAAAGCTATCCACAATGACCTCTGCCACCCGGGGGTCACCCGGCTCGCCCACTACGTCAAAGTCTGAAATCTGCCTTTCTCCACCGAGGAGGTAAAAGCCATCACCAGGGATTGCCCAATCTGTGCGGAGTGCAAACCGCACTTCTATAGACCAGACAAGGCCCACCTGGTAAAGGCTTCCCGGCCCTTTGAACACCTGAGCATTGATTTCAAAGGGTCACTCCCCTCGACCAATCGAAATGTGTACTTTCTGAACGTCATTGATGAGTTCTCCCGCTTCCCCTTTGCCATCCCGTGCCCCGATATGACCTCCAACACAGTCATCAGAATCCTGCACAGTATCTTCACCCTGTTCGGTTTCCCCAGCTACGTACACAGCGACAGGGGTTCGTCCTTTATGAGCGACGAGCTGCGTCAGTACCTGCTCGACAAGGGCATCGCCTCGAGCAGGACTACCAGCTACAACCCCAGGGGGAACGGACAGGTGGAGAGGGAGAACGCGACGGTCTGGAAGACCGTCCTACTGACCCTCCGGTCCAGGAATCTCCCGACCTCCCATTGGCAGGAGGTCCTCCCCGACGCGCTCCATGCAATTAGGTCCCTCCTGTGCACTGCCACCAACCAGACCCCTCACGAACGACTATTTGTTTTTTCTAGGGGCACTACCACGGGGGTTTCGCTCCCAGCTTGGTTGAAGACACTGAGCCCGGTTCTCCTCCGGAAGCGCGTCCGGGCACACAAAACTGATCCACTCGTAGAAAGAGTGCTCCTACTCCACTCGAACCCCCAATATGCTTTCATCGAATACCCTGACGGCCGTCAGGACACTGTTTCCCTCCGGGACCTGGCGCCTGCAGGATCCAACTCCACCACCACTACCGCCGAGGTACCCCTCACCACCCCACCCAACCCTCCGTGCCCTGCGCCCCCGCACCTATAGGTTCACCGCCCATGATCCGTGCCCCCGCACCTATAGGTTTCCTGCGCTCCCCGTCGCCCGTCGCACCAGTCGGGTCCGAAGCTCGGACCGAATCACCCCCGGAGTCCACCATCGTATCTTCGCCGACCGCCCCCACCAGCCACACGAATAGGCTGCAACCCCGGTGCTCCGTCGATCCCAAAGGACGACTCGGCCACCGGACCGGCTCAATTTGTAGACCCATCACCCCTGCCGGACTTGATTTTTTTTTTACAGGGGGTGAATGTGGTGAATTATATACCTTGTAATTCACACTGCCTTACATGTATTGTGTCCTTGTGGGCTCTGTATGTGAGCCGTTGCGTGGCACTGCCCATAGGGGGAGATGAGGAGTTTGTACTGGGCTCCACCCTTGGCTCTGCCCATGGCTCCGCCCATGGCTCCTCCCACTAACCGGAAGTATAAAGCACTGCAGTTGTAAGCCTGCTCTCAGTTCCTCTCATCGCAGGCAGGCTCAGTTGTAAGACTATTAAAACCACTGTTTACTTCCAATCACGTGTCTTGTGAATTGATGGTCTCATCATGTGTGTGAGAGAGTGAGTGTGTATGTGTGAGAGAGAGTGAGTGTGTGAGAGTGTATGTGAAAGAGTGAGTGAGTGAGCGTGCGTGAGAGAAAGAGAGTGAGTGTGTGTGAGTGTGTGTGAGAGAGTGTGAGTATCTGTGTGAGAGAGTGAGTGTGTGTGAGAGAGTGTATGTGTGTGGGAGAGAGTGTGTGACTGTGTTGGAGTGAGTGTGTGAGAGTGTGTATGTGAGAGAGGGAGAATGAGTATGTGTGTGTATGTGTGTGTGTTAGCTTTGTATTTCTGTCTGTGGATGCATGTCTGTGAATCTCTCTGTCTCTGAACAGATATGAATATTTAAATTTTTTTTTAGAGTACCGAATTATTTTTTTTCCCAATTAAGGGGCAATTTAGTGTGGTCAATCCACCTAACCAGCACATCTTTGGGTTGTGGAGGTGAAACCAGATATGAATATTTGTGTATCTCATAGCACCTAAAAAAACCCCAATAGCAGCAGAAAGATGGAGGAACAGATTGGACGGCAGATCTTGGAAAGGTGCAGAAGTAACAGAGTTGTCGTCAAAGATGACTTCAACTTCCCTAATATTGACTGGAACCTCCTTAGTGCAAATGGTTTAGATTGAGCAGGTGTTGTCAGGTGTGTGCAGGAAGGATTCCTGACTCAATATGTAGATAGGCCAACTAGGGGGGAGGCCATTTTGGATTTGGTGCTTGGCAACGAACCAGGGCAGGTGTCAGATGTTTTTTTTTAATAAACATTTTATTGAGGTATTTTTGGTATAGTAACAACAACAAAATAAACAATATACATGAAACCATAAACATAGTGCAAAAGCCATTTACCTCTCGCACAGGTCCCACCCTTATTAACCCCCTACTCTAATTTAAACTCCCCCGCCCCCGTCTGCTGATGATTAATTTCCCGCAAAGAAGTCGACGGACGGTTGCCACCTCCAGGTGAACCCTAACAGTGACCCTCTCATGGCGAACTTGATTTTCTCCAAACAGAGAAAGCTAGCCATGTCCGGTAGCCAGGTCTCCGACTTCGGGGGCTTTGAGTCCCTCCATGCTAATAGTATCCATCTCCGGGCTGCCTGGGAAGCAAAGGCCAGAACGTCTGCCTCTTTCTCCTCCTGGATTCCCGGGCCTTCCGACAACCCGAAAATCGCCACCTCTGGACTCAGCGCCACCCTTGTTTTTAACACCATGGAGATGACATCTGCAAACCCCTGGCCAAAATCCCCGAAGCTTCAGACATGTGCAAAACATGTGGACATTGTTCGCCGGTCCTCCCGCACATTTTGCGCACCTGTCCTCAACCCCAAAGAATCTGCTCATCCGGGCCACTGCCATGTGAGCCCGGTGAACAACCTTAAATTGTATCAGGCTGAGCCTGGCACATGTTGCGGACACGCTGACTCTACTCAACGCGTCCGCCCATAAACCATCCTCTATCTCACCTCCCAGCTCCTCCTCCTACTTGCGCTTCAGCTCCTCATTCTACGTCTCCTCCAACCCCATAAGCTCCTTATGATATCCGAGACGCTCCCTTCTCCTACCCACCCTCTGGAAACTACCCTGTCCTAATCCCCCTTAGTGGTACGAGCGGGATAAACATATCCCCCATCCTCCCAATCCCTGCTCTCCGCCATAACCGGAACCCTCCATCCATACTCCCCGGGGAAAATCGGTGATTATCACAAATTGGGGCCCAGACCGATGCTCCCACTGCCGCCTCCACTGACCCCAAACTCTCAGGACCACCACCACCACTGGACTGGTGGAGTACCGTGCCGGCGGGAACGGCAGAGGCGCAGTTACCAACGCCCCCAAACTGGTGCCCTTACATGAAGCTGCCTCCATACGCACCCATGCCGACCCCTCCCTCACCACCCGCTTCCTGATCATGGCTATCTTAGCCGCCCAGTAATAGTTGCTAAAATGTGGTAGTGCAGCCCGCCCACTCCTGACATTACCTTCCTTACTCATGGGGTCTTGCCCGCCCAGACGAAGCCTTTGATCAATCTGTTGACCCGCTTAAAAATGGACCGCGGCCTGATCCAATTCAAGGTCGTCCACCGGGCCCACATGACAGTGGCCCGGATGAGTAAATTCTTTGGACTGGAGGACAGGTGAGCCAGATGTGCGGGAGGACCAGCAAACCATGTCTACATGTTCTGGGCATGTCCAAAACTCAGGCGGTACTGGCAGAGATTCGCGGACGTTATGTCCCGGGTACTGAAAACAAGGGTGGTTATGAGTCCGGAGATGGCAATTTTTGGGGTTTCGGAGGACCCCGAGGTCCAGGAGGAGAGAGAGGCTGACTTTCTGGCCTTTGCTTCCCTGGTAGCCCAACGACAAGTAGAGGGACTCAAAGCCCCCGAAGTCAGAGGCCTGGCTCGTGGACATGGTGAGCTTCCTCGGTCCGGAGAAAATTAAGTTCGCTCTGAGAGGGTCACTGTCAGGGTTCGCCCGGAGGTGTCGACCATTGATCGACTTCTTCGTGGAAAATTAATTATCAGTAGAGGGGGGGGGGGGGGGGGGGGGGGGGGGGGGGGGGAGAGCGGGGGGCGGGGGGGGGAGGGTGTTAGGGAAACGTAGATTAGGGGGTTAGTTAGGCTGGTCCTCGTGGGAAGGGAGCTGGTTTTTGCACTATGTTGATTGTTCTTTGCACACTGTTCCATACTGTTGCTGTTTACTATGAAAAAGATGGACCGTGGAATAGAGATGGGGAGACACTGAAATACAAATAGGAATCTCGGGAGGACCATCATCTTCATCATTTGCGCCCTCCCAGCCAGAGACAACGGAAGCGCGTCCCATCTCCGAAAGTGGTCCTTCATTTGGTCCACCAGCCGGGCCAGTTTCAATTTATGCAGCCGGTCCCATTCCCGCACCAATTGGATGCCTCGGTACCTAAAGCTTCCCTCTGCTAACCTAAACCTAGGGGCTGGTTTAGCACTCTGGGCTAAATCGCTGGCTTTTAAAGCAGACCAAGGCAGGCCAGAAGCACGGTTCCTGTACCAGCCTCCCCGAACAGGCGCCGGAATGTGGCAACTAGGGGCTTTTCACAGTAACTTCATTGAAGCCTACTCGTGACAATAAGCGATTTTCATTTTCATTTTTCAAACGGCAGCTCTCCCAGTCGCCTCTCCTGTCCCCTCGCCTGGACCGCAAACATCTCACTCTTTCCCATATTAAGCTTATCCCCCGAAAACCGGCCAAATTCTCCGAGAGTCCTCATGATTTCTTCCATCCCCTCTATTGGGTCCGAAACGTACAGAAGCTGGTCATCCGCATAGAGCGAAACCCTGTGCTCCACCCACACCCTGCCCCCGACCAGTCCTCTCCAGCCCCTCGAGGCTCTCAGAGCAATTGCCAAATGCGCAAACAACAGTGGGGAGAGGGAGCATTCCTGTGTTGTCCGCACGTGTAGTTTAAAATAGTCCGATGTGTTCCTATTCGTCCGTACACTTGCCACAGGAGCCTGATACAGTAACCTGACCCAGTCAAAAAAGCCCCACCTGAATCCGAACCGTCCCAGTATCTCCCATAGATAGTCCCATTCTATCCGATCAAAAGTCTTTTCTGCATCCATTACGATCACTACCTCCACCTCCCTACCTTCCGGAGGCATCATGATCACATTTAACAGCCTTCTGACATTGGCCACCAACTGCCTGCCCTTCCCCAATAACATCCGGAACACAATCCTCGATCTTGGAGGGCAAGATTTTGGTCAACAACTTGGCATCCACATTCAACAGGGATATCGACCTGTAGGACCCACACAGCTCCGGGATCTTGTCCCACTTAAGAATCAGCAAAATCGTTGCCTGTGACATAGTCAGGGGCAAACCCCTCTTTCCCTCTTTTCCTTGCCTCATTGAACATCCTCATCAACATCGGCCCCAATATCCCCGAGAACGTTTTATAAAACACCGCTGGGTACTCCTCCGGCTTCGGGGCTTGACCCGCCTGCATGGCCTTCAGACCCTCCACTATCTCCTCCAGCCCGATTGGGGCTCCCAGCCCTTCTACCTGGTCCCCATCCACCTTTGGGAAATTCAGCCCCTCCAAGAAGCGCCTCATCCCCTCCGGCTCCGCAGGGGGTTCCGACCTGTACAGCCTGCTGTAGAAATGCCTAAACGCCTTATTCACACCTCCTGAATCACCAACCAGGTTCCCATCTTCGTCCTTTACTTTCCCTATCTCCATGGCAGCCTCCCTCTTCCAAAGCTGCTGTGCAAGCATTCTGTTTATTGTGTTATAATACCAAAAAAAGGGCAGCACGGTGGCCTAGTGGTTAGCACACCCGCCTCACGGCGCTGAGGTCCCAGGTTCGATCCCGGCTCTGGGTCACTGTCCGTGTGGAGTTTGCACATTCTCCCCGTGTCTGCGTGGGTTTCGCCCCCAATACCCAAAAATGTGCAGAGTAGGTGGATTGGCCACTCTAAATTGCCCCTTAATAGAAAAAATAATTGGGTAATCTAAATTTATATAAAAAAAATAATACCAAAAAAAACCTCAATAAAATGTATATTAAAAAAAAAGAATGCGTATGGTGTGTTGGCTTTCATTAACATGGGAATTGGATTGGATTTGTTTATTGTCACGTGTACCGAGGTATCGTGAAAAGTATTTTTCTGCAAACAGCTTAACAGATCATCATAGTACATGGGAAGAAAAGGGAATAAAGAAAATATATAATAGGGCAACACAAGATATACAATGTAACTACATAAGCACTTGCATCGGATGAAGCATACAGGGTGTAGTGTTAATGAGGTCAGTCCATAAGAGGGTCATTCAGGAGTCTGGGGACAGTAGGGAAGAAGCTGTTTTTGAATCTGTTCGTGTGTGTTCTCAGACTTCTGTATCTCCTGCCCGATGGAAGAAGTTGGAAGAGTGAGTAAGCCAGGTGGGAGGGATAATTGATTATGCTGCCCGCTTTCCCCAGGCAGCGGGAGGTGTAGATGGAGTCAATGGATGGGAGGCAGGTTCGTGTGATGGACTGGGCGGTGTTCACGACTCTCTGAAGTTTCTTGCGGTCCTGGGCCGAGCAGTTACCATACCAGGCTGTGATGCAGCCAGATAGGATGCTTTCTATGGTGCATCTGTAAAAGTTGGTAAGGGTTAATGTGGACATGCCGAATTTCCTTAGTTTCCTGAGGAAGTATAGGTGCTGTTGTGCTTTCTTGGTGGTAGCATCGACGTAGGTGGACCAGGACAGATTTTTGGAGATGTGCATCCCTAGGAATTTGAAACTGCTAACCATCTCCACCTCAGCCCCATTGATGCTGAGAGGGATGTGTACAGTACTTTGCTTCCTGAAGTCAATGGCCAGCTCTTTAGTTTTGCTGCCATTGAGGGAGAGATTGTTGTCGCTACACCACTCCACTAGGTTCTCTATCTCCCTCCTGTATTCTGACTCGTCGTTATTCGTGATCCGGCCCACTATGGTCGTATCGTCAGCAAACTTGTAGATGGAGTTGGAACTATGTTTTGCCACTCAGTCGTGTGTGTACAGGGAGTAGAGTAGGGGGCTAAATATGCAGCCTTGCCGAGCCCCGGTGTTGAGGACTATTGTGGAGGAGGTGTTGTTGTTCATTCTTACTGATTGTGGTCTGTTGGTCAGAAAATGGAGGATCCAGTTGCAGAGTGGGGAGCCAAGTCCTAGGTTTTGGAACTTTGATATGAGCTTGGCTGGGTTTATGGTGTTGAAGGCGGAGCTGTAATCAATAAACAGGAGTCTGATGTAGGAGTCCTTGTTTTCGAGATGCATCTGATGTGGACCGTTTGCAATGGTATGCGAATTGCAGTGGATCAAGGCGTTCTGGGAGTATGGAGGTGATGCGCTTCATGATCAACCTCTCGAAGCACTTCATTATGACTGAAGTCAGGGCCACCGGACGGTAGTCATTGAAGCACGTTGCCTGGTTCTTGTATGATGGTGGTCTTCTTGAAGCAGGTGGGGGCCTCGGAATGGAGTAGGGACAGGTTAAAGATGTCTGCGAATACCTCTGCCAGCTGGTCCGCGCAGGCTCTGAGTGCACAACCAGGGATCCTGTCCGGGCCCGTCGCCTTCCGAGGGTTCACTTTCAGGAAGGCCGATCTGACTTTGGAAGCTGTGATGGTGGGTATGGGTGAGTTATGGGCGGCTGGGGCACTCGACAGCGGATTGTTGTTTACCTGCTCGAACCGAGCATAGAATGCATTGAGTTCAAAGGGGAGGGGTGCCAGAGATACTGCTCGGCTTCGCTTTGTAGCCCGTTATGTTGTTTAGTCCTTGCCACAACCACCGAGAGTCTCTCTGTGACTCTAGCTTGGTTTGATATTCTCTCTTGGCATCTTGGATGGCTTTGCAGATTGAGTTTAAAAGTCGCGAGGTTTTGCTGCAGCTTTATAAAACCCTGGTTAGACAACATTTGGAATATTGTGTCCAGCTCTGGTCGCCTCATTATAGGAAGGATGTGTATGCTTTGGAGAGGGTACAGAGGAGATTTACCAGGCTGCTGCCTGGACTGGAGGGCATGTCTTATGAAGAAAGGTTGAGGGAGCTAGGGCTTTTCTCACTGGAGCGAAGAAGGCAGAGGGGTGACTTGATAGAGGTGCACAAGGTGATGAGAGGCATGGATAGAGTGGATAGCCAGAGACTTTTCCCCAGGGTGGAAATAGCTGTCACGAGGGGACATAATTTTAAGGGGATTGGAGGAAGGTATAGAGGAGATGTCAGAGGTTGGTTCTTTACACAGAGAGTGCTGGGTGTGTGGAATGCACTGCCAGCAGAGGTGGTGGAGTCAGAGTCATTAGGGACATTTAAGCGACTCTTGGACAGGCACATTGTGGTGAACGTATTATGGTAACCATTCACCACTGTATTACATTGTACTATGCTGTTGCCCATGTGGGCTCCACCTATGGACCATTGTACTGTATTACACCACTTGTATCATGTTGGTGCCCTTGTGGGCTCCACCCCTGGCTTTGCCCCCTTGAGGGGACGTATATAGAGCAGCTGCGCTGTAGGCGGCTCTCAGTGCAGAGCAACGCAGGCAGGCACTGTTCTAGCTGATTAAAGCCACTGTTCACTTCAACTCTCCGTCTCGTGTGAATTGATGGTCGCATCAATTTAATCAACTACAACATCGCGGTGGAAACAGCCCTCAAACCTGACCGACTGGAACTCGACCCACAGGCCGCAGAAGCGGCTCCGATGTTTTGAGGCCTACCTCGATGCCTCCTCCTCGCCCTCCGTCACCGACGAACAGAAGCTGAGCCTCCACCACGCCTGGGTGAGCCATCGAATCTCCGTGCAACTCGAGGAAGCGACCACATACGCAGACGCGCTGGCGATGCTAAAGCGCCAATATGTGAGGCCAGTGAACAAAGTGTTCGCGTGGCATCTCCTCACCACTCACTGCCAACGCTCCGGGGAATCGCTGGAGGAGTACCTACGCGACCTCAAAGTCCTCGCGCGAAGCTGCAATGACAAGGCCGTCACGGCCTCACAACATATGGAACTCGCCGTCCGGGACGCCTACGTGGCTGGAGTCCGGTCCAACTACGTCAGACAGCGCCTGCTCGAGAAGGGCGCCCTCGACCTAGAAGAGACGGTAAAACTAGCTACCTCCCGAGAAGTAGCGTTGCAGAGCCTCAACGCTTTCCCCTCCGACCACGCGACCCCCTCGTGGACACCCGATCAGAGGATGCCCCAGGCTTGTGCCGCGTGGCTGCCCACCCATCCCGGGGGGGCTGCCCTGCTACTTTTGCTGCCAGAGCCAGCACCCCAGGCAGCATTGCCCGACTCGGAACGCGAACTGTAGCGACTGCGGCAAGAAAGGACACTTTGCCAAAGCTTGCCTGGCCAGGTCCAAGTCCTCCAAATCACAGGCCCGACTCTCAGACTCACAGGTCTGCAGACCCCGCAGCGTGTCTGCATGCCTGCCGGCTCCGGCCCCTTCGGACGCGTCACCCGCCTCGTGTTGTCCATGGGGGCAGCCATCTTCGACTCTACACAACGCGTGCGACTGACGGGGGCTGCCATCTTGGCCGCCAACTTCAACACCGCCCGACACATGCGACCGACGGGGGCAGCCATCTTGGGACCACCCAACCACCTCTGACCACGCCGGCTACCCGCAACTCGGCGCGGTCACCCTTGACCAGTCACGCCCAAAGCACTCAGGAACTCCATGGTGACCGTCCAGGTCAATGGCCACGAAACACCTTGCCTGTTTGACTCCGGGAGCACGGAGAGCTTTGTACATCCAGACACAGTAAGGCGCTGTTCTCTCCAAATTTCCCCCACATTTCAAACAATCTCTCTCGCTTCCGGATCACACTCAGTGCAGATCCGGGGGTACACCTTCGTGAACCTCGCGATACAAGGAGCCGAGTACGCCAATTTTAAACTATATGTCCTCCCCGATCTCTGTGCTCCTCTTCTGTTGGGACTGGACTTCCAGTGCAACCTCAGGAGCCTGACCCTGAAGTTCGGCAGGCCCCTACCCCCTCTCACCGTTTGTAGCCTCGTGTCCCTAAAGGTCGACCCTCCCCCGCTATTCGCGAACCTCACCGCCGACTGTAAACCCATCACTACCAGGAGCAGGCGGTACAGTATCCAGGACAGGACTTTTATCAAGTCCGAGGTCCAGCAGCTCTTGCAGGAAGGGATCATCGAGGCCAGTAATAGCCCCTGGAGAGCCCAGGTGGTGGTCGTCAGGACCGGGGAAAAGAACCGGATGGTTGTAGACTACAGCCAGACCATAAATCGGTATACGCACCTCGATGCGTACCCCCTTCCCCGGATAGCGGACATGGTGAATCAGATTGCACACTACCGGGTGTTTTACATGGTAGATCTGAAGTCCGCGTACCACCAGCTCCCAATCTGCCCGGAGGGCCGCCACTACGCAGCTTTTGAGGCAGACGGCTGCCTCTTCCAATTCCTCCGGGTCCCCTTCGGCATCACCAACGGGGTCTCGGTCTTCCAAAGAACGATGGACCGAATGGTGGACAGTACGGGCTGCGGGCCACATTTCTGTACTTAGACAACGTCACCAACTGCGGCCACAACCAGCAGGACCACAACGCCAACCTTCAGAAGTTTCTCCAACCCGCCCAAGCCCTCAACCTCACTTATAACAAGGCAAAATGTGTTTTCCGCACAACCCAACTAGCCATCCTCAGCTATGTCGTGGAAAACAGAGTTCTAGGGCCCGACCCCGACCATATGCGCCCCCTCCTGCAACTCCCCCTTCTCCACTGCCCCAAGGCCCTGAAAAGGTGCCTCGGGTTCTTTTCCTATTATGCCCAGTGAGGCCCGCCTGGCCTTCAGCTGCATCAAGGCAGGTATTGCCAAACCGCAATGCGCGCGGTGGACAAGTCCTTCCCCTTCCAGGTGGTGAGCGTCAGAGGTCGCCCTCGCCGCCACCTTTAACCAGGCAGGCAGGCCAGTACCATTTTTCTCCCGTACCCTCAACGCTCCCAAAATTCGACACGCCTCAGTCGAAAAAGAAGCTCAAGCCATCATGGAAGCCGTATGGCACTGGAGGCACTACCTCGCTGGTAGTAGGTTTACCCTCATCACCGACCAACGGTCGGTAGCCTTCATGTTCGAGAATAAATAGCGTGGCAAGATCAAGAACGATAAAATCTTGAGGTGGAGGATCGAACTCTCCACCTATAATTACGATATAGTGTATCGTCCTGGGAAGTTCAACGAGTCCCAGATGCCCTGTCCCACGGCACATGCGCTAGCGTGCAAGATGACCGACTCCGGGTCATCCACGATGACCTCTGCCACCTGGGGGCCACCTGGCTTATCCACTGCACCAAGGCCCGCAACCTTCCCTACTCCACCGAGGAGGTCAGGGCCATGACCAGGGACTGCCAATTCTGTGCGGAGTGTAAACCGTACTTCTATCGACCGGATGAGGCCCACCTGGTGAAGGCATCCCGGCCCTTCGAGCACCTCAGTATTGACGTCAAAGGGCCCCTCCCCTCTACCGACCGCAACACGTATTTCCTGGACTAAATAGTTGGCTTTTAAACCAGACCAAGGCAGGCCAGCAACACGATTCAATTCCCGAACAGGCACCAGAATGAGGCGACTAGGGGCTTTTCACAGTAACTTCATTTGAAGCCTACTTGTGACAATAAGCAATTTTCATTTTCATTTCATTTCATTTCATCGTCGTTGACGAGTACTCCTGCTTCCCCTTTGCAATCCCTTGCCCCGACATGACCGCGGCCACCATCATTAAGGCCCTACATAGTATCTTCACCTTGTTCGGTTTCCCCACTTACGTCCACAGTGACCGGGGCTCCTCGTTTATGAGCGACGAACTGCGTCAGTACCTGCTCGGTAAGGGCATCGCCTCGAGCAGGACTACCAGTTACAACCACGGGGGAAACGGACAGGTGGAGAGGGAGAACACAATGGTATGGAAGGCCGTCCTCCTGGCCCTACGGTCTATGAATCTCCCAGCTTCCCACTGGCAGGAGGTCCTCCCCGACGCGCTCCACTCCATTAGGTCACTTCTTTGCACAGCCACGAATGAGACCCCTCATGGTCGCCTATTTGTTTTCCAGAGAAAATCCACCTCCGGGGTCTCACTTCCGTCCTGGCTGAAGACACCGGGGCCCGTACTACTCCGGAAACACGTGATAAACCATAAGTCCAACCCCCTGGTGGAGAGGGTCCAGTTCCTTCACGCCAACCCCCAGTATGCATACGTAGCGCACCCCGATGGCCGTCAAGATACGGTCTCCCTCAGGGACCTGGCACCCGCAGGATCCCCTACCTTCACCTACCCCCCCAACCTACACCGAACAGTGCCCCCGCCCCTACATGGCCTCCACACTCCCTCCTATACCCCCTCCCCCCATCGCCGACCTACAGGGATGAAGCTCCAGAAGACACGCTCCCGGGGTCCATACCTGTGCCCGCATCGACGAGTTTGACACCCGTGCCCGCTGCGAAACCAGAGCTCAGGCGATCGCAGCGCACAATCAGGGCACCGGAAAGACTCAACCTGTGAGCCCTTCACCCCCGTCCGACTTTAAACAGGGGGTGAATGTGGTGAACGTATTGTGGTAACCATTCACCACTGTATTACATTGTACTGTGCTGTTGCCCATGAGGGCTCCACCTATGGACCATTGTACTGTATTATACCGCTTGTATCATGTTGTTGCCCTTGTGGGCTCCGCCCCTGGCTCCGCCCCCTTGAGGGGAGGTATATAGAGCAGCTGCCCTGTAGGCGGCTCTCAGTGCAGAGCAGTCACAGGCAGGCATTGTTCTAGTTGATTAAAGCCATTGTTCACTTCAACTCTGTCTCCTGTGAATTGATGGTTGCATCACACATGGACAGCAGTAAATTGAAGTGGTGTAGGTTAGGTTGATCTTAGATTAAGATAAGTGGTCTGCACAACATTGTGGGACGAAGGGCCTGTACTGTGCTGTACTGTTCTATTCTATGTAATTACTGGAGATGTTTCTCAAGCCACAGCTTGGCCCGGAGACCTTGATGTAACTGATTAACAAAGAACAAAGAAAAGTACAGCACAGGAACAGGCCCTTCGGCCCTCCAAGCCTGCACCGACTATGCTGCCCGTCTAAACTAAAATCTTCTACACTTCCGGGGTCCATATCCCTCTATTCCTATCCTATTCATGTATTTGTCAAGATGCCCCTTAAATGTCACAAGGAAATGAAGGAAACATGTTGCTTGACCAACAGAAAACATCATCAAAGGGCTCGACCGTTAGTCACATTCGTATTGCTGATAGGGGCTGGTTTAGCACAGTGGGCTAAACAGCTGGCTTGTAATGCAGAATAATGCCAGCAGCGCGGGTTCAATTCCCGTACCAGCCTCCCCGAACAGGTGCCGGAATGTGGCGACTTGGGGCTTATCACAGTAACTTCATTGAAGCCTACTCGTGACAATTAGCGATTATTATTGTTATTATACACTGGAATACAATAGCTAATTCATCATGTGAAACTTTGACTGATCGCTTTTCGGCCTTTTGGCTAAGATCAAATGTAGTATTTGTATGTCTCTCTTGTGGAGACCATGAATTGGATTCAATTTGAATTAGTTTTTGGAGCAGGCAAGGAGCTGGATTAGGGTTTGTCCACAGTCTGAGCTCTGGCTTTGTAACTCTGATAATGTAAAAAAAAACATTGACTGAAACAATGTCTGGATTCCCACAGTCAAGACACTTTTAATAACACCTAAAATGATGAATAAATCAATACTCTCTCACCATTAAACTGTTTGAAAATTGACAGGTTAAATACTGGAGGGACTGGAAAGGCAGGGAACTCAACTGAATGGGTGAGATATGAGAGGGGTCTGGTCATTGATGGGACCCTCTCAAGATCAGGATGAAAGAGCTAATCAGATGCTTGTACCAGGTAAAAACCTGCCTCTACTGAACACGGCAAGGTGCAGGAAATGAAATGCAGAATCAAAACCATCTGGGGTTTGCCTCATTCATTCAATAACCTCAATAAGCCAATATTTATGTCTGAGAAGCAGCTCACACTGCAGGAAATGACTGTGACAAAATATCCCACACTGTCCACTGGAAGAGAGGCATCACAGCCAAGTTTTGGGTCGGTCTCCCTCAGCCTCTTCAACCCTCTTAGCATTTATTGGGAAGAGAAATATTCGTCCGCACATCTCCCTGGGACATTGGCTGCAACGTGAACATCTTGTTTATTTTCTCTGCAAACGAGTCCCTGCCAGAATATATAAATAACCCATTCCTATCGAGTTCCTGCCATTGAAACTATTCACAATAATGTTTATTGTAAAGTATCGTAAGACTTGATCTGAGAAGCATTATAAATACTGTTCCAATGTTCAATAGACATGCACTTTCAATAAAAGTGAACTTTCGAGTGTTTGGCACACAGCGTCGAGGTTGCTAGATGGTATGTGCCGTGGTTCCTCTCTTACAAGACCTCTTGTCCTAATAGGATTGTATGCTGATCCCAAATGCTCGGTGCTCAGTTACATTGCCTGCTGAGGGACAGCTACATACCAAAGGAGTCCTGAGTCCTGAGTCCTCCCTTCTCTACTCTGTGCTGAGTTAGCTCACACTGGTTCTCGCGGTAGATAAACAACCAATATCCTGCAGTTACGTAGCGCCTTTAATGAAATGTTAATATTGAAAATATCCCACGGCACTTTGCTAAAGTGACAGAAAAATGGATGTCAGGCAAAAGGGGGAAACATTTGAAGCCACACTGAAGTGCGCTGAACTAGGAATGGCTTCCTGTTCCTGACATACCTTCATAGGAAGAGAGACTTGCATTTCCAAAGCATCTTCCATAACCTCAGGACACGCCAAAGCACTCACTGCGAATGAAGTACTTCTCTAGTGCAGCAACTGATGTCTTGTAGAAAGATGCTACTCAATTTGCACAAAGGAAGCTCTTAGAAATAGTAATGGCCAGTTAAATTCTTTCTAACTATTAGATGAGGGATAAACATTGACCAGATACAGCACGGTGGCGCAGAGGTTAGCATTGCTGCCTCACGGCGCAGAGGTTCCAGGTTCGATCCCGGCTCTGGGTCACTGTCCGTGTGGAGTTTGCACATTCTCCCCGTGTTTGCGTGGGTTTCGACCCCACAACCCAAAGATGTGCAGGCTAGGTGGATGGGCCACGCTAAATTGCCCCTTAATTGGAAAAAATAGTTGTGTACTCTAAATTTATATTTTTAAAAAATTGACCAGGACACACAGGAAAAATTCACCTGTCCATCCTCGAATAGTACCGCGCATCTTTTACATCCAATTACAGATGGGGAATTGATTTACCGTTTCATCTCAAAGACAGCACCTCCAACACTCCCTCACTATTGCAGTCAAGTGTTGGCCTAGATTTTGTGTCAGGAGATGAACCTTCTGATAAAGTGAGAATGTCACCCGCTGAGACAAGGCTCACACTCACCAGTATTGAGAATTGCTTCTCTCCTTGTTGGACTAGAGATACTGACCCAGGAAGCTCTCTGGGATACATTCACAAGAGCCTTCCCCATTTAGACCTCATACATCATTTTGAATGCAATCCAATCATTTACTGCCCTGTTGTTTCTGAACTCTTTGCATCTCTCCTCACTCTCTCATTCCTACTGTCTGTTGGTCTGTAATACAAACCCAAAATTGTACCATTTCCCTAGAGGAGGCTTTTGATACAATTAGGCATTAGATCCATAGAATCTTGAGAGCACAAAAGAAAACCATTCAAACCATCGAGTCTGCACCGACTTTCTGAAAGGGCACCCTACCTAGACCCACTCCCCTGCCCCTACCCGTAGCCCCACCTAATCTGCACATCTTTGGATGCTTATGGGGTAATTTTAGCAGGGTCAATCCACCTAACCTGCACATCTTTGGACTGTGGGAGGAAACCGGAGCACCCGGAAGAAACCCACGCACACACGGGGAGAACGTGCAAACATCACAGCCACCCAAGGCTGGAATCAAACTGGGTCCCTGGCGCTGTGAGGCAGCAGCGCTAATCACTGTGCCACTGTGGAGTATGGCAGCATGGATAGGAAGTAGTTTGATGTCAGACAAGCCAAGTAGAAATTAATGGATGTTTTTCAGTCTGGAGATGTGTAAATTATGACACCCCCCCCCCCGCCCCTCAACCGAGATCACCATCAGTCCCATTGCTCTTCTCGATATATAATAAAATGAATAATATATAAAGGTGACAAAGCGAAAGTTATTATATACATGCCAGGAACTGATCATATGGGGAAGTATGTGTGTGTCAGTGTTGGGGAGAGTGATTGTAAATGAGACCAGCAGTTTTTTCTGCACACCTGCATAACCAAAGGTTGGATTTACCCTATGACCTGTGACCTTTGCCTGTCTGGGGAAGAAAATGGTGTCGCTGCGACGTCTCGGTAGCAAAAGTCTGTTTCCGCAGACTGCCCATCCAGACGAGCCGGCGTGCTCAGTAACTGCGACACCGGGTCCAACCCGGCTAGACATACAGCTGTATTGTAGATTAAATTCAATCTGATATACTTTTTGCACAGATGGAATCACTGAACATACAGTCCATCACTTTGAACACTTGGCTACAAAGGCAGTGAATTAAGGAAGTGCGTTGGAAGCAGTGGTGCATCTTTAATGAGAGTAGTTGCAGGATGAAGTGTACTAGCTGGTGCACATATGTATTTTACTGAACACAGATATAGAACCATGAGACCCAGAATGGACACAGCTGCTGAACGGAAATCACTTTCAACCTAACGCAGAAAGAAATAAATCTAATCTGGGTGCATTCTGGACTTGCAAGTGGCCAGATTGAGGGCCCGGGAAAGCACTGAGTTTATTTCTTGCTCTGTCGGTCTCTCTCTATCTCTCACTCTGTCTCTGAATTTGTGTGTGTTGATATCTGTGACTGTGTGTTTCTCTCTTTCCCTGGGGTGCATCTATCTCTCTGTCTGTCTGCCTATCTCTCTGATTTTCTCTCTCTGTCTCTTTCTCCATGTATTACTCTCTCTCCAATTTTCTGTGTGTTTCTTTTTCACTCTCTGTCTCTCTCTCTCCATCTCTGTTTCTGTCTGTCTCCTTGTATCCATCTATGAGTGTCTGGCTCTCTTCCACTGTCTCTCTTTGTCCCTTTCTTTGAGTATTTGTGTCTTTTTAGCTGACTCTCCCGCTCTCTGACTCTTCCTTACTCTCTCACTGTGTGTGTGAATCTCTCTCTTTGTCTTTCTCTGTCATTCTCACTCTATTTCTCTCTGCTTGTCTCTGTGTCTTTCTCTGTCTGTTTATCTCAGTCTTTCTCTGTGCGTATTGTTACAAACCATGTAGAGACTGACAACTTTTAGAAACAAATTTGAATTTCCAGTGAATGACTGAAAGGATCAAAAGGCATGGTTTCAAGTTTTAAGGCCTTTACTGTAACAAACTAAACCAACATTAACAAAACACTATTTCAGTCAGCAAATGATACTCTGAACTACAGAAATGATCTCCCATTTAACATTTAAATGAGTGACAACCTCTTGCCAAAGTTATACTTTGTACTATCTCTTATGCAGACACTTCATTCTCCAGGAACCAATCCAAAGCTATTTTCGAGATAGGGGACTGAGATCAATTGAGTGGGTTGTCAATCTGGGATCCCGGGGTGGGAGAATGGGGAGGCTTGAAGCCTGCTGCCACTGGGAGGCCACCTTCATGGGCAGCTGGGCAGGCCCCACACTCAATGGGAGCTTGATCCTTCACCATTAACACCCTGATGCAGTTCTCAGTATCTTCCTCATTGTTGACTTCTTGCTGCTGCCAATGTTCACCTGCTTTTGGCGAGATTCCTAAGAGGCGGGAACACTTCAGGCCTCTGACCCATTATCCTTATTTTCCATCTGGCACTGAATTCAAACGTGCCTCAGCAGAACTGGCAAGATTCCCAATGAATATCTTTACAACTCTCTTGTTACGTTTTTGGTTCTGTTCTAACCCTACCTGGATTATTTCAACCTTTGTATCTTACAGCATTCTCGGAGCTGAGTCCCTAACTGTCCAAATCATCAATTATGTTTAATCTTTGTCTTGAGAGCTCAGTTTCTTTGAGTAAATGAGCAGCAAGCCTAGTTTGGAATTGGACTTCAGGTACTGGACGTTTTTATTCATTTATGGGATGTGGGCACTGCCGGATAGGCCGGCATTTATTGCCCATCCCTAGTTGCCCATGAGAAGGTGGTTGTGAGCTGCCTTCTTGAACCGCTGGCGTCCCTGAGGTGTAAGTACACCCTCTGTAAAGGAGGGAGTTCCAGGATTTTGACCCAGCGATAGTGAAGAAACAGCCATATATTTCCAAGTTCGGATGGTGAATGACTTGGAGGGGAGCTTCCAGGTGGTGGTGTTCCCATGTATCTGCTGCCCTTAACTTTCTAGCTGGTTGTAATTGTGTGTTTGGAAGGTTCTGCTGAAGAATTCTTGGTGCGTTCCTGCAGTGCATCTTGTAGATGGTACGCACTGCTGCCACTGTGCATCAGAGGTGGAGGGAGTTTGTGGAAGGGATGGCAATCAAGCGGGTTGCTTTGTCCTGGATGGTGTTGAGTTGCTTCAGTGTTATTGGAACTGCATTCATCAAGGGAAGTGGAGAGTATGAAATGAAAATCGCTTATTGTCACAAGTAGGCTTCAAATGAAGTTACTGTGAAAAGCCCCTAGTTGCCACATTCCGGCGCCTGTTCGGGGAGTCTGGTACGGGAATTGAACCGTGCTGCTGGCCTGCCTTGGTCTGCTTTCAAAGTCAGCGATTTAGCCCAGTGTGCTAAACCAGCCCCTGAATGGCAGACATGCTCTGGGGAATCAGGCAATGAGTTACTCACCACAGGATTCCAAACCCCTGATCTGCTGTTGTAACCACGGTATTTAGTTTCTGGTCAATGGTTGATGTAGGAGCAGTTTCAAGACATGTGTATTGAGTCAGCTTCCACGTGGGGTTATTCCCTGTGGCTCAACTCAGTACAGAGAAGAACAAACACGACAACCTGGACAAGATGGCATATTTAATCAAGCTTGTTACGTGTACACGGAGAACAGACTGGATATCTGCCAAGACCTGTTCTGCCGAACAAAGACCAGAATACAGGACTTATACAACATTCAAAAATCAATAGCCAACCTCAGTTGGACACAATCCAATCCCTGAAGCTGCTGCTTTTAAATTTATCCAATAGAATTGCAAGCAGTGATTAAACTTCACCCAATAGAATCGCAAGCAGAGCATGATTGATCCTCATCCTGACAGCTGTGTACAATCTCAACAGCCTGTGCTAACTATTTGTGAGAAACAGAACAACAGAACCAGCACCCTGGATTGTTTCACAAAGACATGGCAGAAGTAATGTCCTTTTGGTCAAGTTAGCTATCCTAAATCTCATTTGATTACTTATTACTGCTATGTCCTAAAAATACGTGTTTAATGGTTAATAATGATTACTCACTCCTATCATTCATCTCAATCCTTAATAACATAACTTATGTAAAACTACTCCAGTGGCATGCTAACTATTCAGTTTTAAGAGATATCATCGCTGAACCCCCCTCCCCCCCTTCAATGGTGACCTCTAGGACGTTGATAGTGATGGATTCAGCCATGGTAATACCATTAAATGTCAAGGGGCGATCAAACACCTTCTGTAATATTGTCCTTCAGTATTCAAAATTGATAATCTTACATCAAACCTAATGTTCAACAAATGGAGCATTAAATGAACAATAAGAAAACAAATGATAAAATAATGAAATACCTGTAGTGTCCTTTCTCTAACTGTAAATAAATAAAAGCTTGCAGCACTAAATGCTGAAGTAAGCTTTATAGATAACTGTTAAATACAGTAATCACAAAGGTTACGTTCCGTGAAACTTCACTAATGGCGAAATTGCAAAGGGCGAACACACTTTACGATGGAAGTCAATTAGATAGGTTCCAGCCATCCTAAAATTGCACATGAGTAAAAATATCAAAGGTAATAAAAACAACGCTCCAAATAAATTTAGAGAGAAATTGTTTAATAAAACCGGGCAGCACGGTAGCATGGTGGTTAGCATAAATGCTTCACAGCTCCAGGGTCCCAGGTTCAATTCCCGGCTGGGTCACTGTCTGTGCGGAGTCTGCACATCCTCCCCGTGTGTGCGTGGGTTTCCTCCGGGTGCTCCGGTTTCCTCCCACAGTCCAAAGATGTGCGGGTTAGGTTGATTGGCCAGGCTAAATTGCCCTTAGTGTCCTAAAAAATAAGATTAATGGGGGTTGTTGGGTTACTGGGATAGGTATACGTGGGCTTGAGTAGGGTGATCATTGCTCGGCACAACATCGAGGGCCGAAGGGCCTGTTCTGTGCTGTACTGTTCTAAAAAAAAACAATAACAATGTGAATTTCATCGCACGTGCAGTACTTCTCCTGAACGTTGAGATGGACCTCACAACGGCAGGGACCCGGATTCGATTCCGACCTTGGGCGACTGTCTGTGTGGAGTTTGCACGTTCTCCCCGTGCCTCCGTGGGTTTCCTCCGGCTGCTCTGGCTTCCTCCCACAGTCCAAAGATGTGCAGGTTAGGTGAGGTTACGGGGATAGGGCGGGGAGTGGGCCTCAGTTGCTCTTTCAGAGGGTCGGTGCAGACCCGATGGGCCGAATGGCCACCTTCTGCATTGTCGGAATTCTATGGATTCTGTGGAACAAGGAACACCCATATGCAAACAATGTACTGTTCGCATTTTCTATTGCAGGAAATACGTTTTAAAAACGCCGTCTTTTTTCAACTTAATGCAGGCAATTTTTCTTTTTTGGGGGCATTTCTTAAAGTTGAATTCCATTTTTTATTTTTAAAACCAGGGGTAAGCGAACATTTAGGCATGCAATGGGGAATCTAGTTTACAAAGACTTCTGTGTAGATTAACCAATTCATGAGAGAGGAAGTCACGAATGAAGAAACTTCACTGCTCACGCAGAATTATTGTCTCATTCTAAAAATGATTTGCAGATTTGGGGTCCTGTTCAATATAGGGCTGAGCTTCTCACCCCATATCCTCTCCATGACCGAACTCCACCACTAAATCTCCAACATTATCTTCCTGTAACCCTGCCAGTCCTTCTTCTGCTGAACCGTCACCCACACCTTTGTCATGATGATTCCAATGCTGCACTGACTGATCTCCCCCCATCTTCCAATCTCCATCAACTTCAGTTCATTCGAAACTCTCCCTTTTCGATAATCCTTCTTTGGCCCAGTATCTTTCTTTATTCCCCTCGTGCCTCTGAAGCAGTTCGGGACATTTGTCAAAGTTAATGATGCTGCTGATGTCACTTTCCTCAGGAACATCAACCTGCCTGTTCCATGATTTAAAAACAACTTCTTGGCTCCTCAACCTCTTCCCTGTTGACTGGAATGTTATGCAGCCCCCTCCCCCGCCCTTTTCCCCATAACCCCATAACCCCAGCTAACCTGCACTTCTTTGGATCATGGGAGGAAACCGGAGCACTCGGAGGAAACCCACGCAAGAACGGGAAGAACGTACAAACTCCACACAGACAGTCACCTAATGTCGGAATTGAACCCAGGTCCCTGGTTCTTTGAGGCAGCAGTGCTAACCACTGTGCCACCTTGCTGCCCATAAGGGGGGGAGAGATTGTGAGGGAAGGGCCTCGGACAGGAAGCCCACCCTTGTCCCCCTTAAGTGACTACTTAAAGCCTTTTCTTGCCTTGCCTCACCTTTTAGGCAGGCAGGCAAGCGACAGTTCGGGCAGGAAGGCTGGGAAAAAAACAAAGCTCGATCTTGGGTGGAAAGGGTGCCCCAATAAGAAAGCCCCTTCTGACTGAGGGCACCCTCCACTTAAGGTCTGGTGAGCCCTGGGCCTCCCTCCTCACCGAGGCCTATTGCCCCGAGACCGCGATTCCCCCCCCTTGCAAAAGCTCAGATGGTCCCTACCCTCTGCACCCTGGAACCCCAGCCTTTTACCTTACTCTGGCCCCAGGGTAGAGCTGCAGGCAGCTCCCTGCTGTACCTGTTCCAGTGCTGGGAGGAACTGGAGAGCTGGCCAATCTGATTCGCCAGCAGCTTTCCATGGCTGGACTTCCTCCTAAGTGAGGACAATGCTGATTCTTCGGATGGTGGGGGCCGAGACCCCGCCATCCTAAAAAAGCATAGTCATAGAGTTATACAGCAGAGAAAGTGGCCCATCGGCACATCGTGTTTGTGAGATTACAGGTCTCGACATGGATTCATGTCGCATTACATTCACCCCCCCCCCCCCCCACCATCTGGCCTGGGCTTGCAAAATCCTACCAACTGTCCTGGCTTGAGACAATTCACACCTCTTTAACCTGTGATTATGCCTCTCTCCAGTTGCTCCGTATGGAGGTGTAAAGACTTAAATACCTGCAAAGACTCGCATTCAAAGTATCGTCTTGTATCTTTGACTTTGTCTATCTGAGTTTCTGGAATCCACCTCTTCATTCAGCTGAGGAAGGAGCAATGCTCCGAAAGCTAGTGATTTGAAACAAACCTGTTGGACTTTAACCTGGTGTTGTCAGACTTCTTACTGTGCTCACCCCAGTCCAACGCCGCCATCTCCATATCATTGATATATTAAGGCAACTTAACAGTGGCAGCCAATGTTCAATCAACTCCCTCGTCTGCAAGCAGTCTCACATATGCATTACTTATGTTTTTTGCAACATTAATGACACCTTTGTCTTTCAACTTTTTTTCTTCAGACAAATGTTTTCCCTTTGCTCTTAAAAAGAATTGGTTAAGGGCCTTTATCATTAACAGTCTGGATTATGGGTTTCAGACTCTACTAATCAAGAATACCCTGATCCTCAGGCTGTTTCTGTTTCCAGGCTTCCCCTGGAGTACTCTTTTCCCATCTCCAGGCCTCCCCTGGCGTACTCTTTTCCTGTTATCAGGCCTCCCCTGGCGTACTTTCCTGTTACCAGGCCTCCCCGGCGTACTCTTTTCCTGTTTCTTCAGATACTGCCGCCAATTCTGGAAGGATGTATCTCTGGAGGTTTCGTCACTCATTTCTAATAGCCTTATCAATTTTTGGGGGGAAAAAATCATCTCCAATATTCTTGTGACTAATAAATTAAAATTATAACCCAAGTGTGGTGTATTTTGGTGAATGAATTGAACACGACAGCCCTCCCTAGCCAAATGAAAAATAAATTAATTTCTCAATCTCTTCAGGCCCCATCTCCATTTGTTGCAGGCTTGGTCTAATTGTAGTCAGGCCCATGATGACACCATGAGAGCTTGGTCCCATTTTTACCTCACCTTATTTGCAGAAACCTCTATCATTTGCTCAGATCCGATTTGTAAATTTTATCCATTTTTTGGTGAAATCCATAAATCAGCAGCGTTCCTGATGAGTTAGCTTTTGGGAAACCTCAAAAGGCAGGAGCCTAAATTTGGCCACTTATTTCAACCAAAATAGCTTCCGAAAGCATCTTGTGACAGTCCTGACAAACTGCCTGACCTGTGAAATATGAGAAAGATAGGGAATTATAAAATGATATGAACAACTGGTTACCGAGGAGATGGATAGAATGTAGAAAGTCTTTGGAGAAGAGATCAATAAAGTTTTGCTTAACAAAAGTGCATTGAATTACTTACAATTGTGAAGAGGGATAAAACACTCCTCCCCTGCTGGACAATTATTGGCGACAGTTTAGGAGGGAATGAAGGGTCAAAGGTTGGAGGTCACAGACCTCTATTCGTTTGGGGGGAGCCCCACTGTTTCTTGTATAGTTTTCCTGTCACAGCTGCCTATATTTATGACGGCGCCTATATTTATACCCCAGCTTAAATCTCCAATGCCCCTCTGCGGATCTTTGTACACATTCAACCATTAATCAAAAGAGGGGTGACATTTAAGGGAACATTAGAATGAAGTAAATGTCCAAAATGTAACTGCAATAAGAACAACGTTGAAAAACGTTGGACACTTTCTTTCGTGTTTGCTACTGCATTCATTCACATTGCAGAGATAAATGCAAATTAGTGGGAATAGGGATTTAACCTTGATGTGTAACTGAGGTTCGGTGCACTGTATGACACAAAAAAGCTACAAGCTGTAAGGAGAGACAATGGCCAAATGAAGGAGAGAATTTGTCAAAGTGTTGTTAAACACTGAGGCCTATAATGGACTATTGGTGGGTTTTGGGGGCATTGAATAATAATGGACTTGTGAGCATTGAGAAGTAATAATATATAATAGTGAATGTTGGGAGCATGAAGGAGTAAAAATGGACTAGTGAGCATTGGGAGCTTTAAGGAAAGTGTGAGTTTTGGAAACTTTAAGTAATAATGGACTTGTAAACATTGAGAACATAAAGGAGTAATAATGGACCATTGAGTGCTGGGAGCATTAAGAAGCAATAACGGGCTGGTGAGCAGTGGGAGCATTAAGGAGCAATTGTGACCTGCTGGGCATTGGGAACATTGAGAAATAATAATGGACTGGTGAGTGTTGGAAACATTGAGTAATAATGGACTGGTGAGCATTGAGAGTATTAAGAAGTAATAATGGACTGGTGAACATTGGGAACATTGAATAATAATTGACTGGTGGGGACTTCCGGCTGCGGTGATGCGGAGCTAAGCCGCACATTCGGTAGCTCCCGCTATTTTTGGTCTTTTGGGCCCTTTTAAGGGCCCGTAGCGGTACTGGTTGGACTTTTCCCCATGTGGGAACACCTCCTCTAAGATTCTCCACCGGTGGATGGCCTGGACAAGGAGCGGAGCGGTCAAAAAATCGGCTTTGGAGCAGAGAAAGGTGCGAGGCAGAAAAGGCAAGATGGCGGCGGGCGGGGAATCAGCAGCGTGGCAGCAGTGGGCACGGGAGCAGCAGGAGCTGCTTCAGCGCTCCTTCAGGGAGCTAAACGCAGAGATCCTGGAACCGCTTAAGGCCTCCCTGGACAAGCTCATGGCGACCCAGACGGCTCAGGGTGCGGAGATCTGAGAGCTTCGGAAAAAGGCCTCGGAGAGCGAGGACGAACTCCTGGGCCTGGCAGTGAAGGTGGAGTCGCACGAGGCGCTCCACAAGAAGTGGTCAGCGAGGATGAAGGAGATGGAGAACCGGGCCCGTCGCAAGAACCTGCGGATTTTAGGCCTCCCAGAGGGGCTGGAAGGTTCGGATTTGGGGGCCTATGTGTCTATGATGCTGAACTCGCTAATGGGCACAGGATAATTCTGGGGACCCTTGGAGCTGGAGGGTGCCCATCGGGTGCTGCTGAGGAAACCCAAGCCAAATGAGCCGCCTCGGGCGGTGCTGGTCCGTTTTCACCGCTTCGTCGACCGCGAGTGTGTGCTGAGATGGGCGAAGAAGGAGAGGAGTAGTAAGTGGGAGAATGCGGAGATCAAGATCTACCAGGACTGGAGTGCGGAGGTGGCAAAGAGAAGGGCTGGTTTTAATCGGACGAAGGCAGTGCTCCACAAGAAGGGGGTCAAGTTTGGCCTGTTACAGCCGACACACCTCTGGGTCACTTATAAGGACCGCCAGCTCTACTTTGACTCTCCGGGGGGACCTGGGCTTTCGTCCAGGCAGAGAAGCTGGACTTGAACTGAGGACTGGGGGCTGGGGAATGGTGTACACAGCCCGGAGACTCTGACCTCCTTGGTATCCTTTTGCTTTTATCGGTTCTATTTGATGATGTCTTTTTGCTGTTCTGCTTTTTCGCTTTTTGGGACTGTTATCTGTTTACTTGGGCGTTTTGTCACGTCTGGTTTTTTTTTCTCACTGGTTGAGAGTTTGGGAGTGGTTCGCGGTCCTGTTGGGTCATGTGCCCGTCTTTTTCCGCGTGTTGGGTTGGGGGGGGCGGGGCTCGGGATGGAAGCGCGGGCTTCTCTCCCATGCTGGAGGAGCCGTGGTCGGGGCCAGCACTGGGGGGGGGGGGGGGGGGGTGGGGGGTGCGGTGGTTGTGTTTGCGCACCTGAAGGGGCTGAAGGCGGATGTGGCCGTGCTTCAGGAGACGCACCTGAAGGTGGCGGATCAGGTTAGATTGAGGACGGGGTTTGTGGGCCAAGTGTTTCATTCAGGGCTGGTTGCAAAAAATCAGGGGGTGGCGATCCTGGTGGGGAAGAGGGTGTCGTTTGAGGCGTCGAATGTGGTGGCAGACAGCGGTGGGAGGTATATGATGGTAAGCGGCAGGCTGCAGGGGGAGTGGGTGGTGCTGGTCAATGTATACGCCCCGAATTGGGATGATGCGGGTTTCATGCGGCGCATGTTGGGCCGGATTCCAGATTTGGAGGCGGGGGGCCTGATAATGGGGGGGGATTTCAACACGGTGCTGGATCCGCCACTGGATCGATCCAGTTCCAGGACGGGTAGGAGGCCAGCGGCGGCTAAGGTGTTGAGGGGGTTTATGGACCAGATGGGAGGGGTGGATCCATGGAGGTTTGCGAGGCCGAGGACCAGGGAATTTTCATACTTCTCCCATGTGCATAAGGCCTACTCCCGGATCGATTTTTTCATTATGAGTAGGGCGCTGATTGCGAGAGTGGAGGATACTGAGTACTCGGCGATAGCCATTTCTGACCATGCCCCGCACTGGGTGGACCTCGAGCTGGGGGAGGAGAGGGACCAGCGCCCGCTTTGGTGCTTGAAGGTGGGGCTGCTGGCGGACGAGGAGGTGGGTGGGCGGGTTCGAGGATGTATCGAGAGATACCTGGAGGCCAATGACAACGGGGAGGTCTGAGTGGGGACGGTCTGGGAGGCGCTGAAGGCGGTGGTTAGTGGGGAGTTGATCTCCATTCGAGCCCACAGGGCGAGGAGAGAGCCGAGAGAGAGGGAGAGACTGGTGGGGGAGATGGTGAGGGTGGACAGGAGATACGCGGAGGCTCCAGAGGAGGGATAGCTGAGGGAGCGGTGCAGCCTTCAGGCTGAGTTCGACTTGTTGACCACCAGAAAGGCGGAAGCTCAGTGGAGGAAAGCACAGGGGGCGGTGTATGAATATGGGGAGAAGGCGAGCAGGATGCTGGCGCACCAGCTCCGTAAGTGGGACGCGGCCAGGGAGATTGGTGGAGTTAAGGATAGGGGAGGAAATGTGGTGCGAAGGGGGGTAGACATTAATGGGGTCTTCAGGGACTTTTATGAGGAACTGTATCGGTCCGAACCCCAAGGGGGGATGGGGCACTTTTTGGACCGGCTGAGATTCCCGAGGGTGGAGGAGGGACAGGTGGAGGGACTGGGGGCGCCGGTTGAGCTTGAGGAGCTGGTTAAAGGGATAGGGAGCATGCAGTCGGGGAAGGCGCCGGGGCCGGATGGGTTCCCGGTCGAATTTTATAAGATGTATGCAGACCTGTTGGGCCCCCTGTTGGTTAGGACCTTCAACGAGGCAAGGGAAGGGGGGACTCTGCCTCCGACGATGTCTCGGGCGCTGATTTCCTTGATCCTTAAGCGGGACAAGGATCCCCTGCAGCGTGGGTCATACAGGCCGATCTCACTCTTAAATGTAGACGCCAAGCTGTTGGCGAAGATTTTAGCCACGAGGATAGAGGACTGTGTGCCGCAGGTTATCCACGAGGATCAAACGGGTTTCGTGAAGGGGAGGCAGCTTAACACTAACATACGGAGGCTCTTGAATGTTATAATGATGCCGGCGGTAGAAGGGGAGGCGGAGATAGTGGTGGCGTTGAACGCGGAGAAGGCCTTTGATAGGGTTGAGTAGGGGTACTTGTGGGAGGGGCTGGAAAGTTTGGATTTGGGAAGGGGTTTGTCAGGTGGGTGAGGCTGCTATATGAGGCCCCGATGGCGAGCGTGGCCACAAACGGGAAAATCGGTGTGAAACCTGCACCAATTCCGCTACTGGAAAACACTGACCAGCCTGTTATCACTTCTTAACACCCCCAGTGCTCACCAGACCATGATTATTCCTTAATGTTCCCAACTCACCAGACCATGATTATTCCTTACTGTTCCCAACTCATCAGACCATGATTATTCCTTAATGTTCCCAACTCATCAGACCATGATTATTCCTTTTCCAATTAATTGGCAATTTAGCATGGCCAATCCACCTCGCCTGCACATCTTTGGGCTGTGGGGGTGAAACCCACGCAAACATGGGGAGAAAACTCCACACGGACAGTGACCCAGAGCTGGGATTGAACCTGGGACCTTGGCGCCATGAGGCAGCAGTTCTACGCACTGCGCCACCGTGCTGCCACATCCATTATTATTCCTAACGCTCCCAAACTCATCAGTTCATTATTTCTCCTTAACATTCCCCATGCTCACCAGTCCATTATTATTCCTTAACGCCCTCAACACTCACAAGTCCATTATTAGTCCTCCACTGGCAGCAGCACTTAGCCGCTGAAATGGAGAATCCAGCCCACTGTTTTCCAGGCCCCATTCCCAGACACACAGGGCTAGATTCTCCGTTCCTGCATCTAAGTTTGACACCGACGGAGGATCCGCCTGTTTCATGACAGAAAACTCTGCGTGAAATCTGCACCGATTCCGCTACGGGTGAGGGGCTAGCACTGACACCGCGTGAAACACCCGCAGAATGCACGGAAAATGGTTGGAGAATTGCCGGTTCTGTGCTGGACACGTCACTGCTGACAAGCTGCAGCCGCGCATATGCGTACACCACCCCAAACACATACCGATTGCGCCAGAAAAGATGCGCTGGCTGTGCTGGGCCGCATACACGCCCATCCCGACCCCACAGCCCATCTCCTGGCCACCCTCTGCCACTTTGCCCAGCCCTGGCTGAAGCCCCCCAGCCAGCGGCACGGATCTCGGCCAAGTGTGGCAGTGCTGGACATTGTCGGCATGCCCTCTCTCCGCAGCCGCACGCCAGGCTCAAGGCTGCTAAGACCACACATGGCATGCGCTGTCAGGAACTCAGCCCATCGGAGATGGAGCATTGCGGGTGGGCCCGCTAATGAGGGCAGCACGGTAGCATGGTGGTTAGCATAAATACTTCACAGCTCCAGGGTCCCAGGTTCGATTCCCGGCTGGGTCACTGTCTGTGCGGAGTCTGCACGTCCTCCCCGTGTGTGCGTGGGTTTCCTCCGGGTGCTCCGGTTTCCTCCCACAGTCCAAAGATGTGCGGGTTAGGTGGATTGGCCATGATAAATTGCCCGTAGTGTCCTAAAAAGTAAGGTTAAGGGGGGGGGTTGTTGGGTTACGGGTATAGGGTGGATACGTGGGTTTGAGTAGGGTGATCATTGCTCGGCATTGTTCTGTGCTGTACTGTTCTATGTTCTATGATATTCAAACCAGATTGCGACTGTGTCTCGATGATGCCGATTTGGAGGGGGCGGAGCATCGCATCAAACCGGTGCCGGCAGCGATTTTGACGTCGGGAACCATTTTCCGTCTGATTGCCGTTCCCGATTTCGCTGTTTTGCAATGGAGAATGCCACCCATTGTTTCTTAGGCCTGATCCCTGGCACACTGTTTCCCAGACCCGATCCCTCTTAATAAGGCAGCTGATTAAATACTAGTTGCATCCTCAAAAACATCTAGTAGATTTGTTGAACATGGTTTCCCTTTCATAAATGCATGACCAGTGTGATGGAAGCCTATCACGAACTGACAAGGGATGGATTCCTGTGGGCAAAGAAATAAATAGTTAGATTGCCTTGATGTTGCTGGCATCTCCTTTTCTATGAACCCTTCCAGGATAAACAAGAGTTTCTTGGATGAATGTGTATCATAAAGGATCAATTTCAAGTATGTATGTAGGTAGAGTACAATATCAGTGGTGTAAGATCACAGACGACAAAGTCTGTATGCTGAGGGATAGTTCTATGTGAAGCCTTGAGCTAAGTCTTGTATTGTGCATAGAATGTTCAAGAAAAATCAATGTTTACCAACAGCCTTACTTCCAGCAGTCGCTATCAATCCTGACTAGAGACAACGGGATATATTTTACGATCCTGCCCACCACGGGAATTGTCATGGGCAGGATGGAAATTTGACGGACCATTTAAAGGTCCGTTGACCTTGGCTGGAGTATCCAGTCTCGGGGCGAGTGCAGCCAGAAAACTCCACCCTACTCCTGAGACCCACAGTGATGAAGCAGATAAAATTGGCAGAACAAATCCAGGTCATTTTAAAAGATTCACAGTGATTAAAAGTTCAGGAAATTGAAAGGATTTCTTCTGATCAACCAACACTTTAAAGTGATCCTGAAACCAAAGTCAAAATCGGGCCAAATGGACATTTATCAATTACAGTAACTTGGATTTCAAGCTCACCTGAAGTACCGTATAAAATGCAGTGGGGCAATAATTGCTCAATAATTTGAAGGGCAGACGGTTTCGGTGTGGCTGCTTGTGCCACCTTTTCGCCATTGTTCAAAATGCTCAAGACTGTCTCAGAAAGCTGGAATGTGTCACATTTATTGACAAATTCACATTCCTGTATTGTAAACTCCTGAACACTATTTTGTCAGGATGTTAAATATTTTGTCGTGTAGAAGTGTGACATGCTGAATATCTTTTCATGGTGCCACCCAGAGCCAGTTGAATCATTGCTCAACTGTGTAGATTATTGAATTGTTTTGATATGATGGACCAGATGAGTCCAGATCGACAAAACGTGAAGAGATTATTAAAATACAATGAAACGTCATGACCTTCAACACACAACTTTAAATTGCGTTTCTGTAATGGTTCAGTGAATAAATTATCGTAATATTTACATTTGGCTTGCATGTTTAATGTTTGTTTTGTGCTTGATGTTGAACTATTGTGATGATTTCAAATTTCATGGTAACCTCCTAGGTTGGGAGATCAGCATCTAATTCTTAGTTTTAGGCGAACGTAGACTGGGAAAGGGATAAAGACTTGGTGCCTATTCCTCTCAAAGTTTATCCATCTCTGTGCTTTGTAGATTGGCGGAGGAAAGGGCAAGGTGGTTTCTGATAATCTCATTGTGAAGTCAATGTGTGCCTTCAACATAGTAAGAAGTCTTACAACACCAGGTTAAAGTCCAACAGGTTGTTTTTGAATCGCTAGCTTTCGGAGCGTACCTCCTACATCACCTGAGGAAGGAGCTGTGCTCCGAAAGCTAGTGATTCAAAACAAACCTGTTGGACTTTAACCTGGTGTTGTAAGACTTCTTATTGTGCCCACCCCAGTCCAATGCCGGCAGCTCCACATCATGACCTTAAATATAGGAATTGATGCAAGTCACTTAATTCATCAAATCTGGGGGGACTTCCGGTGGCGGCAATGAGGAGCTAAGCCGCACATTCGGCAGCTCCCGCTGAAAACGGACTTTGGGGCTCTTTTCAGGGCCCCCAACGGAGCTGTGTCGGCAAATCCCGACGTGGGAAGAGGGCAGGAGTCGACCCCTACGGTCCTATGGTCCGGACCAGGAGTGGGGTAAGGAGAAAAACGGAGAAAGCACCCCTGAAAAAGCGGGGGAAGGAAGACAAAATGGCGGCCGGCGGAGGCCTTGAGGAGCTGAGGCAGTGGGCTCAGGAGCAGCAGGCGACTCTGCTGCGCTGCTTCCAGGAGCTGAAGTTGGAGCTGCTGGAGTCGCTGAAGGTAACCAACAGGGAGCTGATGGAGACCCAGACAGCCCAGGGGGCTGTGATCCGGGAGCTGCAGCAGCAGGCCTCCGAAAGGGAGGATGAGGCCGTGGCCGTCGCGGGGAAGGTGGAGATGCACGAGGCGCTCCATAAAAGATGGCAGGAGTGGTTCGAGGAGCTGGACAACCGGTTGAGGAGGAAGAATTTGCGGATCCTGGGCCTCACGGAGGGGCTGGAGGGGTCGGACCTGGCAGCCTATGTGGCGGTTATGTTAAATTCGCTGATGGGGGCTGGGTCCTTCCAGGCGCCCCTGGAGTTAGAGGGGGCCCACAGAATTCTGGCTAGGTGGCCCAAATCGAACGAGCCGCCGCGGGCGGTGTTGGTGCGGTTTCATCGGTTCATGGATCGTTCGTGTGTGCTCCGGTGGGCCGAGAAGGAGCGGTGCAGCAAGTGGGAGAACACGGAGGTGCGGATCTTCCAGGACTGGAGTGCGGAGGTGGCGAGGCGGAGGGCCGGGTTTAACCTGACGAAGGCGGTGCTCCATAGACGGAGTGTGAAGTTCGGCATGTTGCAGCCGGCGCGTCTGTGGGTCACCTATAAGGATCGGCACCATTATTTTGAGTCCCCGGAGGAGGCGTGGGCCTTTGTGCAGGCCGAGAAATTGGACTCAAACTGAGGGTCTAAGATGGGGGATGCTGTATAATACTGTATTTGTATTTGCTTGGTTTAATGTAAGATGTGGGTTGGCCTTAGGGTGGGTGGGGTGATGTCGATTTGTCTTTTCTATATGGGTTTTTCTGTAGAGGTCGGGTGGACGGGTTCGGGCAGGGGGGTAAACGGGGAGTTCGGGGAGCTGGTGGGGGGGACTGACAATGGGAGTAGCCCTGGAGGAGGCGGGGCCGGGCAGGGCGAAAGTGCGGGCTTTCTGCGGGTTTCCCGCGCTGGGAGATGGTGGGGGCGGGGTCGGGGCTGAGAAGCGCGGGTCGATGCTGGCTGTTTTCTTTTCCCGCGCAAGAGCGGGGAGGAGGGGAGGAGGACCCATTGACGGGCACGATGGAGGAGGGGTAGTCCCACGTGGGGAGGAGTCGGAGGTAGGGCGGGAGTAGCCGGGGTCAGCAGAAGTTAGCTGGCTCACGGGAGTGCTATGGAGGGAGGGGCGCGGCTAGGAGGGGTCCTAGCCTGGGGGGTGGGGAGGGGGTACCGGGTTGCTGCTGAAACGGTCAGGAAGGAGCTGGAGGACACAGGGGGTGCTGGAGGGGGGTCTTGCCGCCGTGGGAAACTGGCAGAGCGGGGGAAGCTGGCCGGTGGTGGGCAAGGGATGGGGTATGGCTAATCGACAGGGGAGGGGGGCAGGGAGCCCTCTGATCCGGCTGATAACCTGGAATGTGAGGGGGCTGAATGGGCCGGTCAAACGGGCCCGGGTATTTTGCGCACCTGAAGGGGCTGAAGGCGGATGTGGCCATGCTCCAGGAGACACACCTGAGAGTGGTGGACCAGTTTCGGCTGAGGAAGGGATGGGTGGGCCAAGTATTTCACTCAGGGCTGGATGAGAAGAGTAGGGGGGTGGCGATCCTGGTGGGGAAGAAGGTGTCGTTTGAGGCGTTAAATGTGGTGGCTGACAGTGGCGGGAGATATGTGATGGTGAGTGGTAAGCTGCAGGGGGAGCGGGTGGTGTTGGTGAATGTTTATGCCCCAAATTGGGACGATGCGGGGTTTATGCGGCGTATGTTGGGCCGCATTCCGGACCTGGAGGTGGGGGGCCTGATCATGGGGAGGACTTCAACACGGTACTGGATCCCCCATTGGATCGATCCAAGTCCCGGACGGTAGGAGATCGGCGGCGGCTAAGGTGTTGAGGGGATTTATGGACCAGATGGGGGGGGTGGATCCCTGGAGGTTTGCGAGGCCAAGGGCCAGGGAATACTCGTATTTCTCCCACGTACATAAGGCCTACTCGAGGATTGATTTTTTTGTCCTGAGCAGGGGGTTGGTTTCGAGGGTGGAGGATGTGGAATACTCCGCCATTGCCATTTCGGATCATGCCCCGCACTGGATGGACCTCGGGCTGGGGGAAGAGAGGGACCAACGTCCGCTCTGGTGCATGGAGGTGGGGCTGCTGGCAGATGAGGAGGGGGCCGAGAGGGTTCGGGGGTGTATCGAGAGGTACCTTGAGGCCAATGACAACGGGGAGGTCCGAGTGGGGGCGGTCTGGGAGGCATTGAAGGCGGTGATGAGGGGGGAATTGATCTCCATCCGAACCCATAGGGAGAGGGGGGAGCAGAGGGAGAGGGAGAGACTGATAGGGGAGATGGTGCGGGTGGATAGGAGATATGCGGAGGCTCCAGAGGAGGGATTGCTGGGGGAGAGGCGTAGCCTTCAGGCCAGATTCGACCTATTGACTACCAGAAAGGCGGAAGCTCAGTGGAGGAAAGCACAGGGGGCGGTGTATGAATACGGGGAGAAGGCGAGCAGGATGCTGGCACACCAGCTCCGAAAGCGGGACGCGGCCAGGGAGATTGGGGGAGTGACGGATAAGGCTGGGAAGGTGGTGCGGAGGGGAGTAGATGTTAATGGGGTCTTCAGAGACTTCTATGGGGAACTGTACCGGTCAGAACCCCCAGTGGAGGGGGGTGGAATGGGGCGCTTCTTGGACAAGCTGCGATTCCCCAGGGTGGAGGAGGAGCAGGTGGAGGGACTGGGGGCGCCGATCGAGCTGGAGGAGGTGGTCAAAGGGATAGGGAGCATGCAGTCGGGGAAGGCGCCGGGGCCGGACGGGTTTCCGGCGGAATTTTATATAAGTTATTTGGACCTGTTGGGCCCCCTGTTGGTCCAGACCTTTAACGAGGCAAGGGGGGGGGGGGGGGGGGGGGGGGTTTGCCCCCAACTATGTCACGGGCGCTGATTTCCTTGATCCTGAAGTGGGACAAGGACCCTCTGCAGTGCGGATCATATAGGCCAATTTCGCTGCTAAACGCCGACGCTAAGCTGCTGGCAAAGATCCTGGCCACTAGAATAGAGGATTGCATGCCCGGGGTCATTCATGAGGACCAGACGGGGTTTGTGAGGGGAAGGCAGTTGAATGCGAACGTGCGAAGGCTCCTCAATGTCATTATGATGCCGGTCATGGAAGAGGAGGCGGAGATAGTGGTGGCATTGGATGCGGAGAAGGCCTTTGATAGGGTTGAGTGGGAGTATTTGTGGGAGGTGCTGGAGAGGTTTGGGTTTGGGGAGGGGTTTATCCGGTGGGTGAGGCTGCTCTACGAGGCCCCGATGGCGAGTGTAGCCACAAATAGGAGGAGGTCGGAGTACTTTCGGCTGTACCGGGGGACGAGACAGGGGTGCCCCCTGTCCCCCTTGCTCTTCGCATTGGCGATTGAGCCCCTGGCCATGGCATTGAGGGAGTCAGGGAACTGGAGTGGCCTGGTGCGGGGTGGGGAGGAGCATCGAGTGTCGATGTACGCGGACGACCTGTTGCTGTATGTGGCGGACCCGGTGGCGGGGATGCCGGAGGTGATGAGGATTCTTAGTGAATTCGGGGGTTTCTCTGGGTATAAGTTGAACCTGGGCAAGAGTGAGTTGTTTGTGGTGCATCAGGGGGATCAAGAGGAGGGGATTGGTAGGCTCCCATTGAAGCAGGCAGGGAAGAGCTTCAGGTACCTAGGGGCCCAGGTGGCTGGGAGTTGGGGAGCCCTGCACAAGCTCAACCTCACAAGGTTGGTGGAGCAGATGGAGGAGGAGTTTAAGAGGTGGGATATGTTACCGCTGTCACTGGCGGGGAGGGTGCAGTCCGTTAAGATTACGGTGCTCCCGAGGTTTTTGTTCCTGTTCCAGTGCCTCCCCATCCTTATCCCGAAGGCCTTTTTTAGGAGGGTCAACAGGAGTATTATGGGATTTGTGTGGGCGCATGGGACTCCGAGGGTGAGAAGGGTGTTCCTGGAACGGGGCAGGGATAAGGGGAGGCTGGCGTTGCCCAACCTCTGTGGGTACTATTGGGCTGCCAACGCAGCGATGGTGCGTAAGTGGGTAATGGACGGGGAAGGGGCAGCATGGAAGAGGATGGAGGCGGCGTCATGTGTGGGCACGAGCCTGGAGGCGCTGGTAACGGCGCCGGTGCCGCTCCCTCCAACGAGGTATACCACGAGCCCGGTGGTGGCGGCTACCCTCAAAATTTGGGGGCAATGGAGACAACATTGGGGAGAAGTGGGGGGCTCAATGGAGGCCCCGATACGGGGGAACCATCGATTTGTCCCAGGGAGCATTGATGGCGGATTTCTGGGCTAGCACAGGGCAGGGTTAGGAGGTTGAGGGACCTGTTTGTGGAGGGGAGGTTCGCGAGCTTGGGGGAGTTAGAGGGGAAGTTTGGGCTCCCCCCGGGGAACATGTTTAGGTACATGCAGGTGAGGGCGTTTGCCAGGCAGCAGGTGGAGGGGTTCCCCTTGCTGCCCCACGAGGGGTGCGGGATCGGTTGCTCTCGGGGGTGTGGGTTGGAGGAGGGGGGGTTTGGATCGGTGGGAGGGAGAACTGTGTACATGGGTTTGTGGGATGTGGCGGGTGTTATCTCTTTCCGTTTTGTTGTTTGGGTGTTCTTTTGTTTTTTTTCTTTTGTTTGTAGTTGCTTTTGAAGTTGGGTGGGTATTGTTCTTGGGGTGTTACCACGGTTGTTTTGTTAATAGAGCTGAGATGTTTATATTTTGTAAAATTTCAATAAAAATTATTTTTTTAAAAATAAAAAATTCATCAAACCTGTTCCATCATTCAGTTGGTCCCTGGCCCTTTCTAAACCCCATCTACCCACTTTGATTCGGTCTGGAAAGTGGAAGCTTATACATGCCTCACAAAAATCTAGTCTTTCATTTTTGATAATTGACCCCCAGCCTCAATAGCTTTTAGGCAAAGTTCCACAAAAAAGAATAAACACAATTTTGGAGCCAAGACCCAAACCAACAAAAACTACCTTGGACTTCAACTTTTGCTGCTCATGGGGCTTGGGCACTGTGAGAGTCTTTTTAAATCCCACACATTGCTCACATTGCATGCTGCATGAACTGCCAATGGACAGAGTGACTGGCACTTCAAAAGGAATCGACTGATTGTTAAATCCTTTCAGGCAATGTGAGGATATGATAAGGTGCTGGGTCAATAGGAGCTCCTTCTTTCCTAGTATCAGCCTCCTGCTCTCCACCTCCACAATAGCTCCCTTGCCATAAGTTTCCTTCAGGGTGGTTGTCTCTTCTTTTAAGCAGTCTTTCGGAGTTGAGGATGATTTGTTTCCACACTAGAAATAATTTCTCAGGTGACTTAAGGAGTTCAGTACGTGACCTAAAGTCTCTGTCACAGATGGGGAAGACAGTGGTCGGAGGAGTGGGTAAGTGGGGTGCCCAGATTGCCACGTGCTCCTTTCGCTGTTAAAGCTTTGTTTCAGCATCTTCTCGGCAATGAAACTCGAGATGTTCAGCTCCCTCCTAAATGCTTTTCTGCCACTTTGGGCAGAATTGGGCCAGGGAATCCCAGGTATCGGTTGGGGGGGGGGGGTTTGCGCTTTTTCAAGGAGGCTTTGAGTGTCCTTGAAGCCTTTCCTCTGCCCTCATGGTGTGCCTATCCTGCCAATGGATTTGCAGGATCTTGTGGACGTAGCGCTGAAATGAAATGAAAATGAAAATTGCTTATTGTCACAAGTAGGTTTCAAATGAAGTTACTGTGAAAAGCCCCTAGTCGCCACAGTCCGGCACCTGTTCAGGGAGGCTGGTATGGGAATTGAACCGTGCTGCTGGCCTGCCTTGATCTGCTTTAAAAGCCAGCTCTTTAGCCCTGTGCTAAACCAGCCACTGGTGATAATTCTCCAAGATTTTGAGGTGCCTGCTGAACATGGTCCACATCTCTGAGCCATATAGGCGGGAAGCTATTGTTCTGTGGACAATAAGCTTGGTACCAGGTCTGAGGTGCTGGTGTTCAAATACTCTGTTTCTCAGGTGACCAAAGGCTGGGATGGCACTCTGAAGGCAGTCTTGAACCTTGTTGTCGATGCCTGCTTTTTTTGACAATAGGCTCCCAAGGTCTGGAAAGTGGTCCACTTTGTCCAAGGCCTCCTTGTGAATTTTGGTAACTGAGGGGAGGGGTGGGTGGGGAGAGGGGAGGGGGGCTGGGAGCAGTGCTGTGTGGCAGGGGGAGCTTGGTAGAGGATCTTTGTTTTACGGATGTTTAGTTAAGCTCCATGGCCTCATATGCCTCAACGAAACTATTGAGGATGACTTGGAGCTCATCTTCTGTGTGTGCGCACAGGCATCGTCTGCGTGTGCTGTAATACAATGACAGAGATGGTTGTCAGACACCTATTTGTAAAAGGTCTGGTGGAGAACCGTGAACATGAATAGTTTAAAATACTGAACAACAAGCTGAAGTATCTTTCCTGAAGAGACTAAAGATGTGCCAAATGTAATAGTAAATTCCTTTGTCAACTTTTCATGCTCCTAATTCATCTCAGATTTATTATTTTCCTTTCTGTGGCCCTCCTATTCATTTGTCTTTATTAGCGTTTTAAATTAATCTATGTTGTTGTTTCTACCCCAACACGTTTTCCCCTGTCCTGTGTCCATCTGTTTCATTTCTGTCTTTCAACCTCCCTTGGCTCAGCACAATGTGAGCCATAAACTCCTGACACATGATCCATTGATACAGGTCACATTGGGGAGACCATTACCCTGTAATTCACACAACATCAGTTTCCTGCCTTAAAGGCATCTGCATTTGAGTTCAACTTGTCAGATCGTGTTCAAGACAACTTTATTGAAGAGTTGCCCATAACCATTTCACCTTGGTCCAAGGACTCCCAAAGCTAATTGAAAAATGTTGAACCTGTCGCAGCTTTTTAAAGTTATAGAATAAAGTTATAGCCCCCTTCATGCTGTACAGGCATCAGCGAGCTACACATATCACTGTGCACGTATTGGCGCACACATCTCTACACATATTGCTGTACATATGAGTCACTGGAAGTGGCTGGTTTAGATTTCTTTTCATGATTCATAGTTTATGAATCCATTTCAGGTTTCATTTTTTTCGCTGCCAAGGGCATTACTGAAAGTCCTGGACTAGCTTTTTGACTACAGTACTCAGCTCTTGCTGGTGTGTGGCACGCAGCCAGTAAGTAGACACATAAGCTGTTGGGTTCGTTTGTTAGATGGTCATTAAAAAATTTTTTTTCATTGAAATGTCCTGTTGTGTGGCGGTACGGTAGCACAGTGGTTAGCACTGCTGCATACGGCACTGTGGACCTGGGTTTGATCCCGGCCCCTGGTCACTGTCCGTGTGGAATTTGCACATTCTCCCCGTGTCTGCGTGGGTTTCATCCCCACAACACAAAGGTGTGCAGGGTTAGGTGGATTGGCCACGCTAAATTGCCCCTTCATTAGAAAAAAATAATTGGGTACTCTAAATTTATTTTAAAAAAGAAATGCCCTATGGGATGCAAAATAGGGAGGATGGCCAGTCATTAGCGAGTGAGAGGAAAAAGGACCTTGTGGTTTGCAATTTTCTCACAATTTCTGTCAGTTATTCCTCTTAGAGCTAAAAGGAGATTTTCTAGAGATGTTTTAAAATCATGATGGGGTTAGGTGGAGTAAATAAGGAGAAACTGGGGCAGCACGGTGGCACAGTGGTTAGCACTGCAGCCTTACTGCACCGAGGTCCCTGGGTCGATCCCGACTCTGGGTCACTGTCCGTGTGGAGTTTGCACATTCTCCTCGTGTTTGCGTGGGTCTCAGCCCCACAACCCACAGATATGCAGGGTAGGTGAACTGGCCACACTAAGTTGCACCTAATTGGAAAAAATTAATGGGGTACACTAAATTTAAAAAACAAATAAGGAGCAACTGTGCCTAATTCTGAAAAATTGATAACCAGAGCATACAAATAAAAAAGGGATGATAAACGAACCAGAGGTTATGTGAGGAAAGTCTATTGAGTGATTAGGATTTGGAATGCACTGCCTGACAGAGTGGTGGATACAGATTCAATAGTCATCTTCAAAAGGGAATTAAGATGCGCGGGTTAGGTGGATTGGCCATGCTAAATTACCCCTTAGTGTCCAGGAATGTGCAGGTTAGATGAGGTTACCGTGATAGGGAACAAAGTGGGCCAAGGTACGGGTGCTCTTTCATTGGGTCAATGCAGAGTTGATGGGCCGAATGGTCTCCTTCTGCACTGTAGGGATTCTATGGTTCCATAAAAAGTATGGGGAAAGAATGGAGAAATGGGACTAACTGGATTGCTCTTCAAAAGAGCTCATGTAGACTGAGTGGGCTGAATGGCCTCCTTTTTTTGCTGTACCATTCTATGTTTTAATATAGATACAATAGTGAGCAATAACCAAAAATACACTTGGCATGCGATCCATTTTATTTCTTCGCACATTTCCGTTTCATTTTTCTCATTTATTTTTCTTTCATGCTCGTCCTCTCCCATTCTCCCCCATAACAGTAAGCTGGCTTTCATTATTCATGTTGTAAACCGAGATTCCCAGCTCTTCCAGTAGCTCAGAAGGAAAATGCACTGTCTAGTGTAGAACTGAACCATATAGATGAGGAAGGTCGCAAATTCAGCTCCTGTTTTTGTACACACTTAAGTGACCTTGGTAGGGCAGGAGATAGGAGCGATTTAATTGTCTGCAGCAATGCTGGGTTAAGGCTTTGCAAAGATCAATCAAAGTTCCTAATTCTGTTTGTTCTCCAGTGACCTTTGATGGCAAGTGCCTGGACATATTGGGTGAGATCAAGATTTGAGTTAGTTAGGAATGAGTGAACTGTTCTTGGAGGAACGGTTTGCGAGTTTGGAGGGGCTGTCGGAGAAATCTGGGCTCTCGTGATCTGACGAGGCACAGATCTGTGCAAGTTTGTAATTTTGCAAAACGGATCTTTCCAACATTCCCTGTGGTGTCGCCAACATTGTTGATGGAGAGGGTTCTTTCGCTCACTAGGTCAGAGGAGAGGAATACTTTGGGTATCTACGGAAGGATTATGTCCGAAGATGCAGTAACGGTGGTGGGGGCTAAGAACAAATGGAAGGAAGAGTTGGGGCTGGTTTTGGAGGATGGGGTGTAGAATGATGCCCTGCAGAGGTTGAACTCCTTGTCCTCGTGTGTGCGTCTTGGCTTAATACAGCTTAAAGTAGTGTATAGAGCTCATCTGACTAGGTTTAGGATGAGCAGGTTCTTTGCAGGAGTGAAGGACAAGTGCGAGCTCTGTGGAGGGAGTCCGGCAAACCATGTGCACATGTTTTGGGTGTATTCTAAGCTTGTGGGGTTCTGGGTCTCCTTCTTCAGCAACATGTCGGCGATTCGGAAAGTTGAGTTGGAGTCCTGTCCTTTAGTGGCCACATTTGGGATGTCAGTCTTGCCGGAGCTGCAGACGGGTGCTGGAGCCAATAGCCTGGCCTTCGCCTTGCTGATTTCTTGAAGGCAAGTGCTGATGGGATGGAGGTAAACTTATCCACCCAGTGCCTCTTGTGTGGCTGGGAGATTTGATGGAGTTCCCATACCTCGAGTAAATAAAGTACACCATGAGGGAGCATTTGAGAATTTCTACTGAAGATAGCGGCCGTTTATTATGTATTTCAACGAGCTGGTCACCCTTGGTTGCTAAAGTGCGGGGGGTGTGGAGCAGGGGGTAGGGGAGGGGCTTGGAGTGTTTGTTAGGTTGGGGGGTTTGTGGGAGGGGGAAAGTGGGGCTGTTAGGTTGCTTGAGTGGGAAGTGTTGTTTTGGTGTTATGTATAAAATGAAAACCGGGTGGCAGGGTAGAGCAGTGGTTAGCCCTGCTGCCTCACGGTGCCGAGGACCCAGGTTCAATCCTGGCCCTGGGTCACTGTCCGTGTGGAGTTTGCACATTCTCCCCGTGTTTGCATGGGTCTCACCCCCACAACCCAAAGATGTGCAGGGTAGGTGGATTGGTCAAGGCAAATTGCCCCTTAATTGGAAAAAAAAAGAATTGGGTACTTTAAACTTACTTTCAAAATGTATAAAATGGAAATGTTTGAATAAAAATATTTTTAAAAAAAGATTTGAGTTAGTTGAACAGTGGCCTGTACTGCGCTGTAATGTTCTATGTTCTATGTTCCAATTAAAGCTATCATTTAAACTCACACTTAAAGAATAGTCTTTTGGGTGAGCTATTAGATGGCTGCTAAACTGTAAACAAGCATCAATAACTTGTCAGAGCAGAAAGATTTTAAAAAGACACAGACGACTCTGGATCAATAAGGATTTTTTCACAGGATTTTAAAGAGGCCAAAATCACATGTAAAGCTCGGGACTGTATGGATGTGTAGCATAGAACCGGATTCCGAGATTACTCATATCAAACCCCTAGGTTACCACAAATAATAAAACAAAACAGAAAATGCTGGAAATATTCAGGACATCAGGCAGCATCTGTGGCTAGAAACAGAGTTACCCCTTTGGGTCGACGATGACCCTTCATCAGCTATACTTGATCCTGAGATTACCTTGGCCTTGATTGCTAAATTACATACTTTACCTATATTGGATGCCAAGATTGTCACACTTGATCCCAGATTACCATTCCCAATCCCCAGGTTAATATCTGATCCCCATGTTACTGTACTTGGTCTCCAGGTTACCACACAAGATCCACAGATCACCACATTTGACAAAACAAAGGAAAGACTTGATTTGGTGCATTTCATGACCTCAAGAAGCCCCAAGACATATTCAGCCAAGACATATTCAGCCAAGACATATTCAGCCAAGAAAGAACAGTTGAAGGGAAGTCATTGTTGTGACACAGGAAACACAACAGCCAATTGTCACATACTGATCTCACACAAAAGGCAATGTGACAAAGACCAGAGCATTTGGTTTTTTTCTCAGTGATTTTGTTTGTGTGGTGAATGTAATATATGTTAATATATATGTTAATTCACACTGTTGTTGTAAGCGCTGTAGCGCAGTCCTACCACTAGGGGGAGTAGCGCTGGGAGCACTCAGGAACTTGTACTGGGCTCCACCCTTGGTTCCGCCCATGACTCCTCCCCCTAGTGCAGCTGTATAAGTACCCGTGTCCAGAGTCAGCCTGGGTCACTACGAGTTCATCGACAGGTAACAGGCTGGCTCTGAAGTAAGTCGATTAAAGCCTAGATTCACATCGGAAACACGCGTCTGGTGAATTGATGGTTCCATCAGTTTGTGAGGTAAAGATTGGCTGGGACCCTGAAGATAACTCCCCTCTTTTCTCTGAGAACTGCAATGGGATCTTTTACGCACGGGTGAGAAAGCGATGGGCTCAATTTAACTCGTCATCTGAAATATGGCACCTCCAACAATGCAGCACTCTCTCTGCACTGCACTGGAGTACCAACCTAGGTCTTCATATTGAATTCTCTGAAGTAGGAACTGAACCTACTGCCTTCTGACACTGAGGTGAGAATGTTACCAACTTAACCACAGCCCCTGATACCATTGATTACCACACCTAATCCATGTATTACAATACCAGATTTCCCCGATTACAAACCTCTGGAATACCCATACCAGCGTGCTAGGTCACAATAACTGAACCTCGATCAATGTACTGGATCCCAAAATCATCATACAAGATCTATAGATTACTTATACATGATTGTTGAATTGTTATACTTGATTTCTAGATCAATCATTTCTGACCCATATCACCATACCCATCCACATTGATGACCAGATTAACAAATTCAACATTGGATCACCGTAGTTGATCCCTGAATTACCAGACCTGGTCCCCAGATAACACACACTGGACTCCAGAATTCAAACATATGTTCAGAAAGTAACCTGTTTGTTCTGATGTCCATTTACAATTTGAATCCCCCGCTGCTGCCTATGGCGCTGAGGATCCTGGTTCGATCCAGTCCCCAGGTCACTGTCTGTGTGGATTTTACCCATTCTCCCCATGTCAGCGTGTGAACCACCCCCACAACCTAAAGATGTGCAGGTTAGGTAGATTGGCCACGCTAAATTGCCCCTTAATTGGAAAACAAAATTGGTACTCTAAATTTATAGAGAATTACAATTTTGAACTCCCAGATTTTCTTGATTGAATTATGTGAATCAATGGGTGAGATTTTCCCAATTTACAACAGTTTGTTTTTGCTTTAAAACAGTCCAGCTGTTGTACAGGCACTCTGCCTTTCCACCAACTCCACCATTTCTGTGCTGTTGCAGTGGGCAAAGAGGCAGCAATACCTGCTGGTGACTGGCTCACTGCAATTAAGTAGGATTATTTATAACTGACCAAAATTACTGAGGAATTATTCTCTAGAGATGGGTGGGGAATGTGTCATCCAATATAAGCATTTTGATGCATATCTGCTGACTTGACAAGACTATTTACCAAACCAAATGCATGTGGTTGTGAACCAGCATTTGTTTCTGCCCAGCCGTATTAATTAGGCTGATCAGGACGAATGGAAGAGGTGGGATTTTGCTAATGAGTGTTCGGTGCCATATCTGTCAGGGAGGTATACAGTATTATGTGTGATTCTCATGGATGTATAGAGGGTATTTGCTACTGTGTGTTCAGTGTGTGTATTAAGGGTATATAGTACTGTGTGATCACTGTCGGTAAAAGGAGAGTATATGATACTGTGTATGATCACTGCATGTGTATGGAGGGTATTTGGTGCTGTGTGTTCACTGTGTGTGTATTAAGGGTATACAGTATTGCACACAACCACTGTGTGAAATAAGGGTATATGGTACTGTGTATGATTATTGTATATGTCTGGAGGGTATTTGGTACTGTGTGTGCATTAGGGATATACAGTACTGTGTTCGAGGACTATGTGTGAAAGGATATATTATACGGTGTATAATGACTGTATGTGAAAGATTCACACCAGTCCTGGCCCCACACCTAAGAGACATGTTCGTGGACTCACTGGCAGGACCTCACTGCCCGCCACGCTAGCGCAGGCCACAATCTCACTAATACCCACATTTGGGTACAAATGGAGGAGGCATCCTGTAAAGGAACAACCATCCGGGCCCTGGCCACAGCAGCACTCCCACCCTCCTAAACAAGGTACACAACGAGCCCAGTGGTAGCGGCCACGCTGAGAATGTGGACCCAGTTGAGACAGCACTTCGGGATAACCAAAATGTCCCCTATGGCCCCCATCTGCGGCAATCACAGATTCAACCCAACCATGCTAGCTACCATCTTCAAAAGATGGAGGCGGGACGGGGGCACACAGACGGTCGGGGACTTCTACGTAGAGCGCAGACTGGCGACACTGGACGAACCAACGAAGAAGTGGAAACTAGCAATAGGACAGGAATTGAGACACCTCCAAATAAAGCACTTCCTCCACAAAGAGACAGTAGGGTACCCCGTGTGGTGATACAACCACTGTAGTTATGCGTACTGCAGTAGGGGGATGTATGGCCGTACCTGTAATACAGGTTTCTCCGGTAAACCCCTGCCGGCTAGCTCTGCCCACAGGGAGCTTGTGTATAAATATGCGCTAGCTTCACTGAGATACTATTCTACAGCTGCCGCCGGAGGAATAGCATCTCACAGCAATAAAGCCTCTCTTGTACTTCACTCGAGTCTTTGTGCACAATTGTTAGCGCCACACCCCGGGGCCCCAGAAAGCACACTAGTAGAGGACTTGATAGGCACAAGCAGCGAGAAGGGAAAGGAAGTGGAAAAATATATGGAAAGCTACTGGACAGAGCCCGAACACCACTGGACGGGACCAGACAAAAATGGGAGGATGAACTGGGGACAGAGGTAGGTTGGGAACTCTGGAGCGAAGCACTGAGCAGGGTGAGCTCCACCTCCTCCTGCGCAAGGCTAAGCCTAATGCAGCTCAAAGTGGTGCACAGAGCGCACCTGACCAGAACCCGAATGAGCAGGTTCTTCCTGGAGATGGAGGACAAATGTAAGAGGTACCAAAGGGGCCTGGCAAACCACACTCACATGTTTTGGGCTTGCCCCAAGCTTGCTGGGTCCTGGACAGCCTTCTCCGAGGCAATGTCCAAGGTTGTGGGGGTGAGGGTGAAGCCATGCCCTGTAGTGGCAATCTTTGGGGTATCGGAGCAGCCAGAGCTACACATGGGAAAGGGGCCAACGCCCTTGCTTTCACTTCCCTAATCACACGCCGGAGAATCTGCTCGGCTGGCGATCGGCAGCACCACCCAAAACTGCAGACTGGCTCGCTGACCTCTCGGAATTTCTCCACCTGGAGAAGATTAAGTACGCCACCTGAGGGTCAGAGGAAGGCTTCCTGGATACTTGGAGGCAGTTCGTCGGCCTGTTCCAAAACCTGTTCGAGGCCAGCCACGAGGAGTAAGCCAGGAAAAAAAAAAGATGAAGAACCAAAGGACTGGTAGCATTGTGTATCATTGAGGGGGGGGGGGGGAGCAACATATACATACAGTTAGTCAAGTGAAGAACAAAACAAATCTTTCTGTAAAATAAAGAAAATTAGCATGGGCAAGAAAAATGTGATGGATATAAGCAACAATTGTTTATAAATATGAGAAAAGCCAATAAAAAGATTTTCCAAAAAAAATGACTATGTGTATGGAGGGTACATGTTACTGTGTGCGATTACCATGTGTGAATGAAGGGTATATGGGATGGCGAGACCACATCTGGAGTACTGTGTAGTTTTGGTCTCCTTATTTTAGAAAGAGATATATAAATGCATCAGAGGCAGTGCAGAAAAGGTTCCTTCGACAGATATCTGCGATGGGGCTTTTTATGAGGAACGCTTTGACAGGTCTGGCTTGACAGGGCTGGTTTAGCTCAGTGGGCTGGACAGCTGGTTTGTGATGCAGAACAAGGCCAGCAGTGTGGGTTCAATTCCTGTGCCAGCTGAGAATTCTGTGTACCTGGACAGGTGCCAGAATTTGGCGACTAGGTGCTTTTCACAGTAACTTCATTACAGTGTTAATGTAAGCCTGCTTGTGACAATAAAAGGTTTTTTATTTTTTTATCTCTGAAGTTTAGAAGAATGAGACGTCATCTTATTCAAACATAAGGTTCGGAAAGGATGTTTTTTTCTTGTGGTAGATTCTAGAACTTGGGGATGCCGTTTGAATAGTGGGGGGGGGGGGGGGGTGGCATTCAAGATGGAGGTGAGGAGATTTTATTTCCGCTCAGAGGGTGATGAATCTTTGGATTGGATGGATTTGGACTTGCTTTATTGTCACGGGTACAGAGGTACAGTGAAAAGTTCTGCGTACAGTCCAGACAGATCATTCCATACATGAAAAGAAACATAGGACGTACGATAGATACACAATGTAAATACATAGACACAGGCATTGAGTGAAGCATAACACTCAGACTTTTGTATCTCCTGGGAATTTACTTCCCCAGAATGTGGTGGAGGCAGGGTCATTGAATATTTTTAAGGCAGAGGTCATTAGATTCTTGATTAACAAGGGGTCCAGGAGGGGCGGGGTTGCATGTGGAGTTGAGGCCGCAGTCAGATCAGCCATGATCTTATCGAATGGTGGAGCTGGCTCGAGGGGCCGAATGGCCTACTCCTGCTCCTAATTTGTATATTTGTACGTTGGTATATGGTACTGTGTATATTACTGTATGTATATAGAAGGTACTGTGTGCATTCATCCTGTGTGAATTGAAGGTATAAAGTATTGTGGGTGTTTGTCATATGTAAATGGAGTGTATATCACTGTTAGGATTTGTCACGTTTCAGCAGGGTACGTGTACTGGTACTGTGTTATGTGGGAAGTGAAAACCAAATATCAATGGCGCTTGGTTCCAGCTCCACGTAACTGCAGTGAATCTCACCATCTGGTCTGATGTGTGTTGCAGAATGCAGCACAGAATTATTCGCAAGTGGCCAGATGCATGTATGTGCTGTGATCCGCGAAGCTCAGACCTGATACATATATATTTCAGCAGAAACGTTACCCTCCCTATTTAGCAGAAGCTTTACCCCCCCCCACTCCAAAAGTAAGTTTGTCAGTGTGTTGGCACTTTTAGCAAATGTTACAACACTTCCCAGGAATGCTTGTCTACTTTCTAGTACCAGCCTTCTCCAAAACACTAAAAACTGAAATTAATGGCATGTTCTGTTGAGCAGACAGCTCTCCCTGTGGAACAGCTTGCAAGCTTGGCCGTCTGGTGAAAACATTTACAACGGACTATTGGCTTTTCAAATAATCATTGCTGTTTGTTTAAAGAAAGAATTAGGTGGAAGGTTTTGGCTCAGGAACAAGCCTTGAGGGAGCCCTGTTTTGCCCGATGTAACCAGCCAACAATGCCAAACATTTTCCATGCATTTTACAAGACACGGTGCCTCTATGAGGCTGCCCCGTCTCTTCATGGCTCTCAGCTAGATTATCCAACTCTTGTTGGACGAATTAGAAGCATATGCAGACAGGGTTAGTTGAAATAGGATGGGATGAGGCACATGTGGAGCATAAATACCAGAAATAACCAGCTGAGCTGAATAGTCTTCTGTCTATGCTGTTTGTTCGATGTAATTTTATGTATCCCCAGAAGTTTCACTGCGTTGTGTTTGCCTGCAGTTTGCAAATTTCATTTTTTGATTATGTCCATGTGTAACTTTAGTTTATTCAGCCTGCAGAGCTGCACAAGTATCCCAGGTTATTTCATTATTTTGATCATTTCACGCATGAGAGACTGTTGCAACTTGTTCTTCCGTATTCCTCCCACACGTGATCATTCCAGCTGCCTCAAATGCTCTCAAGAATCCTCTAGCTCTGGCCGTTCTGCTAACTGGACAAATCAGACAGGCAAACCAGCAAGACTATAAGACCATAAGAGGAGCAGAATTAGGCCACTCGGCCCATCGAGTCTGCTCCGCCATTCAATCATGGCTGATATTTTTCTCATCCCCATTCTCCTGCCTTCTCCCCATAACCCCAGATCCTCTTATTAACCAAGATCTATCTCTGTCTTAAAGACACTCAGTGATTTGGCCTCCACAGCCTTCTGTGGCAAAGAGTTCCACAGATTCACCACCCACTGGCTGAAGAAATTCCTCCTCATCTCTGTTTTAAAGTATCATCCCTTCAATCTGAGGCTGTAGCCTTGGGTTCCAGTTTTTCCTACTGGTGGAAACATTCTCTCCACGTCCACTCTATCCAGGCCACGCAGTATCCTGTAAGTTTCAATAAGATCCCCCCTCATCCTTCTAAACTCCAACGAGTACAGACCCAGAGTCCTCAACCGTTCCTCATACAACCAGCTCTTCATTCCAGCGATCATTCTTGTGAACCAGCTCTGGACTCTTCCCAAGGCCAACATATCCTTCCTTAGATATGGGGCCCAAAACTGCTCGCAATACTCCAAATGGTGTCTGAACAGCCTCAGAAGTACATCCCTGGTCTTGTATTCTAGCCCTCTCAACATGAATGCTAACATTGCATTTGCCTTCCTAACTGCCGACTGAACCTGCACGTTAGCCTGAAGAGAATCGTGAACAAGGACTTCCAAGTCCCTTTGTGCTTCTGATTTCCTAAGCGTTTCCCCATTTAGAAAATAGTCAACAACCTCAGCAAAAGGAAAAAGCCCTTTGCCCTTTCATCTCCTAGCCAAATGACCCTTACCCGCAAAGTCCCCAACTGCATCACCTCCATCTCTTGTCCATTCATTCCTGAAGGCATTGGAAGATCCTCAGCTCACAGCTCCCACCCCACCTGTTCCAAGTGGATTAGAAAGGGTGCCCTCGGGCTGGCATGGACAAGATGTGCCAAATGGCCTCCTTCTGTGCTGTAACTTTTCTATAATTCTACTCTGCAGGGGAGTGTTGGGCACCGAGCAGAAATTTTGGTGAGAGATTGAGGAATGTTACAGTCAACAGAAATAAATGATGTTCAGCCTCTAGAATATGGGAAGAGCAGCAGCAAGCTGAAGAGGTCGAAGGAAATAAGACTTTTGATTTTTTTTTACTGCTGGGATGTGGGGAAGTCTGGCAAGTCTGTACCTATTGCCTCATCGTTCGTTGCCCTGAGAAGGTGGTGATTGTGGGCTTCTCATTGAACTCCGCAGAGTCCTGTCTCCAGAGCTGTAGGGTAAAGAGGTGCAGGGAGATAGGCCGAAAAGACAGCAAGGTGAAGAGTTGAAGAGAGCCTGTAGGGTGAAGAGTTTAAGAGAGATAGCAAATGAAGAATTGAAGAGAGACAACAGGGTGAAGAGTTGAAGAGAGACAGCAGCATTAAGAGTTGATGAGAGACAGCAAGGTGAAGAGTTGAAGAGAGACAATAGGGTGAAGAGTTGAAGAGAGACAACAAGGTGAAGAGTTTAAGAGAGACAACAGGGTGAAGAGTTGAAGTGAGAAAATAAGGTGAAGAGTTGAAGAGCGACAACAGGTTGAAGAGATGAAGAGAGACAACCAGGTGAAGAGTTGAGGAGAGACAACAGGGTGAAAAGTAAAGAGAAACAACAAGGTGAAGAGTTGAGGAGAGACAGCAGGGTGAAGATTGAAGAGAGACATCAAGGTGAAAAGTTGAAGCAGCAGGGTCGAGCTGCAAAGAGACAATGGCTTATCCCTCTTTCCTCTCACTCGCTCTCACTCTCCTCTTCATTTTTATCGTGGCTTTTAAAAAAAAAAAATTTATTCATATTTTCCAACAACAAATTTTATCCCAACAAAGAAAAAAAAGAAAAAATAGAAACCCCTCCCCCCAATACAAAGCAATAAATAACAACAAGAAAAGTAATAAACATAGAATCGAAAGAACAAACCCCCATATCCAACCCATAGTCCCCCCCCCCCCCCCCCGGGTTGCTGCTGAGATTGACCACCCTCTAACACTCCGCCAGGAAATCAAGAAAGGGCTGCCACCGCCGAAAGAACCCTTGGACCGACCCCCTCAGGGCAAACTTGACCCTCTCCAGTTTAATGAACCCGGCCATGTCACTGATCCAGGATTCTGGGCTCGGGTGCCTCGTGTCCCTCCACTGTAGAAGGATCCTGCGCCGGGCTACTAGGGACGCAAAGGCCAGGATACCGGCCTCTCTCGCCTCCTGCACTCCCGGCTCCGATGCCACCCCAAAAATAGCGAGCCCCCAGCCCAGTTCCACCCTGGAGCCGACCACCCTGGACAAGGCCCCCGCCACCCCCTTCCAGAAATCCTCCAGCGCCGGACAAGCCAAAAACATGTGGGTGTGATTCGCTGGACTTCCCAAACACCTCCCACACCTGTCCTCACCCCCAAAGAACCGGCTCAGCCTGGTCCCAGTCATATGCACCCTATGCAGCACCTTTAGCTGAATTAAACTAAGCTGTGCGCAAGAAGAGGAAGAATTCACCCTCCCAGGGCGTCCACCCACGTCCCCTCGTCGATCGCCTCCCCCAGCTCTCCGCCCACTTCGCTTTCAGCTCCTCCACCGAGGCCTCCTCCCCCCTCCTGCATCACCTGATAAATTGCAGAGATCCTGCCCTCACCGACCCACGTCCCCGAGAGCACCCTATCCTGAATCCCCCCTTGGCGGCAATAGCGGAAACTCCGCCACCTGCCGCCTATCAAACGCCCTAATCTGCATATACCTGAAGGTGTTCCCTGGGGGAAGGCCCCACTTCCTCTCCAACTCCTCTAGGGTCGTAAAATTCCCGTCGAGGAAGAGGTCCCCCATCCGCCTGATACCTGCCCTATGCCAGCTCAAAAACCTCTATCTATCCTCCCCGGTATAAACCGGTGGTTCCTCCGTATTGGGGACCAAACTGAGGCCTTCACTTCCCCCCTATGACGTCTCCACTGACCCCAGATTTTGAGGGTAGCTACCACTACTGGACTCGTAGAGTACCTTGCCGAGGGGAGTGGCAGTGGGGCCATCACCAGCGCCTCTAAACTCGTGCCCACACAGGACGCTGCCTCCATCCTCTTCCATGCAGCTCACTCCCCCTCCATCACCCACCTACGAATCATTGCCACATTCGCAGCCCAGTAATACCCACACAGGTTGGGCAATGCCAGTTCACCCACCTCCCTGCCCCGCTCCAAGAACACCCTCCTCACTCTCGGGACCTACCGCACCCACACAAACCCCAAAATGCTCCTATTAACCCTTCTAAAGAAAGCCTTCAGAGTCATGATGGGTAAACACTGGAAGAGAAACAAAGACCTCGGGAGCACCGTCATCTTAACCGACTGGACCCTGCCCGCTAGGGAGAGTGGCAACACATCCCACCTCCTAAACTCCTCCTCCATCTGCTCCACCAGCCTCGTAAAGTTTAACCTATGCAGGGCCCCCCAGCTCCTGGCTATCTGGACTCCCAAATATCTGAAGCTCTGCCCTCTTCAACGGAAGCTCCCCTATCTCTTTCTCCTGGTCCCCCATATGCACCACAAACAATTCACTCTTCCCCACTTTGAGCGTATAGCCAGAGAAGTCACCGAACTCCCCCAGGATCCTCATCACCTCTGGCATCCCCCCCGCCGGATCCGCAATGTAAGCAGCAAATCGTCCGCGTACAACGACAGCCGGTGCTCCTCCACCCCCCCCCCCCCCCCCCCCCCCCCCCCGCCGCACAATCCCCTCCAGTTCCTCGATTCCCTCAGCGCCATGGCCAGGGGTTCGATCGCCAACGCGAAGAGCAGGAGAGACAAGGGGCACTCCTGCCTCGTCCCCCGGGACAGCCCAAAGTCTTCCGACCTCCTCCCATTCGTCACCACGCTCGCCACCGGGGCACTATACAACAGCCTCACCCAACTAATGAATCCCTCACCAAACCCAAATCTCCTCAACACCTCCCACAGGTAACTCCACTCCACCTTATCAAAAGCTTTCTCCGCATCCATCGATGCCACTATTTCCATCTCCCCGTCCACGGCCGACATCATTATGATGTTAAGAAGCCGCCGCACATTGACGTTCAGCTGCCTCCCCTTCACAAAACTCGTTTGGTCCTCGTGAATGACCTGCGGGACCACATCCTCCACCATCCTGGCCAGTATCTTGGCCAACAGCTTCGCGTCCATGTTGAGGAGCAAGACCGGCCTGTAAGACCCGCACTGGAGGGGCTCCTTATCCCGCTTCAAGATCAGAGAAATTAGTGCTCTGGACATCGTCAGGGGCAAGGCCCCCCTCCCTTGCCTCGTTCAGGGTCCTCACTAACAGCGGGCCTAGCAGGTCTGAGAACTTCTTGTAAAACTCCACCGGGAACCCATCAGGCCCCGGTGCCTTCCCTGACTGCATACTCCCCAACGCCCCGCTCAGCTCCTCCAACTCAATTGGGGCCCCCAGACCCTCCACCCGCTCCACCCCCACTCTCGGGAACTCCAACTTATCCAAAAAGCAGTCCATCCCACCCTCCTCCCCAGAGGGCACCAACCTGTACAGCTCCTCATAAAAGGACCTGAACACCCCGTTAATGCCCCTTGCACTCCGCACCAGATTCCCTCCTACATCTCTAATTCCCCCTATCTCTCTCGCTGCCTCCCGCTTCCGGAGCTGGTGGGCCAGCATCCGACTTGTCTTCTCCCCGTACTCATATATGCTCAGCATGCGCCGCATGAAGCCTGAATCGTCCCAATTAGGGGCGTACACATTGACCAGTACCACCCGCTCCCCTTGAAGTCTACCGCTCACCATTACATATCTGCCACAGCTATCCGCCAGTACACTCGACACCACAAACGACAAGCTCTTTCCCACCAAAATAGCCACACCCCGGTTCCTCGCATCTAATCCCGAGTGGAGCACTTGTCCAACCCACCCTCTTCTCAGCCTCACCTGATCCGCCAAGGTGCGTCTCCTGGAGCATAGCTACGTCCACCCCCAGCCCCTTCAAGTGCGCCATCACCCGGGCCCGCTTCACCGGTCCATTAAGCCCCCTTACATTCCATGTGACCAACCGAATCGGGGGGTCTTCCCCCTCCATCTGCGCCGGTCAGCCATAGCTCTCCCTTGACCCACCACGTGCCCGCAGTATCCCCCGGGCCCGTTCCCCACGGTGGCAGATCCTCTTACCAACCCCCCTATCTCCAACAGTTCCCCTTCAGCCCTTCCAGCAGCAACCCGGTGCCTCCCTCCTAATCCCCCCCCCCTCCCACCCCTATCTAGGCCACCCCCTAGCTGCGTTATCCCTTCCATCACACTTCCGTAAGTCAGCCGACTCCTGCTGACCCCGGCTGCTCCCGCCACCCCGATGACCCGCCCGGTGCAACACAAACGCCATTCCCCCCTGGCCCGGTGCCAGCTCCTCCCACTCCACCTCCAGCGCGGGAAAAAAGCCCGTGCTTCCAACTTAAACCCCGCCCCCGACCTAAAACGCGGGAAAGAGAAGGGCGCGCGACATAGCTCCCCAACACTCCACCAGCGAGAAAAAAAGAACCCCAAGGCACCAAAATAAACAATCAAAAAGCCCCAAAAAGCGAAAAGACAAAAAGGAATAAACAAGAAAGAGGATGTATATCCGGACAATATACATCAGTCCTCAGCCCCCCCAATCCTCAGTTCGAGTCCAGCTCCTCTGCCTGGACAAAGGCCCAGGCATCTTCCGGGGAGTCAAAGTAGAGCTGACGATCTTTATAAGTGACCCAGAGGCGAGCCGGCTGTAGCAGGCCGAACTTCACCCTTCTCTTGTGCAGCACTGCCTTCGTCTGATTAAAACCAGCTCTTCTCTTCGCCACCTCCGCACTCCAGTCCTTATAAATCCGGATCTCTGCATTCTCCCACCTGCTGCTCCTCTCCTTCTTTGCCCCTCTCAGCACACACTCACGGTTGACGAAGCGGTGAAAACGGACCACCACCGCCCTTGGCGGCTCGTTTGGCCTGGGCTTTCTCAGCAACACTCGATGGGCACCCTCCAGCTCCAGGGGCCCTTGGAAGGACCCCGCACCCATTAGCAAGTTCAGCATCAAGGCCACATAGGCCCCCAGGTCCGATCCCTCCAGCCCCTCCGGGACGCCCAGGATCCGCAAGTTCTTCCGCCGGGAGCGGTTCTCCATTTCCTCCATCCTCGCTTGCCATTTCTTGTGAAGCGCCTCGTGTGACTCCACCTTCACTGCCAGGCCTAGGATTTCATCCTCGTTCTCCGAGCCCTTGTGCCGTAACTCGCGTATCTCTGCACCCTGAGCTGTCTGAGTCACCATGAGCTAATTCAGTGAGGCCTTAAGCGGTTCCAGCAGCTCAGCTTTCAGCTCTCTGAAGCAGCTCCTGCTGCTCCTGCGCCCACTGCTGCCACGCTGCTGGTTCCCCGCCCACCGCCATCTTATTTTTCCTGCCTCGCACCTTCCTCTGCTCCAAAGCCGATTTTTTGACCGCCCAGCTCCTGGTCCAGTCCATCCACCGGCAGATAAACGCAGCAGATGTGTTCCCCCACCGGGAAAAGTCCAGCCAGCGCCGCAACGGGCCCTTAAAAGAGCCCAAAAGACCAAAAAAAGCGGGAGCCACCCAACGTGCGGCTTAGCTCCGCATCGCCGCAACCGGAAGTCATCGTGGCTCTTTTTAATTCCTTCTTTTCTTCTTTCATTTTTCTGTCCTCTTTATTCAACCAATCTTGCTTTCCCCCTTCTTTCTCCTCACCCTCCCTTTCCTTCGCTTTGCTCTTTTCTGAGTTCTTTCCAACCCTTTGTTACCCTCTGTAATGAACTCCAATTGGCTTTATTGGTTGGCCAATTGGAGTATGAGCTCCCTCAATGATCGCTCATTGAGGGGGCCCATATAATCACCTGTGTAGGCTTTGTGAGCAGTCTTAAGTTGACTGGACTGCTAGCAGCACTGTTTGTAGCTGCTCCTGTAATATCGTTATTGTAAATAAATATTGGTGTGGTGACGGAACTCCTGCCTCCTGTGGATTACTACAGTGGCGACGAGGTAAACTACGAATTTTGCGGAGACCAGCTGCCGCACTCGGAGGGTAAGCCTTGCCATTTTAAAAATGCCGTTTTTTGGGAGGTCAGAGGCATTCGACCCGGCTATTGAGGACTGATCCCAGTATGTGGAGAGAATGTGTTACTTCTTCCGGGCAAATGATATACTGACGGACGAAAGGAGATGGCTTATCCTGCTGTCGGCGTGCGGACCCTCCGCATTCGCCATTATACGTAGTCTGACTTATCCCGATGCGCCGGACACAAAAACTTTCCAAGAAGTAACGGAATTGGTGAAACAGCACTACGACCCAAAACCACCCCTCATTTTATGTAGGTACAGATTTACACAGCGAAGCGGGAAGACAGGGAGTCAGTCACAAATTTCTTGACCCGCCTGAGAAGGCTGGCAGAAAAATGTGAGTTCGACCCGACACTAAATGAAATGCTTCGGGACCGGTTAGTGTGTGGTATAAACGGCCTCACAATACAGAAACGCCTGTTGACGGAAACAGAACTAGACTGCAGGCAGGCGTTATAGCTCGCACTGTCCCTAGAAAAGGCAGCAAGTTGGGTGCAGGAACTACATGGCACGCCAATGGAGGTAGATACCTGTGAGAGGGACTACCACAACGGGTCCTGCTACCAGATAGCCGCTCTCAGGAAAAACCTGAGGAATAGAGGGAAAAAGGAAAACCCCAGAACTGCCCCCAAGTCTGCCAGGACTAACTGGAGACAGAGGGAAGTACCGGCTGAGGCTCCCCCAACAGAGAAGGACCGTTTCTGGCACCAGACAGAGTGGGGTACATAGAACATAGAACGATACAGCGCAGTACAGGCCCTTCGGCCCTCGATGTTGCACCGACATGGAAAAAAACTAAAGGCCATCTAACCTACACTATGCCCTTATCATCCATATGCTTATCCAATAAACTTTTAAATGCCCTCAATGTTGGCGAGTTCACTACTGTTGCAGGTAGGGCATTCCATGGCCTCACCACTCTTTGCGTAAAAAACCCACCTCTGACCTCTGTCCTATATCTATTACCCCTCAATTTAAGGCTATGTCCCCTCGTGCTAGCCACCTCCATCCGCGGGAGAAGGCTCTCATTGTCCACCCTATCTAACCCTCTGATCATTTTGTATGCCTCTATTAAGTCACCTCTTAACCTTCTTCTCTCTAACGAAAACAACCTCAAGTCCATCAGCCTTTCCTCATAAGATTTTCCCTCCATACCAGGCAACATCCTGGTAAATCTCCTCTGCACCCGTTCCAAGGCTTCCACGTCCTTCCTATAATGAGGCGACCAGAACTGTACGCAATACTCCAAATGCGGCCGTACTAGAGTTTTGTACAACTGCAACATGACCTCATGGCTCCGGAACTCAATCCCTCTACCAATAAAGGCCAACACACCATAGGCCTTCTTCACAACCCTATCAACCTGGGTGGCAACTTTCAGGGATCTATGTACATGGACACCGAGATCCCTCTGCTCATCCACACTACCAAGAATTTTACCATTAGCCAAATATTCCCATTCCTGTTATTCTTTCCAAAGTGAATCACCTCACACTTCTCCACATTAAACTCCATTTGCCACCTCTCAGCCCAGCTCTGCAGCTTATCTATGTCCCTCTGTAACCTGCAACATCCTTCCGCACTGTCGACAACTCCACCGACTTTAGTGTCGTCTGCAAATTTACTCACCCATCCTTCTGCGCCCTCCTCTAGGTCATTTATAAAAATGACAAACAGCAACGGCCCCAGAACAGATCCTTGTGGTACACCACTCGTAACTGAACTCCATTCTGAACATTTCCCATCAACTACCACTCTCTGTCTTCGTTCAACTAGCCAATTTCTGATCCACATCTCTAAATCACCCTCAATCCCCAGCCTCCGTATTTTCTGCAATAGCCGACCATGGGGAACCTTATCAAATGCTTTACTGAAATCCATATACACCACATCAACTGCTCTACCCTCGTCTACCTGTTCAGTCACCTTCTCAAAGAACTCGATAAGGTTTGTGAGGCATGACCTACCCTTCACAAAACCATGCTGACTATCCCTAATCATATTATTCCTATCTAGATGATTATAAATCGTATCTTTTATAATCCTCTCCAAGACCTTACCCACCACAGACGTTAGGCTCACCGGCCTATAGTTACCGGGGTTATCTCTACTCCCCTTCTTGAACAAAGGGACCACATTTGCTATCCTCCAGTCCTCTGGCACTATTCCTGTAGCCAATGATGACCTAAAATCAAAGCCAAAGGCTCAGCAATCTCTTCCCTGGCTTCCCAGAGAATCCTAGGATAAATTCCATCCGGCCCCGGGGACTTATCTATTTTCACCTTGTCCAGAATTGCCAACACTTCTTCCCTACGCACCTCAATGCCATCTATTCTAATAGCCTGGGTCTCAGCATTCTCCTCCACAATATTATCTTTTTCTTGAGTGAATACTGACGAAAAGTATTCATTAGTATCTCGCTTATCTCCTCAGCCTCCACACACAACTTCCCACCACTGTCCTTGACTGGCCCTACTCTTACCCTAGTCATTCTTTTATTCCTGACATACCTATAGAAAGCTTTTGAGTTTTCCTTGATCCTACCTGCCAAAGACTTCTCATGTCCCCTCCTTGCTCGTCTCAGCTCTCTCTTTAGATCCTTCCTCGCTTCCTTGTAACTATCAGACGCCCCAACTGAAACTTCATGCCTCATCTTCACATAGGCCTCCTTCTTCCTCTTAACAGATATTCCACTTCTTTGGTAAACCACGGTTCCCTCGCTCGACCCCTTCCTCCCTGCCTGACTGGTACGTACTTATCAAGAACATGCAATAGCTGTTCCTTGAACAAGCTCCACATATCCAGTGTGCCCAACCCTTGCAGCCTACTTCTCCAACCAACACATCCTAAGTCATGTCTAATGGCATCATAATTGCCCTTCCCCCAGCTATAACTCTTGCCCTGCGGGGTATACTTATCCCTTTCCATCACTAACGTAAAGGTCACCGAATTGTGGTCACTGTTTCCAAAGTGCTCACCTACCTCCAGATCTAACACCTGGCCTGGTTCATTACCCAAAACCAAATCCAATGTGGCCTTGCCTCTTGTTGGCCTGTCAACATATTGTGTCAGGAAACCCTCCTGCACACATTGTACAAAAAATGACCCATCTAATGTACTCGAACTATATCTTTTCCAGTCAATATTTGGAAAGTTAAAGTCTCCCATAACAACTACCCTGTTACTTTCGCTCTTTTCCAGAATCATCTTCGCCATCCTTTCCTCTACATCCCTAGAACTATTAGGTGGCCTATAGAAAACTCCCAACAGGGTGACCTCTCCTTTCCTGTTTCTAACCTCAGCCCATACTACCTCAGAAGAAGAGTCCCCATCTAACAACGACAGAAACCCTAGAAGGAGGTGGCAAAAGAGGAATAGCAGGTGGGGACGCAGAGAAGTACACAACCTAGACGCCCCATCCTCCTCCGAAGGGGAACAATTATATAATATTACAACGAAGAAAGCAGAACCCATTAGGATTACCCCACGGGTGAACGGGCGGCCGACAATAATAGAAATAGACACGGGTGCGGCCGTATCAGTAATGGGAGTGGCAGCATTTAGAAAAATCAAAGATGGACTCCAGCCACTAACCCTAACAAAAATATCGACGAAACTCAAAACCTACACGGGGGAACCCCTGGAAGTTCTAGGCACGACTCATGTACCTGTGGAGTATGAGAAACAATTGCTCAGATTCACCATAGTGACGGACCATAAGCCGTTATTAGGGTTATTAAAAGAAGACAAGTCAATACCCCGATTGCATCAGCTAGAATAGAACGCTGGGCGTTGCTACTGGCGGCGTATAGATACGTTCTGGAGCACAGACCGGGAACGCGAGTAGCACATGCAGATGCTTTGAGCAGACTTCCCCTCCCAGACACTCCGCCGTAAATACCAAAAGTAGAGGAGACAGTAATGACTCTAAATTTTTTGGACACCCTACCAGTAGACGCACAACATATTTGGTTGTGGACGCAAAAAGACCCAGTTTTAGCCAAGATGAAGCATTTACTGCTAACAGGGGAACTGGAAAGACCAGTGGAGCCCCAGATGCACGCATACTGGAGCAGAAGGGACCAAATAACCGTAGAAGACGGTATCCTATTATGGGGAGCCCGGGTAATCGTCCCAGCTCAGGGCCATCAGGCAATCTTAACTGAGTTACATCACGGACACCCAGGGGTGTCCAAAATGAAGATGCTAGCTCGAAGCTACGTTTGGTGGGAGGTTTGGACACAGACATAGCAGCCTTGGTACGTCGGTGCCAGGAGTGCCAACAGGGGCAAAGAGTGCCACCAGCGGCGCCATTGCACCCGTGGGAATGGCCAGGCAGACCGTGGACCCGCCTGCATATTGACCACGCCGGCCCTTTCATGGGCTCAATGTTTTTGGTGATAGTGGACGCCCATTCCAAATGGTTGGACGTCCACCGGGTAAACACAGCAAGCACAGCATCGACAATCAAAGCTCAGGGCCTCATTTGCAACACATGGACTTCCAGAGGTATTGGTGTCGGACAAGGGAACGGCATTAACAAGTGGGGAATTTGGAAAATTCCTGAAGGAAAACGGAGTCCGTCACATCAAAACGGCCCCTTACCATCCAGCGACCAACGGCCTGGCAGAGAGAGCGGTCCAGACACTTAAAGCGGGACTCAAGAAGCAGCCGGCAGCGTCAATGGACACAAAGCTCTCCCGCTGGCTGTTTGATTACAGGACCACACCGCATTCCACAACGGGCATACCGCCAGCTGAACTCTTAATGGGAAGGCGGCTGCGAACGAGGCTGAGTCTCCTTTTCCCAAATTTAACGGGGAAAGTGGAGAAACAGCAGGCGGCCCAACGCAGGGGGCATGATAATAGTCGGCAGCAGAGTCATTTCCAAGTGGGGGCACCGATTTGGGTCAAGAATTATGGGAATGGACCAACGTGGGTCAAAGGCACGGTAGAGTCCCAAACAGGGCCCATATCCTATGAGGTTTCAATAGGAGGTAAGGTGCTGAAGAAACACCTAGACCAAATAAGGGCAGCGGAACCACACCTGGACGCAGGCGAAGCAGGACCGCCTCAAGCTGGGATAGCCCAGACGGAAAGGATACCCACACCCCAGCCCCGAGCAATTTCTCCAGACCCCATCATCCAGTCATCAGGGTCGGAGATGGACACACTCGATCAGGCCGCCGCGACACCTCTCCCCGAGGAGGAGGAAGAACAACTTCCAAGGAGGTCGTCAAGGAAAAGACGGGCACCTATAAGGTACACCCCGCCCACTTCGGAGAACGACCCGGCGGACGACACAGAGGTGACAGACCCAGACATGAGGAGCAGGAAGAAGCTCAGAGGAATGCCAGCTGGCAGAATTCCTCGGACCTTGGGGGAGAGGGGTGTAATGAACTCCAATTGGCTTTATTGGTTGGCCAATTGGAGTATGAGCTCCCTCAATGATAGCTCATTGAGGGGGCCCATATAATCACCTGTGTAGGCTTTGTGAGCCAGTCTTAAGTTGACTGGACTGCTAGCAGCACTGTTTGTAGCTGCTCCTGTAATATCGTTATTGTAAATAAATATTGGTGTGGTGACAGAACTCCTGACTCCCGTGGATTACTACACCCTCTCTCTATAGGAACCTCCCTCTCTCTATCCCCACTTTTTCTCCTCCCCCTTTTTCCCCCCTCTCTTGCTCTTTTCTCCCCCCCTACCCCCCCAACCCCCCCCCCCCCCACCCCCCCCCCCCCCCCCCCCACCCCGTCCTTCTTTGACCCACTCCCTCGCCTGAACCACTCTGCCAGACAGATACAAAGATCCCTTCATGTTAATAGATCTTTACTGGACCTATGGGCGGGATTTTGCAACCAGCTTGAGCTCCCCGGGACGAGTGGGGGTTGAAAACAAACTCGCTCTTTGAACATTCTGAGTCATTTCCCGAACACGTGCGCGGAAAATGGCCATTCGTTGAGCTGCTGGGGATAGTCAGGATCTGTGGGCCTGAATCCCAGCAAGAGTGGATTGGAGGGGGGGGGCGCGGCAGAGGGGAGGCAGAGGTTAGGGAAATCGATGAAAGCAAGAGTGAGTTATGATTAAAATGAGATTCAGGACTTTGGGAAATATGTGGAACAACGTGTTCCTTCTCCTTTTGCCGGTCTGTGTAATTTCAGGATATAAAAGTTAACTGAACTCAGATGCTTTCTGGACTTTAGCTGAGTCAGTGGATTGTTATTGGGCTCACGTTCGTTCCTCTGCATTTCCCATCCCAGGGGGGAATGGGCCAGGAGCTGCTCTGCTCTGTTGAGGTGTAAGTGTGCGCCTATGGCTGGAGGTGCTGAGGACAAAACCCGCGGAGAAAAGGACTTTAACGGAACCTCCATTCGACTGGAAGCTCTCACATCCCCCAAAATAAATGTGATCACAGCCAGAGAAAGCAGCAATGAATATCATGTTTTCTGATTTTGGGTCAAATTAGAAATTATAAACTCTCATCTCATTCATCGTTTGAAATATTTCTTGTGAGTTTTCTCTTTTTATGTCTTTATTTTCTCCCCCGCCTTCACCCTGCCCACCCACCCTCACTCTGTCCATGCGGTTCCCAAACTTGTGGTCACCCCCCATTTGTTATCAAAGTGGCCTTTGGCCTCAGATTGGCCACTTTCCACAGCAACCTCCTGCCTGGCCCAAGCTGTGGTTAAAGCTTCTCTCTGGTACAGAATTCCATTATGTTTGGCCACATAGCTTGAGAACTTTCTGTCCTCTTTCAACCAAAAGTTTATCCAGCGTCGTCCTGAAGGGATTAGCCACCCTGGTTAATGCCAGCTCAGCACCACTGAATTTATATAGCCCCTTTAATGTAGCCAGGTGTATCCCCTGGTGCTTCATAGCAGCATTATCAACACACAGTTTTATGCCGAGCACCAGAATTTAGGGCTGGATTGGACAGGAGGGTGGGGGGGTGGGGGGGCAACAACTCTGGACTCCCAACAACGCAGTCTCGAAAGAAGACTGCATCCTGGACTTCAATTAGGTCCGGGGACTTTGGATGTGTTTGTCTGGCAGATCCCAGCAAGAGGGAGGAGGAGTGGAGAGCTGAGTTTTAGAGGCTAAGGAGCCTCTAAACGAGCTTTCAACGAGGGTATACAGGGGATCCCCCCCCCACGCACACACAAAAGAGGCACCAGCACTCCCCTCCCCCTTCTTGCCCAATAGCAAGTTAGGTAAAGTGGTCAAAGTCCCAGGTGATGACAGGCTGCTTTCCCCTTTGAGTGGGGTAGTTGACTGGTGATGGTTTAACCTGAGGGTCACCACACCTCAGGCGAGAGGCAAGGGTGAAATGGCGGGATCATAGAGTCATAGATGTTTACAGCATGGAATCAGGCCCTTCGGCCCAGCTTGTCCATGCCGCCCAGTTTCTCACTAAGCTAGCCCCACTTGCTCGCATTTGACCCATATCCCTCTACACCCACCTTGCCCATGTAACCGTCTAACTGCTTTTAAAAAATAAATACATTTTATTCAAATTTTCGCATTTTCACAAAATATTAATAACAGAAAATACTAAGAACAGACCCCCCCCCCCCCCCCCCCCCCCCCCCCCGGTGTATACAAAGAGAAAAATAAATTAACACCCGTCCTTAGCAAAGAACCAAAGAACCCCCGTCCCTTCAACCCAAAACAAAGAGACGAAACCCTCCCCCGGTTGCTGCTGCTGGACGAAACCCTCCCCCGGTTGCTGCTGCTGCTGACCTTTTTTCTTTACCGTTCTGCCAGAAAGTCTAGGAATGGTTGCCACCTCCTGAAAAACCGCGGCACTGATCCCCTTAGGGCAAATTTCATCCTCTCCAATTTAAAAAACCCCGCCATATCGTTGACCCAGGCCTCCACGCCTGGGGGCCTCGCATCCTTCCACTGAAGAAGAATCCTCCGGCGGGCTACTAGGGACGCAAAGGCCAGAATGCCGGCCTCTTTCGCCTCCTGCACGCCCGGCTCCACTGCAACCCCAAATATTGCGAGACCCCAGCCTGGGTTGACCCTGGATCCTACCACCCTCGATACCATCCTTGCTACACCCTTCCAAAACTCCCCCAGCACTGGACATGCCCAGAACATATGGGCATGGTAAAACCAGCTCATCCTTGTCCCGGTCATGTGAGCCCTGTGCAGGACCTTAAACTGTATGAGGCTAAGCCTCGCACAAGAAGAAGAGAAGTTCACCCTTCCTAGAGCGTCCGCCCACGTCCCCTCCTCAATCTCCTCACCCAGCTCCTTCTCCCATTTACCTTTCAGCTCCTCCACCAAGGCCTCGTCTACCTCCTGCATCACCTGGTACACTTCCGAGATCCTCCCCTCTCCAACCCACACCACCGAGAGCACCCTGTCCTGGACCCCACGCGGCGGCAACAGAGGAAACCCCGCCACCTGCCGCCTGACAAACGCCCTTACCTGCATGTACCTAAAGGTGTTCCCCGGGGGGAGCCCGAACTTCCCTTCCAGCTCACCCAGGCTCGCATACTTCCCGTCTACAAACAGGTCCCTCAACCTCCTAACACCTGCCCTGTGCCAACTCAGGAACCCGCCATCAATTCTCCCCGGGACAAACCGGCGGTTCACCCGTATCAGGGACCCCATCGAGGCCCCCACCTCCCCCCTGTGCCGTCTCCACTGCCCCCAAATTTTGAGGGTAGCTGCCACCACCAGGCTCGTGGTATACATCATTGGAGGGAGCGGCAGAGGCGCCGTTACCAGCGCCTCCAGGCTCGTGCCCACACAGGACGTCATCTCCATCCTCTTCCATGCTGCCCTCTCCCCGTCCATTATCCACTTACGCACCATCGCTGCGTTGGCAGCCCAATAATACTCAGAGGTTGGGCAGCGCCAGCCCTCCCCATCCCTGCCCCACTCCAAAAATACCCTTCTCACCCTCTGGGTCCCGTGCGCCCACACAAACCCCGTAATGCTCCTGTTGACACGCCTGAAAAAGGCTTTCGGGATAAGGATGTGGAGGCACTGGAACAGGAAAAGAAACTTGGGAGCACTGTCATCTTGACTGATTGCACCCTACCCGCCAGAGACAGCGGCAACATGTCCCATCTCTTGAACTCCTCCTCCATTTGCCCCAAAAGTTAAGCTTATGCAAGGCCCCCCAGCTCCTGGCCACCTGGACCCCCAAGTACCTGAAGCTCCTCTCCGCCCTTTTTAGTGGGAGCTTACCAATCCCCCCCTCCTGGTCCCACGGGTGTACAACGAACAGCTTGCTCTTCCCCAAGTTGAGCTTGTATCATAGAAATCATAGAATTTACAGTGCAGAAGGAGGCCATTCGGCCCATCGAGTCTGCACAGGCTCTTGGAAAGAGCACCCTACCCAAGATCCACACCTTCACCCTATCCCCAGAACCCAGTAACCCCACCCAACACTAAGGGCAATTTTGGACACTAAGGGCAATTTAGCATGGTCAATCCACCTAACCTGCACATCTTTGGACTATGGGAGGAAACCGGAGCACCCGGAGGAAACCCACGCACACACGAGGAGGATGTGCAGACTCCGCACAGACAGTGACCCAAGCGGGAATCGAACCTGGGACCCTGGAGCTGTGAAGCAATTGCGCTATCCACAATGCTACCGTGCTGCCCGTGTATGCTGAGAAATCCCCAAATTCCGTGAGAATGCTCATCACCTCCGGCATTCCCCCCACCGGGTCCGCCACATATAGCAATAAGTCATCCGCATAGAGCGACACTCGGTGTTCCTCCCCACCCCGCACCAGGCCCCCTCCAGTTCCTCGACTCCCTCAGCGCCATGGCCAGGGGTTCAATTGCCAGTGCAAAGAGCAGGAGGGACAAGGGACACCCCTGCCTCGTCCCTCGGTGTAACCAGGAATACCCCGGCCTTCTCCTATTTGTGGCCACACTCGCCATCGGGGCCTCATATAACAGCCTCACCCACCTGACAAGCCCCTCCCCACACCCGAACCTTTCCAGCACCTCCCACAAGTACCCCCACTCCACCCTATCAAAGGCCTTCTCCGCGTCCAACGCCACCACTATCTCCGCCTCCTCTGCTACCGCCGGCATCATTATAATATTCAAGAGCCTCCGTATGTTGGTGTTCAGCTGCCTCCCCTTCACGAACCCCGTCTGATCCTCGTGGATAACCTGCGGCACACAGTCCTCTATCCTCATGGCTAAAATCTTCGCCAGCAGCTTGGCGTCTACATTTGAGAGTGAGATCAGCCTGTATGACCCACACTGCAGGGGATCCTTGTCCCGCTTAAGGATCAAGGAAATCAGCGCCCGAGACATCGTCGGAGGCAGAGCCCCCCCTTCCCTTGCCTCGTTGAAGGTCCTAACCAACAGGGGGCCCAACAGGTCTGCATACATCTTATAAAATTCGACCGGGAACCCATCCGGCCCCGGCGCCTTCCCCGACTGCATGCTCCCTATCCCTTTGACCAGCTCCTCCAGCTCTACCGGCGCCTCCAGTCCCTCCACCTGCCCCTCCTCCACCCTCGGGAATCTCAGCCTGTCCAAGAAGCGCCCCATCCCCCCCTCCTCCGTTGGGGGTTCAGACTGATACAGTTCCTCATAGAAGTCCCTGAAGACCCCATTAATGTCTACCCCCCTTCGAACTACATTTCCTCCCCTATCCTTAACTCCACCAATCTCCCTGGCCGCATCCCGCTAACGGAGCTGGTGTGCCGGCACCCTGCTCGCCTTCTCCCCATATTCATACACCCCTCCCTGTGCCTTCCTCCACTGAGCTTCCGCCTTTCTGGTGGTCAGCAGGTCGAACTCAGCCTGGAGACTACGCCGCTCCCTCAGCAATCCCTCCTCTGGAGCCTCCGCGTATCTCCTGTCCACCCTCACCATCTCCCCCACCAGCGTCTCCCTCTCTCTCTGCTCCCTTCTCTCCCTGTGGGCTCGAATGGAGATCAACTCCCCACTAACCACCGCCTTCAGCGCCTCCCAGACCGTCCCCACTCAGACCTCCCCATTATCGTTGGCCTCCAGGTATCTCTCGATACATCCTCGAACTCGCTCGCCCACCTCCTCGTCCTCCAGCAGCCCCACATCTAAGCGCCAAAGCGGGCGCTGGTTTCTCTCCTCCCCCAGCTCGAGGTCCAACCAGTGCGGGGCATGGTCAGAAATGGCTATCGCCAAGTACTCAGTATCCTCCACCCTCGCAATCAGCGCCCTACTTATAACAAAAAATCTATCCGGGAATAGGCCTTGTGGACATGGGAGAAGAATGAAAATTCCAGTGCCGGATCCAGCACCGTGTTGAAATCTCCCCCATTATCAGGCCCCCCGTCTCCAAATCTGGAATCCGGCCCAACATGCGCCGCATGAAACCCGCATCGTCCCAATTCGGGGCATATACATTGACCAGCACCACCTGCTCCCCCTGCAGCTTGCCACTTACCATTACATACTTCCCGTCGCTGTCTGCCACCACGTTCGACGCCTCGAACGACACCCTCTTCCCCACCAGGATCGCCACCCCCCCCATTTTTTGCATCCAGCCCCGAATGAAACACCTGGCCTACCCATCCCTTCCTCAATCTAACCTGCTCCGCCACCTTCAGGTGTGTCTCCTGAAGCATAGCCACGTCCGCCTTCAGCCCCTTCAGGTGCGTCTCCTGAAGCATGACCACATCCGCCTTCAGCCCCTTCAGGTGCGCAAACACGCGGGCCCGTTTGACCGGCCCATTCAGTCCCCTCACATTCCAGGTTATCAGCCGGATCAGGGGGCTACCTACCCCCCCTCCCCCGCCGGTTAGCCATTACCCTTTCTCAGCCCGCCACGTGCCCCCGCCCCCCGCTCGGCCCGTTCCCCACTGCGGCAGACCCCCACCCCGACCTCCTTTACCAGCTCCAGCTCCCTCTTGCCCATTCCAACAGCAACCCGGTACCCGCCCCCCCTCCCCCAGCTAGGGCCCCCCTTGCTGCGTTGTTCCCTCCATTGCACTCCCGTAAGTCATAGAACATAGAACAGTACAGCACAGAACAGGCCCTTCGGCCCTCGATGTTGTGCCCAGCAATGGTCACCCTACTCAAACCGACATATCCACCCTATACCCGTAACCCAACAACCCCCCTTAACCTTACTTTTTAGGACACTACGGGCAATTTAGCATGGCCAATCCACCTAACCCGCACATCGTTGGCTGACTCCTGCTGACCCCGGCCACTCCAGCCACTCCTTCGACCCATCTTAGCATGGGGCTTCACCTCCCCCCCATTGCCCACCAGCAGGCTCTTCTCCCCCCTCTACCACTCTCAGCACGGGTAAAAACCCACGCTTCCCAGCACCGGCCCCACCCCCTTCAACCCTCAGCGCGGGAAGAAGCCCGCACTTTCCACCTACCCGACCCCACCTCCTCTGACGTCGCTCCCTTTACCGGTCCTTCCTGCCATCGGCCCCCCACATTACAGGTCCGCCCCCGAGCCCACACGACAGACCCAAGCAAAAACAGTACCCCATCCACCCTAAAAGCAACAAAGAACCAACAATAAACAGAGAACCCCCCCCCCCGCCTCACAATGTAACACAGCTACATGCAAACCCCATACCCAACCCTCAGTTTGAGTCCAGTTTCTCGGCCTGTACGAAGGCCCACGCCTCCTCCGGGGACTCAAAGTAAAAGTGTCGGTCCTTGTAGGTGACCCACAGACGCGCCGGCTGCAGCATGCCGAACTTCATTCCCTTTCTGTGTAGCACCGCCTTCGTCCAATTGTACCCGGCCCTCTTCTTTGCCACCTCCGCACTCCAGTCCTGGTAGATCCGTACCTCCGCGTTCTCCCACCTGCTGCTCCGCTCCTTCTTCACCCACCTGAGCACACACTCCCGGTCAGCAAACCGGTGGAACCGCACCAGCACCGCCCGTGGCGGCTCATTAAGCTTGGGCCATCTCGCCAAGTACTCTGTGGGCCCCCTCCAGCTCCAGGGGCCCCTGGAAGGACCCAGCTCCCATCAGCGAATTTTGCATGGTGACCACATAGGCCCCCACATCCGACCCCTCCAGCCCCTCCGTGAGGCCCAGGATCCGCAGAGTTTTCCGCCTCGAACGGTTCTCCATCTCCTTGAACCACTCCTGCCATTTTTTATGGAGTGCCTCGTGCGCCTCCACCTTCACCGCGAGGCCTAAGATCTCGTCCTCGTTTTCGGAGACCTTTTACCGGACCCCTCGGATCGCCACCTCCTGGGCCGTTTGAGTTTCCACAGCTTACCAATTGAAGCCTCCATCGGCTCCAGCTGCTCCGTTTTGGGTTCCCTGAAGCAGCGCTGAAGAGCCTCCTGCTGCCCCTGCGCCCACTGCATCCATACCGCCTGGTCTCCGCCTGCCGCCATCTTGTATTTCTTCCCTCGCTCCTGCTTTGGCTTTGATGGCACTTTTTTGCTCGCCCCACTCCTGGTCCAGGCCATATACTGCTGGGGAAATGTTGCTGACTCCTTCCCACATCGGGAAACGTCGAAAAAGTTCCATTGGGGGCCCTAAAAAGAGCCCAAAAGTCCGTTTCTAGTGGGAGCTGCCGAACGTGCGACTTAGCTCCGCATAGCCGCAACCGGAAGTCCGTCTACCTGCTTTTTAAAGGACACATTTTATCCGCCTCGACCACTGCCTCTGGCAGCCTGTTTCAGATGCTCACCTCCCTCTGCGAGAAGAAATTTCCCCTCTGCTCTCTTTTGTATCTCCCTCCTCTCACCTTAAACCTATGCCCTCTAGTTCTAGACTCCTCCACCTTTGGGAAAAGATGTCGACTTATCTATGCTCCATGAATCGATGTCTTCATGAATAACCTCACTTTAGCTCCCTTATCCAAAGCAACCCGTGCAGTGAAGGCTGCCAGCTGCCCACGAGCCTCTACCTCCCACACGGGTAAAATTCATTGTCCCCGAAGGGCCACAATAGGGTTAAGGGCGGAAACAAGTCGAGGTGAAAAGGCCACTCATTTTGTTTTACAAGCCTCCCCCCTCCAACTAAACCAGCAGGAGGAAGGTGGGGGGAGTGAACAAGATTCAGCCTAAGGACACATTAGCACAGGTGACTAAACCCTTGGTCAGAGAGATAGGTTTGAAAGTTAATCTTACTGGAGTGAGTGGTAAAGCCTATAGGATTCTCGGAATTTGAAACCAAGGGAACGAGTCATTAAAACCAGAGACACACACAGTGAAGAAACATAATTCTTCAATCTTCATTTCACTTCAAATCTTCACATTTTCCCCTTAATCCTTTCCTTCGTGCTCGCAATCCTGCTTAACTTCAATCAATCCCAAACATTCTTCTCAACGTTTATATTAAAGGCTGGAATGCCTGCTCTTCACAACGATCGTTAAAATAATGTCAGATCTCTACGTCTCTCTATAAATTGGAACCTTGAAACTGTGCTGTGGAATTTTAGCTCAAGAACTCTTGGTATATTTGTATTAACAAGCATTAACCATTGCGATGAAACTGGTTACATCCTCCGCCAAAATAGTGAACAGAGGAAATCTTGATGGAATATTAAAATATTCTTATGCTAATGTTCCACAATGTAAATTCAAGGGAAGAGCATTAAATACATGTTGTTTGCCTTTGAACTCTGTTCAATTCTGTAGACAGCGGGGTGCCTGTGCAAGCTATCCCCAACACGGTTGTATGAGTGAGTTACAGAGGGTTAGGGTATTAGTGGCTTTCAGTCCCCACAGCTTGTTCTCTGGAATGTTTTTCCAGCCAGAGTTGAGGTGAACTGAGTGAAGTTTCCTCCTATTAGGTTTCACGGTACGTGATTACTAAGACAGCACCTTCTTGCCCACAATAAGCTACCCGCTGTGTCACGAATCAGCTGGGAGACGGCTGCAGTCTGGATTTGTCATGTATTCCACTCCGCTTCACATTGGCCATATTCAGTGTGCTTGAGATCCAAGCACTGTGACTATTTATTTGTAAGCTCACAACCACAGTATTCCCATCACTTACCACATCTCATTCAGATCAGGACCTTCAGGAAACCAGGATACTCTTTCGAGTGTTTCTTGTGGGAGTATTAAATCCAGGATGCCAGCTCTTTATAACGAGCACCTGGGATCTTAACCATCCTGCCGCACACAGACAGATGTCTGGAGGTTGAGGCCTTCCAACAGTGAGCTTCTGTCCTCACTTAACTCTCTAATATCAGCTTGAGGAGAGGGATGACTGACACCTGATTCCTTGCGATTTCTTTTCCTTATGACTAATGAAATTATGTCACACTGTGAAGTTTTAAAATGAGAGATTGTCAATGTTTTCCAACGCTTTTAAGCCAATTTTACTTGAGCTGGAACAAAGGAAGTTAAAATTCAATGATAAAGTTTATAACGTGGTCTACATTTTGGGGGGAGTTTCATTAATAAACGATCGTTGCAACAGTTTAACTAACTTGTAAAGGTCAATAAAAACGCTCGTGTCATCTTAAATTTAGGTTCTTGATTTATTACCCAGATTTGAAAGCTTTAACCTACATTTAGATTATTTATTTTTTCTTCAGACGATCCTGAGGGCACACAGCAGATGTTTTAGATTCTGTTCTGTGATACACAGTACCTGTTTTCATGAATGAGCCATCAAAGTAAATAGTCCTGTAATTCACTTAATCTCCCCCGCAACACTAAATTAAAAAGCACATTTGCTACCCTGCCTCAGGGTCAACAGAGCTGCTCTTGTGTCTGCTGTCTCCACAGCACTGTGTTGCTGCAATTACACTTCAACCTCCCTTCCCCATACCACCCAACAGTCACCAGACGTCTTTAGATGTTCCCACCTTATGGTCTGAGAGTGTCAGTCAATGGTCCCATACAGAGTTAAATATCATAGACCGACTAGCCCCCTGTCTGAAACGTGACATCAACTTTTCCTAAGCAGCTGGATTATATTTAATGTTTTACAATACATTAGCAGTGGAGAGAAAACTTGAAAAGCAGCGACTGGTCCTCTATGAAATTTCACAGCCGTCCCCACCATTCCAATTGATGATTCGACCAGAATCACAATCGCCTGCCTCCGCACTGGTTTCCAGAGCTGTTCTTGTCTGAAACATGCTGAGGGGGCGAGCGTGGGGTTAGGAGGGGAGAGGAAGAGGGGTTGGAATTCCATTGCTCACAGGAATCCAACTGAGGTGCCCCACTTTCAAAAACACACTCCTGCCTTTAGAATCTCTACAGTGCAGAAGGAGACTATTTGGCCCATCGAGTGTGTGCTGGCCGGCCGAAAGAGCACCCTGCCTAGCCCCCGCTCATCCCCATAGCTTCAAAACCCCACCTAACCTGCATGCAGGTTACTGTCAGACTGTCCGAGGAAACTGGAGGACCCAGAGGAAACCCAAGCAAACGCGGGGAGAATGTGCAAACTCCACAGAGACAGTCACCCAAGGTCGGAATTGAACCTGGGAAGACTATACTTTTAGGGATCATTACTAGAGTTTTTGACTTGAGAAATGTGTTCTAAAATGGTCGGTCTCACTAACCATGAGGAGCAGATAAAGCTTTTCCTTCTGAGCGTGAAGCGGGTTAGGAGTGTTGCTTTTTGCAAGCGCTCCTAACCATTGATGATCGTTCTCTTCTCGCATTGCGAGTGAAGTAGAGGAAGGAAAGGCATTCTGAGTGGCTAAAAAAAAAAGGAAATTGAACCTGGGCCCCTGGCGCTGTGAGGCAGCAGTGCTAAATACTGTGCCCTCGTGCTGTCCCTTCTTGTGCAGCAGCCACATGGCTGTAACTAGCTCCCAAAATGTCTGTTTCAGAGCCTCTCCCACCATGGGGTGATTCCACACTCTGAGTCCTGATTGGTCACACAAGCCAGGTGACCCTTACTCTGCTGTGTTTCCCTTAAAGGGACAATCACCATAGTGTTTTGCACTTGTCTGCCACCCACCCATCTCAGTGGGCACAAAATCTGTGCCTCAAAACCCAATCAACTCCTCTCCGCGGCCTAAATTAAGAGTGGGTGGCTTTCAAAGCTGGTCCTCCACCTCATGGCTATTGTTTCATGAACTCTGAAGGTTTCCCTCAGCGAAAGATGGGGTTGAATTCTAAACAGACTAGGAGATTGGTATGCTGAAGGCAGACATTGCACTTCCCAATGAAATCTGTGCAACTGGATCCGAGTATATTGCAGCATCGTGTCCCGAGCAGCACCATGATGTCACAAACCGGCCTCAGCTCCAACATTCCATGGAGCACAGGTCAGTGCTGGAGACTTCAGGACAAACTTGCCTAATTACTGTAATTTTACGCAAAGTACTCTGACTCAAGCACAGCCCGCCCTCTGCTCACTATCCAATATATTGCTTTGTGTGGCAGCAATGGGATCAAATGGAGGCTGTTACATTCTTCCGTGCTGAGAGAAGGTTTTTCCCTTCTGTAGCTGCTGCAGCCTATAGTCCGAATCACAGTGGCTCAGGGCCGTGGCGACAGAGTACAAACTAGCTCATGTTCAGTAACAATAAGACAGAATATAGCCGGCTTGCTCTGCTGGCCACTTGCAGAAACCAAATAAAATGACCACTGCAGAGGAGACAATCCACACAACAGAACACTTGCATTGATATCATTTCTTTAACATAAAGGTTTTTCACAAGAGTGTTAACAATTAAAGTTTGACACCCAGTCACACAAACAGAAAGGACAAGGTGACCAAAAGCTCAGTCAAAGAATTTTGTTTGGAGAAGCGTCATAAAAGAGCAGACAGATGCGGAGAGGCAGGGAGGAAATTTCAAAGCTCAGACTGCCAATGCTGCAATGATTAAAACCAAGGATGCTCAGGAGGTCAAATGGAGACGCACAGCGATCTCAAAGGCTTGTAAGGTCAGGGGGATATACGGGGTAGAGAGAAGCAAGATCACAAAGGGATCTGAAAACAAGGCGTGAACTTTAAAATAGGAAGTATTGCCAGACCAGGAACCAGCCTAAGCCAGCGAGCTCAGGGCTGAGGGGTAAATGGGACAATGCAGGTTCAGATCAGGACAGCAAAGGTTTTGGATGAGCAAAAACCTGTGAGGGTCGAAGATGGGAAGCCAGCCAGGAGAGCACTGCAATAGTTACATTTACAGATAACACAGGCATCACTGTGGGTTTGAACTGGGGCAGGGTAGGAGTTGGGCAATGTTACAGAGGTGGAAGTAGGCAGCATTGATGATAGAGCAGCTATATGGTTAGACGCTTATCTCATGGTCAAACACCAAAGTCTGACTCGGTTTCCGATAGCTTACTGGGAACAGGATGGAATCAATGACCAGGAAATGGATTCCGCAGTGCTGAACAAAGATAATGGGCAGGACTTTCTGCGCAGCCCACCGCAAAGTGATGGCCTGTCATTGGCTGGTGGTGGCTCCTTCTGGTCCCGCTGTTGTCAACTGGGTTCCCTATCAAATGCACCCCTCTCCACTGGAACCCCACGCTGGTCGATGGGACTGAAAGGTTCCACCAGTGCGAACGGCCAAAATATTCCAGCCAATGGCTTTGATCTTCCCAATATTCCATTGGAGGACATCGTGGTTCATCCAAAACTGGATGTCGGACGAGCAGTGCAAAAATCAGACTATGGAAGAGTCGAGAGGTGAGATAGAGCTGAGTGTAATTCACTTGATGTTGTGTTTTCCAGTGGTGTTTATGAATGTCATAAACTCATTTATAAGGAACTCTGCAATTCTCTTCACAAAGATCACAGGACCAGACAGAGGGAGTAGCAACTTACTAGAGAGGGACTGTGAGCTGACAAAACAGTTAGAATCGTAAAGTACAGAAGAGGCCCTTCAGCCCATCAGGCCTGCACAGATAAAAAAAACTACTCTAATCCCACTTCCCAGCACTTGGTTCATAGCTTTGCATGTTATGATATTTCAAGTGCCCAACCAAGTACCTTTTAAAGATTGTGAGGTTTCCTGCCTCTACTACCCTTGAATACCCCATCTACTAGGGTGGCACAGTGATTAGCACTGCTGCCTCACAGCGCCAAGGGACCCGTGTTCGATTCCGACCTCGGATGACTGTGTGGTGTTTGCATGTTAATAATCGCTTATGAGGCGGCATGTGGCGCAGTGGTTAGCACTGTGACTGCGGCGCTGAGGATCCGGGTTCGAATCCCGGCCCCGGGTCACTGTCCGTGTGGAGTTTGCACATTCTCCCCATGTCTGCGTGGGTTTCACCCCCACAATCCAAAGATGGGCAGGTTAGGTGGATTGGCCATGCTAAATTGCCCCTTAACTGTGAATTTTTTTTAAAAATCGCTGATTGTCACAAGTAGGCTTCAATGAAGTTACTGTGAAGAGCCCCTAGATGCCACATTCCGGCGCCTATTCGGGGAGGCCAGGACGGGAATTTAACCCACGCTACTGGCATTGTTCTGTATTACAAGCCAGCTATTTAGCCCACTGTGTTAAACCAGTCTCTCTCTCCGTGTCTGCGTAAATTTTCTCCAGGTGCTCTGAATTCAAAGATGTACAGTTACGTGGATTGGTCATGTTAAATTGCCCCGAAGTGTCCAAAGGTTGGGTGGGGTTACAGGGATAGGGCGGGGATTGGGCCTGTGTAGGGTGGTCTTTAAATCGTCGGTGTAGACTTGATGGCCCAAATGGCCTCCTTCTATGATTCTATACCCTCCCAAGCAGTGCAGTCCAGATTCCCACCACCCTCTGGATGAAAAACCTTTTCCTCAAACCCCCTCTAAACCTCCTGCCTTTCACCTTGAAATTATGCCCGCCTTGTTATTGACCCTTCAACTAAAGGGAACAGTTGCTTTCTATCCACCCTGTCCATGCCCCTCATAATCTTATACACCTCAATCAGGTTCCCTCTTGGCCTTCTCTTCATACATGAGGGTGGGCAGAGGGGAAAGGAATTTTTGATCAAACTGACAAGAACATGCAAGTTGACTAAGAAAGGCATGATCAGTCAGGAAGGTTCATGTGACCAGCCGGAGGTGAACACATGACCGGAGGACAGAGCTTGTGACAAGCCGGGAAATCATCAGCAGACACAAAACTTCTCCTGGAATTGAGTCATTATCTAGACAACTGGGGAACCCTATAAACTTTGCTGCAATTGGTTAACTGCTTATCTTCAAAGGATTGACACACGTCCACCCTGCAGTTGCTGTCAGTTTATTTTTTCTTCATTTTATATACAATGAAACAATAAAACAGCAGCTATCTAGGGTTGGAGATGGGAGCACAGGGCATGGTCACAATGAATGTGTAGCCACTGCCCCGCTTAACCATGGCACTTGGAGCCCTGTCTGGGCCACCTGAGCAGTTGTGCAAAGAACAGAGAAAAGTACAGCACAGAAACAGGCCCTTCGGCCCTCCAAGCCTTCGATGACCATGCTGCGCGACTAATCTAAAACCTTCTACACTTCCTGGGTCCGTATCCCTCTATTCCCATCCTATTCATGTATTTGTCAAGACGCCCCTTAAACATCACTGTCGTACCTGCTTCTACCACCTCCTCCGGCAGCGAATTCCAGGCACCAACTACCTTCTGTATAAAAAACTTCCCTCGCACATCTCCTCTAAACTTTGCCCCTCGCACCTTAAATCTATGCCCCCTAGTAATTGACTCGTCCACCCTGGGAAAAAGCTTCTGACTATCCACTCTGTCCATGCCCCTCATAATTTTTTGGACTTCAATCAGGTCGCCCCTCAACCTCCGTCGTTCTAGTGAGAACAACCAAATTTATCCAAACTCATAGCTAGTGCCCTCCATACCAGGCAACATCCGAACAAACCTCTTCTGTACCCTCTACGAAGCCTCCACATCCTTCTGGTAGTGTGGCGACCAGAATTGAAGACTATATTCCAAGTGTGGCCTAACTGAGGTTCTATACAGCTGCAGCATGACTTGATAATTGTTATACTCTAGTTGTGAACAGTTTGGTGCGATAGCCAGCACTTTCCAAGCGAGAAACCCGGGGACGACAGGGTTGCACAGTCATCTTTGTCGCTTTGGGAGTGCTGCAGAAAGCGAGAGTCGGGTTGAATACTTCATCACATGCTGGGTCCATGACATTCCAGGAACAGCCTGGGATCATCGGCTTAACATTTGCTGACAGCTCAGTAAGAATTGCACCTTCTCCCTGGGACTGTGCTCACTTCCTCTTTAGTCTGCTGACTCGCAGGAATGCCATTCCAATCTGTGAAAAATTACACTGGGCAGCTCAAGAGAAGCAGCTGCATTCTTTATGTGTCTGAGCTGAAGAAAGCGCGGCAAAAAAAATCCTTCAAACACCAAACCCTTGCTTAACTTTGTACAGAAATTTAAGCAATTTTGAGTTCATTTTGCAATCAACAAGGACATTCAGCAGGTACAACAGGAGAGGAGAAGTAGGCAGAGAGGAAGACAGAGAGGGAGGCAGAAAAAAGGGATGGGAGAGGCAGATGAAAACAGAGACAGAGAGAGAGGCAGAAGAGATATGTGAGGGAGGGAGAAAGCGAGTGAGAGATGAGAGGGGGCAAGAGTGCATAAAAGTGTGCAGTGAAAGAGATAACAGGGATATAGAATGGGGGGAAAGAATCAAAGAAGAGAATGAGGCAGAAAGGAACGTGAGAGAAAGAGGGGAGATGGGATTACACACAGAGGAACATAATAATAATCTTTATTGCCGCAAGTAGGCTTACATTAACGCTGCAATGAAGTTACTGTGAAAAACCCCTAGTCGCCATATTCTGCCGTCTGTTCAGGTACACGGGGGGAGAATTCAGAATATCCAAATTACCTAAAAGCACGTCTTTCGGGACTTGTGGGAGGAAACCGGAGCACCCGGAGGAAACTCACACACAGTGAGAACACGCAGACACCGCACAGACAGTGACCCAAGCCGGGAATCGAACCGGGGACCCTGGAGCTGTGAAGCAACTGTGCTAACCACTGTGCTACCATGCCGCCCATAGAAACAGAAAGAAACTGCATTAGAAGCAGTTCAGAGAAAGCTTACTCGACTAAACTAGGAGCGGGCAGGTTGTCTCAGAGGTTAAGTTTGCATCCACTCGAGTTCAGAGAAGTAAGAGGCGACTTGATTGAGAACTTTAAGATCCTGAGGGGTCTTGACGGGGTGGATGTGGAGAGGATGTTTCCTCTTGTGGGATCAGCTCCTGTCTGCTTAGGCATGTCTGTGAAGGGCTAATTCAACTGAAATGCCAGTAAACCGCAACTCCAATTGCCAAATCATCAACAGTCTCACACCTCACCTTTTCTCTGGTACTGACCTTCACAGAATCTACTGGGGGGCAATGCAAGAATAAAACCCATCACAAAATAAACATTTCAAAACAAATTTATAAATGTCACATTGCATTCAACGTAACTTAATCATTCTTGTGCCTTTCCTGTCTCAAGTGTGCCTGATGCTCCCTCAGGAATGCAGCATGAGTGGTAAAGACTTCTGATTTTTCAGAGGAGGATACCTGGTGACCTTGGAATATAACCTCAAGCAGCGATCTTCTGGTTACCCGATCAAAGTCCTCATCTGAGTCCTCTACAGCAGCACCCATATGGAATCTTGTCCTGCAGCAATCTGGTACCTGCACTATCCTTGCCCTGTCGCCTGGCTGTGACCCATTCACTTCTGGCATCTCATTATACCCAGATCTTGTTTCTAATATGTGGGTAATGTCAGTATCTGAACTGGTGGCTGTAAATGTGTCTTCATTATTACTGTTGTCTTTAGAATTCCTCAACCCCCTAACCAGGCTGCACCTCTTGGGTGTCCGAAAGGAAAAAGGCACCAACATACTGTTAGGGTGAGGGGAGGGGGAATGAGTGCAAGGTGTATAGTGGTCCCATCTGCAGCTTGTAAATCAGAAAAGATTGTCCGATGAAGGGACAGGCCACTGGCCACGGCTTCAGCTATGGCTGTTCCAAAAATGCCAGCAACATATCCTCCATGAAGGCCAGGGCATTCAAACCATGCCCCTCCCTATCCGTTAGCCGTTGAAGATGTCAATTGGTTGTTGAGGTTCACACAATCAGGTCAATCATCTTTGAAGCAGAGGTGACTAACATTCAAACACCTGAATGTCAACTTCTGGAATGCATGCCACCCTTTCCACTCCCAGTAATAATGGGTTCTCCTCCATGACCCTTGATTTCGCTGCATACCCCCCTCCTCCCTCCCGCACAATATACATTGATGCCCTCCCAAACTCCATTCACTGCCTCCTCCCTCTTTGCTTCCCAGCTGTGGCCTGGTGTCACAGGCCTATCAGCCCTGACAGCTCCACAGCCTCTCAATCATTGGCTGGAAAATAGAATTCAAAGATAGAAGTGAACCTCAGGGAAACCTATTCCTTCAACCATTCTCTCTCCATCTCCCCACTCATACCAAGGGCTAATGTATTATCATTACTAGTGGAAGTGAACAGTTGATGAGGTGGGAGTGAAAGATGCGGAGAAAAGGTGAGTGGGTGAAAAGTATTGATTAAAACCAGGCAGACATGTTGGGGATACAGACTTTTCTTCATGGTTACAAATATTGATAGTTGGGGGCAGCACGGTGGCGCAATGGTTAGCACTACTGCCTCATGGCACCGAGGTCCCAGGTTCGATCCCGACCCTGAGTCACTGTTCGGGTTCGTGTGAAACCTCAAGACTCAATGTGCCTTGGCGCTGAGGACCCGGATTCGATACTGGCCCAGGGTCACTGTCCGTGTGGCGTTTGTACATTCTCCCCATGTCTGCATGAGTCTCACCCCCACAACCCAAAAATGTGCAGGGTAGGTGGATTGGCCACGCTAAATTGCTCCTTAATTGGAAAAAAATACTTGGGTAATCTAAATTTGTAAAAAAATAATAATAATGACGGCATCAGAACATTGAATCATAGAACAATAGTATCCCTACAATATAGAAGGTGGCCATTCGGCCCATCGAGTCAATGCTGAGATCTGAATGAGCACCTAGGTGCTCATTCCCCCCAACCATGTAATCCTACCTAACCTGCACATCTTTGCACTGTGGGAGGAAACCGGAGCACCTGGAGGAAATCCACACGCACACGGGGAGAACATGCAAACTCCACACAGACTGTCACCTAAGGCCGGAATCAAACCCGGCCCTTGGCGCTGTGAGTCGGCAGTGTGAATCACATTGAATCCATCCAATTGGCTAATTATTAACAGGGATAGATTCAATGTGCATACTGTCCAATACTAGATGTGACCTGGGTGGAATGGACTCACTAAACCTGGGAATGACCAATGGATCATTCAAAGATCCAAACATTTGCAGGTTAGGTGGATTGGTTAAAATTGCCCCTTCGTGTCCAATGATATGCAGGTTAGGTGAGGTTATGGGGTTACAGAGATGGAGTGGGGGAGTGGGCCGAGGTAGGGTGCTCTTTCAAGGGGTCAGTGCAGACCTGATGGGCCGAATGGCCCACATACTTGATGGGCTGAATGGCCTCCTTCTGCACTGTACAGATTCTACGGATTCTATGGCTGGGATAGCCTCACGAGGGGAACTATTAATTGCCACAATGTATGGGTTTGAACCAGGTAGAAAATAAAAATATAAAATTCTCAAACCCAAACCCACTCCCTTTGAAATTTCCTCCTTTAAATTTAACACAGATGGGATGGGGGTGGGGTGGGGCTTGGGGGCAATGGTGCACAGGCCACTAGCCCACTCCCAGGAAACAGATAGAACATAGAATATAGAACAGTACAGCACAGAACAGGCCATTCGGCCCTCGATGTTATGCCGAGCAATGATCACCCTACTCAAACCCACGTATCCACCCTATACCCGTAACCCAACCTTACTTTTTTAGGACACTACGGGCAATTTAGCATGGCCAATCCACCTAACCCGCACATCTTTGGACTGTGGGAGGAAACCGGAGCACCCGGAGGAAACCCACACACACACGGGGAGGACGTGCAGACTCCACACAGACAGTGACCCAGCCGGGAATCGAACCTGGGACCCTGGAGCTGTGAAGCATTTATGCTAACCACCATGCTACCGTGCTGCCCCATTCATTTCAATATTTTAATGCGGCAACATGTCTCAGACTTTTGCTCTGTCCCAAGCTGGCTTGAGGCACTGGCACTTGGGAAACCCAGAGGCTAAACAGAGGTGAGACTGCTACATGGAGGAGCTGTATGTTTCCAGCACTGCCTGTGGGTCAGAAGCAGTAGGCCTTTTCCCTCAGCCCAGCAAGACGTTAAGATCCGCAGTGCTCCAAATCCCCATTGCGGCTGATCCCCCCACAATTCCTTTCCAGACCCTGTATCCTTTCTCACATTCTCTCCAGGCTCCTAACCCTAAATCAGATCGTCTCCTCCATGACCTCTACAAACTACAACAAAAGAGCTAAACTCAAGAGGTGAGGTGAGAGTGACTGCCTTTGACATCAAAGTAGCATTTGACCAAGTGCGGCATCAAGGGGCACTAGCAAAACAGGAGTCAATGGGAATCAGAGGGAAAACTCTCCAACTGTTGGAGTTATACCTGGCACAAAGGTGATTGGTGTTGTTGGTGATCAATCATCTCAGTTACAGGACATCACTGCAGGAGTTCCTAGAGATAGTGTCCAAGGCCCAACGTTTCCGTTGCTACATCAATGACCTGCCCTCCACCATAAGATAAGATGTTGGGATGTTCACAGATGATTGCACAATGTTCAGCACCATTTGCGACTCCTCAGACACTGAAGCAGGTGGTGTCCTATGCAGTAAAATCTGAGCAATATCCAGGCTTGGGCTTGTCAATGGCAAATAACATTTACCCCACACAAGTGCCAGGCAATGACCATCTCCAACAAGAGAGGATCTAACCATCTCCCCTTGACATTCAATAGCATTACAATCGATGAATCCCCCACTACCCACATCCTGGGAGTTACCATTGACCAGAAGCTGAACTGGATTAGCCATATAAATACATGGCTACAAGAGTAGGTCAAAGGCTGGGAATTCTCACCTCCTGGCTCTGCAAAGCTTGTTCATCATCTACAGGGCACTAGTCAGGAGTATAATGGAATACTCTCCACATGCCTGCATGACAACACTCAAGAAACCCAACACCATCCAGGACAAAATAGCCCGCTTGATTCCTACCCCTTCTACAAACATTTACTCCCTCCACCTCTGAAGCACAGTGGCATCAGCATGTTCCATTTACAAGATGGACTGCAGGAACTTACCACGGCTCCTTTGACAGGGCCTTTCAAACCATTGACTCTACCACCTAGCTGGTAGCTGGCAGCAGATGCGTGGTAACACCACCACCTGCAAGTTCCCCACCAAGCCAAACACCATCCTGCCTTGGAAATGTATCGCTGTTCTTCAATGTTCCTGGGTTAAAAACCTGGAACTTCCCAACATACTGTGGAGATACCTACACCACAAGGATCGCTGTAGTTCATGAAAGTGGCTCACCATCACCTTCACAAGGGCAATTAATGCTGGCCTAGCCAGTGAGGCTCACATCCCATGATTCTTTTGAAACTGCTAAGCCCTCCGTGCCACCTCCTCCTTTTATCTCTCAGTTCCACCTTTTACTAATTTCCCTTCATTCCCACCTGTACAATTGGTAATCCTATGTCCTCAATCACACCTCCCCATCTTCCCATTTTATCCCTGAATCCAACCTACCCACCATGTCCTCCAATTCTTCCCGGGTCCAAAAATGCACCCTTCCTCGGCCCTGTTTATGTTGGCACCTGAACCTCCTCTTTCTGCAACCCGCCTACACTTTGAGCGGACTAAATTCCCCCTGACTTAACTTGCTTTCCAATTCTCTGTGAATTTGTGGATTCTTGTCATTCTGAATCTGCTTTAATTAAATCAAAGGTTGCCATCTTTGAGACAAGCTGGTTGGAAGAGCTGAGAACAGGAAGGTGCAGGTTAGGATGGGTTTACAGGGATAGGGCGGGGGACAGGGGGCCGAGGTAGGGTGCTCTTTCAGAGGCTCGGTGTGCAGTCTCGATGGGCCGAATGGCCCCCTTCTGCACTGTAGGGATCCTTCGAAATGACAATTCTATGATAGAGTTGGGCTGGCTTTCTTACATAAAGGTTGGTTGTCTCACCCATTCTGTGCCACACCGGGGTGTAGCGTCATGCCCAGGGCAGGGAGGGGTGGGCTGACTGCTAATAGTGTGTGTGGATAGCATGGTGCCAGCTGCAATGGACTGCTGGTGGCTTATTCACAAACCCTGCAACGTGAAGCACATTTATCTGTAGCCCAATTGCCCCGTTTAGAAAATCGGTTGGAATAAATCAATTCTGAATGAGGGTTTAAAAATAGCCAGATGTTGGCTTCGGAAGTGCAGTTCTCTGGGGTGGGGGTTGGAAGGAGGGGGGGGGGGGGGGGGGGGGTAGTAAGAATTGGGACGGCGGAAGAACCAATTCTTGGCTTTGCCGGACTGCCTTTGGAGCAGCAACTTTATTGACTGCATTCCCCGATCATCATCATCGGTTAACTGGGGACCACTGGACTGGGAATGTAACATGTCACAAAGGCAAGCCACTTTGATGAAGTGGTTCAGATGCCCCTTTACACCCATTTCCAGCTCTGCCCTCATCTCTTGGCGACCCGTGATGTTATTCCTACCCTGAGGTCGCATGTATTAAAGTGCCCGGGTCGCTGGGAGAGAGTATATGAAATTGACCTGAAATTGACAAGTCCTGCGGCTGTTTCGCTGCTTCCTTGTTAATTTCGGACCCCGTGGAAGTTGAGAAGCGTTTGGGCTCAGGAATGTGCTGGGTTTCTCTAATAGCCCCTCACCACTGCTGAGGAAGGACCGCCTCCAGTTTGGGATCCAGCGTCCACCCCCCCCCCCCCCCCCCAACCAAACAAAGAGCTCTGAGCAGATCAGGATCTCCCGACCCTGAAGGAATTCTCTATGTCCTGATTAAAAGCAGATGTTGCTCAGCAGAGCGCTCATTGATGATAAACTCTTGCGTCTTTGTTTAAAACCCTTGTGTCCACAGCGCTCGCAACCTCCATTCCTCGGAATCGCCTGCTGCCTGTGTCAGCACTTGAGTGGGTGTTTTGAGGCAACTCTTTAATTTATTTTTTTCTTCCCCCCCCCCCCCCCCCCCCCTCCCATCTCTCTCTCTCTCCCTTCAGCCCAATTGGAGAGGATCGGGGCGGGGGGCGCTCATTTTGCAACAGTTTGAAGCGTTCTCTCGGAGGTTGCAGCATGGGGGCATGGTGGACAGCCAAGTTTGTACTGGGATGTGCGATTCTCATCTGTCTTTGCATTGAAGAAACGCTGACCCAACAAGACAGCCAGTTTGGAGCAGCGAGATTCACAGGAGCCGGGGACAGAGAATTGCAATCGCGGGTCAGGAGACGAGGTCAAGACAGCTTGAGAGGGTAAAAATTCAGTCCTTAAAAATTGCAAATAAATCTGCAGACAGAATTACAGTCAAAATTTAAATAGGAAAAATAGAGAAGTCCATTGCATTCTAAATGTGGCCTTGGTCAGAATCGTAGTTGATGGTAAAACATTTGATCATTTAATTTTTTTTCTTACAAAACACAGATGGTGCTTAGCAACACGTCTGAGAATCCGAAGTTGCTAGAAATGACCAGGTATCAAGAAATGGCAAAGTTTGCTAAAGTCCGGAATGTTTGGTCACTCCTTACCCCCTCACTCGCTTCTCGCCTTCAAACTTTGTATGGGTTTTTGCATGTGTGTGTGTTGGCAATGCGGTTTAAAAAGTGGTAGCCGGTCAGCTGTTTGGCTCCAAGCAGAGGGGATGTTCGTTGAGGGTTTCAATTCGGAAAGGAGAGCGAGGTATCCCGGAATGCAAAGAGAGGATCTGAATTAATTCAGGACAGGTTTTGAGGGGAGCCCAGTTCTTTGTCTTGGTTGGAATGTGACATGGGGGGGGGGGGGGGGGGGGGGGGCGGTAGGAGTGGTGGCAGAGAGCTTAAGGGGATCTGAAGAGAACCGTGGCCTGGGCTGGCAAAATGTCAAAATCTAAACCTACTTGATTATAGTACCTACTTGATTTTTTGAAAAGTATTTCAAAGCAACAATATAGACTGGTTCGAGTACATTTCCTTCTGTGTGTTTAACATCCCTTCAGTACCTAGAGCCCCAAGTAGCACATGAAATCAGCTCAGAAAATTCATCCTATTCAGACAGTGATGGTTCAGAAGGGCCAAATAAGTCAAATTCCATTCTTTTATTCCATGGGATTCCAGAAATTTTGTCATTGTTTTGGGATCGCATTCTATATTCCCATCTTTTTTTTTCTCCTCCATGAAAGCCTGGGCCCAGTGACCTGCATTGTAATTTGCCAAAGGCAGAGAGGTCTGATTAATGGAAGTCACAAACAGCCAATGTAGATGAGTTGGGTTTTCGTTAAAGTTGTAAGAGAATAGGTGCAGTGAAATGAGTGGGGTTAAACGGTGGGTGAAACGGGCCAAGTCAGTGAAAGCACTGTGTTGGCAATGCTGATGATTGCATTCAGATTGTTGTCAAAGATATTGTGGGAATAATTGGGAGTTTGAAGTTAAGCTTCTCCTGCTGGCCAGTAGCCAGGATTTTGTACAAATTACAAAACTGGAGACCAATTACCCCGGAGGTTGGAGGGACTGGAACTCAATTGTGTGAAGATTTCACAGAAATCTGCACTTTTCTTGTCAAGTGGGTTGTTGACCTGCCTGTGAAATGGAAGGAGGGGAACATTGAGCTGGCAGCCATTAGCTGGCAGGTGCCCAGAAGCCCCAAAGCTAAACTCTGACAGGGCAAGTGCATGGTGTGTGTTGCAAGTTGCCAGCCTGTGCCATAGCTCCTTGAGTTGATTTTCAAAGGGAGATTTTGTCATTCAACTGCAATTAACTTTTTAGGTGTCAGTTAAATCGAAATGTATATGCTCCTGAGATCTTCAATTCAGATTAAAACTTCATGAATAATTCATTCTCCTGGGTCGCAATTGGACCAAGTGTGATTTCTTTTGAATGTTACACATATAGAGTGTGGTTAACAACAGATGTGCCGACACAAAGTTGCTCAATTGCAAAAGCAGTGAGAGTTGTATTAAAATGTAAAAGCAGGAGGCATGAATCATCACTTTTCTAGATAATGGAAACCCAATGAAACTTTTGAGATTTATTAGTAATAATCTGTAATGTATTTCTAAGTGAAATGAATTGTACTGCCTGTAACCTAAAGACTTATTATATGGGGAATATCACCCCCACCCTTCTACAACTTCCAGGACAAAGCAGTCCACTTGATTGCTCCCCCTTCCTCAAACATTCAAACCCTCCACTACCGACAGTGGCAGCTGTGTGTACCATCTACAAGATGCATTGCAGTAACACGCCAAGGTTCCTTAGGCAGCACCTTCCAAAGCCATGACTGCTACCATCTAGAAGGACAAGAGCAGCAGATGCCTTGGAACACCAACATCTGGAAGTTCCCCTCCCAAGCCATTCACCACCCTGACTTGGGAATATATCACCGTTCCTTCAATGTCACTGGGGCAAAATCCTGGAACTCCCTCCCTAACAGAACTGTGTAAATATACCTCCGGAACTGCAGTGGTTCAAGAGAGCAGCTCACCACCACCTTCTGAAGTGCAACTAGGGATGGACAATAAATGCCAGCCTAACTAATGTCAGCCACATCCCCTAAATGAAAAAAATAGTGGAATCAGTAAATACCCACTAGGACACATAGAAATCCTTAATGTTTTCTCTTGAAGGAAGTCTTGAGATAATAGCTGTTTTATTGCCTTTAGTTGTTGGATGTGCTTGCTTAACTTCATAGATCTACATTACAGCTCATAGGTTATACATACCCTTCAGAATTTTTGAGGCAGATGGTTCTTAGTGTCATGTTTGCAACTTTGGTTACCGTAACTATTACTAAATCCTTTTTAAAAATGCAGTACATTGGTAATCTGATGCAAGCAGTAATAGTGAAGATACTGATGGATTTAATTTATTGGAAATGTTATTAATTTTGAACATTGGATTGACTTTGTGTTGTTTTGCCTCTTTTTCATCAATCATGCCAACAAATCTTTCCTCTGGTGTAATAAGTAAAACTTAGCGAAAGGTGAGTTGGATTGGTTCAGACAAACCCAGTGTGAGCATATTATTGCCACTACATTACAGGAACAAATCTGTTTCTAACAAGACCAAATGCAAAAGTCAGTCTATCATGGTCTTTCAACTGGTGTCAACCAGTGATTCAAAGACCAGCCTTCTTCTATTGCACTGTAATTCTTTCACCCAATTTGGAATGTGTTAAGTTGTCTTTGAGTGACACAGCACTCTGCATGTAAATACAATTTGGAGTGCATTTATACTGTAGCAAAGGCTCTGACAATCGTTAGGTTGGACCTTATTTCTGCCCAGTCCACACTCAAATTCTCTCTGTCTGTAAACCACCCCCCCCCCCCCTCCCCCAGCTGCCACAAATTAATTTTGAGCCTAGTTAAATCACACTGGAGTTGTAGTCGTGCAGTGTCAAACCCAAGGCATGAGTGACTGCCTTCTCCAGAGGACCTTCCCAATGGTTCTCCCCAGAGATGGGTCAGGACCTGACTTCAAAGTTCTGCTGCAATTTCTGCAACATTTGGAATAGCATTATTTTTGGAGAGGTGGATGTTGCCAATGAAATATGATTGCAAGGGACGGTGCTGTTTTGCATTACAGAAATCACTGTTTGCTGTAGACTTGTATTCTGATTCATTAATAATGGGATGAGACCATTACTTTGATAATTTACAAATCTAGCGAATTTCACTGCATGAAACTTTTTCTTTGGTCAAATTTTCTGTTAATGTTGATTGTCTCCAAGATGACCCAAAACCTTTCTAGATGGTCCACACAGTCAGCCAGTCTGCGGATAGGTGAGATTCTAGGCTTGTGGGTTGGGGCAAATTCCTACAATTCTTTGTTCGAGTCCAAGCAGCTCCAAGAGCTTTATTCGGAGTGAATTCAGCTCTTTGCCTACTCTCTTGGTCAGGAGCAATGTGTAGTAGAAAGTAACTTCAACAGTGTTTGTGGGGTAGGGACAAGAAAACAAAATGGCTCACGTCGCTCTACCAGATCATTATCCAGTTGGCTAACTGGAATATATCTGTGCAAATGCAGCTAGGAGATGGTATGATTGAACATGATGCATCTCACAGTCAAATATCCTCAGCTCTTACATGAATTATGGACAGTTTATTGATATGCCAGGGACTGATGGTGTCTCTGGAACTAAAGCCTAAGAAAGAGAGTGAAGAAACTGTGAAAATGCTGCATAAAATGTATGTATTCTCATAAGAGTGAAGAATATGTGCTATTGCTAAATTTTGGGATCTTAAAAGCCACTAAAAAAAGATGTAGATTAGCCAAGTTATATTACGTCTGCGTAAATCCCACCGCGCAGTGTCAGCATAAAGATCACAACAAAGAGAGCACGGGGCATGTAATACCATTCAATTGACCCACTCCCTCTGCAGCCCATGTGTAATCTACCTTATCATGGACTCAACCTCTAGTTCCACAGCCAATGCCAGTGTATCATATTGTATACTCCACCTCATCCGCTTAATCTTCTGAAGAAGAAAAAAAGTATGTACAACACAATAACGGCAGAATACCTGTCCATTTACAGCTCTCCACTCCGGCCTGCTGGTTGGGTTATTTATTGCATCACTGGATCATGCTGGGCAGAATAAAGTAGCCTTCATCTTCTGACCCAAACAGAATATTGGGTCGGGGATTAACTATTAGCCTTTCTCATGTCAGATATATCTGCTGATTTGATCAAAGACCGGTTAAACTGTAGGTTTAGTCTATTGCAGTCTATTAGGGCAGTTTAACCCAGAATAAATTCAATTCATGTTAATTTCCTGCTTCAATTAAAAGTTCTAACTGGCTTGGATCAGCAGAGCAGGGAAGGAAATTTAGGGGTATTGGAGGCCAGTACTTACAGCCCATTACCTTTGTCTATTTCAATGAAATGCTGACATATTTTGCAGAGAAGTATTGATGTAAATGTGTTCTGTAAATAAGCAGTCCGATTGGTAGTGGCGTCATTCCATTCGTTATTCTACATGGACAGAGGTAATTCCAGATTTAAAGGACCCGTACAATAAATAATGTTCATACTTACCACTGCCAGCTGTGACGTTCATCTGATTTTGAGACAAAAGTAATGTAATCGTTTGCCAGTGAACAGCTGTGATCTTCAAATGAATCCTGATAGCAACCCTGGGAAAAAGGAGACAGCAATTAGAATTGATTCAAATTGTGGGTTTGCTTCAGTGAGTGGTTGGTGAACAACAGGAAGTGTCTGTGTTCCTGAATCTTTCAAAAGAAGGCACTTTTAACTTCTAGTTTCTTATTTAACCTTTCTGTCTGTCAATAATTGACACTGGCAATTGTTCTGTGCTGTACTGTTCTATGTTCTATAGGGAGTGGGATAGCTTGATCTTGGTTTTGGACAAAGCTCGGCACAACATCGAGGGCCGGAGGGCCTGTTCTGTGCTGTACTGTTCTATGTTTTAGGTTCCTTAACTACTGGCAGTAGAGATGGAGCCTAAAATGAGCCTGACTCAATAAGGGTTAAGGAAGGCAGAATCAGGCAGGGTTCCCGATCCTGATAGCATATCCTGATGAATGTGAATAATTTTAGATATAGCTGACAAGTTGTTTGGGCTCAATTATGTAGCCACCCATGCGCTTCTGTAGTTGGCATTGATAATTATTGTCCAGATTCAGGAAGAATGGACACTTGGTGGATGCAGGGATGAGTTCCGAAAAATTTCTCATGCTTATAGAATTACATTCCAGAAATGGGAACTGCACCCCAGCCAGAGACGGCACCTAGGGAACTGCCAGCCAGAGACGGCACCCAGGCACTGGCACCCCAGGCAGGGCTGGCACCCAGGCAATGGCACCCAGCCAGAGACGGCACCCAGGCACTGGCACCTCAGTCAGGGCCGACACCCCAGTAGAAGTCGATGCTTACAGGAGAGGAAATAAAATTGATGAAGAAAACTGCAAGGCAATTTAATTTATTGGTCGTTACTCACGTTATTACAATAGAGTGAAATAAGGGAAACCCATTAATGCAATCTTTGAATCTTAGAAAATGTACAGCACACAGATCCCACTTGGCCCATTATGTCTGTGCTGGTCAGAAAACCAGCCAAGTGGCCTAAACATACTTTCTAGCATTTGGTCCATAGCTCTGAAGGTTACAGCACTTGAGGTGCCAATCCAGACACCTTTTCTTTAAATGAGTTGAAGGTTTCTCCCTCTGCTTCCATCACAGGCAGTGAGTTACAAAGAACAAAGAAAAGTACAGCACAGGAACAGGCCCTTCGGCCCTCCCAGCCTGCGCCGATCCAAATCCCATCTTTATACAGTTCCAGTGTAACTTATGTTTAATGCCTTAGTTAATAAATTAAAGGATTCTCGAGGCCTTATTAATGAAGTAAAGTTGATTTTCCTCTATAATTGCTGAAGAAAAAAATGTGTTGTGCATTTTGAGATGGTGCCTGTTACAGACCTGGGATATATATGGTATGGTGCTGTTTTCAGCCCTGGTACAGGTATAGTTTCGGTCCCTGGGTTTGCAATTCTCATCTGGAGCACCTACCCTACTGGGTGAACTTCGCTGATCAGTGATCCAACAATTAACGGAAGAAGACTATCCTGTACGGGTATCAGTAGTGCAGAGCCCAACTGTTGGTGTGAATTTCTCAGTATCGCCAGCCTGGACACATTGCGAATGGAGTATGAACTGGAGGACTTGGAGGCAGTTTCTGAAATGCAAAGATTTTGTAAACTCAAGTATAATAATAATAATCTTTATTGTCACAAGTAGGCTAACATTAACACTGCAATGAAGTTACTGTGAAAATCCCCTAGTCGCCACATTCCAGAGCCTGTTCGGGTACAGAGGGAGAGGGAGAATTGAGAATGCTCAATTCATCTAACAGCATGTCTTTTGGGACTTGTGGGAGGAAACCGGAGCACCCGGAGGAAACCCACGCAGACACGGAGAGAACGTGCAGACTCTCACAGACAGTGACCCAAGCAGGAATCGAACCTGGGACTCTGGCGCTGTGAAGCCACAGTGCTAACCATTGTGCTACCGTGCTGCCCTTAGTGTGGCCCAGATGCCTGTTCCTCACAGGGGAGCCAGGCAGGAAACAAAATGGAAATTTGACTGAATGAATCATACAAAATAAAGTCTATGGCGACTGAGTTCTTTGTGGTCAGCTCTCTGTGGCCAGGTTAAGGACACTTTTTGCAGATATGGGTGAAAATACATGAACCTTTGCCCACAAAGGTCAAGCCAGAGTTGCAGTTTGAATGTGTTGGCATGGCAACTTGAGAGCTTTGATATTGTACGATTGGAGAGTGTGAGCCTTTGCGTGTTCTGGAATCCTTGTTTTCTTTTCATTCATCTTAATGCTTTGGCTCTGATTAATTTCTTACTGAAGCACTTTCCCACTGGTTTACTGGGGAAGGAACTGCAGGGTAAACTCTCCCATACTGAGGGATCATGTAGCGGAGTCTGATCCCAATCATGCATGCATTTCCTATCAGAGGTCAATGGATAATGATCTGGAGCAGGACTGCAGTCTAATTATTGTCCTCCCTATGAGGCCAAATGATGGCTAGAAATTCCTGTTTCAAGGTCACCCAATTATATTTCCAAACTCGCAGATTTAAAGCCCTCCAAAGATTGTTATCCCCCGAGTCAAGATCTTCCACCTTCATCGGTTTAATAACCATCAAATCTCCTCAATGTTCCTCCTGTAGCACAAAGCCCAAGAATAAGGAAGTTCACTCGCAGTAAAACAATTAGTAACCCAACTATGTTCCTGATTAGGCCTTTGGAATTTAGTTCAGAAACAAAGCCCAGATATGTGAACATGCTTTAAACATTCCCTTATGATCTCAGAACTGAATCGTGACCAACGCAATCGTAGTTTAACAATGTTCCAGCTTTGCCACCGATGTCTATAAATTGTTGAAAGCAAGTTATCCTGAGACGGGTGATGGGACACTAATTTAGAAGAGTTTAAAACCGCCAATTCCAGTACTGTCTTTACCATTCCTAGTTTGCCTCTGTCCCATGTGTGTGTGACTAATATGTACAAAGTGATTCAGAGTGTTTTGCACTGTAATGGGCGATTAAAGCTGTGGTCAGTGCTCTGTCGAACTCTCGCTTCCTCCGAAACTTCAAGAACAATATCCTGACGGCAGGTCCCTCCTCCCTGCATCTTCAATGCCCTGAAACACTCCCTTCTACCTTTACGTTACTATGTGCCGTCATTTAAAACCCAGCTTGACGTCACTTAGTTGCTGCTACATGATTCACTATTTTTCCAACCATGGGGATATCCTGCTCTGTGGTCCTTGGCCATTCCAGGTTGTCTTTCAATGATAAGATCAGAAAACTGAGTATGTGCCTGCAGTCCTTTAATTCGTACCCTGTTCCTGTTGTAGGCTATCGCACACTGGCTGATTTATCTGTTGCAACCCATTGTCAGTCGAGTAATTCAAGCAAAATGAAACTATTCCAGTAATAGGACTGTCCATTTTATACAATAATGACTGGACTGTTAAAATGGATTGCTTGGGTTTAAAGGCCAAAGGGCCTGTTCTGTGCTGTACTGTTCTGTGTTCTATGTTCTAAAGCTGTGAGCTTCTTTTAAATCAGCTAATTAGAGAATATGCTATCTTTGGATCAGGAATGATGTTGGAATGTTTTGCTTGGATAGCAATTGTATACAATGGACAGGGGGACGCTGAAGGTTAGGATTTCCTTTTTGGATCTGGTATCCATCTGCTGTTGACCAAGTTTGGTTTTGATGTAAGTGCAAATCAGTTCTTTGGAAGCAACAACAACATCTTGCATTTATCTAGTACCCTGAACATTGTGAAGCACCCCAAAATGCTTCACAGAAGCTTAATCCGGGGTGGAAGTGGGGGTGGGTTTAATGCATGCTGTGCGAATATCAAAGTGGCTGCAGTGAGAGAATCTTTCTTTCAATAAATTTAGAGTACCCAATTATTTTTTTTCCAATTAAGGGGCAATTTAGCGTGGCCAATTCACCTAACCAGCGCATCTTTTTGGGTTGTGGGGGGTGAAACCCATGCAGACACGGGGAGAATGGGCAAACTCCACACGGACAGTGACCCAGGGTCCTCTGCGCCGTAGTCCCAGTGCTAACCACTACGCCACCGTGTTGCCCGGAAAATATTTTTAAAAATAAATTTGGAGTACCCAATTCTTTTTTTCCAACTAAGGGGCAATTTAGCATGGCCATTAAACCTATCCTGGACACCTTTGGGGGGTGGGATGAAACTCACGCAGAGACAGGGAGAATGTGCACACTCCACACGGACAGTGGTCCAGGGCCAGGGTTCGAACCCAGGTCCTCAGCGCCGTAAGGCAGCAATGCTCACCACTGCGCCACCATGATGTCCTTGCAGTGGGAAAATCTGACATCAAGCCACATTGGGGCAGTTGGCTAAAAGATGGGTGAAAGAGGTAGGTTTTAAGGGCACCTTTGAGGAGATAGAGAAGCCAAAGGTCACAGGGAATGCATTCCAGGTCTCGGGCTTGGCAGCTGATTGCAGAGCAGCAGCGTATTAATCATCGTAATGTGGCCAACACAACCCCCCAAGCCAGTAATCAGTTACAAATTACCAACACAGTTTGATTTGCCAACTCAAAAGGGATCAGTGCTCGCCATCCCGAGAGCTGGCGCCTAACGCGTAGCCGCCGACTCTCAAACAGCCGCTGCATTTAACACTTGCTTTCACATTGATTGGCAGTGGCTAGGATTTCAGTCCGTCCAAGTCCCGCCAGATTGACTGAAAACTCTTCGACCTGGCCATGCACAGCACTGCTGTGTCCATAAGCGGTACTGCAGTGCTCTGTCTGGGACTAAGTCCTGGGACGTTTGAAAAGGTAAGTCCCAGGGGTCTCAGAGGTGATGCGAGGGGGGGTGGTGCAATCGTGGCTTGGGAGGGGGGATGGTAGGGCCGGAAGGGTGAGGGGATCCTGGAGCTCCAATGTCCCAGGGGGAGGGCATTTCAACTCTGAAGGGGCCTTCAGATTGAGGCCCCCTCCCCCCGTCCCACCCAAGATGGTGAAATGTTTAAATGTCACTTTGCCACCCTACCCACACCTGCTCCCAACAGCCTAAAAATGGAGGCTGGGCAGGATAACGGATCTTGATAGGTGAATGGGTCGGTTTCCCACCCGAGGCCTTGCCCACCCAAGCGTGAAATTGCATCTGGGTTTGGGCAGGAGGGCATCCCAGGGGGATTCCCACCCATTCAATTTCATGCTCCCCACCCGCCTCAGAATCCACCTTGGGGGAGCGTAGATCTGCCAAAAGTGTGGATATGATGTTGCAACAAAACAGTCTTACTGCTGAAATTGTTGGGTGCCTGACATTCACGTTAACACAATTCTATTTGCCCCCAGCCTTTGGATATTTGAGAACAGGGGCATGCTGATTAATGTGCCTCCTTCTGAAAAATAGTCCATAGTCGCACACTGATATAGGACATGTTTGAAACTAGTTATCAATCTCTCCTGAAATACATTTCCCATTAGCCTGACATCCTCCTGCAGAGGAATCCATATCAGTGTCTATCTTCTGAACACTGGCACTTGTATGATCACAAGGCAGGTCAAATATTTATCTTTGTACAAAGTCCGATTAGAGGCAACATTTTGGTTTGAATTATTTACTTGGATTATTCGGCATCCATAAATCCGACCAGAGTTGTTAATCCTTGTTGTAATAAACCTATATCCTATCAGTCCTGGGATCAAATTGTTTGTGAGTTATTAAAAGTTTACCCCACTGACCTAAAGCAGACAAGTACTGTGAATTGTTGGGAAAAGTTATTTCTACACCACACAATGATGCTCCAAAACCCTTGAAATCCCTCCACACGCACCATCTGCCTGGAACTTCTTGTATTTTGGAAAACGTTCCTTGTTTCCTTGAAGGATAACTTTAACAGAAAAAGAATGAATTATAGTCAGTGCGCACTGTATGAATGTCACAGTAACTGCAGTGACAGCGTGGTCTGGAGATAAGGTATGGTTCCTAGGAAGGAAACATCTTGGGCGGGATTCTCCCATCGGGCGGCTAAGTGCCACGCCGGAGTAAAAATGGGAGTGTTTTACTCCGGCGTCAGCGGCCGTTCTGGGACCCCTTTATGCGGCCCACAGGGGGCTAGGACGGCTATGGAGCGGCCTACGGCGCTCCAGCTGCCGTTCCCGGTGCCGTGGGGTCCGCGCATGCGCAGTTGGGTCGGCGCCAACTAGCGAATGTGCAGTGGCCTTCTTCCCCCTGCTGGCCCCAATGCCAAATAGCACAGGACTACAGGAGCTGGCACGGAGGAAAGGAGGCCGGGGGGCAGAGAGGCCGGCCTGCCGATCGGTGGGCCCCCATTGCAGGCCAGGCCACTACGGAGGATCCCCCCCCCCCGGACCTTTCAATGCTGAGGTCCCGCCGACTCAGAGAATGTTAAAACGGTGCCGGCGGGACTCGGCTTTTTGATGACGGCCACTCGGCCCATCGAGGCCGGAGAGTCAGCGCATACCCCGACCGGTGCCGCGCTGACCATGCTGGCGCCGATGGTGCTGATTCTCTGCACTGTGGAGAATTGCATCGGGGCGGCATGGCGTGATTCGCTTGGCGCTGTGCCGATTCTCCGACCTAGCGGGGGTTCGGAGAATTCCGCCCCTTAATCTTCTTTAAACATTTTATTGAGGTATTTTTGGTCCAGCGACAACAACAAAAGAAACAATATACATGAAACCATAAACACAGTGCAAGAGCCATTTACCTCTCGTACAGGTCCCGCCCTTATTGACCCCCTACTCTAATCTAAACTACTTCCCCCCCCCCCCCCCCCCCCCCCATGCCCGTCTGCTGATGATTAATTTCCTGCAAAGAAGCCGACGAGCGGTTGCCACTTCCGGGCGAACCCTAACAAGTACCCTCTCAAGGCAAACTTAATTTTCTCCAAACAGAGAAAGCTAGCCATGTCCGACAGCCAGGTCTCCGACTTCGGGGGCTTTCAGTCCCTCCAAGCTAATAGTATCTGCCTCCGGCCTACCAGGGAAGCAAAGGCCAGAACGTCTGCCTCTTTCTCCTCCTGGATTCCCGGGTCTTCCGACACCCCGAAAATTGCCACCTCTGGACTCAATGCCACCCTTGTTTTTAACACCGTGGAGATGACATCCGCAAACCCCTGCCAAAATCCCCTAAGTTTCGGACATGTGCAAAACATGTGGACGTGGTTCGCCGGTCCTCCCACCCATTTTGCGCACCTGTCCTCAACCCCAAAGAATCTGCTCATCCGGGCCACTGCCATGTGAGCCCGGTGAACAACCTTAAATTGTATCAGGCTGAGCCTGGCACATGTTGCGGACGCGCTGACTCTACTCAACGTGTCTGCCCATAGACCATCCCCTATCTCTCCTCCCAGCTTCTTTTCCCACTTGCGCTTCAGCAACTTGGTCTGCGTCTCCTCCGACCCCATAAGCTCCTTATAAATGTCCGAGACGCCCCTTCTCCTACTCACCCTCTGGAAACTACCCTGTCCTGAATCCCCCTTAGCGGTAGGAGCGGGAAGGTTGTCACCTGTTTACGAAGGAAGTCCCGCACCTGCAGATACCTGAATTCGTTTCCCCTCGCCAACCCAAACTTCTCCTCTAGCGCCCTCATGCTCGGAAAGCTCCCCTCTATAAACATATCCCCCATCCTCCCAATCCCTGCTCTCCGCCATAACTGGAACCCTTCATCCATACTCCCCGGGGCAAACCGGTGACTATCACAGATTGGGGCCCAGGCCAATGCCCACACATGCCGCCTCCACTGGCCCCAAACTCTCAGGGCCGCCACCACTACGGGACTGGTGGAGTACCGTGCCGGCGGGAACGGCAGAGGCGCAGTTACCAACGCCTCCAAACTGATGCCCTTACATGAAGCCGCCTCCATGCCGACACATCCCCCACCACCACTTCCTAATCATGGCTATATTCGCCGCCCAGTAACAGTTACTAAAATTTGGCAGCGCCAGCTCACTCTCCCCGACTCCGCTCAAGCATTACCTTCCTTATTCGCGGGGTGCTCAGACAAAGCCCGTGATCACTCTGTTGACCCTCTTAAAAAAGGACCGTGGAATAAAGATGGGGAGACATTGAAATACAAATAGGAATCTCGGGAGGACTGTCATCTTCACCGTTTGCACCCTCCCAGCTAATGACAACGGAAGCGCGTCGCATCTCCGAAAATCGTCCTTCATTTGGTCCATCAGCCGGGCCAGATCAATAAAGCCCCGCCCGAATCCGAACCATCCCAGTACCTCCCACAGATAGTCCCATTCTATCCGATCAAAAGCTTTTTCTGCATCCATTGCGATCACTACCTCCACCTCCCTCCCTTCCGGGGGCATCATGATCACATTTAGCAACCTTCTGACATTGTCCACCAACCTGCCTGCCCTTAACAAACCCCGTCTGGTCCTCTCCAATAACGTCCGGCACACAATCCTCGATCCTGGAGGACAAGATTTTGGCCAGCAACTTGGCATCCACACTCAACAGGGAGATCGGCCTGTAGGACCCACACAGCTCCGGGTTCTTGTCCCGCTTAAGAATCAGCAAAATCATTGCCTGTGACATAGTCGGGGGCAAACCCCTCTTTCCCTTGCCTCATTGAACATCCTCAACAACATCGGCCCCAATATCCCCAAGAACTTTTTATAAAACACCGCTGGGTACCCCTCTGGCTTCGGGGCTTGACCCGCCTGCATGGCCTTCAGACCCTCCACTATCTCCTCCAGCCCGATTGGGGCCCCCAGCCCTTCTACCTGCTCCCCATCCACCTTTGGGAAATTCAGCCCCCCCTAGGAGCGCCTCATCCCCTCTGGCCCCGTAGGGGGTTCTGACGTGTACAGCCTGCTGTAGAAATCCCTAAACGCCTTATTCACCCCTCCTGAATCATCAACCAGTTTCCCATCTTCGTCCTTTACTTTCCCTATCTCACTGGCTGCCTCCCTCTTCCTAAGCTGCTGTGCAAGCATTCTGTTGGCCTTCTCTCCATGTTCATAGATCGCCCCCCTCACCTTTCTCAACTGCTCCACCGCCCTCCCAGTGGTCAGCAAGCTAAACTCCGCCTGCAGCCTCCGCCATTCTCTTAAAAGCCCTGCCTCTGGGGTCTCCGCATACCTCCTATCGATCTGTTGTGTATCCTTAACCAGTTGGTCCATCTCCGCCCTGTCCACCTTCTCCCTATGGGCCCGGATCGAGATCAGCTCCAGGCACCCTGCCCATTTTCGAGCTTGACCGGTCTAAGCCAGGGTCCATAACTGTGTTGAAGTTCCCTCCCATGACCAGCCTGTCTGAGTCCAGGTCCGGTATCTTCCCCAGCATCCTCTTTACAAACTCCACCTCATCCCAATTTGGTGCATAGACATTTACTGATACCACCTGCACCCCCTCCAGCTTCCCACTGACCATAATGTACTGACCTCCCACGTGCAAGACTATTTTACCCGCCTCAAACACCACCCGCTTATTGATCAGGATTGCGACCCCTGCAACATTACCAGGCCCACCTTCAATCCCCCACATGTGCCCTTTTGACCGGCCCATTTAACCCTCAAACCTTTCAGGTGATCAGCCTAGTTGGGGGGGCTAAGAGCTGCTAAGGCCCATTATAACGTTGACAAATAGATTGAAGTGCCAAACTGTTGGGGATCTATTCGCGCTCCTATTAGCCTGGAATGAGAATCTGACTGTTCGATTCAAGAAATTAAAAAAAGTGCTGGAAATACTTAGCAGGCCTGGCAGCATCTGTGGAAAGAGAAACAGAGTTAAACATAGAGTCCAATACAACTCCTCTTCGGAACAATAAACTTCTTTGGAATTCTGAAGTAAAGGCATATTGGATTTGAATCATTAACTCTCTCCTCAGATGCTGCCAGACCTGCTGAGATTATTGTTGACGTGAATGATGATCTTACTCCACTTTTCCTCATTTTTATACTTTTCTACAGTTATCACAAACAGAATTCTGCATTGTTCGAGAAATATATGAAATGAAACTTTCAATAGAGTCATAGATGTTTACGGCATGGATTCAGGCCCTTCAGCCCAGCTTGCCCATGCCGCCCAGTTTCTATCACTAAGCTAGTCCCACGTGTTTTGCATTTGGCCCATATCCCTCTATACCCACCCTGCCCATGTAACTGTCTAATTGTTTTTTAAAGGAAAGAATTGTACCTGCCTCTACCAGTGCCTCTGGCAGCCCATTCCAGATGCTCACCACCCTCTGTGTGAAAAGATTCCCCTCTGGTCTCTTTTGTGTCTCTCCCCTCTCCCTTTAAACCTGTGCCCTCTAGTTCTAGACTCCTCTACCTTTGGGAAAAGATGTTGACTATCTACCTTATCTATGCCCCTCAATACTTTATACACCTCTATAAGATCACCCCTCAGCTCCTACGCTCCAGGGAAAAAAGTCCCAGTCTATCCAGCCTCTCCTTATAACAAAGACCATCAAGTCCTGGTAGCATCCTCGTAAATCACATCTGCACTCTTTCTAGTTTAACAATATCCTTCCTATAATAGGGTGACCAGACCTGAACACCGTATTCCATGGGTGGTCTTACCAATGTCATGTACAACTTCAACAAGACGTCCCAACTCCTGTATTCAATATTCTGACCAATAAAACCTATTGAGTATTGAGGAGACCTTCCTGCAATCTGCAGGGAATAAGTTATTTTAGTGCCTTGGTATTAATACCACCACTGTAAACAAACAACATGGGTATGGTTGGTAATCGGAAGAAGTAACTGCAATAATCTCAGGCCAAACGACTGCGCCACCTTCTCGAGTATATTTGAGTATAGTGAGCGTTACAGGAACCAATGAGGCCAAAGGATGCTGTGTAATTGCTGTCTTCATTTTCTTTCAGACCGAATGTGTGCGGATCTCGCTTTCATTCCTACTGTTGTCCTGGATGGAAAACATTGCCTGGTGGTAACCAGTGTATTGTGCGTAAGTACTGCCAGCTCTAACCATTGGGGACACTTATTTCATCTGGGCCTCTTTAGGTTACGTCCTTTTTCTCTTTGAAGCTAATGTCAATCCATCATGTTGTTGCTCTGGAGACCATTTGGTGCTGGACTCAGACTGAGTTCCTGATGCAGTACTTAATTGCCACTTTCCAAAAAAAACCATGATCTTTCTAACTGTGTGTAACGTTGTAGTGGTTTAGCGGATATCAGCTCTTGAGCTAATCTATTAGGGTTGCCAGCCTCTAGGATTGCCCCCGGAGTCTGCAGGAATTGAAGATTAATCTCCTGGACACCCCCAGAAACCTGTGAGGAAAATCCACAGCGGCATTAAAAATAGTTCTGGACGGGATTTTTACCCCCACCCCCACCGTGGCATATTTTCCCCCGGCAGAGGCGGCCCTCCATTGGTCGGCGCTGGGCCCTGCACCCTCTGCCGCCGAGGAACACACTGCGAGGGAGGGCCACCATCAATGGGACCGGAAGATCCCATCGGCAGGAAGGGCTGGAAAGGTTTTGACATAAATTTCTTTTATATTCTGTAAATATTTGAGTTTATTAGTTTGAGAAATATTGGATATAGGAAAAAATAGCGGTTTAACTGTCATTGAAGGTGGGAGGTCATATGATGAAACTTTATACAGGCCATCAATTGGCAACCCTGACCGCCTGTGAATGCTAAGGGGGCCCAAAAGCCAGCCAGCATTTTAAATAAGGGGCCGGAATTGCACCAGACGGGTTTTGGCAGGGATGGAGGGGATGCACGTAAAATATGATGAGTGGCTAACCCACCACCGTTTCCCATAAAATGATAGGCACGTGGGTGGTGAAATTGAAAGCCATTTTAAACAAAGAATTAGTGAGCGCTTCAGCTTGTTATCACGCCAATTAGCCTGAATATTGTGCTGCCCATGCTGTAATAGGGTTGGCAAGGGCAGGCAGGCAGGAGTGCACATGCTGTTTTATTTTAAGCCCAACTGGTTAAAAGGCAGGAGGAAGGGAAGACATCCTTTGGGGGTGCCCTTTGCATATCGGGGCACCCCCTTCCAAATTGCTACCTCCCTCCCCCTTCCCCTTTTCATTTCCCATCTGGCCACCAAAGCTCTCCCCCTCGCCCTCTCCTTCCCTTGGGCTCCCCAATCACTCCCCATCCGAAACCTCAGATGTATCCGAGTCCAGGTCTTCCCGGATCCATTGCTATCTTCTTCTCAGGCTTGCTAGCAATCGCAACAGTGCTCACAACTGAACTCTGGACTGTTGGGACTTCCTCCCCTTGAAAGGCAGAAGTTGGATCCTCGCCTCCATAACGCTGCTGGCCATGCGTTACGGCGATGGTGTGGGGGCTTGTTTCACATGGTTCAATGGTTCAATTCAAGACCGACGTTTCTTTTAGTGGGCGAGGGAGGGTGAGAGGAGGAACAAATGGTACACCCTCTTGCAAAATCTAATATTTCAGTTCACACAATCTAACATAGAACCAGACCTTACTATTATAGGAGGATAGTGTGGTGATTATCCATAGTTTGCAGGTACCATTGTGGTGTCTTTTATCTTTATTGCTTCTCCTGTATAAATCTTCAACTCGGCAGAAGTGCACCTCAAATTCAATGATTGGACTCCCTCCCTTAGGTACTGAAATGTAAGCTCTCCCATCACAGTGGCTGATGCCGCTGAACTCATTTCCATCTTAAGAGGCTTCCCATTTCCCCGGAACATTTCAGTAATAGGGTCTATGTTGCCTGTTTTTAAATTAAGAAATGAGTGAATATCAGAATCACAGGTGCTAGGCTCTTCCGCATTGTATACTTGTAGCATCTTGGTTGATTGATTACTCGGCAATCTTAACTTAGCTTTGCACCGCTTTATTAAATGTCCTCTTTTGTGCCAAATCATATATTCAGCCTCCTTAAACCAACGTGATTCAGAAGTGTGGTTCCCTCCATATTGATAACATTCCACTTTAAGCAGTATTGACTGATCGCTCGTTCTGTACCTTTTGTTGGTGGCTGAAATTGTTTCCCGCTTTGCAGCTGCTTCGGTGGTTTTGGCGCCACTGCTGGCTACAGGTTCCTGCCATAACTTGGTGAATGGTGGGTGCATGTGGTGCACTCTACTGCTCCTCTGCACCTTTGCCAATGCTATCTATTGCCAACGCTATCTCTATTGAATGTTTAAAATTTATGTTGCCCTCTGCAAGCAATCAGCATTGAATAACATCATTGTTCTTGCCGCAGACTAGCCTATCCCATAACATGTAATTTAGAGTGGCTCCAAAATCCACAATACTCCAATTTCTTCAGTTTAGTAATGTAAGTAAGGATTGATTTTGCCCGGGGCTCTCACCTTCTAATTTAATTTGATCTCTGCAACGTGACTGATCATTCAGGTTGCAATTGAACCTTCATTAAAACCACAAGCTCACTAAATGATTTGGAGTTGGGCACACTTGGTGCTGTAAGAATGTGATAAGGTGAAAGGCCTGAATTGCTCAAACACTTAGAATTGGTTTACATTTTGCCTCCTCCCCTTTTTTGCTTGCTTGGAAATAATACCCCAGCCTCTCGACATATTGGCCGGGATTCTCCCCTATCCGGCGGAGCGGGGGGTCCCGGCGTGTCAGAGTGGCACCACGCCAGCCGGGGCCAAAAGGACTTTGCCGGCCGGCGTAAGTCCGCGTATGCGCCGGAGCGTCAGCGTCTGCTGACGTCATACCGGCGCATGCGCAGGGGAGGGGGTCTCTTCCGCCTCCGCCATGATGCAGGCCATGGCGGAGGCGGAAGAAAAAGAGTGCCCCCACGGCACAGGCCCGCCCGCCGATCGGTGGGCCCCGATCGCGGGCCAGGCCACCGTGGGGGCAGCCCCTGGGGTCAGATTGCCCTGCGCCCCCTTCCAGGACCCTGGAGCCCGCCTGCGCCACCAATCCCGCCGGTCAGGTAGGTGGTTTAATCCACGCCAGCGGAAAGGACCTGTTAGCGGCGGGACTTCGGCCCATCGTGGGCCGGAGAATCGCCGCGGGGGGCCCGCCGACCGGTGCGGCGCGATTCCCGCCCCCACCAAATCTCAGGGGGCGGAGAATTCAGGACACGGCGGGGGCGGGATTGACGCCGGCCCCGGGCGATTCTCCGAACCCCCGGGGGGGTCGGAGAATCCCACCCATTGTGTCCAGTCTTCTGTGCAGGAGTCAAATAGGTCTATTTGCCCAAAGAAAGGCACTGTGGTGAGTACTTCTGTTTTCAGACTTTGAGGATACTCACAGGTTTCAAGTCAGAGTCCGAGTCAGGATAATTTATCCTCATTGCAAAATGTAAAGATGCACTTTCACCGATTTCATCAGTTTTTAAAAAGTTTTTTTAAATTAAAGGGCAATTTGGCGTAGCCAATCCATCTACCCTGCACATCTTTGGGTTGTGGGGATGAGACCCATGTAGACACGGAGAGAATATGCAAACTCCACACAGTCAGTGACCTGAGGTCAGGATCAAACCTGGGTCCTTGGCACCATGAGGCAACAGTGCTAACCACTGCACCACTCTGACTCCTGCATCGGTTTCATTCATGTACACAAAGGGTATTTATTCATTAAAGTTGCTCAGCAGCCACATGGCTGTAGCTTGCTCCCAAAACGTCTCTGCCCAGGAACCTTTTTCATCATGGGTTCCACACCTGAGGCCCGATTGGTCACCCAGGCCAGGTGACCCTTACTCTGCTGTGTTGCCCTTAAAGGGATAATCACCACATATAGCTTCTCAGATTTCAGCTATTCTCTATCATTAACACTCAAGTGTACTCAAGCTTTTTAAGTGAAAATATAAATGCTGAAATAGGTAAAAGGAAATGCACATTTTCAGGCAGTCAAAAGTGAAAGATTCTTGTAGCAGGGACAAAACAAATTCAAATAAAAGCAAAATAGTAAAATACAGCAAGTTAATATTTGACATGTAAAACGAATACAAACCCCGAAAGGCTGTCGCCCACTGACTGCTTAGTGTCACTTCAAATGAAACAGCATAACTGGAGACATAACAACGTAGTGCCACTGTAAATGTGACATAGTGTCGTCAACTATCAAGAAAACTACAATTTCACTGTAGCTGTAACAGAAATTTGTCACCGCAAATGTGACACTGTAACATAACCTTAAATGGATTAATCTTGGCATCAACTGAGTTAAAGGCAACCTAATAGCAGCCATTTATATCGGATTGCTTTATGCTAAGTTGCCAATTTCTAAAGTGCATTTGCTTTTCTCTTTGTCTAGCCATTTGTCGGAACACGTGTGGTGATGGATTCTGCTCCAGACCAAACATGTGCACTTGTGCTAATGGGCAACTTTCCCCAGGTTGTGGATCTGGTTCAAGTAAGTGGCATTCTGTTGATTCTATAAATAATGTGGCAACTTGCAGGCACCAAACCACTTCATTTGGCCAATTCAATGGTTAGATGTAGAGTAGCGCTATCTGTTCCTTGACCCATCAAACACCTCCCAATTAGGTACAGTCAGGGCTGCTGCAATCACGAGGCAAACAAGGTGGTCATGTAGAGTGGCAACATTTTGAAGGGGAGGGGTGGGGAACTGAACAAACTATTCATGCAATTACTGTTAGGATCAGGTTAACAAGGGTGAACTGACCCTTCTCTTTGTCTCTCTCCTGTGTTGGTTATAACAGAGTTTAATTTAATAGAGAGGTGATATTGCCAATTTAATATCTGTTTTACAGTGTATAGCACAGTGCAATAAATAAGCATGTGAGGTTCCTTTTAAGTCAGCAAGTAAAGAGTTAGTTTTACTGCTCATACTCACCCAGGTAAAGATGCAGAAATTATTAACAAAGAATGTATCTAAACTGAATAATTGTGGTATTATAGATTATAGAACAGTACAGCACAGAACAGGCCCTTCGGCCCTTGATGTTGTGCCGAGCCATGATCACCCTACTCAAACCCACGTATCCACCCTATACCCGTAACCCAACAACCCCCCCCCCCCAACCTTACTTTTTAGGACACTACGGGAAATTTAGCATGGCCAATCCACCTAACCCGCACATCTTTGGACTGTGGGAGGAAACCGGAGCACCCGGAGGAAACCCACGCACACACGGGGAGGACGTGCAGACTCCACACAGACAGTGACCCAGCCGGGAATCGAACCTGGGACCCTGGAGCTGTGAAGCATTTATGCTAACCACCATGCTACCGTGCTGCCCACAATTGCTGCCCTGCATCAGATATCTTCCGCCAGCAACAAACTGGGCGACCCAAATTTTGCCTTCCCAGGAACCAGACCAAATTTCAATTTTCCACAGAACCTATTTGCACATTGTACAGAATTTTGTCGAGTTACTGGGCGCACAAATCTTGATGTAAAATAGTGATTTTTTTTTCTCTCTCTGACGATGGAATATGAGCTTGTCCTGTCCTGTGTTCTCATTAGGACATGATGAGTCTGTATGTTTCGGGGTCAGTTTGAAGTCACTTAATTTCTTATCCTACCTTATTTTGGCCGACTTAAGTGTTTAGTCCTGCACCGACTTTTTAAAGTTCCACTCTGTAGTTAACACCAAGAGAAAGACAAGAACCTGCTGGTTTAATAATTAAATCTTTCTCCTCCTCATTATCTATAAATTTCCCTTCTACATCTTCAGAACTGAATTTCCCCACAGGTTCAGGTTGGGGAGGTTGGCTTTGCTTCATGTTTCCAGTGTCTTTTTATTCCTCCCTTTCAAGAGAAAACCGGGTCTCGGGGTCAAAGATCCAGCAGTTCACTGTGCTGGAAGGTTCCAGAGTGGGAGCGAGGAGAGATAGAAAACCAAGTAGTACATGTTTAGTAGTCGAGGGCAGTCGTTGAAGCTTCAATGTTGAACATTATACCACAGGACAAGTAGTGCAGGGGGTACTGTAAGGTTTTCACCGCAGGGGCTGAATCCAAGGGGTACTGATTTCATTATTAACCATGAAAAAAAATCAGACAAGCAGATCAAGAGCTGTAATTGGCTTCAGCACCCCCATTGGCTAGGTAAGGCAAACAATAGGAAAGGTGGACATGTATACGTCAAATGAGGCTAGGTTGAGGCTCAGTTGTGGTAATGCTATGGCATCCATGAATCTACTAGCATTCAGGTGTCGAGGTGAGGCAGGGGTCACGTATTGGAGGATAGCTGCCACTGTGAAACTTGCAACCCAGCAGGAACCAACACCTTCAAGACATGGGAGGGGATGTGGGGAGAGGGAAGCAAGTTTAAGGTCGCATTGACTGACATGTTTCTGTTCTGGATGAGCAGTCAGAAAGTACAACGGTGCAGCACGGTGGTGCAGTGGTTAGCACTGCCGCCTCACGGTGCCGAGGACCCGGGTTCGATCCTCGCCCCGGGTCACTGTCTGTGTGGAGTTTGCACATTCTCCCCGTGTCTGCATGGGTCTCACCCCCCACTACCAAGAAAGATGTGCAAGGTAGGTGAATTGGCCACACTAAATTGCCCCTTAATTGGAAAAAAAGAATTGGCTACTCTAAATAAAAAAAGAAAGTAAACTTTTATCTTCACCTCTGATATCTTCACCTCTGAGTGCATTCCGGTTGTGGAAGAATTTGACCCGTTCAGAGATGAACGACATCAGTCAGATAATCACACTATGTAGATTGGGTGGTTCAGAGCTCATGGGCTCTAGGCATGGTGAGAGGGGTTAATGAGTGAGAACTGTGAACAATCGCTCTGATTAGTGACGCCATAGAGTGGTGTAAGTCACATGTCTGCAGTGAAATGTGAGCACAGGGCATGTTCAGGACCATACGAACTGCAAAGCCAATTATAACAGCCTCATGGTTTCTTGGCATTTGTGGAATCCCTTGTTAGCGGTAAGGTAGAAGAACAGAAGTTAGTCTAACTCTCGAAGGACTGGTGCACTGAGTAGACTAAGATGGTTGTTCGTATGAATTACGACCTGGAAATCACTGGGAGAGAGTTTATTTCCCAGGTTGAAAGAAAGCTTGCATTTATAGTTTTATGACCTCAGGTCAATCCAAAGTGCTTTTACAGCCTACTTTTTTTCAAGCAGAGTTGCTGTTGTAATCTAAGAAACACGGTAGCCCATTTGCACACTACAAGGTCCCATAAGCAGCTATGTGATAATGAAGAGCCCATCTGTTTTAGTGTTGCTGATTGAGGGATAAATAATGGGCAGGACACCAAGGAATATTCCTCCACTTCTCTTCAGTATAGAGCCATGGGGTCTCTTAAGTTTAAATGAGAAGGTAGCTTAGCATCTCATTCAGAAGACAATATTCCATCAGCATTGGAATGTCAGCCTAGATTTTTACACTTGCATCTCTGGAATGGGATTTGAACCCACAACCTTCTTGCCTCTAAGGCACCCACTGAGCCCCATCTGACATTTGCATATATCTATAAACAGGATGGCCATTTGAGTGTTGTCTTTCACTCCAAACAATTGCTGCAATCGCGACTGTACCCTGACATCTGTAACCTGCTTCTCGCAGTTCCTGTGGGATAACCACGATAATTGTGGACCGAGTTACGAGCAAGACACATTAACACATCTGGAATATCTGTGATTGGAAAGCCCATTGACTGCAGCAATATTTCCTGCTCTTTAATCGATAATGGTCATTTAGATATGACATTTGGTGGCTATTCCTGGATACAAACATGCAACTATTATAAAATACCGTAAAAAATGTGCAGATATCTGGAACTAAGAATTGCTGTTTAATCCTGGTGTGATTTCATGAAAAGATTTGAAGAAGGCTTGGCATGCTGTGCAATTGTGCCGTTTCATTGGGGTTTCCATCAAGACCATATCGCGGGGGGTGTCAGGAGAATTCAATCCTAATATGGTTTTTAATAATAATAATTTATAATAATAACCTTTATTGGCACAAGTAGGCTTACCTTAACACTGCAATGAAGTTACTTTGAAAAGCTCCTAGCTGCCACATTCCAGCGCCTGTTCGGGTGCACAGAGGGAGATTTAGAGGGCGGAATTCTCCGCTCCCGCGATAAATCGGGAAGGCCGTCGTGAACTCGGCCGAGTTCACCTTACTCCTCTCACTTTATTCACCCCCACCCGGGGGGCTAGGAGTAGCGCACCGAGAATGACGCGACGGCGGCACCTAAGTGACGTCAGCCGCACATGCGCAGGTTGGGCGGCTTCAGCCCGCGCATGTGCGGCTGACGTCACGACGGCTGACGGCTCAAACCCGCGCATGCGTGGTTGCCGTCTTCCCCTCCACTGCCCCGCAAGACGTGGCGGCTTGATCTTGCGGGGTGGCGGAGGGGAAAGAGTGCGTCACTTTGAGACGCCGGCCCAACGATCGGTGGGCGCCAATCGCGGGCCAATCCCCTGCCGAGCACGGCCGTGGTGCTCACTCCCCTCTCCGCCCCCCCCCCCCCACAAGCCTCAAACCAGCATTTGGCACCCATATTCACGACGACAGCGACCAGGTGTGGTTGCCGCCATCATGACCCGGTCGGGAACGGCAGGCCGCTCGGCCCATCCGGGCCGGAGAATCGCCGGTCGGCGTGAAAAACGGTGAGCGGCGATTCTTCCGAGTGAGGGGTGGGAGAATCGCGTGGGGCGCCAGGGGGACGTATCGTGAGTCGTCCGGCCCTCCCGTGATTCTCCCACCCGGCATGGGGAGCGGAGAATTCCACCCAGAATGTCCAATTCACCTAACAAGCACGTCTTTCGGGACTTGTGGGTGGAAACTGGAGCACCCGGAGGAAACCCACGCAGACACAGGAAGAACGTGCAGACTCCGCACAGACAGTGACCCAAGCGGAAATTGAACCTGGTATCCTGGCTATTGCAGCTACAGTGCTAACCACTGTGCGATCGCTAACGGCTGGAACGTAAAAACTAGATCAATTTTTGAAATGAATTGCCAAACGTTTCGGTTTTGGTTAATGTGGTGATTAATCCTAACTTCAAATTTAAAAAAAAATCACAAACATGATATTCTTTTTTAAAATAAATTTAGAGTACCCAATTATTCTTTCCAATTAAGGGACAATTTAGCGTGGCCAATCCACCTAAATTGCACATCTTTTGGGTTGTGGCGGTGAAAGCCACGCAACCACGGGGAGAACGTGCAAACTCCACACGGGCAGTGACCCAGGGCCAGGATTTGAACCCGGGTCCTCAGCGCCATAGGCAGCAATGCTAACCACTGTGCCGCCGTGCTGCCCTCCAAACATGATATTCTTGACAGTTTAATGTTTCAAAGAAACCTAGAATAGTTCAGCACTGAAGGGGGCCATTTGGCCCATTCAGTGTTTTCCCATTGTTAGTTAGCCACATGCACATATGGAAGGCTAGGAATGGTTGTCTTATTATTAAATGTGTTTGAATGACTATGGGCTGCTTTTCTCTTTTGTTATAACAGCTGGCAGCCATACTGTTTCCCAAGGAATTAAAAGTATGTTAATGTTTTGCCCATCTGCTTGCTACAACCTTCCTCCCCTCCCCCATCCTCGACCACCCTCTGGCCTCTCGCGCCCACAACTCCTCCCTCAGCCTTTGAAATAATAATTCAAATAAATAAACACAAGTAAATAATTCACAGAGTTTGATGAGAAAGCAGAAAACTCATTAGAGTGGAGGCCAACAAGTGGCTTCAAATGGCTAGTTCGCAGCAGGCCCCAAAGCCAGATTTGCCAAAATAATATTTTATTTTGATCTCTGTTCTCTTCCTTTCAATAACTCCTCCTGAGCTGGAGGACATGCCAGGGCCAGCTCTTGTCTTTGATGTCGGTGCGTTAAGCACCACCTGGGTGCAATGTGGAAAGGAGAGGATTGGACAAGGAGGATCATGTGCCAATGCTTGTGCCATGTTTGCAATTTGCATTCCGTTAATTGAAGTGAGAAAAAAAGTGAGATTCTGTTACCAGTGTCTCGCCCTCCCTGTGGAATTGTCCTCTGTGCCCTCCAGCAAAAGTTTCTGCTCTGCTCTGGTCAGATGACAGATGGTGTCAGGACCAAGGTGATCCGCATTACCCTGTGCCTGTAATGATCTAACGTAAACTGGTGGAGGTGGATGGCGGCCATCTTTTCCCCCTGCAGCACTGAAGGCCTCCTTTCTGCTCCCTTCCCACCCTGAACCCAATTAAAAATTGGGTAATTTTTAATGTAAAAAAGATGTGTAAAGAGATGAGTTCTGTTCCACTTAAAGAGGAGCAAATCGTCCCCTCTCGACTGTTTTAATATTAACACACTAAATCATTTTGTGAAAAGAACCTCCACCATTCCATATGGTAGCAAAGGATCTTTTTTTTTTCTTTTTAATATTAATTTAGAGTACCCAATTTTTTTTCCAATTAAGGGGCAATTTAGCGTGACCAATACACCTACCAGGTACATCTTTTTGGGTTGTGGGAGTGAGACCCATGCAGACACGGGGAGAATGTGCAAACTCCACACGTACAGTGACCCAGGGCAGGATTTGAATCCGAGTCCTCAGCGCCGTAGTCCCAGTGCTAACCACTGTACCACGCGCCACCATAGCAAAGGATCTTTAACGATCATTTTTCTGCAGTTTTAACTGAGCTTTTTAAAAAAAAAAAATCACTTCAATCTACAATTACAGAAAATCTTATTGAGCGGAATCACTTTGAGGAATAGGTTACGCCGGTCAGACATAGATGAGACAGTTAGAGTCAAAAGCAAAGAAATTTGAAGTGAGCCTTTAGTTAATCCTGTTTACTGGGTAAGAACAGTCTGTAATAAAGTGAATGGGATTTTGAGCCTTACTGAGTTTATTCGTTGTGCAGCTTTGAAGCCACATTTGAGCACAGCTGCAGCAAATGCCACGTGTGAAGAAGTCCAAATTGATTTCTGTCATTCTGTAAGTGCAGTCATCTGACCTGCTTTGTTCTCCTTGCAGTTCAGCAGTGTAATGTCAGGTGTATGAACGGTGGATCCTGCTCAGATGACAATTGCGTTTGCCAGAAAGGATATACTGGGACACACTGTGGGCAGCGTGAGTATCAACATCACACTACTGCAAATAGACTTCATCTTTGATTCAGTTCACAGGCAGAATGGAGAGGGCGAGTGGCATGCTGGATCAAGTGCTTCCCACTCCTTATAGAAACAGCAGAGCTACCAGCAATTTCACTCCATGCAGTGAGTAATTCCTCTCCAGGAAACAGCATAATCTATAGCTAATCATGCAGGGTTATAACTGTACAGTAGTGAGACAAGACCACCTCTTGCTATTCTAACAAGTTCCGAGTTGGCTGCAGTTGCATTGTGCTTTATAGCAGTCTATTTTGCTTCAGTGTCCAACATGAGCACTGATGGTAGTTTTTATTGTGTACAATAAGCACAATAACTATCTGTTCTCCTGGTTAACCACGATTACTGACTTTAATATTTTGTAGCCACACTGCCTGTGGTATTTGCCATGAAAAAGAAATTATCACCAGCTGAAATGGAAACAGATTTTAGCCAAAATAAGAATCACTAATAATTTCAAGATTAGGCTAATGTAATAAATGAGGCCTGGGAGGAACTTTCTAATGCTTAGGACATATCTGATAGCAGGCTTGAGTCATTACCCATTGATGTAACCCATATGGAAGACAATTGAGGACATTCTTTGATATATCTCCCTGTCGATCTACACCGGTCATATTTGAAGTTATTTGGCAAGTCCCTTATTGAACAAAGTTGGAAATTTCCAGGAAACCATGATCCAGCCAAGAATCTGGTTTGTGCTGTGTAAGTTTCAGGGCAATTTCACACTGCCTTGTACAGAGAATCTGTAATGTCTACATTTGATCCTGTTAAAAATTGTCTTTAATCTAAACCATATTTAATGCATTTGAAATGGTTAAAAGAAATCACTATTGTGTCTTTGTCCAAACCGATGATATGGGCACATTGCCAACAGATGCCATCTCTTTTCTTTTCCTGATTAGCTGTGTGTAAAAATGGCTGCCAGAATGGAGGCCGATGCATTGGACCAAGTCGCTGTGCGTGTGTGTATGGGTTTACTGGGCCGCACTGTGAGCGAGGTAGGCCACTTTTCTATGTGTTTCTCCGGATGGTTAAGTTTTAGGTTATGAACCACATCTTTGTATTTGGATGAATCTTAAAATTCTTCATCATTGTGTATGATTTTCTTTCCGCATATTTCACAGTGATGGGAGCAGTAAAGGATCTGAGGGATCAGGCCCACTTCAATGCTGCCTGGTTGAAAACTATTAAAGGTTTTGGACGGGGGATATTTTTCCGAAAACTAGATTTACATGCAAGTTAGATACACAGACGTCAAGGTGTCAAGGAGTGAATCTGATACAGAGGTGTGAAAAGGTCACGAGGGTGTGAATGTAGTTGTCAGATGTAAAAATGCCAACTAGTGTAAACTTTCACGACAATGAGCATCCCAAAGTGCTTTACAACCAATTAAGTTCTTGAGAAGTGTAGCCGTTGATGCAATAAAGAACAAAATGACTATGAAAATAAAGAGGCCGTGCAGCATAAATGCATAGTAAGTGAAACAACAAAAACTACTTTTCCATTACATTCCAAGTGGGTTCCCCAGGGTTAGTGTGTGGAAACCCAAACCCCATGGCTATTCTATGGAATCCCAGGTACAGCCCTCTATGGTTACTCTATGGGAATCCCAGGCACAGTTTCCCATGGTTACTCTATGGGAATCCCAGATCCAGTTCCTCTATGAGAAATCCAGTTCCCTGGATTACTCCATGGGAAACTCAGACTCGGTTGCCCAGGATTTCTCTATGGGAATCAAGGGCAGAGTTGCCATGGTCACCCTATGGGAAATCCAGATACAGTCCTCCACGGTTACTCTCTGGGGGACCCCGACTCGGTTCCCCATGGTTACCTTTTGGAAAACCCAGGTACAGTCCTCCATGGTATCGGAATCTCATACTCAGACCCCCAGGCTCAGTTCCCTGAGTTACTCTATGCAAAACCCTGATTCAGTTCTCCTGGGTTTCTGTGTGTGGGAAAGTCGAATCTCGTTTCACACATTTTTATACTGCAGCCTAACATCTACAATTACTTTTCCTTTTTCCCACCTGGTCAAATGTTCATCTTCTGATTTTCAGTGTAGGGTAGCTGTCAGCCCAGCCTAGCAGCTTTTACACTAACGATTGCACCAATTCCTTTGCACCTAGGATCCCTGACTATTAACTGCTGGGTTAACATCAATAGTGATGTAACCAGTGACCTAGGGCATCAGCTTGGAGGAGTTGCCGATCCCAACTATGTGAGGGAACAGGATCACCAACTGAGATTTGAGTTAGTGACATACATGCTGGTTGATGGGGATTATGGAGTTTGACCATGTGTGAGGGTGAAGGGATACAATCGGGATACAGCCAGTAATAAAGGCTTGGAGCAGTTACTGAGGGCGTGATCTACAAGCTGCGTTGCACCCAAACGGGGGTGCGACACAGCCAGTCGATGCCAGGAGAGGCCTACCCTAGGCTTCCCGACAGCCGTCGCACCTCGCGAGATTTTCTTTTATTTTAAAAATAAATTTAGAGTACCCAATCAGTTTTTTTTCAATTAAGTGGCAATTTAGTGTGGCCAATTCACCTACCCTGCACATCTTTGGGTTGTGGGGGTGAAACCCACGCAGACACGGGGAGAATATGCAAACTCCACACAGACAGTGACCCGGGGCCAGGATCAAACCCGGGTCCAAGTCATTCACACAGGAATCCAACGTCCTCCTCGCTTCCATCCTAAGGTATAAACATTTACTATTGCTCAGTGATACTTGAATGGTCTATCTAAGGGTTTGCAGCTGAACCTCATCTCCAAGATTGTCATGGATACACTTCCTGATTGGAGGTCGCCAGTTCCTTCTGGGACTGCCGGTGGCTATCTTGTTTAAGGCCTGACTGTAACACTCTAGAAAGTAGAGGAACAGGTATTGGCAATAGCGCCTTTCCAATACCAGGCCCCTTGTGACATCGCAGTAGGTAAACGAGGACTGGGTGAACAATATTTCAAGATGGGAGAAAAGAATAGAGTTCTGGCTGAGTTGGCACTTACAGAGGATTGAATATAGGAGACCAGTCGAGACAGCATTGGAAGAGAATGATTTTACCCATCTTTCCCAGTGCGAAATTGATAAGGCCATGAGATGGTAACATCAAGTGGGGTTTAAAATGGGCTCCTGATCATATGTGGTTAGTTTTTATGCTGGGCAGGAACTGAGAAGGTTCACTGGCAGGATTTGTAGGTAACAAAAGATTGGGTAAGGGTTTTAGTAATATAAATATACAGTGCTACAGAAGTGGATTTGGGCAACTTTTGTTGATTAAGATATGGAGATGGAAGCTCAGCTGAGCAGTAAGTAGGTTATCAATGTTACAAACTGTTTGTTTCAATCTGAAAGAATGCCAACTAAGGGATATGGAATTCTATTGTTTGGTCATTTTGGAAGATGAAGGTGTCTCGCTCTTGGCAAAAGATCTGGCTGGAGGCAGAAATCCTTCAAAGTAACCTTAATTTACATACGCCACTGTGTTCAGGATTACAAAGCTCTAGGACGGAGCCTCTGTTCATTTCTCAGGTACTATTTATTCTCTTCTGTGCGGTATTATTATTATAGATTTTTTTAAAATTTAGAGTACCAATTCATTTTTTCCAATTAAGGGCAATTTAGCATGGCCAATCCACCTACCCTTGCACATCTTTGGGTTGTGGGGCGAAACCCACGCACACACGGGGAGAATGTGCAAACTCCACACGGTCAGTGACCCAGAGCCAGGATCGAACCTGAGACCTCGGCGTCGTGTGGCAACAGGGCTAACCCACTGCCCCACCATGCGGCCCCATTATTACTATGGTTGAGTCGTATTAGAGTTAACCCTTTACAGGAATCAGTAGCAGAGTTTGTAACAGGCTGGTGAAGACAATGCCATTAAGTTTCCTCCAGTTTAGATGGAGGAAATTGCAGCACATCTTAATGTAAGCAAATGTTTGATGGCAATCTGACAGTACAGAGACAGTGGAGGGAAAGATCGAGCTTGACCAGTTATATAAACATTTATTTTTTTAAATATATTTTTATTCTCCTTTTTCACATTTTCTCACAAATTTACACCCACCAACAATAAACAATAATCAATAACAAATATGTCAATCCCCATATCAATAATAACGATCCCATCCTCCCACCAAATCCCAAACATTAGCTTGCATGTTCACACAAACAAATGAAAAAAAGGAATTAAGGATCACCCATAGTCGCCATTAACACACAGCCCCCCTCCCCCAACCCTCTCACCCACACGCCCCAACTAATGTTTGATGTTATCCAGTTCTTGAAAGTGCATAATGAATAATGCCCATGAATTGTAGAACCCCTCCATCCTTCCCCTCAGTTCAAACTCAACCTTCTCAAGAGTCAAGAATTCCAACAGATCCCCCCGCCACGCCAGGGCACAGGGTGGAGAGGTTGCTCTTCAACCTATCAGGATCAGCCTTCAGGCGATCAACAAGGCGAAGGCTACAACATATGCCTCCGCACCTGTTTCCAAACCTGGCTGGCCCGACCCCCCGAAAATGGCCTCCCGGGGGCCCGGGTCCAGTTTCATGTGCACCACTTTAGAAATTACCCTAAAAACCTCCCTCCAGTAATCATCTAACGTTGGACAGGACCAAAACATATGAACGTGATTAGCGCCCCCCCCCCCCTCCCCGCAACGTTCACACACATCTTCTCCTCCTTCAGAGAATTGGCTCATCCTCGCCCCCGTGAGGTGTGCTCTGTATTCCACCTTCAGCTGTATCAGCCCCAACCTCGGACACGAGGCTGAGGCACACACTCTCCCGAGCACCTCACATCAGAACCCCTCCTCCATATCCTCTCCCAACTCTTCCTCCCACTCTGCTTTGATCCCTTCCAGTGGTGCCTTCTCCTCTTCTAAAATAGCTCCGTAAACCGCTGACACTACCCCCTTCTCCAGTCCCCCTGTCGTCAGCATCTCCTCCAGCAATGTGGAGGCCGGCTCCACCGGGAAGCTCTGTATCTCCTTTCTGGCAAAATCTCGAACCTGCACGTATACAAACATTTCCCCCTGCTCCAGCCCATACTTCGCTTCCAGCTCCTTCAATCCTGCAAACCAACCTATAAGAAACAAATCTTTTTATATAAACATTTATAATGGCAGTCCGACATGTAAACAATGATTGGCTTGGGTACAGTGCTCTTTCAGCGGGTTGGTTGAGACTCGATGGGCCAAATGGCCTCGCTCTGCACTGTCGGGATTCTATGATTCTAATTGCCTGTCACTCTGAAGTTACAAACTTCTGCCTCTTGGTGAAACTCGCCCAGTGAATCCTCCGCTCCAGAAGTGTACCATCACTGTTCACATTTACTCCTTTCTCTGTGTGTTCTGCTCATCTTCCCAGATTCCTACAATACTCCTGGCCCAGCTCAAGGAAGCTCCTCACTTTTCCTGCATTTGTCACCTCTCAAAGCATGTGGGAAACCCTGCCTCACTTTCCCTGTCTCCCTGCAAGCTTCAAGAAAGCTCTCCCACTTGTCACATCTGGACCCAGAGCATCCTGTTGGCCACCCGCTTCTCTCCTGCGGCACTGCAGCCCCTGCAGACAATGTTTGCTGGTCAGGCCGCTCTCGTGTTACTCTGTTCCACAGCTCAGTGCTGCTCTTTTGCCACTCTTGAGCATAAAAATGAAGATTAAATGATAGATAAATGATTTGGAAGAAAATGTAGCTGGTCTGATTAGTAAGTTCGCAGAAATTGATGGAGTTGCAGATAGTGAAGAGGACATAAACTGGTTGGAGTCTTGGGTGGAGAAATGGCAGATGGAGTTTAATCCAGACAAGTGTTAGGTAATGCACTTTGGAAGGTCCAATGCGTGCAGGAATTACATAATTTAGGAATCAAATGGTAGAACTCTTGCGAGTACTGACAGGCAGAGAGATCTGGGTGAGAATGTCCACCGATCACTGAAACTGGCAACGCATGTGGATAAGGTGGTCAAGAAAGCATACGGCATGCTGGCCTTCATCGGTTGGGCCATTGAATATGAAAATTGTCAAGTTGCAGTAGTACAGGACCCTTAGTTAGACCTCATTTGGAATATTGTGTACAATTCTGGTCGGCACACTACCAGAATGCTTTGCAGAGGGTACAGAAGCGGTTTACTAGGATGTTGCCTGATATGGAGGTATTAGATATGAGGAGATGTTAGTTAAACTCGGTCTGTCCTCACTGGAATGACGGAGGTTGAGAGGCGACCTGATAGAGGTCTACAAGATTATGAGTGGCATGGACAGAGTGGATAGTCAGATGCTCTTTCCTTGGGTAGGAGAGTCAGGTTCTAGGGGACATAGGTTTAAAGTGCATGGGGAAAAGTTTAGAACAGATGTGCGAGGCAGGTTTTTTTACACAGAGGGTGGTAAATATATGGAATGTGCTGCCAGGGGAGGTGGTGGGAGCAGGTACGATAGCGGCATTTCAGGGACATCCAGACAAATATATGAATAAGGTGGGAATGGAAGGATAAGGACTGCGTAAGTGCATATAGTTTTAGTTAGGCAGGTACCATGGTCAGCGCAGGTTTGGAGGGCCAAAGGGCCTGTTCCTGTGATGTATTGTTCTTTGTTCTTTGTTTATTAACACTCCAGCAGTGCAGTACTGAGGAAATGCTGCACTGCCGGAGGGCCGTCTTTCGGATGAGCGATTTAGGCAAAGTTGCTACCTACCTGCTTTGGAGAGTGTAATAAATCCGAATGCATTAGTCTGAAGAGCAGCAAAGTTATTCCCAATGCCCAGGTCAATATTCATCATTCTACCAACTTCACAAAACAGATAATCTGGCCATTAACACATTGCTGTTTATGGGAGTTGCTGAGTGCAAATTGGCTGTTATTTCCTACATTACAACAGTGACTTTACTTCACTGGTTATAAAATGTTTTGAGATAATCATGTAAAATGCAAAATATGTTTTCTCATTGTTGTTTTCAATAAAAACTGTTTTGAAGTGCTTTCCGGCTTGTTCCATTTTGCAATCTGTAACAATTTAAATTATATTCTCATCCCCCCCACTACTCGGGCCCCAGTCCTGTCTCAATCTGCAAACTTAATATTTAAAAATCTTCCACTGCTACAATTAACTTTCGAATTGTGGCCTACTGCATAGTTTTTTTTTGTTTATAAATTTAGAGTACCCAATTATTATTTTTTTTCCAATTAAGGGGCAATTTAGCGTGGCCAGTCCACCTACCCTGCAAATCTTTGGGTTGTGGGGGTGAAACCCACGCAGGTATGGGGAGAATGTGCAAAGTCCACATGGACAGTGACTCAGGGCAGGGATTCAAACCTGGGTCCTCAGCGCCGCAGTCCCAGTGCTATCCACTGCACCATATGCTGCCCTTGCCTACTGCATCGTTAATAATACTACTTTTCCTATTTCATCAGGGTAATTTAGTGCAATCTGGATTGAAAGCACAGGCGGCACGGTAGCACAATGGTTAGCACAGTGGCATCACAGCTCCAGGGTCCCAGGTTTGATTCCCAGCTTGGGTCACTGTCTGTGCAGAGTCTGCGAGTTCTCCCCGTGTTTGCGTGGGTTTCCTCCGGGTGCTCTGGTTTCCTCCCACAGTCCCAAAGATGTGCAGGTTAGGTGGATTGGCCATGCTAAATTGCCCTTAGTGGCCAAAAAAGGGTAGGTGGGGTTACAGGGGATAGGGTGGAGGTGTGCGCTTGGGTGGGGAGCTCTCTCTGGGGTCCGGTGCAGACTCGATGGGCCGAAAGGCCTCCTTCTGCACTGTCAATTCTGTGATTCTATGAAAGCAGCTGGCGGACTGTCAAGTGTTAAATCTGCACAAAGTCAGCAATTTAAATGGTAGAAAGACCACTATTCTTATTTAAGAAATCCAGTTTTGACCATTTCATTAAATTCTCACTAATATTCCATAAACTGTAGGGAAGCCCATTGTAGTAAGTGGTGGCTGCTTTTATCTTTATTTATTAAGTTATCAGTGTGACTTGGTCTATCTGATATCCTGTCAGTAATGTGATGGGGGACGCACTAGTGTACAATAAGCATGATTCAAACCCACAAGGATATCATCACTTGGTCAGAGTTGTGGCTGAGATAGACCTGGTGGTTTATGGTAGTAATTTACTGGAGAGGAGCATGAGATTTTGTTTCAGAAGTGCTGCGACTGGCTTTATTTGTCTCCTGTAAGTACTTGCTTGTGCCTCTGGCTTTCAGGTGAGACACAGCTTCCATTGTTTTACCAAAGCTGCAGACTGTTCAGCTGCCTCTTTCAAAGTGCTTATCTGTAACCTGGGGGCACAAGTGCCTCAGTAGGAATGTCTCTGCGACTTTTGTTCTGTTCTGCATTAACATTGGTACCTTGTGGGGCCCACTCCAGGGACTAATACTCTGGAGCTAATTCCAGGAACTATGACTAAGTTGTGACTCACCCCAGCGATATTACTTTGATGAGGCTGGATACAAGGACTCTCACTCCAGGACTATTACTCTGAGCCTAGTTCCATAGAATCATAGTATCCATACAGTGCAGAAGGAGGGCATTTGGCCCTCAGAGTCTGCACCTACCCTTCAAAAGAGCATGCTACCCAGGTCTACTGCCCCCTACATCCTTGGACACTAAGAAGCAATTTAGCAGGCCAATCCACATAACCTGCAGATCTTTGGACTTCCAGGAACTATGTCTGAATTGTGATGCACCCCAGCGATTATTGCTGTGGTGGATCTGACTACTGGGACTATTACTGAGCTGTGGCACATTCCAAGGATTATCATTCTGGTGTGGCTGACTCCAGGGACTATTGCTCTGCCGTTATTTCCATGGATTATTATCTTTAATAATCGCTTATTGTCACAAGTAGGCTTCAATGAACTTACTGTGAAAAGCCCCTAGTCGCCACATTCTGGCGCCTGTTCGGGGAGGCCGGTACAGGGAAGTGATAGCAGATCTGAAAATATTGCAGACGAATCTAAATTTGTTGATGTTCATCCAATCTCTGTCTGTCCTCTATATCATTGTATTAATGTAATAGAATGGGACAGGCAAAAAAAGAAGTGCACAACATTCAAGATATAGCGTGACTCACTTTAATACACAGCATTAAGATTATGAGCTCATAGTCCACTTAGAAGGATGGTTCCTTGATCCTCTCCAGGATACGGAGGAGGTGGTACTTTGTGTTCGGTTTGTAAGCATAGCTCTGCATGCTTTGCAGCTTTGCCTGTTGAAAGGACAATGCGATTTGTTTGCTCAGAGTCCCCGGAGCTTCACTGGACTGGAGCCCTGCGTGCATTCGGTTTTCATTACACTATCGTTAGGTTTAAAGCAGAGATGGATTAGGACTGGGATAAAGGGTTACATGTATCAAGATGTTCCTACACTAGGGTTGCGGAGACAGGGATCAGGGATTTTTCATTCATTGCAGTTTATACCAGAGCGCTTGGCCTAGTTCCAGAAGCGAAGTTGCTGATAGCGGGGGGAGAAAATGGGCTTGGCTCCTAATTCTAGGAAAAATGTGCGGAATGTGCAGTCCAGTCAAATTAAAGGCAGTTACTGCAGCTACAGACTGCGAGCTCTCAGTATAATCTCTGGCAGCCAGCCGTAGATTGTAATAGAGCCAGGCCCTATCTAATCTTGTGTTAGGACAACTGACAAAGTTCACGTGTCCCCAGCTGCCAGCAGCGAACAACCTGTGCTCCCAGGAATCCAGCAGAGACCTGGCTGAAAGCTGACTTCATGGAATGAGGCACAAGTTATCACACCAAACATGTTGCTGTTTGTCCCTGCAGCTCGAAGTCCATTCATTTTGACCATTTGCAAGTTTAATGTACGGCCTATTGTTGTAACAAAAGGCTTCACCTGGTAGGGTTCTGGAAGTTCGTTTGTTAGCAAGCGCTACTTTTAGGTTTAAGTTAATGGAACTGAAGTGCAATAAGTCCAAGATGTGGGAGATTGGGGCAGAGATGTTGGGGAAATTATTTCTAAATTCACAGGGAGCCAGAGATTGCTCTCAATAAAAAGGCAGACTGAGTAGGTAATTAAAATTGTCATCAGAAATTCAAGCTTACCATAATTTTTACAGTCAAGGTGTTCTGAGGGTTTGAAAAATTCAATGTATATGTAAAAGGTTTTTGTGCACAGTTCCCAGTAAATTCCCTTTATTGTCAATGTGAAGACGCTGTGGGCACCATCTGTAACTGCACTGAGCCAATACTGTGCCTGAGGAAATAGCAGATGCTGCTCACAGCTACTTTGGCTCCTCAGTTTGAGGCCGTGAAACTTACAGACGCTGCAGAGGAACAGTTTTGGGATATTCAGTTGCTGTGGTCAGTACAGCCATCGGCACGGTTACTGTAATAACTACAGGAGGAGAGTAATATAATCTCCATATGCTCTCAAACCAACAAGGACAGTTTTCAGTACACTGTTTATATCATACCTGAATTCCATCATGGATATTTTAGAGAGATGAGATTTCATAGAATAGGATGCAAAGGGAGGCCATTCGGCCCATCGAGTCTGCCCCGACCCTCTGAAAGAGCACCCTACCAAGGTCCACGCACCCAGCCTATCCCCTCAACCCCACTTAACCTTTTGGACACTAAGGTTCAATTTAGCAAGGCCAATCCACCTAACCTGTAACATCTTTGGAATGTGGGAGAAAACCGGAGCATCCGGAGGAAACCCATGCAGACACTGGGAGATCGTACAAACTCCACACAGACAATCATCCAAAGCCGGAATTGAACCCGGGTCCCTGATGCTGTGAAGCAGCAGTGTTAACCACTGTGCCACAGCGATGAAGCGCTGCGTCGGTCATCTGTCTTAATACCAAAACCATGTTCGTGAAAGTTGTCTCTGATCGTTGTTTGATGTTTGAATTAGATTATTACTAGAAATAATGAACAGGATATCAGCGTTGGGTCAAGGGGCAACATGCTTGCATCTTGAGTCTGAAGATTGTGATTTCAGGCCCTCATGCCCCCTGGAGCACACATTCAATGCTCACACTCAGTGCAGTGCTGATTAACTATTGCACTGTCAGTGATGTCCGCTTTTTGGATGATGCATTAAGCTAAGGCCCCACATGCATGAATGTAAAAGATCCCAAACCTCTGTTGGGAGAAGAACAGGGGTGTTCTCTCAACCAATGTTTATTTTTCTTTTTTTGTTTTGAAAAATAGATTCTGGTTATATATCTCATGCTATGTTGTAGGATCTTGCTGTCACATTTCCTACAGCAATAGCTATATTTCAAATAAAACTTATATTGACTGTAAAGGATTGAATGAATTGGTTTTATGTATGCAAATTAATCCTCATAATTTTAATGAACATAATTTAACAAATTCATTTGAATGATTATAATTAATGTGGGATACTGAATGAACAGGACTTAATAAATATAGTTGAATGAATACTGTTCAATCGACACTATTTGATGTGACATTGCAAACATTACAACAAATGTCATTGATGAACACCATTTAATAAACATGATTCAATGAAGATCACGTCATTACATAATTTAATGAGAATGGTCGAATGAGTTTCATCTCATGAATGCCAGTTATTCCATGGAATTTAATAAGGGTCATTTATTGAAAGTTAGTTCATCAACACCATTTAATGAAGGCCATTGAATTAATGTTTAATGAATTAGATTTAATGAGGTAATTCAGTCAACCGGTTTAATGGATACCATTTAAGGAATAGGATTTGAGGCAGGCTGTTTTAATGAATACCATTTCAAGCATGCCCTTTGTTAAAGACCATTTAATGAGCAGGACTTAATGAAGACCATTTAATGAAGGTTAATTAATAGACACTATTTAATAAATTAGAATTTTATTGAGCACAGTTTAATGTTCACTATTTAACAAATACAGATTGATAAAACAAGACCGTAATCATTTTAATGAATGCAATTTAATGAAGGTTATTTAATAAACATGGTTTGTTTAATACATTACCATTTAACAATGGCCAGTTAATAAAAAGGCAGTGAACACAATTTGATGAATGGAATGTAATGAAGGTTATTTCATGGGCATGATTTAATGCACGCCATTTATTTAATGTGTTTTTAATGAAGGTCAATTAATTAATGTCATTTAATAAGTAAGATTTATTGAAGATTATTTACTGAACATGATGAAATTTCTGCCATTTAATAAACAAAATTTAATGAATTCCATTTAGTGAATGGGCTGTGGTGAGCAGGATTGAACCAATGGGATTTAATGAGGTGATTTAATAAAAAGGGTTTAATGAAAGCCACCATAATGTTGCCACCCACCCCATAATTCTTGCCCCCAGTAGTTAGAACACATAATCTAGACTGATTGCTTTAAAAATGGCAGTTATATTAAAATTGCAACAGTCCCCATGAGCGCTACAATGTTAACCAGCTGGAAAATGAATCATGAATAGTTTTGTCCCTTTTACATGCACATAAGGGTCCAATAAAACAATGTTTTTTAAAAAATCATTGCACGCTCTTTCCAAGCATTTCAGGAAAAAAGGCTTATTTTCTTTTTGTCACTCGGGATTCTATTTTTTGACCAATCTTGAATTGGAGAGACAAAATTTAAGACAGAGTTGTGTACACAGTGACACTTTAAGCCAAGACACACAAAACTATCCCTTTGTCAGAAGCCTATCTGAGGAAGCCTGTTGTCTGCGGGCTTGGCCCCTTAATTGGGTTAATCTGTTATAGTAAGTCATAAGACAGTTCTTCGTGATGCAAGAAAAGACAATGGAATAGATTTTCTGCTTAGTTGCATTGACTTTGCCCATTCCACAAATTGGCAGAAATTTAAGTGCAAATTAGAGTTTCTTTAGCTGATGCCAGTCCACCAGAAAATCGACCAGGCCCCCAGGATGAATTCATCACCATCGGGAATTTCTGGTAATTACACTGCTTTGCAGGCGGCCTTCACAGAGGATCCAAAAAATAAGCTAGTTATTTTGGGCTGTTTTAACTTAGCTATTTGTTAATTAGTTAAAACTGAAGGGCAGCACGGGGGCGCAGTCGTTGGCACTGCTGCCTCATGGCACCAAGGTCCCAGGTTCGATCCTGACTCTGGGCCACTGTCTGTGTGGAGTTTGCATGGGTTTACGGGTTTGAGTGGGTTTCACTCCCATAACCCAAAGATGTGCAGGGTAGGTGAATTGGCAACGCTAAATTGCCCCTTAATTGGAAAATATGAATTGGGTACTCTAGTCAGATTTTTAAAAATAAATTTAAAGTAGCCCAATATAACTAGCAGCTGTTGTGTTCTGTATATTTTATGTTCAATTATTCCGTTGCAGACCCAATAGGCCGAATGACCTCCTTCTGTGCCGTAACTATTCTGTGATTTAAAATCTTGCTACTCAAAGGTGGTGGCTTAACAATAATTAAAAATGCTTATTTTTTGTGATAATGTCCTACGTTATCACACTGGTCAGACTTCAAAAGTACTTTGTTGCCTGTAAAGCGTTTTATAGCATCTGGTGGTTGTGAACGGCGTAATGGTCAAATCCTTCCGTCCTCGTTCGCAACTGGGATTTTCCGGTGCCATTGAAAATGCCTGGAACGCCACATTTTCCATTCCCACTCGCAATGGGTGCCTCCACAGACTAGAAGGAGAATCTCACCCGTTGTAAATATGTCTTTCTTTTGTTTTCGTGATGAACTTATTTTAATCAAACTGCACCAAGTCACCAATTTTCCAAAATTCATTTTTAAAACATTCCTCAATTGGTTCCTGACAAATTTTGCATTTGTTGATGTGCTAATGTATTTGTGTAGAAACTCCAGGGGTATGTTGGGGATTGTTGGTTGTACTTGAAGTAGAATTTCCACTCCAGTGAGGTGAGTCCTGAAACAAGCATGTATCGAAAGCAAGACGTACCGAATCAGAGTCCTAACTAAGGGGACAACACACAATGGGGGAGGGAGGGGTTTTCTGAGCCTGTTGCCAGGAACGCAAATCCCATTATGGCTGCTACCTCTCGTGAGAGCATCATAACGGGATTTGCACTGGGGTGATCTCCGAATGAGATCTTCCCCACTGGCGATGTAATCAGGTTCATGCCCAGTGGGGGACATATCTCCCAGAGACATCTGATGTTCCCCCGCTGGCATGACATCATGCAGGTGGGAATCACTACTACTCTACAGCAATCGAGATGATAGCACCTGAGGCCAGTGTAGCCCCTCGCTGATCAGGAACATCTCTGACACTGCCAACCGGACGCTGCCAGATTGGCACGAGCAAGGGGCGAGGCCAGGGGCAGGGTGACGATAGGGTGGGGGTTAATGGATGGAGGATGGGGGGTAAAGATTGGAAAGAATGGATGGGGGATCCAGATGTCTATCGGAGAGAGGCCTGTCTCTTAACTTTGAGATGGGGTGCCCTAGGCACTGCTCCTCAACAATGAATGTGCATAAACCCTCGCTGATGAAGACTAAATAAAAATAGCTGAGCGTATTGCTGGAAAAAAAAAGATATTCTGTTGAAACTTTTCATCTTGCACTCATCAGGACAGATTCAAGAATGCCAAATTTCAAAGGGAACAATAATTTATACTGCATGAGTAAGGATGCAGTTTGATTCGTAAGTTGACTCTGGTTGTCATGGTGAATGCACCAGGAAACAATTGTCCCCCATGCACTTTTTGGTTCAAAAAATGTGCAATGCCTGGACGTGTTCCTTTTGTCTGAAGAGGACTAGTCCTTGCATTTGAACGTAAGTTGCTTCGAGGTGAAATTTGACATTCTCAAGTCTGAACAGATGAGTGCAAGACAGGAAGTTTTGACAACATGTCTCCTTTGTTAGTAATACTCAGGTGCTGTACTACCAAACAACTATTTGTCTCGCAAGGTATATACATTTCCATATGAATTGTGATACAATAAATAGTTTAACCTGAAACTTATGTCATAGACTGTTTCTATCTATTTTACTGGTATTTGCGTGGCAGGCAATTGGAGAAGGAAGTCTTTTGTGAGGTAAATTAGAATGGAATAAATTTGAACGACAGGGCATTGGCCTGTCAGTGGGTGAATGGGAATGTTCGGTATACCATTGTTTTCCCTAGTCTTTGATAGATCCTACTGGATAATGATTGGAGCATAGTTAAGCCCAGCGGTGTTGTGGGAGAGTATCGGAGATAGGATGATAACTTAAGCATGTGAAGTATGTTTATTATGAACACAGAGGTTTTATTGCCCACCCAAGCAACAATTGCCCTTTGACCAAATCTCAGCAATTGACAAAAATATCTTTCCCTTAAATCCAAATATATTGTTTTATTTTCCTGCGCGTTTACATTTATTCCTATCTCTTTTTGGAATGTTTTGATTCACACTGGGTACAGTTACTTGTATAGTAACTCACATTGAGCTCTTGCTGGACTACAGGTACCTAAGCACTGACTCTCACTGTGCACTGTTGCTTGGGTGTTGACTCTTACTGGGGTATCCCCCCCCCCCCCAAAGCATTTCATCCCTCCATTATCTCAATTGACCGACCTTTCTTCATGTGTAGTCAGACAGTCAGAATCTAAATAGTGAGTGTTGAGCAGGGGGAATGACTGCTGTAACTAACCTCACCTGATACCCACATGCATGCATTTTCCAGATTAATTTTCTGCGTGCGCTGAAGGAATGGCAAAACAAATAACTGTAGTGTCTCCAACTGAGATCCGTTAATTCCTACAGTAGGAACCAAGCTTGAGAGCTTTGTCCCGAAATCGCAAAGGGACGGCGGGGGGGGGGGGGGGGCTTTAGCCCTTTCCTTTTTAAAAAATAAATTTAGAGTACCCAATTTATTTTTTCCAATTAAGGGGCAATTTAGAGTGGCCAATCCACCTACCCTGCATATCTTTTGGGTTGTAGGGACGAAACCCACATAAACACGGGGAGAATGTGCAAACTCCACATGGACAGTGACCCAGAGCCGAGATCGAACCTGGGACCTCGGCGCCGTGAGGCAGCAGCACTAACCACTGAGCCACCGTGTTGCCCCCTTTACCCCTTTCCTAACCCCAAACTGTGAAACTTCTTTAAAAAGAAATAGAATTTTTTGTGGATGTCGGGGAATGCAAGGCAGAATTAAAGCACATCCACTTTTCCTTGTTTGGACTCGGAGAAGACTGCAGAAAATGAATGATGCTGTAAGTACATGGAATGCCTTCAAGCTGGTATATAGAGTTCCGCTCCGATTTCAAACTTTGCCGAAATAACTTTGATGTGAAGCTACATTTAAACCGATTACCAAATGAAGAATGATGCAGATGTGGTTTAAATTTGAGGGCTGGTAATCAGAAGTAATTGTTTCAGAATGTGGCCAAATCTTCAAGGCTCCTGGGGCAGCGGTTTTTTGCACAATGTGCAGAAATATGTTGGAATTATGCTGTGTGCACACATCCGAGATTCTTAACCCTGTCTTGGCCAAAGCACTCTCGAGTGCAGCTTTTCCAAACGCGAAGTGGTCACATTTTGAAGAAGAAGCTTTTGCTGATCCTTTATTGTAGAGCAACAGAACCAGATATGTTGTCTGCACCCTGACCTCAAATCCTTGGCCTCTATGAATGGATAAATATTTCATGAGCAGATATTATAGAATCCCCACAGTGCAGAAGGAGGTCATTTGGCCCATCAAGTCTGCACTGACCCTCTGAAAGAGCACCCGAGGCCCAATCCACCACCCTGTCCCTGTAACCCCACTTAACCTTTGGGCACTTGTGGAAAATTTAGCATGGCCAATCCATCGAACTTGCAAATTAATTGGACTGTGGGAGGAAATTGGAGCACCCGGAGGAAACCCTCGCAGACACTGGGAGAATGTGCAAACTTTACACAGACAGTCGTCCGAGGTCAGAATCGAACCCTGGCACTGAGGCAGCAGTGCTATCAACTGTGCCATCGTGCTGCCCCAATAAAATCGTAGAATTATAGAATGGTCACAGCACAAAAGGAGGCCATTTGGCCCATGCATGCCAGATCATTGCAAGAACAATTCAACGAGTCCCAAGCCAGCCCTTTTCCCATACCCCTTCAGTTCAATTCTATTGAAGTGTTTATCCAATTCTCTTTAAAGCCACAATTGAATTGGTTCCATCCGGTCTCACAGTGCATACCAGATCCCAACCACTTAGTTGAGCAGATTGGTAGCTGCAGAAATATCGTGGTGAGTAAGTGAGCCAATTGTTAGACATTTTGGAATTGCAGTTGTTAAAGTGAATTGGAGGATTTCCTTTTCCTCTGGGGCCATATGCAACAAGATATAGGATTGTGAAGGGGCAGGTGAATGCGAGTGAAGAGTGTTACAGTAAAATGTTTGGAGGCGGCCTCATCCATGATTGACACAGTGGGGGTGAATATGGCTTTACTTGGAGGGAGAGTTTACTTGGAGGGAGAGATGCAGAGAGGGGAAGAGGGCAGTGACTTCATGAGAGGGAGCCTAATGACTTTGAGATGGAGATTGAAATCACTGAATGTGAGAGGTTGCTCAGTGCAAAGGCCGAGGGACGAAAGCTGTGAAGTTATTTACTTGATAAAACGTTTATGCTTCTTAGGGAGATGGTAGAGAAAGAGGATTTAAAATGGAGACAAGAGGAATGGAGCAAGGTGGGGATGCTTCAAGGAGGAGAAACTGCAGGAGGAATAAGAGATAGAATAAGGTATCAATTTGTTGCCCACATGGTAAGAAATCATGATTTAGAAAGTCTGATGCTGATGGGAAAGATGGATGATAAAGGAGATGAATTTTCCAAAAAGCGCTGCCAACTGGATGAATGAACCATCAATGAGGATGATCCATCCCTCCAGAACATGATTAACATGGAGGTCCAAGAAGCCCAACGTCCTCTTAGGGCATGATTTGGTTATGAATAATTGTAACTTTCATTAGCTAATACATTGTATTTTTATTTAACAGAGGCCTGAACTCTTGCCTCTCCAGTATGAGAGCCTGACACCACTGCAACAATATGGGCAAGTGACGAAAGGTGGGGAGGTGTCATCACCCCCTCAGCCAGGTTCCCATCGGGGCCATGTTGCCAATGTAATCATCCACAACAATCCCACTGATGGCAAGGGCTTTGTTCACAACTGATAAGCAATCTGGAGTGATGCCCAGAGAAGGCCAGTGAGAGTCGACTCACTGGCAGAGTCAACAGTGGGAGGGGCAAATTGGGCGGGAATGAGATTGGCAAAATCAACGCTGAGCGGGTGTGCTGAGTGGGAAGGACAGTGAGATAGTAGGATGGAACGGTCAGGTTTGTTGTTCGTTAGGAGGCAGAGGTGAGTGCCTTAATGAGCCCTTTGGAGGACATTGAGCGACACAAGGAATCTATAGGCTTGACTGAGATGGTGGCAGGAAAGTAGAAGGGTTAAGGAATACATTTGGATGAAGTATCTAGGAGTGCAGAATCTTCTAGAAGGGAGAAATGAAAGGAGTCACATTGACAGGAGCGTGTTCTAGGAGAGGGTGAAGAGAAACATTTTAAAAAACTGGAGGTAGAAAGTGGCGCAGTGGTTAGCATTGGGACTACGGCGCTGAGGACCCGGGTTTGAAACCGGCCCTGGGTCACTGTCCATGTGGGGTTTGCACATTCTCCCCATGTCTGCATGGGTTTCACCCCTACAACCCAAAGATGTGCAGGTTAGGTGGATTGGCCACACTAAATTGCCTCTTAATTGGAAAAACAAAATTTGGGCACCCTAAATTTATTTTTTTTTAAAGCGGAAGTAGAAATTGGAGATGCATTCTGAGGGGGAGGTGGTGTGGTTCCTCATCTTTAGATGTTGATTGAGTGATAACTTTACTTGTTCAATTAATATATTGCACCCAAAAAACAACACGCTGCAGTGCAATGTAGCCAATAGAAGATACTCTCGAATGTACTCGGCTCATGATGCCTCGCAAGATCTAACGTGATCTTGCAAGACATTGCAATGCAAATCCCGGTGGCAAATCTGAATATTAGGGCGAGACAGCTGGACTCATTGTAATATGAAGTTTTCCGAGAAATCCGAGGCATTGTGATCTATCCCCTTTACCTCGGAGACCTCGGGCTAGTGCCTTTCAGTGCTGGTCGCCACAATCTTGGAGCAGATGGAATGGCACTCATAAGGATCTCCCAGCGGATCAGAGGCTCCCAGGTGCAAGCCCTTTGGGAAGGGTGGCACTCTGGCACTACTGCCACTGGGCACCCTGGCAGTGCCAGCCTGACACCCTGGCTGTGCCACCTGGGGGGGGGGGGGGTGCCGTGCACCCTTTCATAGTGAGGTGGGACTTGCGGGGGGTGGTTGTGTAGGGGCTCCAGAGATTGGGACGCCATTTAAAAATCCCAATCTCTCACTACACTGAGGAGTTCTAGCGAGCGGAGCTCCTCCGTGCACAAATCGGCGCTTTGTGTGGCCTCTCCCCGCTTAGGCCCCCTATCTAACCTAAGTGCCGTTTGATAGCATTGTGTTACTCAGTAAGCACCGGGAAACACATGGCTAAACGTGCTTTATTTAGTTAAATCACGCCCAGGGATTTGGGTCCTTTTCTATGTACATCTGAGAGAGCAGACAGGACTTCAGTTTAAAGAACTCATCTCAAAGACAGCTCCTCTGACAGTGTAGCACTTTCCCAATACTGTACTCAAGGTGCCAGCCTAGGTAAGATGCACAAGTTTCTATATTGGGGCTTAAATCCACAACCTTCTGTGTCTGAGGTGAGAGAGCTACGACTGAGCCACAGCTGACATGTATATAGTTATCTTAGTCCTCACCACTGGGCCCATCAGGAAGGATTTGTGTGAGTATACGCTGCCTTTCAAAGTGCCTGATCCCAAGAACCAAGCTTTGTTGAAATAAATTTGAAATTCTGCTTAATTTCAGAAATTAATAATAATTGTTTTTTTTTAATGTAACACAGGCATGAAATCTTGCCTGCCTGGTATAATTGCCCCCAGTCTTCCTCTATCCCTCCCTCACCCCTCGCCAGTGATGCTCATCTCTTTCTTCGTTTTTATGGGATGTGGGTGTTGCCGCTAGACCAGCATTTATTGATCCTGTCTAATTGCCCCTGAGAAGGTGGTGTCCTTCTTGAACCGCTGCAGTCCCCGAGGTGTAGGTACACCCACAGTGCTGTTAGGGAGGTGATATGACCATCAATTCACTCGGAACACGATTGGAAGTAAACTGTGGTTTTAATAGTCTTACAACTGAGCCTGCCTGCGACCAGAAGAACTGGCTCACGGCTGCAGCACTTTATTCTTCTGGTAGTGGGAGGGGCCATGGCCGGAGCCATGGGCGGAGCCAAGGGTGGAGCCCTGTACAAGTTCCTCATCTCTCCCTATGGGCAGAGCCACGCAACGGCTCACAGACAGAGCCCACAAGGACATAATACTATGCAATACAATACAGTGTGAATTACAATACAGTATGAATTCACCACAGGAGGGAGTTCCAGGATTTTGACCCAGCGACACTGAAGGAATGGTGATATATTTCCAAATCAGGATGGTGAGTGATTTGGAGGGGAACCTCCAGTTGGCGGTGTCTGCTGTCTTTGTCCTTCTGGTAGCTGTCTTGGATTTGGAAGATGTTGCCTCAGGTTTCTTGTATTATACTATACCAACAACAGCACACTACATTTATGTTGTATCTTTAATGTAGCATAGCATACTAGACAATGCACAGGAGCTTTATTCAACAAAATTTCATATTGAGCCAAATAAAGACAGATGGGGACAGCTGAATGAAGGGTAAAGTCTTGAAAGAGAGATAGACTGGTTGGAGAGGGAATTCAAGAGCTTGGGGCCAAGTCAAATGAAGCATGGCTGGCTGCATTCTGACAAAGGAAATTGAAGATGCACAAAGATTCCAGAATTGGAGCAATGCAGAGATCTTCAAGGCAAGGTTCCCTCTAAGCTTCGGTTGTCCTTGTCTGTGCAGCAAGCATGGAGGTAACAGATAGGCCGCGCACACGTTGGCCCCTTTAGAATATCACACGTGAGTCGCTGTGCAAAGCAATTTAATGGTACTGCAGATAGCTGTATGCAACAAGGAAAATTTAGAGGTGTCATTGGTGACTGCCCTTGGCAGAGGTTACGGGCATGGGTAAGGCCTTGGGAAAGATTTGAGCTGAAAAATCAGAATGTTACATTCGAGACATTGTAGGACCAGGAGCCAATATGGGTCAGCGAGCTCTGGATGATGGGTGACGGGACTCTGTGCACACAGGCAGTGGAGTTTGGGACAAACTAACTCTGTGGGGAGTTGTATGTGCAGAGCGTAGAATGCTCCTCATCTCATTGTTGCTGCTGTGTGCAAAATGGTTATTGTTGGGCAGTCGGGATTGTTCCCAATTCACTGCTTTGAGCAAATGTTTTTGTTTAGCACTGGCTTTCCAGGTTGGGGGTAATGGACTGATCACATCGATCAGCGTGGCTGGGAGTCAGCAATGTCCATGTTCTGATTCTAATCTTAATTTGTGCAAATGTTCCAACCTCTGTGTACATATTAGTGTATTGCCTACTTTACAATAGTGACCTCATAGTATTACCTCACAGTATTTTACTGATGTGAAAAATAATATAAAGGATAAATGTGTAAATGCAAGTTTCCTGTTTCCATTCTTTCTTTTCCTCTCATTTCTGAAAGAAAGCTATTCAACTGCTGGCATTGGGAGCACCTGTCTGCGAACAATGCTAAGCTGACCCAAATTCCCACAACACAACTTTCCCTCCCAGAGCAATCACAGCCAAGGAGAAACCCACAGCCCTCCCTGAACAGGAAGAAACTTTAATTTACTCTCTGAAAATCACTATTAGAAACTTTTCAGTGCGCAATACGCTCCTGCCTTTACAGTGACAGTAATCTAATTGGCCGAAATGGTGAAGTTCCAACATTTGCAGGTATAAAGATCAGAACCTGAAAGTGAGACACTCAATGTGGACAGCCCCATTAACCCCAACCTGAGAGAAAAAAAGGAAAAAAGAAAACATTCGCTTAAATCAGTGAATTGGGAATAATCCCAAATGTCCAGCAATAACAAGATAGCAATTCCTGAGGCAAGAGCCATTTGTATAATCTTCTCTTTATGCTTAGCAGCCAATCCTGAGCACATGTTCATTGACCCATAACCCATTGAGGTTTGATCTTCATTAACATTTCCCAGCCCACAGTTTGCCCTGGTTGGAAGTTGCAGGATAGAAAGAGCAAGGAAGAAAGTGAGGGAAAACCAGAAGGAAGAGTTAGTTCGGGGGCTGGTTAGCTCAATTGACTCGTTACCTACTGTTTGGTTCAGATTGATGTCAACAGCATGGGGTTCCATCTCCATTCTAACTGAGGCTGAATTGGGGTCCTCATTGCCCTACCCCATAGTAAAATTGCGGCAAAAAATTGTGGTTCAGCGACCCTCAATTAATCAAGAATATTACCTGAAGATGAAGAATAGTTGGTTCACACTGAGCATTAATATTAAAAGACAGTAGATCTTTTGGAGAAAGAGAAAATTGAGAAAGATGAGGATTTCCAAGGGCAGATATTGTGAGACTCCATTGTAAGATAACCCACAGCCTGATTGCTACAATCCTAAATCATTAGGTGACTCCACGGTCTGTTTACCATTCCAGACGGACTCGACTGCTGTTTTGTGCATGGATTATTTACCCTACTTTAAGCTGGCTAACTTTGCCAGCTGTCGGGCATCTTTATGTCTGGCAAGATCAATAAAATCATCTTGTGATACTGGCACAGTTCTTTAAGAAAGTGTCAGATATGATGGATGAAATGCACATGGACTCCAGAATTAGTGGGGGAGGAGCAAATTGGTCACAAAAGATGTAAATCAGTTACGTGGATCAAAAGATTGCAGAATTGGGGGGCAGCACGGTGGCCTAGTGGTTAGCACAACCACCTCACGGCACTGAGGTCCCAGGTTCGAACCCGGCTCTGGGTCACTGTCCGTGTGGAGTTTGCACATTCTCCCCGTGTCTGCGTGGGTTTCGCCCCACAATCCCCAAAAAAAATGTGCAGAGTAGGTGGATTGGCCACGCTAAATTGCCCCTTAATTGGAAAAAATAATTGGGTAATCTAAATTTAAAAAAAAAGATTGCAGAATTGTGACCCTAACTACAAAATGCTCAAATCTCTTCAATGTTTTACATCTGTCCATCAAACCCTTTAACGGGGCAAAGCTCCTCCTGAAATGCGAGCATTCTCTAACTGTGCTTGTTTGAACCGTACTGACCTGATGTGATTTGAAATCTCTTTTTCCACCTTTCAATTTTAACACTGACTAGATTTTCAGCTGCAGCAAAAGCCATTTTTCTGGTCTTTTAATCATTTTTGAACATTCTCTGATAAACTTACCCTCACTGAGACCTGCTGTGCACTGCCTGTTTCCCTGAATGCATTTTTATGGGAAAGTGTACGGTCAGATTAAAAATTGAAAAGCTGATTTAACTGTGGGCTCTTCAACAAACTGGGGAGTTTAACCCCACAAGTCCAGCCAGTGTGGGGGGAGTACTTAAAATTTCAAAAATCAGAATCCCAACTCAAACTCCAGTTTTAAGAAGGTAGGCCGAACGGCATAGATTAGACTCTTCTTGAAATGCGGGTTTGTTATTTCAATGAGGCGGTGTGCCTCAAATATTGCCATAGTTTTGTTTTTATGCCTGCGGTTTGGGTTTAGCAGAGTTTAGGAATTAGCAACAGAGTGAATGACTGAGGAAAGCCTTTCCAGCAGGGAAATAAATGCTCTCCCCTGCATACCAAACAAAACTGCTGTCATCCCCATGCTCTGTCGACGGCCCCCTACAACACCGGCCCACCCATTGCCACCCCCACCAACCCTGGAACCAACAGATTTCCCTGCCACAATCCAATTTGCCTTGACCATTTCAATCTTTCTCATCAATCCCCCCCCCCCACTCCCACCGGTCATCAGCCCGAACAACAAAATCTATTGAAAGTATGTTGAATTGTATCGCAGCTTTGAGGTAAGGGGCGGAATTCTCCGCAACAGCCGACGCCGTCGTGAAACCCGGAGTGTTTCACGACGGCGTCGGAGGCCACTCCTCGCCCCCTATTGTCCCCCCCCCCCCCCCCCCCCCCACCCCCCGGGGGCTAGAAGCGGCGTTTCGTGGAACTCAGCCGCCGGGCCTTGACGTTGGCGTCAAGGCGGCGCGCCGATAATGACGTGGCTGGCGGCGCCTTAGTGACGTCAGCCGCGCATGCGCAGGTTGGCCGGCGCCAACCCGCGCATGCACGGTTGCCGTCTTCCCCTCCGCTGCCCCGCAAGACGTGGCGGCTTGATCTTGCGGGGTGAGGGAGGGGAAAGAGTGCGTATCTTAGAGACGCCGGCCCGACGATTGGTGGGCACGGCTGTGGTGCTCGATCCCCTCTCCGCCCCCCCACAGACCCCAAACTTAACTTTCGCGCTATGTTCACGCCGGCAGTGACCAGGTGTGGTTGCCGCCGGCGTGAACAGGTTGGGAACAGCAGGCCGCTCGGCCCATCCGGGCCGGAGAATCCGGCGACCCGTGATTCTCCGAGTGGCGTGTCGTGTTTTGCGACTCGCCATTTTGGGGGGGGGGGTAGGAGAATCACGGAGGGTGCCAGAGCGGCCCTCCCGCGATTCTCCCATCCGGCCTGGGGAGCGGAGAATCGCGCCCAAGATCTATGAAAAACTGATATTTACTAATTCACTGAATTATGCCCAAATTAACTAATGACAAACCGCCAAAAGATGTCAACAGGGTCTACAGACCGTTGGCAAGTTCAAGCCACCTGACTCCTGAGTAAAGCTCTCTCAACCTGAATCGCAATCAGTTTACATTGCAACTTTAATTCAATTTATACAAATGAATCCTGGTACAGTAAATGAGAAATTGGCAGGTGGTTCCCAACAGATGTCACTGGATAGCCCAAAACTTATGATGACTGAAATTCCTAATTCCAGAACTGTTGGCGCAATTCTCTCTTTCTCAAATTCTCTCTGACACTCTTTCAACTGTGGTGAATGTATTCACCATAATGCATGTATGATACTGTAACCTATGACCTATGACCTGGAAGTGGTGATACAAGCTGCTTACAGGTACTGTACTGTAGCCCCGGTATGGCTCCGCCTCTGGCTCCTCCCTCAACGAGGCCATATATAGATGGGCGTCATTCATCTGTACAACAGACTCTGGCTAGGCATGTTCATGACTAATAAAGCCTACTGTTCACTCACTCTCTCTGCCTCTTGGTGAATTGAAGGCATATCAATTTATTAGTCATGGACAGCACTATGGAAGCCACTCTAAAGCCAGACAGACTCGAACTCGATGCCGTCGCGTCTGAAGTCAAAGAAATATTCGAACATTGGCTCCGATGCTTCGAGGCCTATCTCGACTCCTCCACTACTCCTCCCTCAGAGACTCTCAAGCTGCGACTCCTCCAGGCTCGGGTGAGCCATCGAATCTCAGTAATGATCAAGAAAGCGGCCACAAACGAGTCGGCGGTCGCAACTCTCAAGGCACACTTCATGAACCCCGTAAATTAGGTTTTCGCCAGACACCTCCTCACTACTCGCCGTCAACGCACTGGAGAATCGCTGGACAAGTATCTGGAAACCCTGACCCTAGTCGCGAGGAAGTGCAGCTATCGAGATGTGACGGCGGAGGAACACATGAACTCACAGATCCGGGACGTCTACGTGGCAGGGATCCGCTCGAACTATATCAGGCAGCGTCTGCTGGAAAACAGGACCTCCGACCTGCGGGACACGGTAATGCTAGCTACCTCACTAGAAGTGGCCGACCAGAACCTCAGTGCATTCCCCGCGGGCCTGGCAAACCCTTCGTGGACACCCTCGTCGCGGCCCCCGTCGGACCCGACTATGCCGCAGGCCTGTGCCGCGCGTCTGCCAGCCCAGCCCGGGGAATCTCATTTCTACTTATGCAGCTAGGGTCAACACCCCCGGCAGCGCTGCCCAGCCCGCACAGCAACGTGTAGCGATTGTGGGAAGGAGGGGCACTTCGCTAGAGTCTGACTGGGCCGGCCTAAGGCCCAGAAATCGAACATGCACGAGGCCGGACCCATGGACTCGCAGCCCCACAGACCCCGCAATGCGGCTACGTGCCTGCCCGGAATGCTCCCGTCAGATGCGTCATCGGCATCGTGTGACTCGTGGGGGCCGTCATCTTGGTCGCTGGCCCCAACACCGACCGACACGTGTGACTCATGGGGGCAGCCACCTTGGCCGCCGACTCCGGCACCGACCAACACGCAGCCAAAAAAGCCTCCATGCTGGTCGTCCGGGTCAACGGGCATGAGACCCCCTGTCTTTTCAACTCCGGGAGCAAGGAGAGCTTTGTCCACCCCGACAAGGTAAGGCGCTGCCCCCTCCCACCTACCCAACCTCCCAAACAATCTCCCTTGCCTCCGGGTCCCATTCGGTTCGGATCCGGTGGTACTGTATCGCCAATCTCACTATGCAGGGCAGAGTACACTCATTTTAAGTTCTACGTCCTCCCCCACCTCTACGCCCCTCCCCTACTGCTCGGATTGGACTTTCAATGTAACCACCAAAGCCTGACCCTACAGTTCGGTGGATCCTTGCCCCCCCCCCCCTCATGGTGTGCAGCCTCGCGACCCTCAAGGTCTCCCCCCCCCTTCAGTCTTTCCGAATCTCACCCCTGACTGTAAGCCCATCGCCGCCAGGAGCAGGCGGTACAGTTCGCTAGACATGACGTTTATCAAGTCGGAGGTCCAGCAACTGTTGAGTGAAGGGATCATTGAGGCCAGCAACAGCCCCTGGAGAGCGCAAGTGGTGGTCGCCCGGACCGGGGAAAAGAATCGGATGGTTGTGAACTACAGCCAGACAATTAACCGATTCACGCAACTCGTTGCGTACCCCCTCCTCCGCATAGCGGAGATGGTCAACCAGATCGCGCAATACCGTGTGTTCTCAACAGTCGATCTGTCATCAGCCTACCACCAGCTCCCAATCAGCCTGGAAGAGCACCACTACACTGCTTTCGAGGCACCCGGCCGGCTCTTCCACTTCCTCAGAGTCCCCTTCGCCATCAGTAACGGAGTCTCGGTCTTTCAGAGAACGATGGACCGAATGGTGGACCAGTACGGTTTGCGGGCTACATACCCATCCTTGGACAATTTGACCATCTGCAGCCATGACCAGCAGAACCATGACGTCAACCTCCAGAGGTTCCTTCAGGCCGCCCAATCCCTCAACCTCACATACACCAAAGAAAACTGTGTCTTCCGTACTACCCGACTAGCCATTCTCGGCTATGTCGTAGAGAACGGAGTCCTAGAGCCCGACCCCGACCATATGCGCCCCCTCACAGAACTCCCCCCTCCCCACAGCCTCAAGGCCCTAAAAGGATGCCTGGGGCTGTTCTCCTACTGTGCCCAGTGGGTCCCCAACTATGCGGACAAAGCCCGCCCACTTATTCAAACAACCACTTTTCCGCTGACGGATGTTGCCCACTCGGCCTTCAACCGCATCAAGGCCAACATCACCAAGGCCACAATGCACACGGTGGACGAGTCCATTCCTTTTCAGGTAGAGAGTGATGCGTCAGACGTCGCACTGGCCGCCACACCGAACCAGGCGGGCAGGCCAATAGCATTCTTCTCTAGGACCCTCCACCCTTCCAAAATTCGACACCCCTCGGTCATAGCCATAGTGGAAGCCGTGCGGCACTAGAGACACTACCTAGCCGGTAGGAGGTTCACCCTTGTCACCGACCAACCATCGGTCGCCTTCATGTTTGACAACACACATTGGGCCAAAATAAAAAATGATAAAATCTTGAGGTGGAGGATTGAACTCTCCACCTACAATTACGAGATCAAATATCGTCCTGGGAAGCTCAACGCGCTCCCAGATGCCCTGTCCCGCGGCACATGCGCCAGCGCGCAAGATGACCCAACTTCGGGCTATCCACAATGACCTCTGCCACCGAGGGTCACCCGGCTTACCCACTTCATTAAGGCCCGCAATCTGCCCTTCTCCACCGAGGAGGTCAAGGCAATGACCAGGGACTACCAAGTCTGCGCGGAGTGCAAACCGCACTTCTACCGGCAAGACAAGGCCCGCCTGGTAAAGGCCTCCCAGCCCTCTGAGCGTCTAAGCATTGACTTCAAAGGGCCCCTGCCCATCACCAACCAGAATGCATACTTCCTCACCATCATCGATGAGTACTCCCGCTTCCCTTTCGCTGTCCTCTACCCCGACATGACCTCTGCCATCGTAGTAAAGGCACTGCACAGCATCTTCACACTGTTCGGTTTCCCTGCCTACGTCCAGAGCGACTGGGGCACATCGTTCATGAGCGATGAGCTACGTCAGTACCTGCTCAACAAAGGCATCGCCTTGAGCAGGACTACGAGCTATAACCCGCAGGGAAACGGGCAGGTGGAGAGGGAGAACGTGACGGTATGGAAGGCCGTTCTTCTGGCCCTCAGGTCTAGAAGTCTCCCGATCCCCCGCTGGCAGGAGATCCTCCCCGATGCCCTCCACTCCATCAGATCGCTCCTCTGCACAGCCACGAACGAGACCGCTCACGATCGTTTGTTTATCTTCCCCAGGAAGTCCATCTCCGGGGTCTCTCATCCATCTTGGCTGAAAACTCTGGGACCAGTCCTTCTCTGGAGGCACATGAGGAGCCATAAGACCAACCCTCTGGTCGAGAGGGTCCAGCTGCTCCACGCTAACCCCCAGTACGCTTACATCGCGCACCAGGACGGACGGCAAGATACGGTCTCCCTACGGGACCTGGTGCCAGCTAGTTCCCCTGCCAATGTGCCCCCCCCCGCCTACATCACCCCCCCGCTGCCCGCCGCCACCCACAGCACCCCGTACGCTCCCCTGGCCACCTGTTGGCGGCATTCATCTGTACAACCGACTCTGGCTAGGCAAGTTCATGACTAATAAAATCTACTGGTCACTTGCTCTCTCTGCCTCTTGTTGAATTGAAGGTATATCACACACACTCTTTCTCTCTCACACTTTCTCTCTCTCTCTCTCTCAAATTTTCTCACTCTCTCTCACACACCTTCTCTCCTCTCTCTCTCTCACACACATTTCTCTCACACTCTAATTCTCTCTCTCATTTTGTCTCACTCTCTCTCACATTCACTCTCTTTCTCTCACATTCTCTCTCTCACATTCTCTCTCTCTCTCACATTCTCTCTCTCACATTCTCTCTCTCTCTCTCTCACATTCTCTCTCTCTCTCACATTCTCTCTCTCTCACACACACATTCCCTCTCTCTCTCACATTCTCTCGCTCACATTCTCTCTCTTTCACAGTCTCTCTCTCTCAGTCTATCTCACAGTCTCTCTCTCTCTCTCTCACACATTCTCTCTCTCTCACATTCTCTCTCTCTCTCACACACACATATTCCCTCTCTCGCTCACATTCTCTCGCCCACATTCTCTCTCTTTCACAGTCTCTCTCTCTCTCTCTCTCACAGTCTCGCTCTCACATTCTCTCTCTCTCTCACACACATTCTCTCTCTCTCTCATCTCTTGCTTCTTGGACTCTCACTGCACCCTCCCACTCATCCCCCCACAGCTGTGGGCACAAGGGAATTGAAGTACTGCTCATGTGGAGGGTATGCACCAACGCAGACTAGTTGTGCCCAATGGCTACTTTCCACGTTGTAATTATTCGATAAGCCTGTTCCTGAACCCCAATCGGTTTGCACTGCAGCTTTGACACAATCTGTGTAGCTTAATCTTGGTAATGTGAATGAGAAATTGGCAGGTGTTTCTGAACAGGTGTCACTTGATGTCTCAAAAATTATTATGGCTCAAAGCAGAAAGCGACAGTATTACATGCAGACCATAATAGATAAGAGGTATCAGAACGAGGGCAGTTATTAAATCCAACATTTCAATTAAGTGATAAGTGGCTAGAAAATAATTGAATTTTGCAAAACTCGAGAATAAATGATTTGGATGTTCTTTGCTGTCATATAAAGGTGGTGTGGGGCAGAGTTTCATATGTAGAGCCCGTTTTGCATTTTTCCTTTGTGCATTGCTTGGAGCTATAATGTGTATAATGCATATTGCTGTAGAATCCCTACAGTACAGAAGGAGCCACCATTGAGCCCGCACGAAAGAGCACCCTACTCCTGTAACCCCACCTTACGAAGGGGCCAATCCACCTACCCTGTACATCTTTAGACTGTGGGTGGAAACCGGAGCACTCGCAGCAAACCCACACAGACACGGGGAGAATGTGCAAACTCCACGCAGACAGTCGTTCAAGGTTGGAATTGAACCTTGGTCCCTGGTGCTGTGAGGCAGCAGTGCTAACCACTGTGCGATCGTGCCACTCAGGAGTGAAGGTGCAGTGGAATGTACTGCACGGTACACTCCTGCACACGTACATACCAAAATCTGTATTTCCAACTAAACACTGGACTGCTATTGTATTTTAATATATATATCCCTGTAACCTCTTCATCGTGATTAACAGGAAGGCTGACGAGGAGACACATCCTGCTCTCCATCCAGAATGTGGTTAGATATGGTTTGCTGTTTTCCTTTGTGTCCTGTCGGAGCTTCTCCTTAAGGGTTGAATTTGTTTTTTTCTGCTGGCCCAAAGGAATCATTGTTTGGTCGAGCTGAGGAGATGACATCTCATCTCATCTCTCTCTCTCTGCACAATGTTGCTGCATGGTGTTTCCATGGTGATGAACTTCACGTTTTCGTCCGAGTTACGCACTTTAGAAGATAATCCATAAACGGCAATGAAAGAACGCATATAACAATGAGTAAACGCTTGCACATTTAGCTTTTTGTCCCATCATCTTATCAAAACACGCACAAAATGGGTAAAACGTGCATTTATTCATCGTACCAATGAGCACTTCGATCGCATACACAACAGTATGTATGGTTCCTTTTTTAAAAATTTACAAATCAAAAATGCAGTTAACCACTCCTGGATCCCAATTAGCCACAGACAGCTAAAATACTGGCTCACACTGTTGTACAATGTAACAGCACAGCGCTGTGGCATACATTTCCATCAATCCTGCTTCTCCCTGTCATGTGAAACTGGAGTTTTGCAAATACTTTTGTTACCGAGTTAGAAGTGACTTGCTTCCTGTCCTGTAATGGTGAATTGGTAACTGCTAATTTGATTCCACTACAACAACATGAAAGGACAATTTGTGGTGGCTGATTTTCTAAATTATACGTGAACCAGATGCCTGGCACAGAGTTAATGAGTACCAAACACTTCTGTCCTCTTCAATTAATTTGGATAAAACTAATATGGGGTGAGGAACCGCAGAGGATTTTTTTAGAAACAGGAAATGGGGCATTAAGACCCAAGAAACCTGCCCGCCTCATTTGGTTAGATCTCAGGCCTCATCCATACAATTTTAACCATAAGTCTTAATTACATCACTCTACGGAAATGTATCAAACTGCACTATGCTGACAGTCAGATGTCTCTCTTTATCGGCGCACTCTCCATTTCCTGAAAATACATCTGGATCTCACTGCTGATCAGTCAGTCCAAAATATTTTCTTTGAATCAAAATCAATCGATTCTGGTTTGAAATGCTTGTCCAATTCAGTTCAGCATTGTAAAATTGATCATTGGATCATAATTTCAGCCGTAGTTGTGGACATAAATTAATTTATTAATGTTGAAGTAACTTTAAAAAAAAAATTTTTAGAAAATCCAATTCATTTTTTCCAATTAAGAGGCAATTTAGCGTGGCCAATCCACCTAGCTTGCACATCTTTGGGTTGTGGGGGCGAAACCCACGCAAACATGGGGAGAATGTGCAAACTCCACACGGACAGTGACCCAGGGCCAGGATCGAACCTGGGACCTCGGTGCAGTGCTAACCAGCGCGCCACCGTGCTGCCCTGATGCTGAAGTAACTTAAGCCAATTATTAAACTGTTAATTTTATCATTCTGGAAGGTTAACCTTCAGTGAATGGTGAGCTTCCATTAATTTTCAATGTCTGAGGGATGTTGGTTAGTGGCTCAAGTGTGGTGCAGAATGATGCCAATGGCATAGAGACAATACCCATTCTGGTTGTTGCAGTTAACGGAGGCTGCCTCTTTGCTTTGCCCTCTGCTTGTTGTGGAATGATGTCCCTCGAGCGATATAGCCACTTGTCTCTCTCTCTCTCCGAGAGTGTCCCTTTGGTCTATGACTAATTGCCTTACCGTACTGTCAGGTGATATGATGGAACTAGTTTGTGTCGGATTCTCCTTTTGCTTGTAACTAAGAAGGCTGGCTTACCTGGCCAAGATAGGATTTGAATGATTACGCTTTGCTGAATGCTGCTACAGACAGCTCCACAAAGTAAGGCATTGTCACCGTGGGTCAATCCAAGAAACCAACCATGGCCATTGGGTTTTGGTTCACTGAAAAAGATTATGTACAGGTAAGGCACTATTGTAACAATGGGTCAATGGACAGAATAATCTTTGGTAAAGAGACAGAGTAGCCATAGGTGTACAACACCAGATGGCCATAGGTCAATGGTCCAGCTTATTCAGTCAATAGAACAGAGTGACCATAGACAAGGGTAATCATGGGGAGTCAGACAATGCAAACATGGGTTAAAAGAACAGGGTAATGATAGAGTAAACATGAGTAACTCGTGGGCAATAAATATCAAACTGAGTAAAGTACTATGAATCAATGGAATATGTTTTCCTAATAAAGTAACCATAAGTGTTAGGATAGATAAAGTATGGGCCATTACAGCAGGCTAACAATGGGTGAACTGCACTTAAAAATGCAAGATGAATTGCCGGGAAATGGGAATCACCCACTTTTTAATCTTAGTTTCTTGCAAAATGGTGTTGATTCTGTGCTATGTCTCGAGTGTGGAGTTCCAAAGCGGGTGCCAATTGACTTCATAAAAGGGATTTTGGGATGGGGATGGTGGAGGTCACAACCTTATATGAGCCTCAATACTTCAGACAAGGGGCGAAATTCTCCGACCCCACGCAGGGTCGGAGAATCGGCCGGCAGCGGCGTTATTCCCGCTCCCGCAGGGTTTTAATTCTCTGACCGGCCAAAAACCGGCGCTGTGCAAATCCTGCCGGCAGCCTCTGAAAACAGCTGGCGCCGGCGGGATGTCATTATATTTTTGTTTCCACAAATCTCCGGCCCGGATGGGCCGAAGTCCCGCCGACGTGACCCGTGGCCACGTTGGCGAAAATCACAGTACCTTTAAAACGGCGTCAACCATTGATGATGGTTGATGCCATTCAGTGTTGGGGGGGGGGGGTGGGTTGCGGCATCGGGGGGGGTTGCGGCATCGGGGGGGGTTGCGGCATCGGGGGGGGGGTTGCGGCATCGGGGGGGGGTTGCGGCATCGGGGGGGGGTTGCGGCATCGGGGGGGGTTGCGGCATCGGGGGGGGTTGCGGCATCGGGGGGGGGGTTGCGGCATCGGGGGGGGGGGGTTGCGGCATCGGGGGGGGTTGCGGCATCGGGGGGGGGTTGCGGCATCGGGGGGGGGTTGCGGCATCGGGGGGGGTTGCGGCATCGGGGGGGGGGTTGCGGCATCGGGGGGGGTTGCGGCATCGGGGGGGGTTGCGGCATGGGGGGGGGTTTGGGGGCAGCGGCGTGCAGAGAGGGGGCGACGGATGCCCGGGGCCAACGCACCGTCGCCCCCACCCCCTCTGTACGCCGCTTCCCCCCCCTCTGTACGCCGCTTCCCCCTACCCCAACCACCCCCCCTCCCCACCACCCCTACCCCCCCTCCCCACCCCTACCCCCCTCCCCACCACCCCTACCCCCCTCCCCACCACCCCTACCCCCCTCCCCAACCTCCCTCCCCACCACCCCTACCCCCTCCAACGCCGCCCCCCCATCTCTTGCAACGCCGCAACCCCCCACCCTCAACGCCGGGTCCCCCCCTCTCAACGCCGGGTCCCCCCCCCCCTCAACGCCGGTACCCACACCCCTCAACGCCGGTACCCACACCCCGTCCCCCTCCCCCTGAAGGCCGGTACCCACACCCTCCCCTCCCTCTGAAGGCCGGTACCCACACCCCCCCCTCTCTCCTCCTCCCCCCCTTCCTTCTTCCTCCCCCCCTTCCTTCCTCCTCCCCCCTTCCTTCCTCCTCCCCCCTTCCTTCCTCCTCCCCCCTCCTTCCTCCTCCCCCCTTCCTTCCTCCTCCCCCTTCCTTCCTCCTCCCCCCTTCCTTCCTCCGTTAGTGGGGGGGGGGTGCGGCGTTACTGGGGGGTGGGGGGTGGGGGGTGCGGCGTTGGAGGGGGGTAGGGGCGTTGGAGGGAGGTAGGGGTGGTGAGGGGGGGGTGGTTGGGGTAGGGGGCAGCGGCGTACAGAGGGGGGGGGCGATGGTGCGTTGGCCCCGGGCATCCGTCGCCCCCCCTCTCTGCACGCCGCTGCCCCCCTCTCTGCACGCCGCTGCCCCCAAACCCCCCCCCGATGCCGCAACCCCCCCCAATGCCGCAACCCCCCCCGATGCCGCAACCCCCCCCGATGCCGCAACCCCCCCCATGCCGCAACCCCCCCCCATGCCGCAACCCCCCCCCGATGCCGCAACCCCCCCCCCCCCCCGATGCCGGAACACCCCCCCCAAATGCCGGGTCCCCCCCCCCCAAATGCCGAGTCTGTCTCTCTCCTCCCCCCCCCCCAAATGCCGGGTCTGTCTCTCTCCTCCTCCCCCCCCCCCCCCCCCCCAAAAACGCCGGGTCTCACCACTTCCGCAGCTGGTGAAACTGACGCGTATCGCGTCAGTCCGCTGCTGGCCCCTCCGGGAACGGAGAATAGCCGCCTAAAAGAAGGCCCCCACGCCGGAGTCATCTACACCAATTTTGCTCGCCGGAAATCGGCGTTACGACGGTCTGCAGAGAATTTCGCCCAAGGTTCCCAATTGTAATTGCCTTCCAAAATCTCTCTGTGCCAACAATCAGCAACAGAAAAAACACCAAAGTGGATTTTAATGGAGCTGAAATAAGAAGCAGAATGAGAAATTTGCAGGAAAATTAGGGAGCAAGTGGATGTGTGACTGACTGATTGTTTTCTTTGCACCTGTTGTACATCAGAGAAACGGTGACAGTGAGGATATCTGAAATAGCGGGTTGATTCATTTTGTTTTGTAGTTGGAGTTCAAATTGTCTGGAATTTATATTCTGACAAAGAAATAACTGGCTTGTGTGAGTAGCTGCAAGCATTTTCGGCATAAAATTGAGCAGTGGGTTCTTCGACCTAATCGGCAATCACATTTGGAACCTTAGAATCCCTACAGTGCAGTAGAAGACCATTTGACCCATTGAGTCTGCACTGACCCTCTGAAAGAGCATCCTGTCTATGCCCACTCCCCCGCCCTATCCCCGTAACCCCACCTAACCACATCTTTGGACACTAAGGGGCAATTTAGCATAGCCAATCCACCTAACCTGCACATCTTTGGAACATTTCTGATTTAATAAGGAATCCATTTCTTCTCAGCATTTAAACAATTATCATTTAATGATGGAAAGTTGTTTCAGCGTGACAGAGATTGTGTTAATTTTTTTTGAGGAGAGCTCTGCGCTAAAATAACATGCTAGTGACATCATGGCATGACTCATTGTGAATTTCATTGTAAGTGAGAATCTGCCAGATGTCTTAAATTTAATAAAATGCACCCCAGTTACTGGCAGTACAGTTTCACAAAGCTTAATGACTTGACATTGACCTACTGAGTCAAACATGAGTAGGTTCAATGAACCCATCCCTGTCCTGTTCACCATGTAACTCTGTCATTCAGGTCAGTGTTTTGGGGAAATTGAAGCGTATTAAAATAAAATCAAAACCCTTTGACTCCTTAAGGATGGCTTGCCTCTGTTCAGCTCAACATCACAAATCAAGTTTTGAGAATTAGGTTTTATTGCGAGATTGGCCACGATCACCCTTGCAATAATATGTCAGTAAAAACAACAAGTTGTCTTTGATGGTATGAACACACCCAGAGGTGCTGTGCAAGATGCATTGGAGATGTTAAATGAACAAATTAAGGCAGCATGGTAGCACAAGTGGATAGCACTGTGGCTTCACAGCACCAGGGTCCCAGGTTTGATTCCCCGCTGGGTCACTATCTGTGCGGAACTGCACGTTCTCCCCGTGTCTGCGTGGGTTTCCTCCAGGTGCTCTGGTTTCCTCCCACAGTCCAAAGATGTACAGGTTAGGTGGATTGGCCACGATAAATTGCCCTTAGTGACCAAAAAGGTGAGGAGGGGTCATTGGGTTACGAGGATAGGGTGGAAGTGAGGGCTTAAGTGGGTCGGTGCAGACTCGATGGGCCGAATGGCCTCCTTCTGCGCTGTATGTTCTATGTATGTTAACAACAGCTTAGTCTAAGAGTTAATTTTTTTTTAACAAACATTTAACTGAGGCATTTATGGTTTTATAACAACAAAAGATACAAATGCAAATGTAAACATGATTCAGTACGTAACACCCCCTCCAACCAACCACAAACACAATTCCCAAGTCCCTCCATCTCCCCTCGCTGATCACGCCTAAACTAAACTATCTCCCCACTCCCTCATTCCCTAACACAACTCCCCTTTTATTGTATCTGCTAACACTTTAGTTTTCCCCGAAGAAGTCGATAAACGGCTGCCACCTCCGGACGAACCCTAACATTGATCCTCTCAGGACGAACTTAATATTCTCAAGCCTGAGAAACCCAGCCATGTCGATAACCCATACCCCCGATTTCAGGCTCTCCGAGTCCCTCCAGAATAATAGAATATGTCTCCGGGCCACCAAGGAGGCAAAGACCAAAACAAAAGCCTCTCTTGACCCTTGGACTCCCGGGTCATCCGACACTCCAAAAAACATCACCTCTGGACTCGGCGCCATTCTCGCTTTTAGCACCATGGACATGACATTGGCAAATCCCTGCCAGAATCCCCTAAGCTTCGGACATGCCCAAAACATGTGGACATGATTTGGAGGCCCTCCTGCACACCTCACACACCTGGGGCGGGATTCTCCCCTACCCGGCGGGGCGGGGGGGCCCAGCGTAGGGGAGTGGCGCCAACCACTCCGGCATCGGGCCTCCCCAAAGGTGCGGAATTCTCCGGCTAGGCCCGCGCCGGAGCGGTTGGCAACACGCCGACTGGCGCCAAAACCAGCACCAGCGGCCTTGGCCGCCCGGCGCCGGGGCTGGCCAAAAGGCTGTCTGCCGCTGACGTCACCACCGGCGCATGCGCGCTGGGGGATTCTCTTCCGTCGGCGGCGGCGGAAGAAAAAGAGTGCCCCCACGGCACTGGCCCGCCCGCCGATCGGTGGGCCCTGATCGCGGGCCTGGCCACCATGGGGGCACCCCCCGGGGTCCAATCGCCACACGCCCCCCCCCCCCGAACCCCGGGGGCCCGCTCGCGCCGCCGATCCCGCCGCCACCAGAGGTGGTTCAAACCTCGGCGGCGGGAGAGGCCTCCCAGCGGCGGGACTTCGGCCCATCACGGGCCGGAGAATCGCTGCAGGGGACTCGCCGATTGGCGTGGGGTGATTCCCACCCCCGCCAATTCCTGGGTGGCGGAAAATTTCTGCCACGGCGGGGGGCGGGATTTTCGGCGGCCCCGGGCGAGGGTCGGAGAATTTCACCTCTGTTCTCTACCCCCAAAAACCGGCTCATCCGGGCCACCGTCACGTGTGCCCGGTGAACCACCTTGAATTGAATCAGGCTGAGCCTGGCACATGATGAGGACATGTTAACTCTACTCAGAGTATCCTCCCACAGACCTGCCGCTAGCCCCTTACCCAGCTCATTTTCCCATTTGCGTTTTACCTCCCCGCATCTGTGTTCCCTCCCACTCCACCTTTATAAATTTGCGAGACCCTCCCCTCCCCACCCCACTAAGAGTTAGATTTTAAGGTTTGATTTAAAGGGGGAAGAGAGAGGTGAAGAGGAATAGATTGGGGAATTCTGAATTTTATGGTCTAGGAAGCTGAAGGTGGATCAATGGAAATTAGGAAAATGATGGGTCGAAGCCTATTCTGTACGTGGGATCAACAAGTGAGAGTTGGGGACACAGGAAGACCTATCACGGAAAGGACATAAAGGATGCCACCACAGTTGTTTCTCGATACTTTTGGCTGCGGCTAGATGGTAGAGTGGAACTAGGATCTGTCAGGATCTTGGAGCCGGTATGAGTTATCACTAGAAATATGTGTTTCTCAGACATTGCACTAAAATGAGACAACACATGGGGCCTTTAAGGAAACTCAGCGCTCCGAGTCATTCAATCAAAGAGTAATGAAGGAATTTGAGCCAGGATCCCTTTAAGTAAAATAAATAAATAACTTCAGTCAAAGGTGGCTGTTCCTGAGAAAGAGTAAGACATCTGTGTATATGTTGTACCCTTGCCTCTGGGGAGCAAACTTCTAGGATTCCAGACTTTTGATAAATTCCAGATGTCCAAATCCCACACAGTGGGTCAGCAAGACTTTAGGGAATTGCATTCCAGCACTTACATTTTCCAAAAAAGGAATTTTCAATTGTTGACAGGTGTTAAAATGACTTTTCTCGTACTTGATTTTTAAGTGTGACGATTAGCACGATTTGGCGAGGTGTAAAAAGGCTCCTCACTGTTGAGAGAGTCGCCTGCATTATTAGCATAGATTTCCACGACACCTTGGTCCTCATTCCAACACTCTTGGGTCCTCAATCATGAATAACTTGCAGATCCTCATCCCTGCCCACCCCAGTATCAACTTACATACTCAATATCCTCATCTGCCTCCAGTTTGCCATCTTTATCTATCATTCCTGCCCCCTACCATCATCCCTGCCTCCCTTGGTTTCTTCATCCTTCATTACCCAGGGAGGTTTACATTCCAGACCACCTTTGTGGTCCTAACCACCCTCAGGATTTTCCTCCACTAGCAGACCTTCATCTCCTTTCATCCTTGCTCCATTATTCAACTACTCCGTCCCACTACTTCTTCTCTCCCTACGGTCCAACATTGTGGCTGCATTCTCAGCCGGTTCCAATTTTAACTGGACGGCATAGTAGCACAGTGGTTCGCACCGTTGCTTCACAGCTCCAGGGTCCCAGGTTCGATTCCTGGCTTGGGTCACTATCTGTGCGGAGACTGCACATTCTCCCCGTGTCTGCGTGGGTTTCCTCCGGGTCCTCCGGTTTCCTCGCCCAAGTCCTGAAAGACTTGGGCGAGGAAATTTGGTCATTCTGAATTCTTCCTCTGTGTACCCAAAAAGGCGCCTGAATGTGGCGATTAGGGACATTTCACAGTAACTTCATTGAAGTGTTAATGTGAGCCTACTTGTGACAATAAAAAGATTATTATTATCATTATAACTGTCCCAGCATAGTTAGCACATCTTGTGAAACAGCTGGCCCCTTGACAATATTGCCCAGTCAGCGTCTCCCTGCTGATTTAACAACCAATCCCGGTTGAGACACACAAACCTGAATCTAGTTCTGCTGGAGTCCAGTTTCTCTCCATGACAGCCTGTGGTGTGGATTTCATCATTGCCTCTGCCGCCCAGTACTGTATATCTGAATGTTAGGAATTAACTTTGGAAATCATGACGTTCAAACAGTAGCCGTCGGTTATTGCTGAGGGTGTGGACCTTTGGGACGGCCCGACGCCAGAGTGGTTCACGCCACTCCGTCCCGCCGGGACCCTCTGCCCCGCCGGGTACGGGAGAATCCCGCCCCTGGTGTCTTGCTGCTGACTTTGTGTTTGACTGAGGGTAGTTGCGGAGCCCACAAGTGTGTGTCTGTGTGAAAATGTCTTATCTGTGCGCCTCTGCATAGGGGTATACACCCTGCGTGTGTCGGCATGGTTTATGTTGACGCCATTCAAGACTTTAACAGTTGTTTCAGTTGCTTGGGGTACTGCGGAATGCCTGGGAATTATTTTCAAAAAAACACTTCACAAATCATGCCCCAGAGTAGCAGCGATTAGTTAGTTAATTCATTGTAAACCTGCTTGAGTTATAAAATGTCACCTGAAGTAATGTGTTTGCCACATTGTGCTTTCATTAAATTTTCATTGAGGCATATTAAACCCAAGCTTCATGATAAATCTACTGCAGGTGTGTGGGCTACAAAAGATTCATGAAGAGAGCCAATGAGATTGTCTTTTGATCTATTTAATTTCCTGTCAGTGACCCAATATATTTTTAGAGTTAATTTAACGAAACTAAAGCTTAGGTGTAACTGGGTGCAATATCAGCAGTTACTGACTGACTGCCTCTTGATCATTTTACTGCAGCTGTTAATTCTGCTAAAATAGTAGACCCAATAACATCAGAATGTCAAACACTTGACGACTGATGATACCTGGAGGCTGGAATCTTCAGCAGGACTGAGCTTCCAAGAATAAAACTCCCAAAGCACTTCTGAGTTTGCAATACCGATGGGGAACTTAAGTCCTCGTTTTACATATCAGGAACAGTAAGGGCGGGGGCTGGTTTTACTCAGTTGGCTGGGCAGATGGTTTGTGAGGCAGAGCAAGGCCAATGGCGTGGGTTCAATTCCTGTGCCATCTGGTTTACCATGCCTTCTCAACCTTGCCCCTCACCTCAGCTCTCCCCCGCAAAATGGAAAGGAGCCTGTGGTCATCTGGGATTATGGCAACTTTATTTATTTTATACATTAGGAAATGGTGGCACATTGTCTCGGTTCCATTCCATGATCGTCACCTGCAATGAGGCTCCAGAAAACAGTGCGAACCTTGAAAATCAGCGCTCTAATAAGAACTCTAATATATATAGTAAGAACTCAGGAGGTATAACTGCTGTTATTAACATTGGAGATTAGTGACTAACTGTGACATTCTCCATCATGGTCCAGCTCATCACTAACCAACGTTTGAAAAGTTGACATCCTTTTCACTGGATTTGTTTTCCACTACAGATTACCGGACTGGGCCATGCTTCACTCAGGTCAATAACCAGATGTGCCAAGGACAACTGAGTGGCATTGTCTGTACCAAAACCCTCTGCTGTGCCACCATTGGTCGAGCTTGGGGCCACCCGTGCGAGATGTGTCCTGCACAGCCTCACCCCTGTCGCCGTGGTTTCATTCCCAACATTCGCAGTGGTGCCTGTCAAGGTGAGCTCCTTCATTCTTCATTGAAATTACAGACCCGTGAGCTGAGCTTTCCTTCTGGGCAGGTCCAAATCGGCCATTGAGGTTACCACTGGATTCTCGCCCAAGCTCTGTTTCAGTTTCTCTGCCCCTATTTGGATGGGGGGTCACTTCACTATCCCAACCTCATTTAAGTGCTGCTGGAAGGTGGGACCATTACCCTGCCTTGGGCTGCTGAACAGTGAAGAGCCTGTACACTCAGGTAGCAATCGGGGACAGTGAATACAGAATCTGTGCACTCAGGCAATCGGGAAATTACACAACGTGGAAGCTTTGTGGCACAGGGGGTTGTTTCCTTGTCTCTGATCCAGCAGCTCTGGTCCCATTTCAGGACCCTTTGATGCCCAAGGAAGGTGTGTTCATAATGTGCCTAAACAGTTTGAGTATCCATGAGAGATGAGAGATTTTGATTGTGGGAGGGGAAGAGATTTGGAGCCTCGATCACCATTGTTCAGAGCTCTGGAGTAGAGAATACATATAAAAGTGCAGGCAGCCACAGAAACTTAGATTCCTGAGGGTGGGGAGGATGGCTGGCTCAGTTGGCTAGATATGGATCAGTTTAGTACCAACAGCACAGTGTTCAAACCCCGTTCTGGCAGGGGACGGTTTGAAACTTGCCTCCCTGCCTTACCCCAGGGTGGAGGTTGTGGCGTTGTGGGTTGGACCTGCCTTTGGGGTGAGAAGGGGCTGGTTTAGCACAGGGCTGAATAGCTGGCTTGTAAAGCAGACCAAGGCAGGCCAGCAGCGCAAGTTCAATTCCCGTACCAGTCTCCCCGGACAGGCGCTGGAATGTGGCGACTAGGGGCTTTTCACAGTAACTTTGTTTGAAGCCTTCTTGTGACAATAAGCGATTTTCTTTTCATTTCATTTCATTTCAATTGAGGAAGAAAACCCAGAGCCTGTGTGCTCAGGCATTCAGAGACAGAATAAATGCAGTGCCTAATTACACGAGCAATTGGGGACAGCGTAAATACTGAGCCTCTGTCCGTGGGTAACTGAAGACGAGGGCTGGACACGTGACATCTCTAAGCCTGCCGCCCACAGGGCTGCACATCCTGTGTTCAGACAGGACAATCCCAAAAGATCCTCCTGTGGTTGAATAATGAACTAAACCTGACGTGGTTTCTTTGATAGATGTGGATGAATGTCAGGCCATCCCAGGTCTGTGTCAGGGAGGGAACTGCATCAACACCGTGGGATCATACGAATGCAAATGTCCAGCTGGGCACAGACAGAGTGAGAACACGCAGAAGTGTGAAGGTAGGTGCAGCTTAATGTTATAACTCCATCCCTCCCACTCTTTCTCGCTGCAATTGTTTCTGTCCAAACACTTATTTGTCCCTCCCCGAGTACATGTGATTAAGGAGGTATTTGCTGTCTAGATGCAAGGCACTGTCACCACCTTCAGTTTATGTTAAGAAGTTACTGGTGCACCAAGCTCCTTCGTATTTCAGTATTAATACAGAAATAAAAACAATAAGTGCTGGAAACGCTCAGCTGGTCTGGCAGCAACTGTGGAGAGAGAATCAGAGTTAACGATTTGAGTCGAGTTTGACTCACAGAATCACAGAATTGTTACAGCAAGGAAGGAGACGATTGGGCCCATCATGTCACTACTGGCCCTCTGAATGAACCAATCACCTTGTGCTATTTCTCCCAGTACATTTTACCTTTTATCATAATAATCCAGTTCCCTCTTGACTGCCTCAGTTGAACCCACCTCCACCACACTCCCACACAGTGCACCCTAGATCTTAAGCATTTGCTGCTTGAAAATGTTTCTCTTCTCGTATCCATTGCTTCTTTTGCCAATTACTTTCATCCTGTGCCCTGCTGTTACATAGAATTTACACAGAATTTACAGTGCAGAAGGAGGCCATTCGGCCCATCGAGTCTGCACCGGCTCTTGGAAAGAGCACCCTACCCCTACCAAGGTCAACACCTCCACCCTATCCCCATAACTCAGTAACCCCACCCAACACTAAGGGCAATTTTGGACACTAAGGGCAATTTATCATGGCCAATCCACCTAACCCACACATCTTTGGACTGTGGGAGGAAACCGGAGCACCCGGAGGAGGATGTGCAGACTCCGCACAGACAGTGACCCAAGCCGGAATCGAACCTGGGACCCTGGAGCTGTGAAGCGATTGTGCTATCCACAATGCTACCATGCTGCCCTTCCACCAATAGGAACAGTTTATTCCCTATCTACGCTGTCCAGACGTCCCATGATTTTGAATACCTCCAACAAATCTCCTCTGAAACTTCTCTTCTCCAACGAGGACAGTTCCAATTTCTCAACCTATCTACCGAACTAAAGTTTCTCATCTGTGGCACCATTCTTGTGAATCTTTTCCGAATCTCTTTAATTCTGTCACATTTTTCCTCAAGTGTGCTTCTCAGAACTGGACGCAACACCCCAGTTGAAACCAAACCAGTGTTTTTATATGTGTTTAACATAACCTCCCGCCCCTGTTAATAAAGCCTAGGACACGGTATACTTTATTCACCACTTTTTCCACCTGTCCTGCCACCTTCCATGATTTGTGCACATCTACTCCCAGGGCTCTCTGCTCCTGCACCTCCTTCAGAATTGTATCCTTTGTTTCTCTGCATTCTTCCTCCAGAATGAATCACTTCACTCTTCTCCACATTGAGCTTCATCTGCTACTTGCCCACGACCCCACCAACCCGTCTATGTCCTTCTGAAGTTCTTTACCATCAGCCTCACAGATCACAATGTTTTCAAGTTTTGTATTGTCTGCAAGTTTTAAAATTGTGCCCTGTACACCAAAGTGTCGGTCAATAATATATATCAAGAGACCAAGGATCCCAAAACTGACCCCTGGGAAACTCCATTACAAACCTTCTTCCATTCTGAAAATCATCCATTAACCACTGTCTCCTGTTTCCTGTCACTCAGCCAATTTCGTTATCCATGAGCTATAAGTTTTCTCACAGGTCTGTTGTATGGCACTATGTCAAATGCCTTTCAGAAGCCCATGTGCACCACGTCAACAGCATTACCCTCGTCAACCCCAGCAAGTTGTTAAACATGATTTGACATTAACATATTCATGCTGGCTTGCCTTAATTAACCCACATTTGTCCGTATGATTATTAATCTGCTTGTGAATTATTGATTTTGGAAGTTTCCCAACACTGAGGTTAAACTATCGTTGCTGGCCTTATCTTTACAGCCATTTTTAAACAAGTGTGTAACATTGATGTACCATCAATTGAACGTGAGACGAGTTGCTGAACAAAAGTATGGCTTTAATATACTAGATGTTAAGCCCTGCGGTCGATTACAGTAGAAGGACGACCGCCGGGAGTACTGGGTATTTATACCCCGCCCTGGAGGCGGGGTTAACTCAGCCTCTCGACCAATCGGGGAGCCGTCACATGACTGGTCTCAACCAACCGGTCGAGAGGCACATGACCGACCAGGGCCAATGGTAAGCCGGTGTTCTGCACCAATGGCAGGCAGCTATGCTAATCATACCACCACAAACATTTACAATTCTCCAGTCCTCTGGCACCACTCCCTGAGTCTAAGGAAGATTGGAAAACTTTGGCCATTATCTCCTCAATTTCCACTCTCACTTCCTTCAGTATCCTTGAATGCTTCTCATCAGGTCCCAATGCCCTGTTAACCTTAAAACAGACAGTCTTATCCAATACCACCTCCTTATCAATTTTAAACCATTCAAGTATCGGAATGACCCCCACTTTTATCCATTACCTGGACAGTGTCTTCTTCTTTGGTAATCTCAGATTCAAAGTAATTGTTTAATATCTCTGGCTTGCTCCCTGCTTCCATGCATAAATCCCCGTTTTAGTCCCTAAACAGTCCCACTCCTCCTCGGACCACCTTTTTGCTATTTATATTTCTAGTGAAGACTTTGTGATTCCCTTTTATGTTAGCTTCTCTTTTCATGCGCACTCTTTGCTTCTCTTACTTTATGTTTCAATTCCCCTCTGAACCGTCTGTAATTAGCCTAATTCTCTGTTGTTTTATCCACCTGACATCTATTATAGGCATATATTTTTTCTTCTTCATCTTAATCTCCTTCATCATCCAGGGAGCTCTGAATGTGTTTGCCCTATTGTGGTGATTGTCTCCTTAAGAGCAACACAGCAGAGTAAGGATCAGCTGGCCTGGGAGACCAATGGGGGCTCAGAGTAGGGAATCACACTTAGGGGATGGAGTCCTCTTAGGCAAAAATACATTTTGGTAACTAGCTACAGCCATGAGGCTGATGTACATTTCTTGTCAATAAATCCTTTTTGTGTTCAATAATCTGTGAAAGTGCATCTTTATATCTGGCGACGAGGATAAATTATCCTGCCACTGCCTCTGGCTCAATACCTATGAGTATCCTGTTTTAATTGAAGTTGGAGAAAAACATACTCACCAGAATGCCTCTTTTTGGGCAAATAGACCCGTTTGAGACATTGCCAGATCCTAAGTAATGTAGAATCAGAAAAGATAGACGATTACAAAATGGGTGAGCAACAGAGACAACGTGGCAAGGCTCCTGGGTCAGCTTCCACAAAAAAGGTGGGTGAAATGCAGAAACACACCTTTACTTATATTGTAGACTAGGTGCATTCCGGGAGGCTCAGTGCATTAAGGGAGCTAAAATACAGACACAGTAAAACAACACCAAAAAATCGAAAATAACGTTGTGGAGCAACAAGCTGTGACTTTAAGTTTAAAAAAAAGGAATTGCTGCTGTTCAGAAGAATCAGAAGAATTATTTTTTACGAAGAAAAATAGCTGGCACTAGAAAGCAGTGCTGCAGCTTTAACTTAAAAAAATATAAATGGCCAAAGTCAACTGCAGCGAGGTGTCCCAAAGCGTGGGAAAAATCTCAAAACTGAACCTGACAAACATCAGATGTGCAGGATTGGAGCAGAGCATGTGAGGGTCTCACGGCAGCAATCGCTGATGAGCTTCAAGCAAAAGAAGAGAAGTCCTCAGCCTTATTTTTAAAAAAAGGCAGCTAACAAGTTTGAAAATCCAAGGGCCCCACTGAACCTTCGAGTGCACCAGGTCTCTAAGTGCGAGTTAAATAGACAAAAACCAGCACATCAAAAAAAAACGGTCTCTGCAAACAGCCATATGGAAAGAAAAAATCTCCAGAGCTCGTTGAAATTACCTACCTAAATTTTTTTTAAAGAGCAGCCAGGTTCGCGCCAAAACAGTGAAAGAACACAAAAAAACACAGATAGAAAGCCAACAGCTAGCTGCGTGAAAAATTACAGTTTTAAAAAGTGATACATTTGAAGAGGTAATACATTTAAAGTGGTAATGCATTTAAATTGACAGCAGAATCAGCAATTCAAACAGAAAGAAACTGAGATCACGTGCCATAACAAGATTGCTGAAATGGTCATTCTAACGGAAAAGTACAAGAGCCAATATGATAAAATGGTCAATGAAAAAGATGCTGAACTGAAATGCTGGAAAGAGAAGTAGCTTTACCACACAACCTAAGTACCAGAAACAGAGAACTAGACCATTCCTTCACACATGACAGACCAACATTGTGAAAAAAGAACTATACATAGTTAAACCCTACCAATAAAGGTGTTTATGTTTAAACACAAGAGCCTCAAGATCTCACCAATGAGCCATCGCCGCTGCAACATTAAAAAAAAATATTAAGTGCATAATATGAAACTTCGGCAGTGGATCAAGTTGGATCACCTGAATTATTATCACTAAGACTTTCATACCAAGTGGAGGGACAGATCATTCTTAATCACGCGGCCCACTTGAGGAGTAGAGAGATGCTTCAGCAGTCAATATTGTCATCAAGAAATGTTTTCGGGGCAGCACAGTGGCGCAGTGGTTGGCACTGCTGCCTCACGGCGCCGAGGTCCCAGGTTTGCTCCTGGCCCCGGGCCACTGTCCATGTGGAGTTTGCACATTCTCCCCGTGTTTGCGTGTGTTTTGCCCCCACAACCCAAAAGATGTGCAGGGTAGGTGGATTGGCCATGCTAAATTGCCCCTTAATTTGAAAAATTAATTAATTGGGTACTCTAAATTTATTTTTTAAAAAGAAATGTTTTCGAACCTGTAAGTTCCGAAATACCAAATCGATCTATTATGGACATAACTGATGTCTCTGTGGAACGAAATAGTGATGAATCGCCTGTGCCAGAAGAGGTACCCATTATTGTAGTTCCTGTTAACATCGATCCTGTGGGAGCATCTCAGACTACAGAATACGTCGCTCAACAAGAAACAGAAAAACCTCTTGAAGATTCGATTTATAATCGTCCAACTCATATACATAATGTTTAGTTATTATTTAGGACAGAGTGAACAAGTTATGGAAGAAGGTATAATGGACTTAAAGGGAGAGGGATGCGCTGATTATCCTTTTAAGGGCAACTTAGTCTGGGTGACCAATAGGGACTCATAAGAGTACGAAAATACCGAAGGGGCTGGAGTCCTCTTGGGCAAAGAGACATTTTGGGAGCCAGCTACAGCCATGCGGCAGCTGTACATTTCTTGTTAATAAATCATTATTGTGTTCACTAATGAAGTCTGTAAAAGTGTATCTTTACCCCTACCTTTTCCTTTTTGGCAGTATACCTTGACTGCGCCAAATCTGTCTCTTCTTTAAAGGAAGCCCATTGTTCTATTACCGCTTTTCTGGCCAACCTTTGATTCCAATTTATCTGGCCCAGATAAACTCCTATCCCATTGAAGATTGCCGTCCTCCAATTATTCTTACTCTGGAATGTTCTTTGTCCTAATCCATGGCTAGTCTAAACCTTATGATGATCGCTGTCCCTTAAATGTTCTTTTACTGACACTTGATCATTCCCAAGAACAAGATCTAGCCATGTCTCCTGTCTCAGTGATCCACAAACATACTGTTGTGGAAAACTTTCCTGAACACATCAGAGATTCTTGCCTCTCTGATTTTTCCTACTACCATTCATGTCTATATTTGGATGATTAAAGTTCCCTCATTATAGCTGCTCTATATTTCTTGCATCCCTCTGTAATTTCCTTGCAAATTTGTTCCTCTACATCTTTCCCGTTAGTCAGTGGTCAACATCAAGCAATGTAATTGTACCTTCCTTCTTCCTTGGCTCTAGCCAAATAGATGTTGTCCGTGAGCCACTGGGACTTTCTCTCTCTCCTGGGGCGAAATTCTCCGGCCCACACAGGGCCAGGCCCGCGATCGGGGCCGACCGATCAGCGGGCGGGCCAGTGCCGTGGCGGCACTCTTTTTCTTCCGCCGCCGCCACTGCCTCCACCATGGCGGCGGCGGAAGAGAATCCGCCAGCATGCATGCGCCGGTGGTGACGTCAACTGCGAGAACCGGTGAAGGCCTTTCGGCATGCCCCGGCGCCGGGCGGCAGGCGTCAAAGGCCGCTGGTGCCGGTTTTGGCGCCAGTCGGCGTGGTGCAAACCGCTCCGGCGCGGGCCTAGCTCCCAAAGGTGCGGAGAATTCCGGGGGGGGCCGACGCCGGAGTGGTTGGTGCCACTCCCCTACGCCGGGACCCCCCGCCCCGCAGGGTAGGGGAGAATCCCGCCCCAGTACTGCAATATCCTCCTTAATCAATACTGCCACCCCCTCCCTATTTTCTTCCTTTCCTATATACCCTGAACACCTTGTATTCAGGAATATTTAATACCCTGTCCTGCCCTGCATTGAGTCAGGTTTCGGTTATAGCCACAGCATCATATTTCCGCTTGGCACCGCTAACTCATCAATCTTATTTACCGCCCTCTACATTCACATACATGCGCAGTAACCCTGATTTAGACATTTATTACTTCCCTTCTTATTCTGAAACCACCCACTAAGTTACTATTTCCTACTCGAGTACTATCTATCTCTCCGAGTATCTGGGTACTTGGTGTTCCTCACTGATATTACCTCCAGGTTCGCACACCCCTGCCAAGTTAAGTTAAACCTTCCCAAATAGCGTGGGCAAGTCACCCCCACATAGAATTCAAGCATGGTTCTCTTTAAGGTGCTGTCTTTTGGCCCTGATTAGGTCCAGATCAATACAGACATTCAAATATTGCTCACACCAAAACATTCCCACAGCAGGTGGTGACACACCGGTCGAAAACCACTGCTCTAATAAGACCGTAAATGTAAGTAAATGTGACGTGTTTATGAGCAATTGGTTACTGAAAAGGTTGGGAACCACCTCTTGAGAGGTTGGAGCCATTCCTCTACCTATTAGTCAATGAACCTTACTGCTGCTGATAAATGTTATTATTGCTATTAAAACTCACTACTCCAGTAGTCCCCCGTTATAACGCGGGTGTTGGGGTCCAAGACAGCCACCCGCGTTGCATCTGAGCTGCGGATATCCATGATGGGGGTTTTAAATTTATTTAAAAATCTATGCATGTGCTTCCCATTGTGAGTCTACGGGGGTCTGACCTCTCCCCCTGCCCCCCCGTAGACTAAATAAATTTAAAACCCCCATCGTGGATCTAATTAAAACAAGCTCTCTGTTTGCCATAGAATGAGGCTGGGAGTTATTCCAGAGGGAAACCCACAGAAACTTACCAGGAACTCTGGTGGGTTTCACCAAACTGGAGAAAAGGATTGCCTTTCAAAAATATGTTCTGACCGCCACCGGTTTAAAGAACCTGTCTGCTGTGCAGGGTTGAGGCAGCTGTAGCTCTGCACTATCCACTTCCGGACGCTGTGTGAGCTGCTCCTCTCTCACTGAATCTCCCTCCAATCAGCCGGCAGTGTCAACTTCAGCGGCCGGCTCACTTTGATCTGTATTAATAAACCTTCACTAATATTAATAAATTTTACTACTATTAAGAAACTTTTACAAATAATTAGAAACCTAATGAATACTGATGAAGGAGCGATGCTCCGAAAGCTAGTGATTCCAAATAAACCTGTTGGACTTTATTCTGGTGTTGTAAGACTTCTTACTGTGCTCACCCCAGTCCAACGCCGGCATCTCCACATCAATACTAATAAAAGATAAGACTCAGCAGCTACTCACTTCTTTTCCATTGGTGTAAGTTAAACATAGGGACGTTAACTGAACACTTTACTTTCCCTCAGAACTGTATTAACATAGACTTGGCCAAGATATGGCGACAATTTGAATTTGGCAGTGTTTGGATAGAAGCTCAATTCAGCAAGTTCACTTACAATCATGCCTGAATCCAGTACAGAGATATCCGACTCACTCTGTGTTTGATATTGTAAGTGTGTTTGGGGAGATTGATTTTGGACATTTCTGATTTACCTATATATGCTAGGAGAAGAAGGAGAATTTCTTGTATAGTGGGTAGCACCCATGTACTACTCGATGTGGGAAGACACACAACAATTCAGGGAAGGCATCACAAACACAGATAAAATGTTACTAACCTAAACCACAGAAACATACTAAGATTGCTATTTTTCCAACCATATTGTGATTTATTTAGTGCTGCATTTTCAATGTCTTACTGTACAGAATTGTGATAGAACCTGTATCAGGAATCAGAACAATCCACATTTTCCATGGATTCTCAGTTTGGAGCAAGGTGCTTGCTCCATGTAAGGTGCAGTATCTTAACCAGAATGCAGCCTTAGCAGTGGCACTTCTTCTTGATTAATCTTGAGCAAACTCCCTAATAGTGTAGTTATTAAGCTAAACGGTTCCCCTTTACAAGAGAGGTGTCTGTCACTGCTGCCTAGTGTTGGTGATTCCAGTCAGTGACTTGGACTCAAGTCTGACTGGAATTACATTTTTTTGACTTTTGATTTGACGTGGATAAAATTGACTTGACAACATACCTCGGTTTAAAAGGAACGGCACTTTTTACAATCCCGGCATGATATAGTCGATCACTGTTAGAGGACAAATGTTTGCAAGCTAGCACAAGTTTAGTTCTCCTCCTGCCTGATCCCATCCTTCGGCAACCCTAGACTAGACAACCCGCCAACTTTCAATCTGTCTGCCGCACTGCAGCAATAGACATGGGGATGGACTTAATGAAGTGGAAGTCCCACCCTCGACAGCTACCAGTCAAGTTCCTGAAGCAGTGAGTGGCTGCGGCTGGGACTACGTGCAGTCCCCAGGGAGGGAGATCACGGCTAACAAACTTTATTATGTCTGGGCATTTTGGTCAGGCAGGGAATAGGGAGCTGTGTTTTAGAGAGTAGGGGAGGAAACACCTTCATGGGGGAGCCCCCCTTCCTCCCCACTTTTATCCAATGCAGTGAAACCCCCAGTCAGGCAGGCTACATCCCAGCCGCATTCTCCAGTCACATATTATTGCAACTGAAATGAAATGAATCCCTTCCATTTATTGGCCACTTCATAACCTTAATGAGCCAAGTGTGGTGGCTGATGCCTTTCCTGCTCCTGTAATGTGGGGGATAGGTAATAGGTGGGCAGAAATGTGGTGGGCTGGTCACCTGCTTTATTTTATGTGAACCTCACCTTCAAACACACCATTGTGGGATGGGAGGGCGGGGGCAGTAAAATCCAGCCAAGAACTTCAGCCTAGTTCTCACGGCATGTGTTGCCCACCCCGAAGCCCGAACACAAAACCAAGAAGAGGACTTTAAAATCAAGATGCGGTTGGTGAAGGTCAGCAGGATATGGGGTGATGGGTGAGCAGGACATGGAGTGAGTTGGGACATTGGCAGCAGAATTTTGGATGACCTCAAGTTTGTGGAGGATAAAACTTGTGAGGGCAGATAAGGGAAGCAATGGGATCGTCAAGTCTAGAGGTAGGAAAGGCATAGATGAGGGATTCAGCAGCAGTTGCACACTGCATATACATAGGGACAGAAATGCACACAAATGTAGTGTAAATACATGATTGAACTATCAGAATTGACGTGCCAACTGCACAAGGGCCTCATCATTTGATGTAGGATCCTTGGCAGTGGGTGGTCATTACTGCCTTAAGACTGGGACCTGATCACTAAAGGTTCAAAGATAAAAATAGTTGCTAAAAGTGACTAGACATTTTACATATTAATTTGGGTTCCAGCCACTTCCAGTCTGATAATAATTACATGACATATTTCTTTCTAATTTAGAATGATAATTACACAGACTGGAATGCTGATAATTGGCCAAAGTTCTGTCACCAGCCATTTATCCAAATTGCTCAGCTTATTGAGTGCAGTTGGATAATTTCTTTGCTGAGGGGGAGACATAAGGGTGGTGACTGAGCAACGCAAAACTTTTAATTTCTCTTTCTTTTTGAAACAAAAATTTGAAAGATGCCATGAGAGCGCGTGTTTAACCTCTTCGATGTCAAGCCAGCAGCAGGCTCCATGTGGCGGGATCAGCACTTCCCATTGAGTTTTACGAGTCACTGGGGTGGTGGGTGGGGGGTGGGGGGAAGAAGCCTATTTGTGCAGTGCTATGCCAACCACAGCAACTGCCAGCAGGTGGCAGCACGACAGGCTGGAGGGGCCCGTGCAGCATTCTTCAATTTTATGAATGAGGAATGCAGGGCATCTGCTATTCTACCCTGAGGATTCTCCCAGCAAATGTGGGAAGCCAAGAACGGATAACACCAAAATCTATTGGGAATCCAGCCCTGCTGGCTCACCGTCACTCACATGCAGCAAGGCAGGGAAGCAACATTCCTGGCGAACGGGAGGATGGGGGTGCTCTGATTATTAAGGATGGAGCAGAAAGTTAGCGGTGGACCTCACCATCAAATTTAGTCCCGTTTTCTGCCATTGTCGCTCTGGCCAATTTCCTCAGAGGAAAAGCCAGCCCACTATTTGTGAAGGTTTATTCAAAGCTGCGTATAGGTTTGACTTCAGTTTCTACCACATCTGCTTGATCGTGAATGTCCCACAGCCACCCTGGCAGTTGTGATGATGTGAGGAGGAGCAGCCAATGGGAGCAGGGCTGTAACACCTCAGAGGAGGCAGAGAATCATGGGGGGTGGGCACCTCCAGGGATGCATCACTAAGCCTGGTGGCCACCCATCCTCGATATGGTGCAAGTCTACGAGCGCAAAACATGTTAGGTCTCCTCTTCAATATCTGCTGTGTCTGACGCCTTCCCAGTGAGTGCTGCCTTCATTTTAGATATGGTGCTCACGTGTCCTCTGACAATACTTTCCCACCTGCCTAACTTTATTGACCTACCAGCCGTTAATTGGGTGCCTCCAAGATAATCGCACTTCCTCTTCCACTGCCCACATGTGTGGCCACATCACCCTTTTTGCCTTCTGATGTTGAGGCTCCCTCTGTGGTGACAGTATTCCATTCTTTCACTCTGCCTCTCTCTCTCTCCCTCAATGGATGCTGCCTGACATGCTGAGAGTTTCCAGTAGTTTTCATTTTCAAAGGAACACTTGTTTGAGATTCTGTTATAAACTTCAGTGAGAAACATAAGTCACCAGATGGTAACATAACGCAGAGGGTGATGCAGAAATGACTGTTTGGAGAAGTGGGAGTAAAGCAATTAAAGAACATAAACTGCAATAGTGCAATGAATAGGCATAATACAAAGAACAAAGAAAATTACAGCACAGGAACAGGCCCTTCAGCCCTCCCAGCCTGCGCCGATCCAGATCCTTTATCTAAACCTGTCGCCTATTTTCCAAGGATCTACTTCCCTCTGTTCCCACCCGTTCATATATCTGTCCAGATGCATCTTAAATGATGCTATCGTGCCCGCCTCTACCACCTCCGCTGGCAAAGCATTCCAGGCACTCACCACCTTCTGCATAAAAAACTTTCCACGCACATCTCCCTTAAACTTTCCCCCCCTCACCTTGAAATCGTGACCCCTTGTAATTGACACCCCCACTCTTGGAAAAAGCTTGTTGCTATCCACCCTGTCCATACCTCTCATAATTTTGTAGACCTCAAACAGGTCCCCCCTCAACCTCTGTCTTTCCAACGAAAACAATCCTAATCTACTCAACCTTTCTTCATAGCTAGCCCCCTCCATACCAGGCAACATCCTGGTGAACCTCCTCTGCACCCTCTCTAAAGCATCCACATCCTTCTGGTAATGTGGCGACCAGAACTGCCGCAGTATTCCAAATGTGGCCTAACCAAAGTCCTATACAACTATAACATGACCTGCCGACTCTTATACTCAATACCCCCTCCGAAGAAGGTAAGCATGCTGTATGCCTTCTTGACCACTCTATCAACCTGCGTTACCACCTTCAGGGTACAACGGACCTGAACTCTCAGATCTCTCTGTACATAAATTTTCCCCAGGACTCTTCCATTGACCGCATAGTCCGCTCTTGAATTAGATCTTCCAAAATGCATCACCTCGCATTTGCCTGGATTGAACTCCATCTGCCATTTCTCTGCCCAACTCTCCAATCTATCTATATTTTGCTGTATTCTCTGACAGTCCTCTTCACTATCTGCAACTCCACCAATCTTAGTATCATCTGCAAACTTGCTAATCAGACCACCTATATCTTCGTCCAGATCATTTATGTATATCACAAACAGTGGTCCGAGCACGGATCCCTGTGGAACACCACTCGTCACCTTTCTCCATTTTGAGGCACTCCCTTCCACCACTACTCTCTGTCTCCTGTTGCCCAGCCAGTTCTTTATCCATCTAGCTAGTACACCCTGAACCCCATACGACTTCACTTTTTCCATCAACCTGCCATGGGAAACTTTATCAAACGCTTTACTGAAGTCCATGTATATGACATCTACAGCCCTTCCCTCATCAATTAACTTTATCACTTCCTCAAAGAATTCTATTAGGTTTGTAAGACATGACCGTCCCTGCACAAAACCATGCTGCCTATCACTGATAAGTCTATTTTCTTCCAAATGTGAATAGATCCTATCCCTCAGTATCTTCTCCAACAGTTTGCCTACCACTGACGTCAAGCTCACAGGTCTACAATTCCCTGGATTATCCCTGCTACCCTACTTAAACAAAGGGACAACATTCGCAATTCTCCGGTCCTCCTGGACCTCACCCGTGCTCAAGGATGCTGCAAAGATATCTGTTTAGGCCCAAGCTATTTTGTCCCTCGCTTCCCTCAGTAACCTGGGATAGATCCCATCCGGACCTGGGGACTTGTCCACCTTAATGCCTTTTAGAATACCCAAAACTTCCCCCTTCCGTATGACAACTTGACCAAGAGTATTTAAACATCCATCCCTAGCCTCAACATCCGTCATGTCCCTCTCCTTGGTGAATACCGATGCAAAGTACTCATTAAGAATCTCACCCATTTCCTCTGACTCCAAGCATAAATTCCCTCTTTTGTCTTTGAGTGGGCCAATCCTTTCTCTAGTTGCCCTCTTGCTCCTTATATAGAATAAAAGGCTTTGGGATTTTCCTTAACCCTGTTAGTCAACGTTATTTCATGACCCCTTTTAGCCCTCTTTATTGCGCGTTTGAGATTTGTCCTACTTTCCCGATATTCCTCCAAAGCTTCATCAGTTTTAAGTCGCCTAGATCTTATGTATGCTTCCTTTTTCATCATGGCTAGTCTCACAATTCCACCCGTCATCCATGGTTCCTAATCTTGCCATTTCTATCCCTCATTTTCACAGGGACGTGTCTGTCCTGCACTCTAATCAACCTTTCCTTAAAAGACTCCCACATTTCAAATGTGGATTTACCCTTAAACAGCTGCTCCCAATCCACATTCCCGAGCTCCTGCTGAATTTTGTTATACTTGGCCTTTCCCCAATTTAGCACTCTTCCTTTAAGACCACTCTCGTCTTTGTCCATGAGTATTCTAAAACTTACAGAATTGTGATCGCTATTCCCAAATTAATCTTTATTAGTGTCACAAGTAGGCTAACATTAACACTGCAATGAAGTTACTGAGAATCCCCTAGTCTCCTCGTCGCCTGTTCGGGTACACTGAGGGAGAATTCAGAATGTCCAATTCACCTAACAGCACATCTTTTGGGACTTGTGGGAGGAAACCCACGCAGACATGAGGAGAATGTGCAAACTCCGCACAGACAATGACCCAAGCCGGGAATCAAACCTGCGATCCTTTTTTAAAATAAATTTAGAGCACCCAATTAATTTTTTCAAATTAAGGGGCAATTTAGCGTGGCCAATCCACCTAACCTGCGCATCTTTGGATTGTGGGGGTAAAACCCACGCAAACATGAGGAGAATGTGCAAACTCCAAATGGATAGTGACCCAGAGCCGGGATTGAACCTGGGACCTTGGCGCCGTGAGGCAGCTGTGCCAACCACAGCACCACCGTGCTGCCCGAGCTGGGATTCTAACGCTGTGAAGCAACAATGCTAACCATTGTGCTACCGTGCCACCCAACATAATCATCTTTGTTATTGTCACAAGTAGGCTTACATTAACACAGCAATTAAGTTATGTGAAAATCCCCTAGTCGCCACATTCCGGTGCCTGTTCGGATACACTGAGGGAGAATTCAGAGTGTCCAATTCAACTAACAAGCAAGTCTTTCGGGATTTGTGGGAGGAAACTGGAGCACCCAGAGGAAACCCACGCAGACATGGGGAGAACATGGGGACTCCGCGCAGACATTGACTCAAGCCAGGAATCGAACCTGGGACCCTGGCGCTGTGAAGCAACAGTGCTAACCACTGTGTTACCGTGCCGCCCTTACATACTCTGTGCTTGCAATTTCCGGGCTTGTCCTCCATTCTTGCCAGATTCTCTTGGAGAGACAAGAATCCAGGCCATAACCACATCCCGTGCAATACAGGGAATAGTACTCCGACCAGCATCAACACCCAGGGAACTATAACCAAGCCAGGAACCATATCTGGCAAGAGTTGGTGCTCAGGGAACTGTACCCAGTAAGACTGATGAGCTGAAGAACATGTACTGCAAATACTTTATTTTTATGAGTCACAGAGAGACCACACTGAATTGTCTTTTTTTTCAAATTTTAGAGTACCCAATTCTTTTTTTCTAATTAAGGGGCAATTTAGTGTGTCCAATCCACCGATCCTGTGTAATGTTATTGTCAGTGGTCTGATTTATTGCAAGAACACTTGTAGTTAAAGCTGTAAACGATTTATTAACATTAACTGTAGGTTAATGCAAGAGAACAGATGAAAAAACAGTAAAATCATGCACAAGCAGCCACTCTCTTTGACTTCCTCAAGCCAGCCTGAGGGGTCAGCTGACTTTAACATTCACCTGTATACTAGTGAGACTCCTAGTGGTCAGTTGGTGAATTATAGCACAGCCATGATATCACTATGATGCGGAGATGCTGGCGTTGGACTGGGGTGAGCACAGTAAGAAGTCTTACAACACCAGGTTAAAGTCCAACAGGTTTGTTTCAAACACGAGCTTTCGGAGCACTGCTCAGGTGAATTCACCTGAGGAAGGAGCTGTGCTCCGAAAGCTCGTGTTCGAAACAAACCTGTTGGATTTTAACCTGGTGTTGTAAGACTTCTTACTATGATATCACTACACCCTGCACACCTTTGGGTTGTGGGGGTGAGACCCACATAGACACGGGGAGAATGTGCAAACTCAGTACAGTCAGTGACCTGGGTCCAGGATCGAACCCAGGTTCTCGGCGCCATGAAGCAGCAGTGCTAACCACCTTGCCACCCTACACAGAGTTGACTTAAAGAAATATAAGTTTAGTTACAAGGCTATAAACACAGCTCCCGGTAGATCCCAACCAGGTCTTAATGGTCGGTGCCGGACTGGCCGACCTTATATGCAATATAGGTAGAGCTTACCCAGCCCACTTAACGAGGGAGCTCATACCGCACTAGGGACACAGGGAAGACGATCATCCCTGCCCTGTAGGTCCTGTGCACTGGGCTATGACATGTACCTCAACAGTAGTCATTGCCTTCTGAGAGAAGGCAGGAGAGGAAAGCCAAATATTTGTCCAGATGGAGCTGATACTGCAGTGAAACCTTCCAAGTGTTGATATTTAATTACTATCTCCAACATCCACATGCACAATTGGGAAGGATAATTTGCATTTAAGATATGGTTCTAAATATGTATACAATGGCACACAGTGTATCTGCCAACCCTTTGGAAATAGTTTTTGTGGGCTCAGTGGGGAGAATGAACTGTCACCTACTCCAGAACTAGAAATATACCAGAGATGGAGAATGCCAGACCATCGAAGAAGGTTGGGGAACGTGTGTGCGAGGGAGGGGGAAGAATGTGAAAATCAAGGCGGTGGGGATAAGAGGAGACATTTTGGAGATGACGATTAGAAAATGTAGTAGATGAAGATGAGGAAAGACCCAAACTAAGCTTGAGTACATGAGAATTGGAGCCAGGCAGTTAGTGTAAAGAATGAAAATTAGACAGGGTTTGAGGGTGGGGGTGGTGGACATAGTCTGAGGTGCAGGGAGGATAACACTCTTAAAGATGCAGAATTTTGGGGGAGTTCGGAAATGGGGAGAGAGGAAGGAAAGCAGTGATCCAGAATATATGGCAGCAGGCAGGGCACTGAATGGTGGCACAGGACGTGGAAGGGAGAGTCAGACTGGAGACACATTTTATAAGAAGCAGAGATTTTAAGTACCTGTGCACGTGAGCGAGACATCGAGGGCAGAATTTTCCTCACAACCCGCCGTGTATTTGTGTGGTGGCGAAGGTGGCCAGCCATTGGCCAGTGGTGGGATGTTTTGCTGCCACCATTGTCAATGGGGTTTCCCATTGAATGCACCCTTGCTGCCTGGTAACCCGTGGCAGAGGGGCACCATCAGCGGGGCCGGAAGATCCTGCCAGCATGAACAGTCGGAAAATTCTGATCAGAAGAGTGTGTGTGCATCCGAGAGAGAGCGACGGAGGCAAATGTCATATTTGGGACTGGTTGATTATAGCCTACCTGTTGTTCCTGCTTTTCTGATGAAATGAGTTCAGTTCTCTGGGGCATAAACAATGTTTTAAGAGAATGCTGCTGGAGTGCTAATGTGTCATTGCGTATCTGGCTAAGTCCGAATTCTCATGAGTAAATTTGTCGTTACTTTGGATTCAGGTGAAGGTAGGAAACAGGAGCAGGAGTTGCCTATAAGGCCCATCGAACCTGATTTGTCATTCAATAAGGTCATAGCTGAACTTTAACTTCAACTCCACTCTCCTACCCGCTATCTCTATGTCCTACATATTCGCTTAGTTATCCAAAAATCTAACAATCTCAGTCTTGAATATATTCAGCAACTGAGTATCCACAGCCTTCAAAATGTTCACAACACCATATCACAATCTTAACTGATTGACACCTTACCCTGAGACTATATGACTTCCAGTTCTGGATTATCTCGTCACAACAATTGGGAAGGCCATCCAATTTGGGTTCAGAGTGATCTGATCTAGTAACTAAGACAATGGTGTAGTTTCCAGACCGTCAGCATGTTTAATATTAGTCTTATCTCCACAATTTACCTATGTTAAAACAGCCATAACAGCCATTGATTGTAAAGCACTATGCATGTTCGTGACTGTACAATGTCCATGGTGGCACAGTGGTAAGCACTGCTGCCTCACAGTGCCAAGGACCCAGGTTCGAATCTGACCTTTGGTGAATGTGTCGAGTTTGCACATTCTCCTCATGTCTTGTGGGTTTCCTCTGGGTGCTCCGGTTTCCTCCCACAGTCCAAAGATGTGCAGGTTAGGGGGCAGCACGGTGGCACAGTGGTTAGCATTGCTGCCTACGGCGCTGAGGACCCGGGTTCGAATCCCGGCCCTGGGTCACTGTCTGTGTGGAGTTTGCACATTCTCCCCGTGTCTGCATGGGTTTCACCCCCACAACCCAAAGATGTGCAGGGTAGGTAGATTGGCCACTCTAAATTGCCCCTTAATTGGAAAAAATAATAAATTTTTTAAAAAAGATGTGCAGGTTAGGTGGATTGGCCATGCTAAATTGTCTGTTAGTTGGGGTACAGGGTGAGGGCGTGGGTGCTGGTTAGTTGGGGTTACGGGGATAGGGCGGGGGCGCGGGCCTAGTTAGGGTGCTATTTCAGAGAATTGGTGGACACCCGATGGGCTGAATGGCCTCCTTCTGCACTGTAGGGATTCTATGAATGTGAATGTTTTCTGTTCCCTTCCCTTTTACCTTGGAACGGGGAAGTGGGTAAATGGCCAAGATATGAAGGAACATGGTGCAGTGTCACCTCTGACACAACTGAATACCCAGTCTCATTTTCATAGTCTCAGCTGTTTCCAGAACAGTTTTATCCGCAGTCATGAGTATGGTCCGCACCTGCAAGTCATTCTTGCGTGTGACTTTGGTTCAGTTGATATCGTCTTCACACTGAGTCAGATGATAGTGGGTTCAAGCCTCCATCAGATCTTCAGCAGCTAACCCAGACCAAGTGTGTCTGTCTGGATTGGTGTCGAAAATTCTCTGGCACTATTTGAAGAAGAGTATGGAGTTCTCCTGATATCCTAGCCAACATTCCTCCTTCACGAAACGCCACCAAATGCATTCAAGCCTTCATATATTTAATTTATCGTTTGAGAGACCTTGCTGTGTTTGGCTGTCTTCTTTTCCTGTATAACTGTGACTGCACTTAAAAGTAATTTATTGGATGTGAAGTGTTGGGACATGCGCATATATATTTTACATATATATTTGTTCTCTCTTATCATTTGGTTTCCATGACAATAAGTAACAATTACCTTGGTAATTGGTGAGCCAAAAGCAGTTGTGAGAGAGGGGACTTGTCTACTTGATTGCTAGTGAGGTTCCTGAAAATGTAAAGGAATAGCAAAATCTATACTTTGATTGTCACACCTAGCGCACTTTAAGAAGCTGCATGTAGGAATCTCAGTTTAGCTCGTCATGGCAGGATTAGTGCATACTGAGCAATGAAGTGTTGAATGGAACCACTTAGGCGAACGACTAATAGCAGCTTAACATGTGAAAACAAGAGCTTGTGAGAGAAGTAGTAACAGCAACAAATGGTTCAAGAGAGCCAAAATGCTGAGCGTTTCCAGCAACTTTAAAGACCCGGGGCGATTGTGGGCAGCGGGGTGTGAAGAGAAAAGGGGACACACACCGAGTCAGTTCCAGAAGTGGACAATATGTGGGATGTGATAATATTTGTATTGGCTTTGACTGGAGCTGATATCTGTGTGGACCAGGCTCTGGCAAAGGAGCAAAGAGATGATTGAAATCAGTTCCAATTTAGCTAAATGACCAGGGTGGAAAAAATAGTACATTTTTTTTGGCATCTGGCCAAGAATTACGTCAAAAGCTAGAACAAATGTATCGGGCATGCCAGGCTGCTCAGGACGGGGTATTTTGAAAGCTCTGATTGAAAAAGTTTGTTTATGAATGTTTGAGGGGGTGATTAAAAACACATCGCTTTAGGGAAAACTTGTGTAATTCTACAAATTATATCAAATGTCCGTCATTTAGAATTGGAGGGGGATGACTGACATCTGCTCTCTTGAGCTTTGAGTGATATTTAAAACATATGCACATTGCCAAACACTGCAGGCATGAAGGACACTGCTGGGATCGTTGCATCATCGCAAGCCCAGCGCATATCTTTAGGTCAAAACCCGCTTAGGAGGGTGAAAGATTGTCATGGGAGAGCTCAGTCTTTCCTCAGCAGTCAACTTGACTTGATTGTTAAAAAAAAAATACAGAGGTTGTACAGACCTCATCTGGAGTATTGTGTTTACTTTTGAGCACCAAACCTTGTGCCCTGAGAGGTACCTAGCAGATTCACCAGAATGATACCAGGCCTAAAAGGGTTAATTTTTGATTTCATTACCTTGGCTTGCATTCCATTTAAGTTAGTTGGTTGAGCTGTGATCAAATCAAGGTGTTCAAAATCATAAAAGGATTCGATATAGTGGATACTGTGGAACAATCCTCTGTGGTAAGGAACCCCAGAAAAAGGGGCCTAATCTTAAAATGAGAGCAAGACCATTAAGGCATGAATTCAGAAAACACTTTCTCACACAAAGGATGGTGGAAATCTAGAACTATCTTCGCAAACAGGTATTAGAATACTGAGTCAATTCAAATTTTCAAGGCAGAAGTTGTTTGATTTTTTTTCTCTGTAAGGTTCCAAGGGATAGGAAACAAATGGAAGTAAAGTACACTTTACTTTACATAAATGAAGCATTTATGGTTAGCATAAATGCTTCACAGCTCCAGGGTCCCAGGTTCGATTCCCGGCTGGGTCACTGTCTGTGTGGAGTCTGCACGTCCTCCCCCTGTGTGCGTGGGTTTCCCCCGGGTGCTCCGGTTTCCTCCCACAGTCCAAAGATGTGCGGGTTAGGTGGATTGGCCATGCTAAATTGCCCGTAGTGTCCTAATAAAAGTAAGGTTAAGGGGGGGTTACGGGTATAGGGTGGATACGTGGGTTTGAGTAGGGTGATCATGGCTCGGCACAACATTGAGGGCCGAAGGGCCTGTTCTGTGCTGTACTGTTCTATGTTCTATGTTCTAGATATAGGAACAGTCAAGATATAATAGTGTACCAGGCTCAAGGTGCTAAATGATCTAATCATGGGAGAAACAGCAGAAACAAGGGGAGTGGGAGCAATGCCCAAAGGAGTAGTCAATGTTGGAGTGTGTGAACACAAATAAACTGTGGACATTGCTGTGGGTAAATAGTGAAAGATTGTTTCCACTGCTGGGCTAATCAGGAACCTCGGTTGGAAATCAAGGACTTTCACTGGAAGAAGCAACAATCTTCCAATATCACAGTGGGGTGCCTCCCATTTCATAGTTTGGTTGACAGCTCCAATTGGCTATGGACTCTGAAGTGGGACTATGAATTCCAATGCTTGTTTTTATATTGGATTAAGAGCTTAAAATAAATATTTACTTTTCTTAGGGATTATGTAGTTGAAGGAATGTAAATGTAGTGAATACGTTTTTATGAATGAGAGTATTTGAAAAAAAAGTCTGCAATAGACACAGAGAACTTTATTTAATCTCAGCATGGCTTCTGAAGTTTGTTCATGGTGGATACAGGGTGAGTTGGCATCATAGATGTAAGGGTAAAGGGTGGCGGGTGGGAACATTGGTTGACTTAAGTTGACACATGAGGCTATAGAGGGCTGGGGGGGGGAATATGTGGAGGGACATAAGTTTGCATGGAGGCTATGAGGTATCATGGGGCTGAGTAGAGGACAAGGTGGCATGGGTTAGCATTGATGGAGCATTGGGAGTGTTTAGGGGTTCCAAAGGGGTCAAGGAGGAGGGGTGGAAGTCTTTTTTCTTTGTTTTAATGCCTTTTTGAAATCTTTGACAAAGTGTTGTGCACCAGGAAAGGTGTAACCCAGCCCTCCTCTGCAGAGATCCCTGCTCCCAAGGAACGGAAAACCCATCTTCCGGCATTTCCTCCTGGGTCAGGCTGGCAAAGCTGGGAAATGGCCCGACTCTGCGCTCCCAACCTGTAGGAAAAATCGAGGCCTAAGTACAGATCGACTCTGACTGAAGCTCCAAGTTCAGAGTTGTGGTTTTCACACACAACCCCAAATCCAAGGAGATAAGGAGAGAGACGGAGCCTTTTAAAAATCCCATTGAATCTGGAGCCTTGTCTTTTTCTCAGTCCGTAAGCAAGAAGGCAGCTCACCACCACCTTCTCAAGGGCAATTATGGATGGGCTATCAGCGCTGGCCCAGCCAGCGAAGTCCACACACCTTGGATGAATAAAAGTTTAAACTTTCCCCTCTCCACCTGCTCATTATTAGCAACCCCCCTCCCAGTTTTCAGAACATCTCGTGCAGCAGCTGTACCACAAGCTAAGGTGGGGAATTGTTCTGTACAAAATAAATGCAGATGTCGTGTGGTCAGATGTCACATGATCAAGCCTTCATGAATACCATCAACTAACATTGACAATTCTATATAAATTAGTATTTTAAGCCTCAGGCTGTTTCAGTAAACCACCAGGCCTAAATTCTACAATCAGTACTCGGTCACTTTTTCCTTTAACTAAAATCAGTCTATCACCACCTGACAAATGGTGGACTCTCTCAGAGTTTGTCATATATATTGTGCATACTTGCTAAACTGGTGTTTTAGACATAAATGTACTTAGCGTCACTCATCTAGGCTCCTGAGTGTTTCAGATAAAGCTCTATTGTATCAGACTGTCTTCAAGGAGAAGTTAATCTGCAACTCTGTAAATTCAGTATCCATTTCCCCACTCGTGTCCTTGAATACATCATAGACAATGTCGATCAGCTCAATTCACATGAAGTTTGAAGATCTTCTTCAGAGTTTTCTTTCTCTCAGCCTAACAGTACAGCTTCATTGGTTTGAACATTCCTTATTTGGTGAATGGGTATCTTGTGTTGTATTGTTTTATTCTGTTTTTAATGAAGTGAGTGAGTGAGTATGTGGCTGTGAGAGGGATTGAGGGTGAGGGCGGTTTGCGTTGTCGACGATGGTGTGAGGATGAGAAGAGGGATACTTGGATGTGCATGAGACATGGTGAGATGGATAAATGTGAGTGTGTGATTGTTTACGTGCGAATGAGAATGAGTGAAAGTGTGTATCTCTGTGTGACAATCACAAGCAATGGAAGCAAAAATTGATAACTGCTGATCTAAATGTAAAGAGCTAAGGGAGAATGTTCAAACTCCATGCAGACAGTGACCCAGTGCCGGGGGTGAACCGGGGTCCTTGGCACTGTGGGGAAGCAGTGCTAACCACTGCGCCACCATCATTTGTTGATGATTTGATGATGTCCTGACAGATTACAAATAGCTCACTAGGAGGCACACCAATAGGCCCATGGGAAATTGGCCATATCACTGTCTCCTTGATAACACAGCTGAAACTCTGCCTTCTCTTGATGCGGAATAACAAGTTTAAACTTTCACCCCACTAACTTGCATTTCACCAACACCCAGAATTTCTATATTTATGTAGAGTTTCTTTAACAAAATACACATCAGTTGCCAGTGTGTTTTAAGATGGATCAGTGACATTCAAGGTCTTTAAATCAATGTTCAATAACCTTGGCTTATTGTCAATGCTTTTCCAGCTCTCTGTCCATATTTTGATTTTTCTGTCTTCCACGTTCCAGATATTGATGAGTGCAGCACCATTTCTGGAGTTTGCGATGGGGGCGAATGCTCAAACACGGTTGGTAGCTACGTCTGCAACTGTCCACGCGACTTCATCACAAGCCTGGACGGCTCCAGGTGTATTGGTAAGTCTGACAGATCCTTCAATAAAAAGCAGTGCCTGTCATTGTAGGGAGCCAATCACTGTCGGGAGTCAATCATTGTATGGATCCAATTACTGTAGGGGGCCAATCACTGTGGGGGACCAATCACTGTGGGGGACCAATCACTGTAAGGGACCAATCACTGTAGGGGACCAATCACTAAGGGAGCCAATCACTGTGGGAAGCCAATCACTGCAAGGGACCAATCAATATAGGGAGCTAATCATTGTCTGAGACCAATCACTGCAGGAGACCAATCACTGCAGGAGACCAATCACTGCAGGAGACCAATCACTGCAGGGGACCAATCACTGTAGGGGACCAATCACTGTAGGGGACCAAACACTAAGGGAGCCAATCACTGTAGGAAGCCAATCACTGCAGGGGACCAATCAATGTAGGGAGCTAATCATTGTCAGAGACCAATCACTGTAGGGGACCAATCACTGTAGGAGACCAATCACTGTAGGGGACCAATCACTGTAAGGGACCAATCACTGTAGGGGACCAATCACTGTAGGGGACCAATCACTGTAAGGGACCAATCACTGTAAGAGACCAAACACTATAGGGAACCAATCACTGTGGGGGACCAATCATTGTAGGGGACCAATCATTGTAGGGGACCAATCACTGTAGGGGACCAATCATTGTAGGGGACCAATCACTGTAGGGGACCAATCACTGTAGGGGACCAATCACTGTAGGGGACCAATCACTGTATGGGACCAATCACTAAGGGAGCCAATCACTGTAGGAAGCCAATCACTGCAGGGGACCAATCAATGTAGGGAGCTAATCATTGTCAGAGACCAATCACTGTAGGGGACCAATCACTGTAGGGGACCAATCACTGTAAGGGACCAATCACTGTAAGGGACCAATCACTGTAGGGGACCAATCACTGTAGGGAGTCAATCACTGTAGGAAGCCAATCATTGTAGGGAGCTAACCATTGTCAGAGACCAATCACTGTCGGGGACCAATCACTGTAGGAAGCCAATCATTGTACGGAGCTAATCATTGTCGGGGACCAATCACTGTTGGGGACCAATCACTGTCGGGGACCAATTACTGAGGGAGCCAATCACTGAGGGAGTCAGAAATGAATGCATGTTGGAATCCGTCCTGTCAGGAGCCAATCACTGTAGGGAACCAGTCATTGGCCCCAGTGTTCCAAATGTTTGTGCATCCTCCATTGCTTCTTAATCTGGGAATGTTAATTTACCAAAAAATAAACCCATTGACTCGGTAATTTCTGGCTCCAGGGCTTCAGTGTTCTGCATTATTTAAAAGCTTTGAATCAATGTGTGTTCTCTATTTAAACCTGGTGATTCAGCCTGTAGTTGCTAACAGTGCTCAGGAAGCATTCTGTGCCAATGAAAGGTCCGAAACGTTCCAACATGATTATTTCAAAGTGAGCCAAAAATCAAATACTTTGCAGGTTTGAGTTTGGATAAGGCTGGAATGCTTTTGTTCCAAATATTTCTGCCAGTGTTGGAATGGGAGTTTGGAGCTGAGCCTAGCTTTGAGAAGGTACCAGTTATATGAGTGGTTAGGGACTCGAGTAACTCATTCTCTTTCCGCCACACAAACCACTCTTTGTTGCACTATGTGAAAGTCACATTCCAAATCAAAGTCTCCGTTTATGTGCCGAGCAGATTATCCAACTGACCCTGCGCCCTTTCACCATCAGTGAAGACTCACAGCCCTACAGCACTATATCAAGAATTCAGGAGGGGAAAATGTTAATCAGGAAATAGAATCCAGGTGACAATAAACGTAAAAGACCAGGGCCGGGATTCTCCGATTTTGGGGCTATGTCTGGAGGATCTGTGGCGTTTTACGTGGGAAAAATCGCCCCCAGCACCGATCCTCTGGTTGGTGAGAGGCTAGCAGCCGCGACACGTAAAATTCCCGGCCTCCACGAAATAAACGGCCGGAGAATTGCCGGGTTCGTGGCCGCGCATGCGCATGACGATGACCTGCAGTGGTCGCGCTGTAGAACATGGCGTTGTGCGGACCTGACCTGCCAGATAGTTCCCCCCTGGATACCCCCTCATCACCCCCCACCAGTCCCCCCAGCCCTCGCCGAAGCCCTCCCGGCCAGCACCACGCCTTCTGCCCGAATGTGGCGACGCTGGACACAGTCCGCAGCCGCCACGCTGGGTTCCCGACCACTGAGACCATAGGTCAACTGAGCAGTCTGGAACTTGGCCCATCGGGGGTCGTGCATCGGGGACGGACCTTTAGGTGACGTCCTGAGGCCATCCCAGTGGTGCGCGCCACGCTGATGCCGTTTCAAAGGGTATGGAGCATGCAAAAAAAGGTGCCCACTGTGAAAAGGATTCTCCGCCCGATCGCCGATTACGGAATCGGTGTCAGGGAGCGGAGAATCCCGCCCCAGATTCCAGGAGCGAGGAGATCCTGCTGGAACAATTGTTGATTTTTTTCATGTCAGATATTATTACACATGTACTTTCTCTCCCATAATTTGAAGGCACTATCACTCACTGGTCTGCTATTCCCTGGGCATTAACTCTTGCTGGGTTATGATTCCAGTAACATTGGCTTACCTCATGTATGGACTCCTCACTATGGTCTCTTGCTGGGGTATGGATCCTTGGATATGGCCACTTGCTGGGCCACAGGGTCCGTGGATATGGTCTCTTGCCAGACACTGGGCCTGGGGATATGGCTTCAAGTCAGATCCGAGCTCTGGATATGGCTTTATTGTGGGGTAAAGGGCCTCTTACTGAGGTACAGGGCCCTGTCTTTGGCCTCCTACTGGGGTACAGGGTCCTAGATTTGGTTTCTTGCTGACGTACAGCATCCTAAATATGGCCTCTTGCTCGGATACAGGGCCCTAGGTGTGGGCGCGATTCTCCAGAAAGATTTCTAAGCGTGGTAGCGAGTGGGAACTGCCATAAGCTTCTTGACGCTCATCCTGGCGAGACAGGCAACACAGTACAACGTTAATTAGTCCACTTAACGAGTCCCCACAGGCTTCACCCCTCAAATGACCTCACTCGCCAGCACCCCACTAACAAGGTCGAGCAGCATTTGGACAGCACTTGCACCAATCCCACCCAGTTCGCAGCTATGACACCGAGACGGCCGGCTCCAAGGTTTGGAGACGTGGACCTAGGAGGCTCCTAGATGCGGCCGAGGCAAAGAGGGATCTCCTGTTCCCCCGAGGGTCCCGGAGGGTGAGAAACAGGGCAGCGAGTGCCGCCTGGGACAAAGTGGGAAGCGTGACCAGGAGGACTGGTCTCCAGTGCCGCAAGAAGGTCAACGACCTACACCGGGCAGCACAGGTGAGTTGACACCAAACCCCCCCCCCCCCCCCCCCCCCCCAGAGGATGCCTGCCAGGTGCATCAAAGGCCTGGGACATGGTAAACAGCTGGATGCCTCCACCTCTGATGTGCATTGTGTGGACACACCTAGATGTAGCGGTAGAGCTAGGAAGGCCAAGCGAGTCGAGGATCACTTAGGGCACTGGGGGAGGGGGGAGGGGGGAGGGGGGGAGAGGGGTGGGACAGGGCAGGTAGAGGGTGAGGAGGAGGTGGAGGGGAGAGTGGGGTGGCACCATTGAGACAATGGAGCATTGTTGGGCGCCTGTGAAACATTAGCAACCATTCACCACAACCAGTCTAACGCCTCTGTCACTTAGGCGTGGACCCCCACCGGGGCACACCGTGGGCATGTGATGGGTGTGAGTGAGCTCTCAGCAGAGAGGCAGGGGTCAGACTATGGCATAGATTGAGGAGCACCGGCGCTAAGCTCTCTGAGGGTTATCAGCACCACCCCCAACTGCCCTCGACAGTCACAGTACCGACATAGTCCTAGCACCCTGGAGTGATGCAACACATACCTCGTAGAGTAGGAAATGGGGGACGGGTTTTGAGAAGGTAGCAATGACGGACCAGGCCATGTCCTATATGAAGCAGGCGAGTATGAGAGCTTCCCTGGCCCTCCGGGCTTGATGGACCCTTGGCGCTGCCGCCTCTGGCTGGTCCCCCAGTTCATTCCTGGGATTGTTCTCCAGCCCCTGCTGAACCAGCTCGTCCTCATCATCCTCATCCTCATCCACCTCTTCCTCATCCTCTGAGAGCGCCACATGTTCCTCATCCCAATCCTCCAGAACGACATCCCACTGCTGTGCCAGGTTGTGGAGGGTGACCTTAATGGGAGAGAGCGTGGGTATCCTCCTCCTCCACGTGATGGCAGGTCTGCGGGGACATGGCACAGGTGCCACAACGTCTCGTTGTTGCGGCGGAGCCTCCTGTGGCAAACACTGTCCACCAACTGTTTGAATGACCAGCGACGCCTGTACATCCTGAACCGTCGCTGGCCTCCCCCCTCTGGGTCTCACCCTAGCCTGATAGGCAGCTGGGTCCTCGGGGTGTGGGTCGGGGTCCGGCAGATGGGCTGCCACCTCGGGCCTCTACAGACGCTGCTGCTGCTGCCGTCTCCAGCGTCTGACCGCCTGGCCTACCAGCAGCACAACTAGGGCCTGTTCTGCAGGGCCCAAAATACCGTCCTTACCGTTCAATACCTGTAAGGAATTGGGAGAGGGTGTTAGATTGACAAACAGCGACGTCTTGCACCCAGGACCCTCCATTGATCCCCAACCCTGCCCCCTGCCCCCCCCCCCCCCCCCCCAAACCTGAAAGGCCCCCCCCGCGCACTCTCGGCCGCAGCAGCCCCCCCCCCCCCAATGTATGTCCTGAGCAGCTGACCATTGACTGTTGGCTGCACAACTTCAACATTTATCTTAGAGTCAGAATGCCGTATGAAGTTTCTCTCTGAACTACATTCTTTGTTCAAAAGCCAGAACAAGGGGAGTGTCAGTACTTTCATCTGAGCCAGTCTATCACAAATTATACACATCAATACTGTGCCCATAAACTAACCGTGTGTGTGTGTCTGTAACCCATCAGTCAACAATATCCTTTGAAACCTTGGCGATTCTTATGGCAGCTTAAATGTGCAACACCACAGAGTTCATGAATCGGAACAAAAGCTTTTCTAAAAAATGCTTCGGGGGCTTTCACAGTTACTTGTTACCAGATGTCCCAGTCCAAGAAGACATTTTTGAACAAAGACAAAATGATGCAGATATCAGAAACCGGAAAGACAACCTGAAGGATATTGGGAAGCTGGCAGTAGAGGGAATTGTGAATCGTCCATCGTCACATCTCTCCAAATATTGGGAATTGATCACCCGGAACAGGAGTGACAAGTGTGAACGTGAAGGAAGCTCTCACGCAATAAAGCAGAACTTTGATTTAATCCGGGGCAACCTGTCAAAATGAGTAATAAATAAGAGAATGTTATTTCAATGAGGACACTCCATAATTTTGAGTGTTCTCCTCATTGAGAGGATTACAACAGATCACATTGGCCTTAACTGTGAATCCAACCCAAATTGTGATTGCAGCAAGAATGTGTCTCCGGGAGGATAGCATCAAGCTTGACGTTGGCATCGCTGAGTTTAAATATCCTGTCGACAGTCCTCAGTCTAGATGGAGCTTGTAATGTTCTTGTTGGATGGCCTGATTTATATTCATTTCATTTCATATTACAAGAACCCTTGTAGATAAAGCTAGAAATGATTTATTAACATTAACTGTGGGTCAAATATATAACATCAGATGAATAATAGTATTATCATGCACAAGTAACCCCTCTGCCGGCTACCTTTATACCTTGAAGCGGTCATACTGAGTTATCCCTGTCCTCTGTGTATACACGGCTGATACTGAGCTATCCCTGTCCTCTGTGTATACACGGCTGATACTGAGCTATCCCTGTCCTCTGTGTATACACGGCTGATACTGAGCTATCCCTGTCCTCTGTGTATACACGGCTGATACTGAGCTATCCCTGTCCTCTGTGTATACACGGCTGATACTGAGCTATCCCTGTCCTCTGTGTATACACGGCTGATACTGAGCTATCTCTGTCCTCTGTTTATACACGGCTGATACTGAGCTATCATTGTCCTCTGTGTATACACGGCTCACACTGTGCTGTCACTGTCCTCCTGTGTATACACGGCTGATACTTGCTATCCCTGTCCTCTGTGTATACATGGCTGAAACTGAGCTATCATTGTCCTCTGTGTATACACGGCTCACACTGTGCTGTCACTGTCCTCCTGTGTATACACGGCTGATACTTGCTATCCCTGTCCTCTGTGTATACATGGCTGAAACTGAGCTATCATTGTCCTCTGTGTATACACGGCTCACACTGTGCTGTCACTGTCCTCCTGTGTATACACGGCTGATACTTGCTATCCCTGTCCTCTGTGTATACACGGCTGATACTGAGCTATCCCTGTCCTCTGTGTATACACGGCTGATACTGAGCTATCATTGTCCTCTGTGTATACACGGCTCACACTGTGCTGTCACTGTCCTCCTGTGCATACACGGCTGATACTTGCTATCCCTGTCCTCTGTGTATACACGGCTGAAACTGAGCTATCCCTGTCCTCTGTGTATACACGGCTGATACTGAGCTATCTCTGTCCTCTGTGTATACACGGCTGATACTGAGCTATCACTGTCCTCTGTGTATACACGGCTGATACTGAGCTATCTCTGTCCTCTGTGTATACACGGCTGATACTGAGCTATCACTGTCCTCTGTGTATACACGGCTGATACTGAGCTATCCCTGTCCTCTGTGTATACACGGCTGATACTGAGCTATCCCTGTCTTCTGTGTATACACGGCTGATACTGAGCTGTCACTGCCCTCTGTGTATACACGGCTGATACTGAGCTATCCCTGTCCTCTGTGTATACACGGCTGGTACTGAGCTATCACTGCCCTCTGTGTATACACGGCAGATACTGAGCTATCACTGTCCTCTGTGTATACACGGCTGATACTGAGCTATCCCTGTCCTCTGTGTATACACGGCTGATACTGAGCTATCCCTGTCTTCTGTGTATACACGGCTGATACTGAGCTGTCACTGCCCTCTGTGTATACACGGCTGATACTGAGCTATCCCTGTCCTCTGTGTATACACGGCTGGTACTGAGCTATCACTGCCCTCTGTGTATACACGGCAGATACTGAGCTATCACTGTCCTCTGTGTATACACGGCTAAAACTGAGCTGTCACTGTCCTCTGTGTCTTCACGGCTGATACTGAGCTATCCCTGTCCTCTGTGTATACACGGCTGATATTGAGCTGTCTCTGTACTCTGTGTATACACGGCTGATACTGAGCTATCACTGTCCTCTGCGTATACACGGCTGATACTGAGCTATCACTGTCCTCTGCGTATACACGGCTGATACTGACCTATCCCTGTCCTCTGTGTATACACGGCTGATACTGACCTATCCCTGTCCTCTGTGTATACACGGTAGATACTGAGCTATCACCGTCCTCTGTGTATACAGGGCTGATACTGAGCTATCACTGTCCTCTGTGTATACATGGCTGATACTGAGCTATCCCTGTCCTCTGTGTATACACGGCTGATACTGAGCTATCTCTGCCCTCTGTGTATACACGGCTGATACTGAGCTATCCCTGTCCTCTGTGTATACACGGCTGATACTGAGCTATCCCTGCCCTCTGTGTATACACGGCTGATACTGAGCTGTCACTGCCCTCTGTGTATACATGGCTGATACTGAGCTATCTCTGCCCTCTGTGTATACACGGCTGATACTGAGCTGTCACTGCCCTCTGTGTATACACGGCTGATACTGAGCTATCCCTGTCCTCTGTGTATACACGGCTGATATTGAGCTATCCCTGCCCTCTGTGTATACACGGCTGATACTGAGCTATCATTGCCCTCTGTGTATACACGGCTGATACTGAGCTATCTTTGTCCTCTGTGTATACACGGCTGATACTGAGCTATCACTGTCCTCTGTGTATACACGGCTGATACTGAGCTATCACTGTCCTCTGTGTATACACGGCTGATACTGAGCTATCATTGCCCTCTGTGTATACACGGCTGATACTGAGCTATCCCTGACCTCTGTGTATACACGGCTGATACTGAGCTATCCCTGTCCTCTGTGTATACACGGCTGATACTGAGCTATCCCTGTCCTCTGTGTATACACGGCTGATACTGAGCTATCCCTGTCCTCTGTGTATACACGGCTGATACTGAGCTATCACTGTCCTCTGTGTATACACGGCTGATACTGAGCTATCCCTGTCCTCTGTGTATACACGGCTGATACTGAGCTATCACTGCCCTCTGTGTATACACGGCTGATACTGAGCTATCTCTGACCTCTGTGTATACACGGCTGATACTGAGCTATCCCTGTCCTCTGTGTATACACGGCTGATACTGAGCTATCCCTGTCCTCTGTGTATACACGGCAGATACTGAGCTGTCCCTGTCCTCTGTGTATACACGGCTGATACTGATCTATCACTGTCCTCTGTGTATACACGGCTGATACTGAGCTGTCCGTGTGTTCTGTGTATACACAGCTGATATTGAGCTATCTCTGTCCTCTCTGTATACACGGCTGATACTGAGCTATCTCTGTCCTCTGTGTATACACGGCTGATACTGAGCTATCCCTGTCCTCTGTGTATACACGGCTGATACTGAGCTATCTCTGTCCTCTGTGTATACACGGCTGATACTGAGCTATCACTGTCCTCTGTGTATACACGGCTGATACTGAGGTGTCACTGTGTTCTGTGTATACACGGCTGATATTGAGCTATCCCTGTCCTCTGTGTACACACGGCTGATACTGAGCTATCCCTGTCCTCTGTGTATACACGGCTGATACTGAGCTATCCCTGTCCTCTGTGTATACACGGCTGATACTGAGCTATCCCTGTCCTCTGTGTATACACGGCTGATACTGAGCTATCTCTGTCCTCTCTGTATACACGGCAGATACTGGGCTATCACTGACCTCTGTGTATACACGGCTGATACTGAGCTATCCCTGTCCCCTGTGTATACACGGCTGATACTGAGCTATCTCTGTCCCCTGTGTATACACGGCTGATACTGAGCTGTCCCTGTCCTCTGTGTATACACGGCTGATACTGAGCTATCCCTGTCCTCTGTGTACACACGGATGGTACTGAGCTATTATTGTCCTCTGTGTATACACGGCTGATACTGAGCTATCACTGTCCTCTGTGTATACACGGCTGATACTGAGCTGTCACTGTCCTCTGTGAATACACGGCTGATACTGAGCTATCCCTGTCTTCTGTGTATACACGGCTGATACTGAGCTGTCACTGTCCTCTGTGAATACACGGCTGATATTGAGCTATCCCTGTCCTCTGTGTACACACGGATGGTACTGAGCTGTCACTGTCCTCTGTGTATACACGGCTGATACTGAGCTGTCACTGTCCTCTGTGTATACACGGCTGATACTGAGCTATCCCTGTCCTCTGTGTATACACGGCTGATACTGAGCTATCCCTGTCCTCTGTGTATACACGGCTGATACTGAGCTATCCCTGTCCTCTGTGTATACACGGCTGATACTGAGCTATCTCTGTCCTCTGTGTATACACGGCTGATACTGAGCTATCCCTGTCCTCTGTGTATACACGGCTGATACTGAGGTATCCCTGTCCTCTGTGTATACACGGCTGATACTGAGCTATCACTGCCCTCTGTGTATACACGGCTGATACTGAGCTATCTCTGTCCTCTGTGTATACACGGCAGATACTGAGCTGTCCCTGTCTTCTGTGTATACACGGCTGATATTGAGCTAGCTCTGTCCTCTCTGTATACACGGCTGAAACTGAGCTGTCACTGTCCTCTGTGTATACACGGCTGATACTGAGCTGTCACTGCCCTCTGTGTATACACGGCTGATACTGAGCTATCACTGTCCTCTCTGTATACACGGCTGATACTGAGCTATCTCTGTCCCCTGTGTATACACGGCTGATACTGATCTATCTCTGTCCTCTGTGTATACACGGATGGTACTGAGCTATTATTGTCCTCTGTGTATACACGGATGGTACTGAGCTGTCACTGTCCTCTGTGTATACACGGCAGATACTGATCTATCTCTGTCCTCTGTGTATACTGATTGGCTGTGATGTCTGAGAATGTGAAAGTTGCTATATAAATACAATTATTTATTCACAGGCAGCAGTGAACCTCCATGCCCTGTGTTGCCTTGGGCTTTTAATTGCACTGTGGTTAGCACAGTTGCTTCACAGCGTCAGGGTCCCAGGTTCGATTCCCGGCTTGGGTCACTGTCTGTGCGGAGTCTGCACGTTCTCCCCATGAATGCGTGGGTTTCCTCCGGGTGCTCCCGTTTCCTCCCACAGGACCCGAAAGACGTACTTGTTGGGTGAATTGGACATTCTGAATTCTCCCTCCGTCTACCCAAACAGGCGGCGGAATGTGGGGACTTGGGGCTTTTCACAGTAACTTCATTGCAGTGTTAAATGTAAACCTACTTGTGACAATAAAGATTATTATTATAAGATTATTATTAATTGTGTTCTTGCTGAATACATAAACGTTCCGTCAGCGTCCTCTGGTCTGTATATCAGTGGGTTCAAGCAAGTGTTAAAAACAGGATTTCATCCCCATGTTCTACAGAGTCAACGAGTTCTTGATAAATTATTCACCTGGTTTTCCAATCTGGCAGAGAGAAGCTTTTAAAAACGAACAATGTTTTCTTTTATTATCCTCAGCCCGTTTTGAGCCTCCCGGTGACCACTTTCGGACGGGATCCGATTCAGAAATACTTGAATAACTCCACCTGCAGGAATTGGGATTGAGTGCCCAGCAGTGGAGGAAACTCCACCCCATGCACACTTCCACCCCATCCAGAGAATGTGTGGGATTTCTGGGCCAGTTTATCCAGTATCATTTAGTTTTGGGCAGTGTTAGAATTTCTCCTATATTTCTGCGAGATGTCTTTCCAGTTGGAGATCTTTCATCGTCAGGTTTTCTCACAGGAAGGTGTGCAGTTTGCAAATGCTTACTTTGAATACACGGACAGTACCAGGAAATCTAATACGTAAACTGTCAGGTAAATGACTTCAAACCTAAAAGCTAATTTAAAAGCCCAGGAGAATGAGCTGGGTAGAATTAAAAGATGATTGAAGTACAAATTAGGAAGAGCCCCACAAAAAGCTACAGTAAAAAGTCTTCGGAAGTAATTGGTACGGAGCAGCAAGAGGAGAAAATCAGAAGGAAAAGCCGTACTGACACATTCGCTTTACCTTTTTTGAAAAATATTTTACTGAGGCACTTATATGATAAATTTTAACACAATGGACAACCACACACCCCAAAACCAGCCAACATGGCTTACATAAACAACACCCCAACAAAAATTCCCCACCAACCCGCCCTAACCTTGCACATTCGCTTTATTACTGTTGTGTCAGTTCTTCGTGCTTTCTCCTCCCACTTACATATGTCCTTCACAATTTCAGTTCAATTTGGGGGGGGGGGGGGGGAAGATTTTGAAAGTCTATTACTGGACCAACTCACTGGAATTTTCTTGCTTGATCGGGTGAAGACGAAATGGGAGGAGGAGTTGGGACCGATCTTAAATGAGGATGTGTGGAATAAGGCCCTCTGACGGGTAATTTCCCTTCATCCTGCACACAGCTCAGCCTCATCCAACTCGAGGTGGTTCATAGAGCTCATCTGACCAAAAGTAGAGTGAGTGGGTTCTTTGATGGAGTGGGGAACAGGTGCGAGCGGTGTTCTCGTGGGCCTGCCAACCATACCCACAGGCTCTGGTCTTGTCCAAAGATGATGAGCTTTTGGGTCTCCTTCTTTAGCACCATGTCAGCGGTTCTTAACATTGATCTGGAGCCTTGCCATTGGTGGCCATTTTACGGGTGTCGGACTTGCTGGGACCATGGACCGGGGTGAGGGCGGATGCCTCACTGGGGGAGTTCTCGAAGGCGAGTTCTGCTGGGATGGGGAGCATCCCTCCGCCGAGTGCCTCGGCCTAGTTGGATGGCCTTATGGACGTTTTATATCTGGAGAATATCAAGTACACCACCAGGGAGTCAGTGGAAGGATTCTACCTGAGGTGGCAGCCATTTATCCTTCACTTCAAAGAGTTAATTACTATCAGCTGTTGTGGGGGGAGGGAGGGCTTATGGGTGGTATTAGAGGGGGGGGGGAACCTTGGATGTAGCTCTTGTTGGGTATTTTTCTATATTTCTCATTTTTGTGCTGATAATGTGTCAATTGTACCATGTTCGAATAATTTTTACAGCTGTTGCGTTGTAGTTCAGTTTGTGTTTGTTAAATATGAAACCTTCAATGAAATATTATTCTGGTTCGCACTGCTATCTCACGGTGCTGAGGACCCGGTCCCGGGTCACTGTCTGTGTGGAGTTTGCACATTCTCCCTGTGTCTGCGTGGGTCTCACCCCCACAACCCTAAGATGTGCAGGGTAAGTGGATTGGCCACGCTAAATTGCTCCTTAATTGGGAATAAAAAGAATTGGGCACTCTAAATTAAAAACAATATATGATGAAAAAAAATTTCAGTTCACCCAGTCACAATGATTAAAGCAGTACTCAAACAATGGAAGCAAATAGACTCCAAAAAAACCCTCAGATTCACTGTGGAGCCTGTGTTATGGGATGGGGTTCACTGTCAAAACGCCCTCAGGTGATTTGTGAGTCCCCAACAATAGACAAACGTGATATTTTGCACAATAAAAACAAATTCATTCATAATCCACATACAGATTAAATGTGGCCAACTCTGTAAAAACATTTAAATGTCATTGCAGCCTAACCTTCTGCCCAATACATCAGTCTGTTATTGTTAATCGAGAATATTGTTTATAGCCTGCTTTCAGTTAAACCTCATTCTCTAGTCATTCCATTCATTACTATGTGACATATACATACACACATACACATTGATACATGCATAGCTCTACATGCATACATTCACCACTTACCATCTGACCTGTTGTAATAAATAATAACTTCTCCTACAATTATGCATCTAGCTATATTTAGTCTCACATTTAGTTGTTCACTTTTTCTGTTAGTCCATTGTCACTCACTGTGGTAAGTATGTGCAGTTGTATATGCATTCTGTTGCACACATGTACTGAATTAAACATACAGTCACTTGTGTATTGGCATGTCCCTCGAGCCACATGTGTATACAGGCATGTATATAGACATGTACAAACAGCTGAATATTTGTATGTACACACAGTCACATATGCTTATAGCTCTGTATAGTCGCATTTATGTTCATATCTATCACATCTGACTTATACATGTAGTCATATATACATATATGAGCAGCACGGTAGCACAGTGGGTAGCACTGTTGCTTCATAGCTCCACAGTCCCAGGTTCGATTCCCGGCTTGTGTCACTGTCTGTGTGGAGTCTACACGTTCTCCCCCTGTCTGCGTGGGTTTCCTCCGGGTGCTCCGATTTCCTCCCACAAGTCTCAAAAGACGTGCTGTTAGGTAATTTGGACATTCTGAATTCTCCCTCTGAACAGGCGCCGGAATGTGGCAACTAGGGGCGTTTCACAGTAACTTCATTGAAGTGTTAATGTAAGCCTACTTGTGACAATAACGATTATTATTATTATACATGCAGATATTACATACATATATACTTGTGGTCACATGTTTAAGTTACATGCTTACAAGCATGTACATCAAGTCATAGTTGACCTTAGATACATATATGCAGTTCCAGGTGTGCATGGATTGCCACATGTGTACAGGTATGTGCATCTTGACACATTTATGTTCATACAGTTTTATTTGTGTAACAAGAATGTATGTACAGTTGCATCTCAAGGTTTAAGAATCGGCACAGCTGATTTAGTAGAAAACTGAGAAAATGGAGCTGCTTGCCGATAGTCCCTTTTTCCGCTCAGGAAAGGGGACACTACAGTGGTCCTGCCAATTCTCACTGTGCAAACTCATTTGTTTGTAAGTTGGAGAGGGTTCAAAGTGGCACAGTTCCAGATGTGATAATTTATGAATTAGGGGATAGTCGAAGCCCAAAAGGACGCAAGAAAATGAAATTAATTGTTTGAAATATTCTTGGAAGTTCTCAGGGCAGCTCGGAAAACTCGACAAAATTATGGGAACATTGCAGAGGTTAATCATAGCTGTGAAATGGCAAAGCAGAAATTTTGATGTGTTTTCCTGTTTTCCCATCTGGAGTAAATTAATCCAAGACAGTTTACAAAGAGTCGTTTGTCAGGCGCAATTGAACTCAGGACCCCAGCACACTGAATGGGGGGGGGGGGGAGGGGGAATATTTCCTGGCATTGTATTGTGTGATGATTTACAACTAGACATTTAGGTTCGACAGGCACAAATAGGAGGTACATTAGTGAAAGGTATTTTTGAAATAAATGAAAGTCATGTTTAGTATCTAAAAATTCTTGCTTTTTGGAGGTGTGATACTCGGGAGCACTGAGGTTTAAAAGTTCAAAGCTTCATTTGCAGTGTGTTATCTCTTACATGGCTGCTTGTCTCCGTCTGTTTCCCGTGCGAGGACTTATGACATCACTTCCAGGGAGTACATTAATACAACAGACCTTCACTGGAGCTAATAAGAATTAATGCAAATGCATAGCCTTTCCTCCCCCCCTTAAATTAAACGTCCCCAACAGGTTCAAAACAAATTCAACGTGAACAATAGTCAATAGGTCAGACAGTCTGGAAGCTTTCGCACTCTGAATAGTTGACAGCGAACCCATTGCGTCTTCTCCTTCGCACTGGTGGTAACCTCTGGCTTTTCCGTCTTTGCACTAACGCCATCAGTGTTTGGTTTCACCGGCATCAGCACAGGAGCTGGAGGTTGTCCCTGTATCTGATCAGAAGGTGAGGTGTTGCTTTCCTCAAAAGTGTCTGTTCGTGTCGGGGTTGCAGGAGGGGTTAATTCGTGACTTTGTAGGGTTGAATCCAGATTTCCCGTAGGCCCTCAGTTCAATCTTTGAGCCAGCAACCTGTCTACATGACTACTCCAGATAACGTCATCTCTGGTCTGGACAGTATAAGAGACAGGTCCAGCCAATGCAAGGATTGTGGCAGGAACCTATTTCTCCCCTGTGGGGTAATCCAGAGCCAAAACACTTTGTCTTTGGTGGAAAATGCAATGCTTTGCCTTGCTTTCCTGCTGTTCCATTTGGACTTGCTGTTGTACAGTATCTTTTGTTTTCGGAAGTTTCATTGGATCAAACGGGGGACGTAGTTGTCCTATCATCATTAGTAATGCAGGAGCTGACTTCCGATTGCGGCTATGCGGAGCTAAGCCGCATGTTCGGCAGCTCCCGCTACTTAAGGACTTTTGGGCCGATTTGATGGCCCCAAACGGTGCTGTTTCGACGAATCCCGGTGGGGGAAGGTGTCTAGAGGAGCATTCCCCATAATTTATGGTGCTCACCCGGAGTGGGGCAAAGGGAAAAGCTGCAGCAGCTCCCCAAGGAAAGCGGGGGAAGAAGGACAAAATGGCGGCCGGCGGAACACCCGAGGACTGGTGGAAGTGGGCGCAGGAGCAGCAGGCCTCGCTTCTGCGCTGTTTTGCGGAGCTGAAGGCTGAGCTGCTGGACTCCCTGAATGCGACTACCAACAAGCTGCTTGGGACCCAGGCGGCCCAGGAGGCGTCCATTTGGGAGTTGCAGCAGCAGGCCACTGAGAGGGAGGAGGAGGCCGTGGTCCTCGTGGGGAAAGTGGAGTTGCACGAGGCACTTCACAAAAAGTGGCAAGACCGCTTGGAGGAGCTGGACGTTCGCACGAGGCGAAAGAATTTGAGGATCCTGAGCCTGGTGGAGGGGCTGGAGGGGTCGGATCTCCCGGCGTATGTGACCACAATGTTGAGCTCGTTGATGGGGGCGGGGTCCTTCCATTTACCCCTGGAGCTTGAGGGAGCTCACAGAGTGCTGGCCAGGAGGCCTAAGGCAAATGAGCCCCCGAGGGCGGTGCTGGTGCGGTTCCATTGATTCAGCAACCGGGAGTGTGTGCTGCGCTGGGCCAAGAAAGAGAGGAGCAGCAAGTGGGAGAATTCGGTAGTGAGAATCTACCAGGACTGGAGTGCGGAGGTGGCTAAGCGGCGGACCGGGTTCAACCGGATGAAGGAGGTGCTGCATGCCAAGCAGGTCAGATTTGGAATGCTGCAGTCTGCGCGCCTGTGGGTGACATACAAGGACCGGCACCACTACTTCAAGTCCCCGGAGGAGGCGTGGGCCTTTGTACAGGCGAAAAAGCTGGACTCGAACTAGGGTCTGGGGAAACACTATGGCCGTTGCTGTTTTCGCTGTTGCTGTTCTTCAACTTTGACATGTGTGTTTTGTATGCTGGTTTTCTTTTTGCTCTGTTTCCGGGTGGGTCTATCTTTTGGGTGTGGAGGTGGGGAATGTTGGGGGTTTGTATTTTATATGTTCTCTTCTGTACGGGGCTGGGGGTTGGGGTGAAACTGGATTTTGGGGAGCTGCGTCAGAAGGGTGGGGTGTGGCAGTGTGAAAGCGCGGGCTTTCCTCTGGTTTCCCGCGCCACGGGCCAGGGGGGCGGAGCTGGCGGTAGGGGCGTGGCCTCTACTGGTTTTCTTTCCCGCGCTGAAGCGGTGCCAAGGAGGTGTGGCAAGAGGAGGATGACCCCATGCCGGGAGGGGATGGGTTTTGGCGGGAGCTGCCGGGGTCAGCAGAAGTCAGCTGACTCACGGAAGTACCATGGAGGGTGCGTCGCGGCTAGGAGGGGTCCTAGCCTTGGTGGGGGGGGGGGGGGGGGGGGGGGGATACCGGGTTGCTGCTGGAATGGCCAGGAAGGAGCTGGTGTGGGCCGGGGGTTGAGGAGAGGCGTTATCGCCATGGGGAACGGGTCGGGCGGGGCGAGCTGGCCTGGGGCGAGCAGTCGATAAGCTATGGCTAGTCGGCGGGGGAGGGGGGCGGGGGGGGGGGGGGGGGGGGGGGGGGTTGCCCTCTGATCCGGCTGATTACCTGGAATGTGAGGGGGCTGAATGGGCCGGTTAAGCGAACCAGGGTATTTTCTCAGCTGAAGGGGTTGAAGGCGGACGTGGTTATGCTCCAGGAGACCCACTTGAAGGTGGTGGACCAGGTTCGTCTGAGGAAGGGGTGGGTGGGGCAGGTTTTTCACTGAGGATTGGACGCGAAGAACCGGGGGGGGTGGCGATTCTGGTGGGGAAGAGGGTGGCGCTCGAGGCGGCTGAAGTAGTGTCGGACAAGGAGGGCAGATATATTATGGTGAAGGGTAGGCTGCAGGGAGAGAAGGTGGTGCTGGTTAATGTATATGCCCCGAATTGGGATGATGCTGGCTTCATGAGGCACTTGTTGGGCCGCATTCCGGACCTGGAGGCAGGGGGCCTGATTATGGGGGGAGACTTTAACACAGTGCTGGATCCCCCACTGGACCGGTCCAGTTCAAGGACGGGTAGGAGACCGGTTGCGGCCAAGGTGCTGAGGGGATTCATGGACCAGATGGGAGGGGTGGATCCCTGGAGGTTTGGGAGACCGAGAGCGCGGGAGTATTCCTTTTTCTCCCATGTCCATAGGGTTTATTCCCGAATAGATTTTTTTGTCCTGAGCAGGGGATTGATCCCGAGGGTGCAGGATGCCGAGTATTCTGCCATAGCGATTTCAGACCATGCTCCGCACTGGGTTGATCTGGAGATGGGGGAGGCGCGGGACCAGCACCCGCTCTGGCGCCTGGATGTGGGGATGCTGGCTGATGAGGAGGTGTGTAGAAGGGTCCGGAGAAGATCTTGATACCAATGACACGGGGGAGGTCCAGGTGGGGATGGTCTGGGAGGCTCTGAAAGCAGTGATCCGGGGGGAGCTGATCTCCATCCGGGCCCATAGGGAAAGGAGGGAGAGGAAGGAGAGGAAGAGACTGGTGGGGGAGTTCCTGGATGTGGACAGGAGATACGCGGTGGCACCGGAGGAGGGGTTGCTGGGGGAACGGTGCAGTTTGCAGGCCAAATTTGACTTGTTGACCACCAGAAAGGCGGCGACACAGTGGAGGAGGGCGCAGGGCGCAGTATATGAGTATGGGGAGAAGGCGAGCAGGATGTTGGCGCATCAGCTCCGTAGGCGAGATGCGGCTAGGGAAATTGGTGGAGTGACGGATGGGGGTGGGAATGCAGTGCAGAAGGGGACAGAAATAAATGGGGTCTTTAGGGATTTCTATGAGGAACTGTACCGGTCGGAACCTCCGATGGGGAGAGGGGGGATGGAGAGCTTCATGAACAGGCTGTTTCCCAAGGGTTCAAGAGGAGCTGGTAGAGGGGCTGGGGGCGCCGATAGAGTTGGAGGAGCTAGTCAGGGGGATTGGGCAAATGCAGTCGGGTAAGGCCCCGGGGCCGGACGGGTTCCCAGTGGAATTTTATAAAAAGTATGCGGATCTGGTGGGCCCCCTGTTGGTGCGAGCCTTCAATGAGGCGTGGGGGGGGGGGCTTTGCCCCCGACAATGTCGCGGGCACTGATCTCTCTGAACCTAAACTGGGATAAGGACCCCTTGCAGTGTGGATCATACAGGCCTATCTCGCTCCTCAATGTTGACGCTAAGTTGCTGGCGAAGATCCTGGCCACCAGGATAGAGGACTGTGTGCCAGGGGTGATACACGAGGATCAGACAGGATTTGTCAAGGGACGGCAGCTCAACACGAATGTGCGGAGACTGCTAAATGTTATCATGATGCCGGCAGTGGAGGGGGAGGCGGAGATAGTGGTGGCACAGGACGCAGAGAAAGCATTTGATAGAGTTGAGTGGGGGTACCTGTGGGAGGTGCTGGAGCGGTTTGGATTTGGGGAGGGATTCATCAAATGGGTGAGGCTGCTCTACGCGGCTCCGATGGCGAGTATAGTTACAAATGGAAGGAGATTGGAGTGCTTTAGGCTCTACCGTGGGACCAGGCAGGGGTGCCCCCTGTCCCCCTTGCTCTTTGCACTGGCAATTGAACCTCTGGCTATGGCGTTGAGGGAGTCAGGGAGATGGAGGGGTCTGGTGCGGGGTGAGGAGGAACATCGGGTATCGCTGTATGCGGACGACCTGCTGTTGTATGTGGCGGATCCAGAAGGGGGAATGCCGGGGGTGATGGAGCTGTTAGCGGAATTTGGGGGCTTCTCGGGCTATAAGTTAAATTTAGGCAAGAGCGAGGTATTTGTAGTACACCCGGGAGATCAGGAGGAGGGTCGCAAAGGTCGGCCTGGTTGGGTCCCGAAGGTCGGCCGGTGTGGGTCGCGCAGGTTGGCCGGTTGGTAAAAATGGGTCCCCGGAACAAAAATTTGAAAAACACTGTAATAGGGTACAGACCTTGCCTTCAAACATGTTGCTTGGCTTCCAGATTTTATTTTCAGTTTAACTGTAATAATCTCCATGCTCCCTAATCCACCATTGAACACAGCAGTGCGCTTCTTTGGACAGCACAGTAGCACAGTGGTTAGCACTGTCGCTTCACAGCGCCAGGGACCCGGTTTCGATTCCCGGCCTGGGTTACTGTCTGTGTGGAGTCTGCACGTTCTCCCCGTGTCTGCGTGGGTTTCCTCTGGGTGCTCCGGTTTTCTCCCACAAGTCCCGAAAGACGTGCTGTTAAGTGAATTGAACATTCTGAATTCTCCCTCAGTTTACCCGAACAGGCGCCGGAGCGTGGCGACCAGGGGATTTTCATAGTAACTTCATTGCAGTGTTAATGTAAGCCTACTTGTGACACTAATAATGCAAGGCCGGATTTGCCATTGGTTATCATGTTGACTTCGGCCCAGTTCAGGTGAATCTTCTCCAGCCATGCTCAACCCATTAACACGAGATACTTTCTCTTTACTGCATGAAGAGACAAATCTGCTGTTTGCGCAGAAAGTTGCACAGCTACTTCAATTCAGCCCCTCAGTGGAACCCCTTTTCCTGTGCATGTCTTCAGCACTATCCTTGACGGCCTTAACGGAATATGTTTAAGTTTCTCCTTATAGACAATCTCTGGCACCAACAAAACTGCTGCCCCAGTGCCAACTTCCACCCTTACTGGTTGTCCATCCAGCAATGAAGTGACCTAGTATTGGTGTGTAGTACCTGCAATGGTTAGCTCACTCAGTGATAATTCCTTCTCTGACTGTGAGTCACTTTTATTTCCTTGACCCTTTTGTACAGCATGGATATTCCTCCTTTTATTTTGTTGCATGCTGCCTTGGTTTATTCTTACTTCGAGCTTGCATTTTCTTCCTGTCCTGCAGGCATGCTCTGTGTTCTTTATTTCAACAGTTTTGATGGACCATGCCTTTACATCAACATTCAACAGCAGAATGCCCTGACTTTGCACATCGGTAACATGTACGAATCTCGAGAATCTTAGGTGTCAATTCAGAAGCCGTTTTGTGTATTCAAGTACATAAACTCAGTTGCTGAGATTCCTTTGTAGCCAAATCCATTAAAATAGTGATTTCCATAGCCTTCTGGAGAGTAAAATTACTCTCAATGAGCAAACATTTCTGTATCGCTTTGGTGCGTAGACCACAAACCAATCTGCCCCAAATAGTGTCAGTCAGCATATCTCCAATCTCACGATATTCTGCAAGTATTTTAAGCACAGCCACAAATTGCGCAATTGACTCCCCCTTTCCACAATATGGTGGAATTTAAAATACAGATGGAGGGTGAGAAGGTAAAATCAAACACTAGTGTTTCGTGCTTAAACAAAGGAGATTACAATGGGATGAGAGAAGAGCTGGCTAAGGTAGACTGGGAGCAAAGACTTTATGGTGAAACAGTTGAGGAACAGTGGAGAACCTGCCATGCGATTTTTCGCCATGCTCAGCAAAGGTTTATACCCACAAAGGGGGCGGCATGCGTTGCAGTGGTTAGCACTGGGACTGCGGCGCTAGGACCCGAGTTTGAATCCCGGCCCTGAGTCACTGTCCGTGTGGAGTTTGCACATTCTCCCCATGTCTGCGTGGGTTTCACCCCTACAACGCAAAGATGCGCAGGTTAGGTGGATTGGCCACGCTAAATTGCCCCTTAATTGAAAATAAAATGATTGGGTATTCTAAATTTATTTTTAAAAAATTTATACCAAGAAAAAGGAAGGACGGTAGAAAGAAGGAAAATCGACCGTGGATATCTAAGGAAAAAAGGGAGAGTATCAAATTGAAGGAAAACGCATACAGAGTGGCAAAGATTAGTGGGAGACGAGAGGATTGGGAAATCTTTTGGGGGCAACAGAAAACTACTAAAAAGATATAAAGAAGAATAAGATAGATTATGATATTAAACTTGCTTAGAATATAAAAACAGATAGTAAAAGTTTCTACAAATATATAAAACAAAAAAGAGTGGCTAAGGTAAATATTGTCCTTTAGAGGATCAGGAGGGAGATATAATAATGGGAGATGAGGAAACAGCTGAGGAACTGAACAGGTTTTTTGGGTTGGTCTTCACAGTGGAAGACACAAATAACATGCCAGTGACTGATGGAAATGAGGCTATGACAGGTGAGGACCTTGAGATGATTGTTATCACGAAGGAGGTAGTGATGGGTAAGGTAATGGGGCTAAAGTTAGACAAGTCTCCTGGCCCTGATGGAATGCATCCCAGGGTACTAAAAGAGATGGCTAGGGAAATTGAAAATGCACTAGTGATGATTTACCAAAATTCACTAGACTCTGGGATGGTCCCAGCGGATTGGAAATTAGCAAACGTGACACCACTGTTTAAAAAAGGAGGTCGGCAGAGAGCAGGTAATTATAGGCCAGTGAGCTTAACTTCGGTAGTAGGGAAGATAATGGAATCTATCATTAAGGAAGAAAGAGCGAGGCATCTGGATGGAAATTGTCCCATTAGACAGACGCAGCATGGGTTCATAGAGGGCAGGTCGGCCCTAACTAATTTAGTGGAATGTTTTGAGGACATTACCAGTTCGGGAGACAACGGGGAGCCAGTGGATGTGGTATATCTGAATTTCCAGAAAGCTTTTGACAAGGTGCCACACAAAAGGTTGCTGCATAAGATAATGATGCATGGCATTAAGGGTAAAGTAGTAGCATGGATAGAGGATTGGTTAAATAATAGAAAGCAAAGAATGGGGATTAATGGGTGTTTCTCTGGTTGGCAATCAGTAGCTAGTGGTGTCCCTCAGGGATCAGTGTTGGGCCCACAATTGTTGACAATTTACATAGATGATTTAGAGTTGGGGACCAAGGGCAATGTGTCCAAGTTTGCAGACGACACTAAGTTGAGTGGTAAAGCAAAAAGTGCAGAGGATACTGGAAGTCTGCAGAGGGATTTGGATAGTTTAAGTGAATGGGCTAGGGTCTGGCAGATAGAATACAATGTTGACAAATGTGAGGTTATCCATTTTGGTAGGAATAACAGCAAACGGGATTATTATTTAAATGATAAAATAATAAAACATGCTGCTGTGCAGAGAGACCTGGGTGTGCTAGTGCATGAGTAGCAAAAAGGTGGTTTACAGGTGCAACAGGTGATTAAGAAGGTGAATGGAGTTTTGTTCTTCATTGCTAACGGATAGAGTTTAAGAGTAGGGAGGTTATGCTGCAACTGTATAAGGTGTTAGTGAGGCCACACCTGGAGTATTGTGTTCAGTTTTGGTCTCCTTACTTGAGAAAGGACATACTGGCACTGGAGGGTGTGCAGAGGAGATTCACTAGGCTAATCCCAGAGTTGAGGGGGCTGGATTACGAGGAGAGGTTGAATAGACTGAGACTGTACTCGTTGGAATTTAGAAGGATGTGGTGGGATCTTAGAGAAAAATATAAAATTATGCAGGGAATAGATAGGATAGATGCGGGGAGGTTGTTTCCACTGGCGGGTGAAAGCAGAACTAGGGGACATAGCCTCAAAATAAGGGGAAGTAGATTTGGGACTTGGTTCAGGAGGAACTTCTTCACCCAAAGGGTTAATCTATGGAATTCCCTGCCCAGTGAAGCAGTTCAGGCTCCTTCATTAAATGTTTTCAAGATAAAGATAGATAGTTTTTTGAAGAATAAAGGAATAAACGTTTATGGTGTTCGGGCGGGAAAGTGAAGCCAAGTCCACAAAAGATCAGCCATGATCTCATTGAATGGCGGAGCAGGCTCGAAGGGCCAGATGGCCTACTCCTGCTCTTGGTTCTTATGTTCTTCTTTTTTTCTTTCATGGAATCTAAAGCGCTCTGCAATCACAAAGGGTTTCAATGAAAAATGTGCTTGCTAAATATGTACAATTTGCTTGTACGTCTTAATGTCTGGCTTCTCGGGCTGTACTAAACTACGGAAGAGATTAAATGTTTTTCCTCCTCATCATGCTCAGGAAAGTGGGCACCATAATATCTTCAGCTATTTTGTTTGCCTGCACAAAATAGTCAAAATGCTCAGTATAGGAACTCCACATTTTCATCAAAGGCTCCCATGATGCCGAGATCTCCTGCCATTTTTCTACAATTAGAGATTTTCTGTGTGCACACTTTGCAACTGCATTTTCAGCAGCTACCTTGATATTCTCACACACAAGGCAACAACCTGAGCTTCAGCCTCGTATTTATCACAGACAGCTGTAAAATTTGTTCTACAGGCAGATTGTCGTTACTCATCTCCGTAGCACGTCATGCCGGTTGATAGGTTTTCCTTGCGAACGTTTTTTTCCAACTTTTCTCAGTAAATTTCTTCTTCACGGGTGGCTAGTTAGTGAACGTTCGTAGACCTTGTCGCAGTTTTTATGTTGTGTTTTGGAGGTGTGTTACTAGGGAGCACAGAGATTTAAAACAACAGAGCTTTATTTATAATGTGTTATTTCTTACATAGCTGTTCTCTCTCTGTATCCTGTGCAAGGACTTATAATGCCACTTCCAATGAATACATTAATAATAATAATAATAATAATAATAATAGCTTATTGTCACAAGTAGGCTTCAATGAGGTTACTGTGAAAAGCCCCTCGTCGCCACATTCCAGCGCCTGTTTGGGGAGGCTGATACGGGAATTGAACCCGCGCTGTTGGCCTTGTTCTGCATCACAAGCCCATTGTTCTAAACCAGCCCCTGATATAACAGAGCTTCACTAGAGCTAATAAGAATTGATGCAAATACATAACAGGAATGAGCTGGGAAATATCTGAGAACCTCAAACTGTACGGAGTGGAGAGATTAGGAAATTGGGGCATCTTGTCAAGGGATATAATGTTCAATGGGATATAGGCAGGAAATATAGAACATCGTTGTAAATTAAACCAGAAAGAAAGGAGATAAAATAAAAACAGAAAATGCTGGAAATACTCAGCAGATCAGGCAGCATCCATGGAGAGAAAACACATTTCAGATGGTCAGGAACCAAGCTTGACCTGCTGACTGTTTCCATCATGTTACGTTTTCAGATCAGATTTCAGGCACTTGCAATGTTTTGCATTCGTAAGACAAACATAAGAGAACCATGTTCCCAGGGCTTAGTATTTACTCAGTCAGCGGCTGAGACTTATAGCCAAGAAGATCCCAGGGTCAGTTTTTCCATGAGGGTGCTGGGTGGGTGACGGTATTGATTTTACAATTGACCTTGATAACCCTTAGTTCAAGGAGCAGAAACCCAGCGAGCATCCTACTTCTGATCACTATCCAGTGACCTCCACTAGAAACGAGCAAGTAAGGGTGCTGGGTGAGGTCAGATTAAAGGGTTGATTGTCGCAACTTCCATGGTTGATCAGCTTGCGAATACTCAGTCAAGGTTCACACATGAAGAAAAGTCACTTGCAGGAAGTAGTTTAGCAATTCCGAATGACTAATAATTAGGAGATGAAGAATTCAGTAGGATTTGTAAATACCTTTCGGAAGGTAGGATCTGTGGCATTCGTTTGTGCTATAAATAGATTCAAAGAGAACAGGGACAAAACTGCACACTGTGAATAGAGATTTAAAGAGGGAAGAATTATTTATTAAATTGGAATAAAAACCAGGAGATTCTTTTAATCACAGACAGTTAAGCACAAGAATTCCTTTAAAAATCTCAGAACTGATGAAACTGTGTGAGAGAAAAATACCACCGTGTCGTGATTATTTAAAAAAAAGCAATCTGTTCTCTTGACTGGGGTTCATAATAATCCATTGTAAAAGGAAGCCTTTGAATGGTTTAGCCCTGACTAAGTACATCTCCTTTTTCTTTTGCAGACCAGCGATCTGGTACCTGCTTCTCCAGTCTGCTGAGTGGTCGGTGTGCGGGAGACCTCCACGGACATTATACTAAGATGCAGTGCTGCTGTGACTCTGGCCGTTGCTGGTCGGCAGGACGCACTCCAGAAATGTGTCCTGTCAGGGGGTCTGGTAAGTGAACCTTGCACAAGCAGCTCGGCAAGTACACAAGGCTACACTGAGCACCAGAGCAAAGCAAAGGTCATGCTTTGACCTTTCCAAAGGACATGCCTTTGTGATTGGCATAAAAGTGAGGCAGGATGCTAAACACTGTTGACACTCTGCTGGTTACTGAATATATTTAATTCATTTTTCTTTGCACTGGCTCATGTATGGAGAGCAAAATTGGCTCACGGGTCTTGGAAAGTCTTCGGGGTGGGCAACATCCTGATTGGCACAAACTTCTGTTTCACTCAAAAAACAAATAACTATTATCAAGCAAAACATGCAGACTGAATCAAACAGTCAAACAGTTAATCTGAATGAATTGTTTTTGTGTGAAAGAAACCAGTACCGACCATCCTGACGCTACCCATCCTCTGTGTTAGGGTGGGTAGCGTTAGGATGATTGGCTGTTTCTGCACAAATGTTAATTTGGCATCTAGGGGCAGCACGGTGGCGCAGTGGTTAGCATAGCTGCCTCACGGCGCCGAGGCCCCAGGTTCGATCCCGGCTCAAGGTCACTGTCCGTGCAGAGTTTGCACATTCTCCCCGTGTTTGCGTGGGTTTTGCCCCCACAACCCAAAAATGTGCAGGATAGGTTGATTGGCCACAATAAATTGCCCCTTAAACGGGAGCCGTGCTTAGGGGAGCACGGTAGCATGGTGGTTAGCATAAATGCTTCACAGCTCCAGGGTCCCAGGTTCGATTCCCGGCTGGGTCACTGACTGTGCGGAGTCTGCACGTCCTCCCCGTGTGTGCGTGGGTTTCCTCTGGGTGCTCCGGTTTCCTCCCACAGTCCAAAGATGTGCGGGTTAGGTGGATTGGCCATGCTAAATTGACCGTAGTGTCCTAAAAAAAAGTAAGGTTAAGGGGGGGGTTGTTGGGTTACGGGTATAGGGTGGATACGTGGGTTTGAGTAGAGTGATCATTGCTCGGCACCATTGAGGGCCGAAGGGCCTGTTCTGTGCTGTACTGTTCTAAGTTCTAAGTTCTAAATGGAAAAAATGAATTGGGTACTCTAAATATATTTATTAAAAATTGGGCATCTAAGGGTGGCACGGTGGAGCTGTGGTTAGCACTGCTGCCTCATGGCGCGAGGACCCAGGTTTGATCCCGGCCCTGGGTCACTGCCCTTGTGGAGTTTGCACATTCTCCCCGTGTCTGCATGGGTCTCGCCCTCACAACCCAAAAGATGTGCAGGGCAGGTAAATTGGCCATGCTAAATTGCACCTTAATTGGAAAGAAAAGAATTGGGTACTCTAAATTTATTATTTTAAAACATTGAGCATCTAAACCTTCAGTATGGTGGGCAGGAAGTCCATGTCATCTTTTTGAGGAAATGGATAGATTTAGTAAAAGTCAGCCTTGCTAGTCAAATGCTCATACACCAGTGAAGCTTACACACCCTAAGGACCTGAAACAGCAGAACTCTCCAGCAAGACGTTGGTTGTTCACTGTTAGAAGGACAGATATTATGTCAGAGCAGGTTAAGTGCAACCTCTGGGAAGATAGGGAAAGACAGGTAGTCTTTAGCTAGGAGATAACGAGCTATGCTCCGGGTGAAAGGTTTAATGTAAACCTATATGTAGACAAGATTAGAATTCAAACAAAGTTCTGTGTACGTGACTAACAATGTATAAATATAGTGGAAATCTGTAACTTGGCAGAGTGCTGTATTAGCGGAGAGTGCTGTTTCAGGGATCTGACTGAGATAGTGCTCTCCCTGCATACTTGAATCTTGAATAAATAATCTTGACCTGTACCTAAGTCTCTGGTGGTTAGTTTGTAGAACAACAACTTCTTGAATTTAAAGTGCATCATCCACCAGATTGGTATTGTCAAAATAAGAAGGTGTCTAAACCCTGCACCTGAAGTGGGTGCTCGGCCTTTTTTTATATGTAAAAATGGGACCTAACGCATGTTTGACACCCATTATGGAAAAGTAGGTTGCCCTGAATGTGGCCATTATTGGACTTTGAAATATCTTCACTAACAAGCTCTCTGGGGCTTTCCAGCAGATATCTGCTACCAGCTGGTCTCATTTACTTGAGGCCTGAGACCCAATATTTATAAACATGACACCAGAACCGGGAGATTATGCGCATCAGAAAATATTGAACAGACTAGGGGTGGGATCTTCCCGTCTTTCTCGCCAATGGATCTTCCAGTCCTGCCAAAGGCAACCTCTCACGACAGGTTCCTTGGCAACGGGAAGGGCAAACCATGCAATAATGCCGTAGGTGGGACTGGAAGATCCCAACAGCGGCCAGTGGCAAGCTGCCTTTGTCATGGGAAAACATGCCACGGGAGGGGGGGATGAAAATTCTGGCCTCGGGCTCTAGGTCAGGCTGAGGGGTGATCTAGTAGAGCTTTTAAGATAGGAAGAGATTCAGTAGGGTAGATAGAAAGACGTTGCTTCCACTTGTGGGAGTACCTAAAAGTAGGGATCCTGTAAAATAGCCATGAATAGTTCCAATTGAGAATTCAGGAGAAACGTCTTTACTCAGAATGTGGAACTTGCTGGTAGTAGTCTGAGAAACGATTGTTGTAAAATGCCATCTGGTTCACTAAGGCCCTTTTGGGGGATAAAATCTGTCATCCTTACCTGGTCTGGCCTGCATGTAACTCCAGATCCACAACAATGTGGTTGACTCTTAAATTCCCTTAGGGATGGGCAATAAATGGTGGCCCAGCCAGTGACCCCCACATCCCATGAACAAATTTTTAAAAAGGAAAGGAAATGAGAAGGGGGGTCATCCAATTGCCTCATTTAAGTATTACAGCCCCACTTGCAGGCCAGCCTTCTGTCAAAGGTAAAACCAGAACGTGTGACCACCTGAATGTGACTGGTCCTGGTCCACATTCCTGGGGGGGGGGGGGGGGGTTTGACTTCTGTTTGGGGTGGAAACCCGTTGGGCTTGGGGGAGATAGTATCGATTTTACATCTGGTTCGGATGGATTGTGTTGTGTTGGGGTTATTTCTATAATATTGTAAAATTTTCTTTGAATAAAAATATTTTTTAAAAAATGCAATTTTATAAACTCACACAATGCTCTCAATAATGTGCTTTTCAGATGAATATCGCAGACTTTGCATTGAGGGTCTTCCCTTTGGACCGGGTTACCCAGGCATAGGATATCCAGGATTTTCTGGTGGAATTGGACACAATGGGCTTGGCCCAGGTGGAATCGGCCCTGGTGGAGTGGGGCCTGGTGGAATCGGCCCTGCTGGCGTCGGGCCTGGTGGACTTGGGCCTAATGGGGTCGGGCCTAGTGGGATCGGACCAGGTGGGATTGGAACAGGTTTCTCAGGCCTACCTGGAACCGGACCCGGCATTGGTAAGTATTAAACTGATGAAAACACAAAGATCACATGAGATAAACTCAAAGAAATAAGTGTTAATTCATTCTCCCATGTATAGTTCACGCTATTGACATGATTTTTAGTAGATGGAGGTTTGCTTTCCTCTGAAATAGGTTTGTGTCTCCAGTGATTCAGAACGATTAGGTAGGCCCTGGTTTTGCAAGATGCAAAAAACAGGGGGCGGGATTCTCTCACTCGGGGCTGGGCCGGAGAATCGCCGGGACGGGCGCAAATCGCGTCACGCTGCCCTGACGCCAGTCCGCCGATTCTCCGGAGAGCGGAGAATCGGCCATTGGCGGAGGTACGGTCAGCACGGCGCCGGTGGGGGGCCGCTCTACGCAGCCCCTCCCTGCGATTCTCCGCCCAGGTTGGTCTGAGCGGCCACGCAAAAAAAAGGAGAGTATCACCGACGCCATTCATACCTCCTCTTACCTGGCAGGACCTCGGCGTGGATGCATCCGGGGGCGGCCTGGTGCGGGAGGGGTGTCCGACCCCACGGGGGGGCCACCTCTCGGGCTGGGAGCCTCTTTTGTTCCACGCCGGCCCCTGTAGCCCTACGCCATGTTGCGTCGGGGCTGGCGCGGAGAAGGAAGCCACTGCGCATGTGTGCATTGGCGCCGGTCCCATTGCGCATGCGCAGACCCGCGACGCCTATTTGACACCGGGGATCGGCAGCTGGAGCGGCGTGGGTCGCTCCAGTGCTGTGTTGGCCCACTGTAGGGGTCAGAATCGCTGCTCCTGAGGCCATGGTGACGTCGTCGAGAAACGCGACGGTGTATACAATGGCGTCAACACTTAGCCTCAGGATCAGAGAATCCTGCCCAGTGTTTTCCACTGTGAAGGTTTGAAAAATAAAATAGAAATATAGTTTGCCTGGTAGTAGTAAGCAAGGAAATGCAAAGCTATGATGGAGAGAACAAGAGGCGGTTCATGGGATGTGGGCTGGCAGGGCCAGAATGTTCTGCCTATCTCAGATTCTCTTGAGGACGTGACGATGAGCTGCTATCTTGAACAATTGCAATCTGTTAGGGAAGGAGTTCCAGAATATTCACCCAGGTGGATTTTAAAAATCTGTAAATTGTACCAGCAAAGGAAAACCACATGGGACATAGATTCCAAGCTTCAGGTCTGTGGAAAGGATGACTAGATTGGGTTTTTATAATACAGGAAACAGTAAATATTTCCATAATTACCAAGTCACTAAAAAGCGTTGAACCTGTTGGACAGAAATGTGAAGCTGTACCCTTGATTTTTTAATTAACCCTTTTCCAGGTACAGCCACATTGAATCAGACCATCGATGTTTGTAAACACTTCACCAACCTGTGTCTGAATGGACGTTGTATTCCAACACCATCAAGTTACCGCTGTGAATGTAACATGGGTTTCAAGCAGGATGTGCGACGAGAGTGTATTGGTGAGTACTAACTCCAGCTGCTTAGGCCACACCACGGTGGGAGTGGGGATATTTCCCATCTATTTCATTCAATTTATTTCTATGTCTCGCACCATATCACAGGCTCTCACTGCAGTGCAGTTTCCCGAGCACCGACTTGCTGAAGTACAGTATCCTGGACCTGACACTGGCTGGGCCATAGTTTCCCATATGCTGACTCACATTGGGGTACAGTTCTCCAGATGCTGACTCACATTGGGGTACAGTTCTCCAGATGCTGACTCACATTGGGGTACAGTTCCCCAGATGCTGACTCACATTGGGGTACAGCTCCCCAGATGCTGACTCACATTGGGGTACAGCTCCCCAGATGCTGACTCACATTGGGGTACAGTTCCCCAGATGCTGACTCACATTGGGGTACAGTTCCCCAGATGCTGACTCACATTGGGGTACAGTTCCCCAGATACTTGCTCACATTCGATACAGTTCACTCTGATTCTCTTTGAGCTTTAATCCTCAGATCCATAGAATGCAGAGTCCCTACAGTGCAGAAGAAGGCCATCGAGCCTGCACTGACCTTCTGGACAGTACCCCACCCAGGCCCACTCCCCAGCCCTATCCCCGTAACTCCACAAGACAGTCACCCAAGGTCAAAATCAAACCCATGTCCATGGCACTATGAGGCAACAGTGCCACCTACTGTGCCACCCAATCAAAGCATAGGTCCAGTTACTCCTTTAAATTGTCAGGAGCCTTACTGGCAATCAGATAGACAGCTCCCCTTCCCACCACTGGTTTTGGTTCACCAATTACCAAGATAGGTGCTGACTCTTGCTGAGGTGCAGTTCCCTGGGCTCTGATTTTTGCCAGGGTTACAATATCTTGGGTAAAGATTCTGGCTATGGTACAGTATTCAGGTTGCTGTGGTCAGTGCCCTGGGTGCTGACTCATTTGGGGTACAATATCCAGGGTGCTGACTCTTGCTAAGTTTACAGTTTATTGGGTGCTACTCTCACTGCAGTGCAGTCTCATGGCACCATGTGAGTTGATACATGCAGTGGCAGCAAGCTACTCGCTCATTGGGGCTGTCAGAGCCAAACCTGATCCTGTCCTTACCCAATCTTTCAACAGGTTAGCGGATAGTCAGGTGCAGGTATTATGGTCAGGTGATCTGCCTGAGGGCAGGCCTCCTGCTTATTTTCTCCTGCCTTGTGATCTGCTTTCCTCTTTAGTTGCAGATCTGAGGCTCCCATTTTCAATTTCAGTGAATAATGTACAATATGAGTAGGGAAGAGAATGCACGTATGGTTTCCCAGTACCATGGTTTTAGTGATTACCACCGTTGCTTCACAGCGCCAGGGACCCAGGTTCGATTCCCGGCTTGGGTCACTGTCTGCACATTCTCCCCGTGTCTGCGCGGGTTTCCTCGGGGTGCTCTGGTTTCCTCCCTCAAGTCCCGAAAGGCATGCTATTAGGTGAATTGGACTTTCTAAATTTGCCCTCTGTGTACCCGAACAGGCGCCGGGATGTGGGGACTAGGGTATTTTCACAGCAACTTCAATGCAGTGTTAATGCAAGCCTACTTGTGACAATAAAGATTATTGTAAAAAAAACAAATCTGCTTCCCAAAGGAAACTTCGCCTGTCAGCAAGTTTGCCCCTCACGGTTCCACCATCACCACTGAAAATCTGATGCTTCTGCTGTGGGCCTTGGCTTGTAACCCTGAGCAGAGAATCCTTATTTGGGGCGAGGGTGACTTATAAAAGGACATGGATAAACACTCCATGATATCTCCAATGGCCCTGCCACCCTTCAACAATGGCTACACTTCAAAAGTACTTAATTGGCTGTAAAGTCTATGGGATATCCTGATTTGTGGAACCGATTGGACTTTCTTTAAACATAGCACAACTCGAACCTGGATTGAACATCCAGGGGACTTTGGTGGTCTGCACACCTCATTAGGTGGGAGAGGCCAGATGACAGCAATATCCTTCCAACCACAGTTTTTGTTTTGGAGAGTGGGAAGGAAGGAATTGTGCTTCTTATGGAGAAATGAGCAACTGATTATTCCTGATTTTCCAATTCTATTGGGAATGGACGAGGACCGAGCACGCCCACTTACAGTGAGCAGATGGTCTTGCAGTGGTTAATGTCACTGGACTAATGATCCAGAGGCCTAGGTTATTGCTGTCGATACATAGGTTCAAATCTCGCCTCAGCAGTTGATGGAAATTGAATTCAATCAAAGCAATCGAAAATATAAAGTTAGGGCGGGAATTTCTGCCTCCTGCCGGCCCCCTCCCCAGAGCGTGTGTTGTGACAGTGGAAGCAGCGCCATTGTACGGCGGCGGGATCTTCCGCTGTCAGCAGGTTTTCCTGTTGTTCACAACCTTCACCCCCGGGGAACCTGTGGAGGAGGGGCGGGGTCGCTGTCAGTGGGCCCGGAGAATCCTGCCCGCGGAAACAGCTGGAAAAGTTTGGCTCAAGACTCAATAATTGTAACCATTTAACTTTCATCAATTGTCATCAAAACTCATCTGATTCACAAATGTCCTTTAGGGAAGGAAATCTGCCTCCCTTACCTGGCCTGGCCGACATGTGACTCCAAACCCACTGACAATGTGGTTAACTCTGAACTGCCTTCTGAAAAGGCCTAGTAAGCCACTCAGATCCAGGGCAATTAGGGAAGATTAAAAAATGCTGGTTCAACCAGCGACACCCACATCCCCTTTGAAAAAAGAAAAAAAACAGTCCAACACAGGCCAAGCAGACAGTGCAGAAATTAGTTCATTTATCAAGGATATCCTTTTTTTAAAATAATATTTTATTAAGGTATTTGAAAATTTTTATAACAGTAACATAAACAATGGCATCAACATGGAAAAATAAACATTTCCCCCCCAAGCCCAATCTTCACGAACCTCAACCATACAACAACATTCTTGAACTCCCGGATCTTCCGACACTCCAAACATCGCTACCTCCGGACTCAGCACCACCCATGTTTTGAGTACCGTGGACATTGCCTTAGCAAAATCCTGCCAAAACCCTCTAAGCTTCGGGCATGCCCAAAACATGTGGACATGATTTGTGGGCTTCCCGCGCACCTGGCACACCTATCCTCTACCCCGAAGAACCTGCTCATCCTAGCCACTGTCATGTGTGCCCGGTGGACTACCTTAAATTGTATCAGGCTACGCCTGGCACACGATGAGGAGGTATTAACCCTGCTTAGGGCATCCACCCATAGACCCGCCTCTATCTCTCCTCCTAGCTCGTCCTCCCACTTGCCCGTAAGCTCCTCCACCGGAATTTCTTCCGCCTCCGAAAGCTCCTGGTAAATATCCGATACATTCCCCCTCTCCCACCCAGGTACTGGAAACTACTCTATCCTGTATCCCCCGTGGCGGCAGCAGCGGAAAGGCCGGCATCTGTTTTCTCAGGAAGTCTCGCACCTGCAAATACCTAAAACCATTCCCTGTTGGCAATTTAAATTTATCCTCCAAGGCTTTCAAGCTGGGAAAGCTCCCATCTATAAATAGATCCCCCATCCTTCTAATTCCTGTCCTCTGCCAACCCCGGAACCCACCATCTAGCCTACCCGGTACAAACCTATGGTTATTATAAATCGTGGACAAATCGATGCTCCGTCCACTCTCTTATATCTCCTCCACTGCCCTCAGATTCTCAGAGCCGCCACTACCACCTGACTTCTGGAGTATCGGGCCGGCGGGGAACGGCAGAGGTGCCGTTACCAATGCTCCCAGACAGATGTCTCTACATGACGCTGCCTCCATCCGCTCCCATGCCAACCCCTCCCCTACTACCCACTTCCTAATCATGGCTATATTAGCCGCCCAGTAGTAATTGCAGAAGTTTGGCAGAGCCAACCCACCCTCCCCCTGACTGCACTCCAGCAACACTTTCTTCACTCATGGGGTTTTACTCGCCCACACAAAGCCCGCAATAACCTTATTCACCCGCTTGAAAAAGGCCTTAGGGATGAAGATGGGAGGCACTGAAAGACGAACAGAAATCTGGGGAGGACCATCATTTTCACGGTCTGTACCCTCCCCGCCAGTGATAGTGGGAGCATGTCCCATCTCTTAAAGTACCCTTCCATTTGTTCTACCAACCAGGATAGGTTTAACTTGTGTCGTACCTCCCATTTCTGGGCCACCTGGATTCCCAGATATCGAAAGCTCTTCCCTATCATTCTAAGTGGCAGCTCTCCCAGTCTCTTCTCTTGTCTGGATCGCAAACATCTCTCTTCCCCATGTTAAAGTTATACCCTGAAAAATTGCCAAATTCCCCCAAGATTCGCATTACTTCCCCCATCCCCTCCAACGGGTCTGAAATATACAAGAGCAGGTCATCTGCGCAGAGCGAGACCCGGTGCTCCAACAACCCCCCCCCCCCCCCCCCCCCCACCCCCCCAAACCAGCCCTTTCCAGTTCCTAGAGGCTCTTAACGCCATGGCCAATGGCTCTATGGGCAGAGCAAACAGTAACGGGGAGAGGGGGCACCCTTGCCTCGTCCCTCGGTGTAGTTCAAAATAACCCGACCTCAGCCGGTTCATACGCACACTCACTACTGGTGCTTGACAGAGCAACCGCACCCAGTCAATGAAGCCCTCATCAAACCCAAACCTTCCCAGCGCGTCCCACAGGTAATTCCACTCCACCCGATCAAAAGCCTTCTCCGCATCCATCGCTACCACTTCCTCCACCTCCTCTCCTTCTGAGGGCATCCTAATAACATTTAGAATTTTAAAACATTGGCCTTGAGTTGCCTGCCCTTAACAAATCCCGTCTGGTCTTCCCCTATCACCCCCGGGACATAGTCCTCGTCGGGGATGTCTTTGAACCAACCTCACCACAATATTCAGTCTGTCTGTTAAGTCTCCTCAAGTGACTCTTAATTTCTCTCTCCCTTTCTTATGCCTTGTTTATACTTTCTCCCCTGTGAGACCAGCCCCAGCCTGGTCAGGATGTGAAAATCTCTGCCTGGTTTGATCTAACTCAAATACTGGATGCGATTAAATTACCGGCCCCAGCGCACGTGCTAAATAGTTCGTCTCTTCAGAAAGGAGTGTTAATCAAAACCAGCCTGATTGGAATTTCCTGTTTCATAGTCAAGGGCTCAGCTGCAACCAAGAGATTGTATTTTTCACTGAACGAAAGGAACTCAGGGTTTGAGCAACATAGACATGTTCTGTAAATTCTACCAGACTTCCACTGATTTTAAATGGTATGTAATTATTACAATTGGTCACCCACTTTGCAACCCTGTGCACTGAGAAAGTTCCAGCCACTGAGTGCACCACATAGTCTGCAGGGCCCTCTAGAGGTTAAAGCTCAGGATTGAAAAGGACAGAATTAAAGGGCTAGTTCAAAGAGCTAGCACAAGCACAATGGGCCAAATGGCCACCTTTGTGGCTGTAAGATTCCTTGATGGTGCTCCAGGTAAAAATTAGTCTTTTCTCAAGGAGAGGATCGATAACCAAATTTTGTGAGTTTTGAGTATCCTGGAAGCGATATGTGCGGCCCTGAGGATTACAGAGAGAGCTGGTCAGTTGAAGGTTGAGATGGTAACCATTCCACCTCCTGCATTCTTACACAGTGCCTCTGTGGACCAACTGACAGAAGGTTGCCATTGAACTGATGATAAACAGTCCCCACTCACAAATGTGAGAGCAAAGAATAGCAGGAACAGAAGAGATTACACTGAATGACACTGGGTGTATATTCATGAATAAATTGTAACATAAGGGATGGGGCGCAAAAATGATGGAAAACAATGATTATGCAGGAAGTCACCCGGTTTGTTATAGTCAAAAGAAATATGAAGTAGATTCATACCAAATGTTCAGATGAAAACAGACTAAAAGCAATCTTAATACTGATTTAAACTTATTCCTTCAAAGAAGGAACTGGATAAATAAGCAGATAGGAGTGGGATTGGAAGTTGCAGTCTGCAGGATGATGGACCATAAGGATTTCTGTCCTGCTGAAAATAACAAGATATTAGTAGGTTATGGTGTGTGTATGTTTTGTGTGTATGTGTGTGTTTGTATGTGGTGTGTGTGTGTGGATGTGTAGGTCTGCCAGGGGTGGAGTGTACATGGGGTTGTTGTCAGGGGTTTGCTGTATGTCGGGTATAATTTAGGAAGATGCTAATACGTAAAGCTTCAAGGTATGGAGTGGATTTTTCACTCTATGTTCCTCTGTCTTTCTGCCCTGACTCCACAATTGGGGCAGCGGGGCAGCACGGTAGCATAGTGGTTAGCATCAATGCTTCACAGCTCCAGGGTCCCAGGTTCGGTTCCCGGCTGGGTCACTGTCTGTGCGGAGTCTGCACGTCCTCCCCGTGTGTGCGTGGGTTTCCTCCGGGTGCTCCGGTTTCCTCCCACAGTCCAAAGATGTGCGGGTTAGGTGGATTGGCCATGCTAAATTGCCCGTAGTGTCCTAAAAAGTAAGGTTAAGGGGGAGTTGTTGGGTTGCGGGTATAGGGTGGATATGTGAGTTTGAGTAGGGTGATCATTGCTCGGCACAACATCGAGGGCCAAAGGGCCTGTTCTGTGCTGTACTGTTCTAAATTCTAAATTGGTTTGGTCTTTGGTTATAAATTTTAGCAAAAGTATGTTGATTATATTTAACAGGATGCAACAATTCCAGTGCATTCACAAGGCAATATTATAAAAATGTTGAATGCTGCTGACAGCCAGTCATGTGAGGATGGCTGAATATTGATTACTTTGGGGAACAGAGAGGTTTTATAGACACCTCCCTTCTGAAAGTTCAGTCTGCCTGTTTAGACTGTGCAAATGACTGCCATTTTTCTTTCCACTTTGTACTCCCTGTTTATAGTTTCTCCCCTCCTAGACCAGCCAAATTGGGCCAGGATGTTGAAAACTATGATAGGCCTGGTGCTGCATAGGATGTGGATGGAAAAAAAAAGGAGAGGAAAGGGTTGTGGAAGGAGATTAAATGAATGAGACTATGAGAGAATAAAGTGTACATGTGATCCCATATTGGCTTCTGCAGAGCCCTGGGGTTTCGTAGAAGACGGCCGCGAGATTCCACAGGGCTTTTCACAGTAAATTCATTGCAGTATTAATGTAAGCCTACTTGTGACAAAGATTATTATTATTAGTCGGTCTGACCTCTGTAAATTTGAAAAAAGTCTGCCTTTCCAGCTTGTCCAATCAGAGAAAATTTTCACATTGTGTTGACTACTGATAGGCTGACGAGTGTGCCTATCAGCAGCGAATACACTGAGAAGCCAGTCTCTGATTGGATGAGCTGGAAATAGTGGCAGAGTGAATATTCTAAATCCCAGGCAAGGGCGAGGGCAAAGGAGGGTGGGAAGCAGAGCAAGGTAGGTAGTGGCCATGGGGCGGGAGGGGAAGCAACCATGGAGCAAGGGAGAGAGAGAGAGGTTGGAGTGTGTGTGAGAGAGAGAGGTGAGAGGGAGAGCATGTGTGTGAGAGAGAAAGAGAGGAGAGTGTGTGTGTGTGAGAGAGAAGTGAGAGCGAGAGCATGTATGTGTGCGTGTAAGTGTGTGTGTAGGAAAGAGACAGGTGAGAGTGTGTGTGTAGGAGACGTGAGAGTGTGTGTGCACGTGTGAGACAGAGAGGTGGGAGTGTGGGTGAATGCACGTGAGTATCTGACATGAGAATCTAGCTCTTCAGCAGAATTCTCAATATTAAACGGATTTTAGCGGCAAAAGGCAGCATCACTCCTCCCATTAAAAATGACAAAAAGAAGGTGAGACTTGGGTACTTTGTTGAAAAAGGGAACTTGTAAATACTAATAAATGTGTACAGATAAGAAATAGAAAAGACTTCTATGAATTTGATTTTATATGTTTGTACCCATTGCGCAAAAACAATCCAGTTTTGGTGGTTTAATCTTCAACATAATAAGAATGTTTCTTAGGGGTTCCGTCAATACTCTTGGGAGGTCAAAAGGGTTCTGTGGCTGCAAAGGTTTGGGAAATCCTGACATAGAATGTTCATTGTCTGTCCTGAGATGACAAAATAGATGAGGTGGAGTTTATGATGGGCTGTGAGAGGAAATTAAATGGGTGAAATAGAGTCCATTATAAAGTACACATGGGCTGTGTGAGAAGATGAAATGGATAGAATAAAGAGTACATAGCTGTGGGAGATTATACGGGTGAGCTAGAGTCCATGATAGATTATAGAGTGCATGCACTTTAGACAGAATGGGACGATGGGCAGAACCCCTGTTTTCTTGTCCCATTTCTTTCAGGTCCTGTCACAGTGCCTGTAATAAGGACAACAGCAGGTTTGAGCTTATTAATAATCACACACGGTCGGATTTTAAGTTTAATCACCTGAAACTCTGTACTGCAACCGAATCTCAAGACTCCTGAATTAAGTAGACAGATTATGGAAAGATATATGATTTGGAGTGTGACTGTGTAAAGCCAAGTATCCAAAATACCCCGAAATCCCATTGTGAGCAGCTATGAGTTTATTTGGGAATGGATGTTGAACGGCCCGGACATGAGAGATTGCCACAGAACGCAGGCCACTAAAGGATGCCAGGAAATGGGAACCTTGAGCTCCTTTGCAATTATCTGATTAAATACAACTTGGCTAAAGATTGGTTCAAATTTACTATGTGACCACAGCAACAAACATCTCCCAAGCATGAGGCTCCTGCTCTGCAGGGATCATCTACACACTCTCTAATTATTCAGAGCCGTTATTTTGTCAAAAAAAAAAAGTTTTCCAATTAGCAAGCAGCCAGTCTCAGTAATTAGAGAGCCAGGGTTTCCTTTGCTGATGCATTCCCTCGTCTCGGTGAGCTAGTTAATTTTAACGTTTGGCTGCTTTATATTTACTTTTCCTCAGACGTTGATGAATGCTCCAGTAGCCCTTGTGTGAATGGTGACTGTGTTAACACGCCTGGTGCTTACCACTGCAAGTGTCATGATGGTTTCCAGAGTACCGCCACCAAGCAAGCCTGTATCGGTGAGTGTAACCGTGGAGATCAGAGTTCGCAACCTCCTTTCATACTCTGTAAATCAGTTAATGAGTCCATTCTGTTTTGCCACACAGCTCTCTGGTCCCATGTTAATCTCGTTGTTATTTGTATATTGATATGGTTTCTTGTAACGGCAATGATACGATAATGCACTGGGAACAATTTTAAAATAGCTGTGTAGATCTCTACTGCAACAGATAGAACACAAATCAAATATCCTCCCTCCTCTTCCATTTTGAGCAACAGTAACCATTTGCATTTATATTTATATGATGGGATACTCACCACTTGCCTGGATGAAGCTTGAACCATCCAGGACAAAGCAGCCTACATGATTTTCTTCCCATCCACTAACATTCACTCCCTCCACCACTGACACACAGTTGCAGCAGTGTGCACCATCTACAACAGGGGTGGGCAAACTACGGCCCGCGGGCCGCATGCGGCCCGCCAAAGGTATTTCTGCGGCCCACCAAGTCATTAAAAAAAAAAAAAAAAAAATTTTTTTTAAAAATTTTTTTTTTATTTTTTTAAATTTTTTTTAAGGTTAATGGGGGGGGGGGCTATTGGGTTACTTACTGGTATAGGGTGGATACGTTGACTTGAGTAGGGTGATCATTGCTCGGCACAACGTCGAGGGCCGAAGGGCCTGTTCTGTGCTGTACTGTTCTATGTTCTATATGAGGCGCCCAGAATCATAACCGGGTGAAGTAATTATTTTACTTAATATACTATGCGGCCCTTTGTGAATTGTGAATTTCTGAATGTGGCCCTTGCACGGAAAAGTTTGCCCACCCCTGATCTACAAGATGCACTGCAGGAACTCACCAACAATCCTGAGGCAGCACCTTCTAAACCCGTGACTATTACCATCTAGAAGGACAAGGGCAGCAGATCAATGGGAACATCACCAGCTGAAAGGTCCCCTCCAAGCCACACACCATCCTGATTAGGATCCTAAGTTCCTTCACTGTCGCTGGGTCAAAATCCTGGAGCTCCCTCCATAACAGCACTGTGGTCGCACCTACACCCATAGGGACTGCTGCGGTTCAAGAAGGCAGCTCAATACCACGCGTCTCAAGGCCAATTAGGTATAGGCAATAAATACTGATCTAGCCAGAAATGCCCACATCCCAAGAATAATTTTTTAAATATAGCAACTTTACTGGAGGAAATTGTCCCAGGTGTGCTCTGCTGCCTCGCAGCGCCATGGACCGGGGTTTGATTCTGACCCTGGGCGACCATGTGGAGTTTGCACATTCTCCCCGTGTCTGCATAGCACCTCTGGGTGCTCCGGTGTCCTCACACAGTCCAAAGATGTGCAGGTTAGGTAGGGCTATGGAGATAGGGCGGGGGGTGGGGGGAGTGGGCCTAGGTCGGGTGCTCTTGAATAGAATCGGTGCAAACACGATGAGCCAAATAGCCTCTGCTGCACTGTAGGGAATCTGTGGAAGGCAATGCACAGAGAGAACAATTTGACACCCGCCACACAAAGGGATGTTAGGGCAGGTGATCAAAAGATTGATGCAAGAGGTAAGATTTTGGAATAATTTAAAGAGAGGCAGAGAAGTGTGGGCCAATATCCCAGACTTCAGGGCCGACATGCTGTCAATGGATAAATGAAAGAAATTGGGATTTTGCCAGACTTGAGAAACACTTTGGTCATGTTTTTAACTTGAAGTTGATTTCAGATAGGTGGGAGATTAGGAATTCTCCCATTCCTACACAAAATCAGTTCTGGGCTTTTTAAACCCCTGGGCATCATTTAAAATGTTTTGATTTACTTTCTGCCCATGACAGGTGGGAAGTGACTGCTGGCTCAAAGATCGGGTGTCCAATGAAAAGCAACACATAGAGAACAGCAGCATTTGGATAGCATGGGCTCGGATAGAACGGCTGCAGATTACATGAGTATGCTGTAGCTGTCCTGGGTTTGAGCCCAGTAATTGCAAAAGCTCTTGTTCCCATTATCTCACTGAGTGGAGTCAATGCATCAAAATACCAGATGGAGCAAACTCACACAAGCGTCCTTTCATTTTGAGTTTCTAGCTGCTGTGGTTTGGACTGTTTAGATTGCTGCCCACTGAGAGTTCAATTTGCCCGTTTCCAGATCCATTTTACTTAGAAATCTAAACAGATGTTGGCAAGAGCTGTTTTCAGCATCTGTCTAGGCTGGACTCAAACACAGGAACTGGAGGCAAGAGGTAAGGCCTGGTGGTTAATCATATTCGACTGTTGCCACCAGAGAGTTACCAGCTTCACTGCCAAAAGTAACCGGCGCTGGGGGGTCACCATTTTGTGCTTGGGTTGAACTAGAAGCTGGTCTAAATGGGGATCAATATCCCATTGGACGTCTTCCAAAGTGGATTTTTGGAAAACGTGAAGCTGTACATCTTTGCGATTTATGCAGACATGGTCACGCTGAAAGTGTCATTGGGACTACACATGCAGTAATGTTACCGTGAATCTCACAGGGGAGTTGTGTTTGTGACAGCCTGGTTGGTCTTATCATGACATCAGAGGTGATTCTCACACACCAGCACTGTGAAAATTGCATTAATAGCTTTTATTGGCAGCTTGAGTCCACAGCCAGAGTCAGGTGAAGGAACTTTCCCCAGGCCCCACTGGTGGAAGCTAGGAATCTGCGCCATTGAGCATGTTCTCCTTAAAATCCAATATGTGCCGGATCCTTTCCATAAATTCTCTGGTGAAGATCTTTTACAAAGCTCTCTCAGATTACATACTTACCATTAACACTTCTGGTATAACAGGACCATTAGTGATTTTTTCTTCAGGAATGTTCTCTCACATCAAGGAACATCCCAAATAACAGCAGTAAGGGTGTGCCTGTAACACCAACCCAAGTTGGCCATGTGACAGGAGTATGCAGGTGAGTCTGGGTGGGCGACATCCTAACTATCAGCTTTCTCTTTGCTCCCTAGATATCGACGAGTGTATCCAGAACGGTGTTTTATGCAGGAACGGCCGGTGTGTTAACACTGACGGAAGCTTCCAGTGTATCTGCAACGCTGGCTTTGAGCTCACCCCAAATGGAAAGAACTGCGTTGGTAAGTGTGCTTCACCCAAACTGATCAATCTACAACAAACAGTAGAGTTCATTTCTAAAATCTTGAATTCTAGAGAGCAAACACATAAAGTTACACCCTCAACACAGGACTCCGAGAAGGAAGCAAAATTATCTCTGAAAACACCCAGAAAATGTTGGAATAACTCAGCTTGCACATTAGGCAGTATCTGCGCAGTGAGAAACAGGGAGCTGGATTCCCCATTCCTGAGGCTAAGGGCCGACGCCAACTGAGGTTCCGTGGTATTTCACAAGGGGAAAATCGGTGCAAAACCTGCACCAATTCCGCTACCGGAGAGGGGCTAGCATTGGCACCGTGTGAAACACCCACAAAACATGCGGTTGGCACATGCGCAGGGCTGACAAGCTGCAGCCGCGCGTACGCCTAACCCCACACACGCACCGATCACGCCAGAAAAGAAGGTGCCGGCTGTGCTGGACCACGTACCCCGCCCACTCCGACCCCACAACCCACCTCCTGACCACCCCCACTACTCTCCCCAACCCTGGCTGAAACCCCCCCGGCCAGCGGCACGGATCCCGACCGAATGGGGCAACGCTGGACACTGTCGGCACGCCCTCTCTCTCTCTCCACAGCCACCACGCCAGGCTCACGATCGCTGAGACCACGCATGACCTGCGCCGTCAGTAACTCAGCCCATCGTAGGCGGAGCATTGCGGGTGGGCCCGCTAATGATATTCCGATAGGGTTGCGACTGCACACGGCGCGCATCCCGATGATGCCGATTTGGAGGGCCTGGAGCATCGGGACCCGTCTTCAAACCGGCGCCTGCTGTGATTTTGGCGTTGGGAACCATTCTCCTCTGCATGATCACCATTCCCGATTTCACCGTCGGCAAGTTATTGGACGGTATTTTCCTTCTCTGCACAGAGTGTTGGCTGAGGTGAGAAAACCAACGTGTAGCTCGGAGGCTGCACAGCCAGCTTTTCTTTCCAGATAATCCGGCAAGGGAGGAATTCCTATTGTGGGGGTGCAATACGACAGGGAAGCCCACGAATTGTAAGTAAACATATTGAAATGAGGATCCTGGCCTTCCTGGGCGGGGACCTCATGTTAGCGGCATGGGGCGAGGGGGAATCGGAAAACAAGATCTCACCAGCGAGTTTCAGGCTGACAAACTTTAAACAGAACCGGGAAGAGTTAGAGATGCAATAGGTGTTCAGCAAGGAGTGGGTGGCACAAGGACAAAAGAGTTAGGGTGGAAGACAGGAGACATTGAATGATAAAGGATTTAGTCTTAGAAACAGGCAAGAGATGTACTTAAAGCTGGTATGCTGCTATCTGAAAGCAAAACTAAGAGGAAACAAATTAGGCAAAGAAAGGCAAACAAAAATGGGGTTACGGACTGAAATTGTTGAACCCCATGTTGAGTTCGAAAGGCTGTGAAGTGCCTAATCAAAAGATGAGCTGTTGTTCTTCAAGCTTGGATTGAACTTCACTGATCAGTACAGCAGTGTTTTTCTAACTTTTCCCCGGGACCCAGTTTTGCCAGCCGGCTGCCCCGCAGGACCCAGGGTGGGTTGACCTTCATGAAATACGCCGGCTAACCTACGCGGCCCACATCGGCCGACCTTCAGGACACATGTCATGTTCGCTTCCCTTTAATGTGATAGGGGAGCCTGCCTGGTCCTCATAATCTCACTCCAATCAGGTTTACAGGAGGAGGGGGCAATGCGCATATCAGGTGCAAAGTTCAACCAGTTCCTTTGTGCCGTCTTCATCTTTGTGAGGATGGAAAATCCAACCTCGTACATGCAGGTCATCATGAAGGACAATAGCAACAAAATGCTTGTTTTACTCAGCACTGAATACTTCTGGAAGATGCTTCTATGAATGTTGACAGCCTCGTGAGCTTTTAGCTGTTTTTAATGTGCTTTCACAGATCAGGAACAGCAGCGCTGTCTTTTCATTTGGAGTCAGTCATAAGTTAAAACTGATTCTAAGGTCTCAACCACAAAAATAGATTTGTCACCCACCACTTCTCTTTCAAAATATGAAACTTCCCCTCTCATTTGCCAGTATTTCCCTGCATATAACACACTTGGGCTTTGCATCCTTATTAGCATTGGCACAATTGACAAAACCGTACCTCAAGAAATCATCTTTATACTGCTTTGTTCCTGAGTTAAGATTCTTCTTTATATGCTGTGAATCAGATGCCCTGGAGCTCTGTACAGAGCTTCTGGTGGACTTTTGCAGGGGGAAGACGTGCATGAAGTGGCTCCCACTAGAGTACTGCACTGTTCACCCTTTTCACTTAGATTTGGGGCCTATTTTCATTCATTATTATAATCTTTATGAGTGTCATAAATAGGCTAACATTACTGTGAAAATCTCCTACTCGCCACACTCTGGCGCATGTTTGGGTACACAGGAGAATTCTAAATGTCCAATTTACCTAACAAGCACATCTTTTGGGACTTGTGGGAGGAAACCGGAGCACTGGGAAGAAATCCATGCAGACACTGCGATAATGTGTAGACTCCGCACAAACAGTGACCCAAGCTGGGAATCAAAACTGATCCCTGGCGCTGTGAAGCAACAAGGTACCTGCACAGGTGAAGCGCCTGGAAGATCCAGGAGAAAAAAGGCAGAAAGTAGAAGTTTGTCGACAGAGCTGGAGGCCTCTTAGAACCCGTCAGTGATAAAAATGTCGGAGGCAGCCTCTGGGACTCGGGACACTCCACTAACGGCCAACACGGGTGGGTTGTATTGGGGACCTCCGCAAATTGATGGAAGATGCCTTGGCACCCAGCCGTTTGTCGTCGGAGAGGACCCACAAAACGGTAGAAGAACATGGAGCCATGATACAAGGCATGGAGGAAGCCCTTTCAGGACATAACAATCAGATTGCCTCTCTGGAAGAAGAGATGCCTCTGATGGCTGGTGCAAATAAAGCGCTGAAGGCTGAATTGAAAGGCAAAACATCTGAATTGTGGGTAGGCTCAACTCCCACAGAGTTTTTTGCAGAGATGTTTGGGAAGATGGTGGGGCAGGGTGGACTCGTGTACCCTCCTAAGCTGGACAGGGCCCTCTAGACACTCCTACAGAAGCCTCGTCCCAACGAACCACCTCTAGCAGGAATCGTGAAGTTTCACAGCTTCAAGGAAGAAGAGCGGGCCTTGAGATGGGCAAGGTAGCATCATGAATAGAAATGGGAAGGCCATGCCATCAGGTTTTACCAGGACGTGGGAGCGGAGCTTGCGAAGAGGCGGGTGGAGTTCAACAAAGGCGAAGGCCACCCTGTACAAAAGTGGCGTCTGGTTTGGGGTGATGAGCCAGCGGGACTAAGAGCGACTTTTGAGGAGAAAGACTATTTTTCCGATATGCCGGGGGATTCCTCTGTAAAGAAGCATAGGCTGTGCACAAGTTGAGTGAGGTTTTGGGATATTGGGGATGGGCATATTGATATGTGGAATTGTTGTGGTTCCTTGTTCATGTTTGCATTTTTCTGTTCTTGTTGGTGTTGAATGTTGCACAAGCTGAGCTTGGGTTTGGGGTTTAGTTTTATGTGTGTTTTTGTTCTAACTGCTGTGAAAATATATCGCACCCTGTTGGAGTTCTACGTTTTAAGGGGTTTTTATACTTTGTGGGGTTTTTTCTCGAAGCATTTTCCTTCACTCTGGGTGGGAGCCGCCCTGCTAGCCACAGAGTTGGCTAGCAGCAGTGGAGATTGGGGTTGACTGCAGCTCATTTTCTGTTTTAGATAGGCTCCCAATCCGTTTGGTCACCTGGAATGGGAGGAGGTTGAATGACCGAGTGAAAAGGTCGAGGGTAGTTGCTCACCTTGAGTGTTTAAAAAAAAAATAATTTTGAGTTACCAATTATTTTTCTTCCAATTGAGGGGTAATTTAGCGTGGCCAATCCACCGATCCCGCACATCTTTTTGTGTTGTGGGGGTGGAACCCATGCAGATGCAGGGAGAATGTGCAAACTCCACACGGACAGTGACCCAGGCCTGGGATTGAAGCCGGGTCCTCAGAGCCATGGGGCAGCAGTGCTAACCACTGCACCACCATGCCGCCCTATCAACTTGAGAGTTTAAATGCCAATGTGGTGTTTCTGCAAGAGACTCCATTGCGGGTCAGAGGGGTGGGTGGGACAAGTTTTTCATTTGGGGCTTTGATCGGAGGGCCCGCAGTGCGGCAATATCAATCAATAAAAGGGTTCACATTTCTGCCGTTAAGATCTTGGCTGACCCCGGTAGTAGACATGTTATTGCCTGTGGGTCTTTGGCGGGCACCCCAATGGTTCTATCCTCCAAACTGGGATAATACTAAACTGCTCGCCTCCATCCCCAATTTGGAATTACATCAACTCATTTTGAAGGATGACTTAAATTGTGTTCTGCCCCCAGGCTGGATCGGCCCAAGCCCAAATCTCTGATGCCGTCAGGGGTGGCCAGAGCTTTGTTGGTTTTCATGGAACAGATTGGGGTGGGGGGGGGGGGGGGGGGAGGGGTGCAGATCATGGTGCTCTTTGTACCCATAAAGATTTATCTTTCTTCTCCCATGTTCACCAGATATCCACGCGTATCAACTTGTTTGAGGTGGATAGGGTCCTCCTCCCTTTTATGGAGGTGGTGGGCTACTCGGTGATTGTGATTTCGGACCATGCCCCACATTTTGCTGATTTGGTGCTGGAATCAGGTCCCCCAGTGTCCGCCATGGAGATTAGATACAACATTATTAGCAGACAAGAAATTTTGTGAATGCATGTCCAACGCCATTGGGGAATATATTAAATTTAATAAAAGTGAGACTATCTCACCTTCTATGCTGTGGGAAGCCCTTAAGGTGGTAATCAGGGAGCAGATAATTTCCTACTTTGCGCACATGGAAAAGGCAGCGAGGGCGGAGCAGCAGAGGCTGGCGGACTCCATCATTGAGCTGGACCACCAGTACTCACTTTCCCCAACCCCAGAATTGTTGGCAAGTAGGAAAAAGCTGCATACACAAGTTGAATTATTATCAATGGATAAGGCCGTGGACCAGCTGCAACGTGGATTATGAACATAGGGAGAAGGTCAGTCGCCTTTTAATTCAACAGCTGAGACGGACGAAAGTAGCAGCTTGATTTCTGCCCCATCACAGCTCAATGCAGCTTATGAAACGTTTTATCGGGATCACTATAGATCAGAGCCCCTGACGGAGAGTTCGACCATGACAGATTTTTGGATGGATTATCCATCCCAGCTGTGGAGCGGGAGAGGCGTGAAGAGTTGGAATACCCGTTGAGCCCAGAGGAAACTATGAAATGCATTGGACTGATGCACACGGGTCAAGGTCCTGGCCCAATGATTTCCCCATTGAGTTTTATGAGATGTTTGCGGGGCAATTGGTGCCTCTAAATTTAGATGGTTTTTAAAATAAATTTAAAGTGCCCAATTTTTTTATCCAATTAAGGGGCAATTTAGCGTTCCAAATCCACCTACCCTGCCCATCTTTGGGTTGTGGGGGCAAAACCCACGCAAACACGGGGAGAATGTACAAACTCCACACGGATAGTAACCGGGGCCGGGATCGAACATGGGTCCTTGGCGCTGTGAGGCAGCAGTGCTAACCACTACGCCACCGTGCCGCCCTGAATTTTAGATATGTTTATGACTCCTTATCCCAGGATTCTTTGCCCTTTACATGCGTGCAAGTCTCTATTTCCTTGATCCTTAAGAAAGACCATGGGGCTCGATTCAACTAAAGAGGAACAAAGTCCCACAGCGACGCATTTACCTGTGTGATTCCTGGAGCTCGCAGCGCTGAGAAACACATGGCTATTCAACGCAACTCACATTGTATAAGGGGCCTCAGCGATGAATGCACGGCCGAGGCCACACATGGCCCCATTCTGTACTCTGGGGAGCTCTGCTCGCCGGAACTCCCCAGTGTAGCGTGAGAAAATGGTGTCCTAATCTCCGAGGCCCTCAAAGCAAGCCCCACCCACCCCCAGCCCGCATGCACTATAGGAGCGTTCCTGGTCCCCACCCACCCACCCAATGCCCATGCAGAGTATCCCTGGCCCAATTGGATGCATGCAAAAAATGCCAGCTTGGCACCTTGGGAGTGCCAACCTAGCACTCTAGTAGTGCCCCTGATGGCTTACAATACACCTAGGGACTTTGGCAGTGCCAGTCTGGCACCCAGGTGGTACTGCCAGGGTACCCAAGTGGCACCAGCAGTGCCAGGGCACCACATTGCCCAAAGGGCATGCAATTGGGGCTCTCCGTTCCACTGGGACACCCGCATCCATTCATCTGGTCCCCATTTGTGGGGGCCCATGCTGAATGGTACTCACCCAAGGTCTCCGAGGCGAGGTGTATGAATCCTAAAGCCTCAGGTACATTGTTATTCTGCACATTCGAGTGAGACTAACTGTCTCGCACTAATGTGCAGATTTGCCAAAAGGTGATCCCGCCCATAATGGGCGAGATTTACATCACAACATCTTGGGAGATTGCTTTGGATCTCACAAAGTGTTGTGAGCCGGGTAGATCCCGGGAACGGGATCTCCCAGCTTTTATCGGCCATGCTGCGCTGCGGTGAGCTGCTCTTCCGCCTCACCGCAGCTGTTAGATTGCGCCCAAGGTCCCTAAATGCGGACACTAAGTTACTGGCTAAAGTGCTGCCACTGCGGTTGGAGCCCTGCCTCCCAAATGTGATTTCGGAAGACTAGTCAGACTTCATCAAGGTCAGCAATTGTCGGCCAATATACGTCGTCCATTAAATGTTGTCCTCTCCCCCTCCCCAGTGCCCCAACTGGAGGGGGCAAACGGAGGCGAGTTCCTGTAAAGGTTCTTGCCTTGGTGCATTAGTAACCGCATCGCTGCCATTCTCTCCGGCAAGATTTCCACTGAATCCGGAGGTGGTGTCTGCCCTGAGAATCTGGAAGCAGTTCAGCCAACATTTTAAACTTAGAGCCATATGTTTGCTGGCCCATATCTGTAATAATCGCCATTTTCTTGCCAGCAGGTTTGAACACAATGTTTAGGTCATGGGAGGGGAAGGGTTTGGAGAGGTTTGGGCACTTGTTCGTGGAGGGAACGTTTGCCCTCTTCCCTTGGAACTACCGTCCTTCCTGTTGAAGAGGATCTTGTCTTTGGCTGGGCCTGGTGGTAGATTATTTTGTGCATGTACGGCCAGATCCTATCAGCGGAGTTGGCTCTGTTGAATGAGGTCAAGCTGAAATGGGAGGGTGATTTGGGTCCCATTCTTGATGATAAGGTATGGAGTGATGCCTTTCACAAGGTCAACACCACATCTTTATGTGCTCGGCTTAAGTCTGATCCAATTCAAGTTGATGCACAGGACTCATCTGACCAAAGTGAGGCCAATGGTAACCCCCAGGATGTTGATAATGGGGGATTCGGTGATGGTAATGTCACTGAATATCAAGAAGAGGTGGTTAGATTCTCTCTTGTTGGAGATGTTTATTGTCTGATACTTGGGTGGTCCAAATGTCACTTGCCACCTGTCAGCCCAAGCCTGATATTAGCCAGGTCAAGCTGCGCATGGAAACCAATTGCGTCAGTATCTGAGGAGTCACGGTAAGTGCTTTACATTGTGTGATCATCACCAAATTCTTCCTAAACTTATAATCCAACTTCAATACGTAACAATTCAAAACTAACTCAAGTGATATTTTAACTCAAGCTATCTCAAGACCTCAGATTGTCCTTCTTCCTGCAATACACAGGCTTTTCAAATTCATGTGTTGCCTATAATGTATCCAAAGTTAACAGGATTCGCAAGACTGACAAATAATGAATATTATCCCCAGATCATGATGAATGTGCCACTACCAACATGTGCCTGAATGGAATGTGCATCAACGAGGATGGCAGCTTTAAATGTATCTGCAAGAATGGCTTTGTCCTCGCTCCTAATGGCCGTTACTGTGTGGGTAAGGATGAGTGAATGGATGTTACTGTATAGTTATGGGTCTGATACTAGGTGTTACTGTTTGGGTAAGAACTTATTAACTGGAAGTTATTGTGTGGGTAAGGTTCTGCTTCCAGTACAACTAATAAATATGTAAGAAGCCTCGAGAAATACACTATATCCCTTATTATAAAATATATTATTACATAATTTAGACTGCTCCAAGGCACCCGACATACAGTGAGTTATTTTTAAGTGTAGTGACTGTTGTTTTGTAAGCAGATGCTGTTAAAATAGTTTGTGCCCAACAAGAGCTCACAAACAATTATTTTTTAAAACAATTTAGATTACCCAATTCATTTTTTCCAATTAAGGGGCAATTTAGCATGGCCAGTCCACTACCTGAACATCTTTGGGTTGTGGGGGCGAAACCCACGCAAACACTGGGAGAATGTGCAAACTCCACACGGACAGTCACCCAGAGCCAGGATCGAACCTTGGACCTTGGTGCCTTAAGACAGCAGTGCTAACCACTGTGCCACCGTGCTGCCCTCTCACAAACAATGATGATAAATGGCTGCTGATGTATTTTCGATGATACTAGTTAGAGAGAACAGAAGGTACAACAGGTACAGTGGGGACAGACTCAATAGTGGAAATTATCTTCAGATATTTTCCATCTCCTGCCCACATAACTCTCTAGATGAGGAAGTAGGAAGCTGATTCCTTCAGTGCTGAGTCTTGTCACTCTCTAACTGTCAGGCTATTCCTTAATATTCCATTTGTTTGATTGGTGCTGCGGGATGTGTTCAACAACACACAAACTCACATTGTGCTACCTGCGTACAGAACAAATGCACAAGTAGAAACACAGAACAAAAACATACTTGTTTCCTTTTTTCCATCTTCTGTGATTATTCTTCCCACTTCCCTTCTTCGAGGGATGCTGATAGTTACTGGGCTACAACTACTGGTCAACCTATGGTACCGCACCTAAGTGGCCATTCTTTACCAATCTAGACAGAGTGTGCCAGCCAGAGGATGGACAATGGAGATCATCACAGCTGAGTCCGATTCGCTCCTCACTGACATCCACAAAGGGATTTCATAGCAGAATTCCCGAATAGTGACCAGGAGCATGATTCCTGACTGTGTTCCTTCTCCCGAGCCCAGTGGTATTGAGAGAAATTTGTTCTGCACTCAGTACTGTGCTAGGTCAGGTTAGCATCATTGAACGTGGCTTCTTTCTGTCCTCTGGCTCAAGTTCAGTCCTAAATAAACTCTCAGAGTCTTCAGAAGAGTGTGTCGCAGATTTGAATTGGTTTCTGTATTCTGTTTCTCATTAGCTGTTGTTTAATTTGCACCAACCCTCTAATTCCGAATGATTCTCCTTCTAACTGCAGATATTGATGAATGTCATACACCTGGTATCTGCATGAATGGCCGCTGCATTAACTCAGAAGGTTCCTTCAGATGTGAGTGTCCTCCGGGGCTGGCCATTGGAGTGGACGGACGCGTGTGTGTTGGTGAGTAACTTAAACTAGTAGCTAAGCTTCACTGAGATTCCCAATGGCGATGACTGTGAAACGCACACAGAGTGTTCTGTGACTTGTGGCACCTCCCTTATTTCTTGCTCCATATATATGGGTGCATTTCCAATCTGTCTGCCACTCTTCGGCTGAAGTCTTCCACTTCAACTCTCAATGCTGTCGATGTACCACATTCAGTTGTCAGCCTAGGCTTGAGATGCCGACTCAAACTCACTGGCTACTTCAGACATCTGGAGAGGTTCGTCAAGCAGTTTAACTTGCCTCTGAATTGCACTCTATTGCTGAATTTTGGCCTCTTCCCCCTCCCGCCCCACCTCTCATCCAGCCCCACAGCCCGTCCCAAATTCTCTGTCCCTATGACTAGTTTTTTGTGTTACCCCCTCACTGATCCCCACAATTGGTGACCCCCCCCCCCTCACATTCTCAGCTCCCGTACAATCTTCAAGACTTTTTCCAATAACCCTGTTCTTTGACAAATGTTTGGTCACCCCTCCTAACATCTCCCTTTTCTCAGAATCCATTTATTGATGATTGTGTGGCCTCTTGTGAAGCAGTTTGGGATATTGTTTTTCGTCAAAGACTTTATGTAAATTCACGCTGTTGTGTTTAACGCCTTCCATGGCCTCCGTCTTCCCCATCTCGGAAACTTCCGACAACTGCTCCTCCTCCTCCTCCTCCTCCCCTCTCTCTCTCTCTCTCTCTCTCTCTCCCCCTCCCCCCCATTCTCCTGACTCTGGCCTCTCGTGCCCCTCCCCACATTTGCCGTACAATTAACAAAGGTGCCTTCAGCTGCCTAGGCGCCAGCTTCCCCCTAATCCCCAAAGCTATTCCCCCCCCTCGCCTCCTATAAGGTCTTCACTGAATCCCATCTGTTCGACCAATTTTTCCTCACTTTGAATTACCACCTTATTCCCTCTGCCTGCGTGAAACACCTTGCTGCCGTAAAGGCCATATTTAAACGAGGGCAGTTGTTATTGTTGCTGCTGTGGTGAAGTGTTGTCAGCGCTAATGATTCCCCTCCCGTCCCACAGCAACCAATGGCATTCTTCATTCCTTTCAGATACCCACATGCGCAGCACTTGCTATGGAGCCATCAAAAAGGGCACCTGTGCCCGACCTTTCTCTGGGGCCGTGACCAAATCGGAGTGCTGTTGTGCCAGCCCGGACCACGGATTTGGAGAGCCTTGCCAACCCTGCCCAGCCAGGACTTCGGGTAAGTTCGCCTTCTCTGTGTTTGGCAATGACATAGGCGCTGACCTTTGGAAAAGAAGCCAAGTAGGACTCAAACTGAGTGTCACATCATCATCTTCCAAACAAAGGCATCTTTCGTCAGCCTGTTCATTTGGTTGATCTTGTTTTGTGGCACTTTTCTTCCTTCAGCAACTTTCCAAAAACGCCACTGACCCTTTGCTGCATTTGAACGCTAGCTCATAGGGACACACAGAACTCTATTTTCTGAACAAATTCAATGGGCAGATGGCCATCTCACCTGGCGTCCGTCGGAGAGAATCAGCTGTAGAGAGGGATGTGAGCTCCACCTGCTGGCTGATCAGACACATTGCCTTCAGCAGTAAGACAGGAAAAAATTGATTTGGGAGGACAAATCCTGTTTATTTGTGGCACTTGTATGGAATGTGCCAACCAGCTATTCTCTCGCACAAATGGGTTCTGAACAGATTGCAATAATAAATTAGGATCATAAAGTAAATCGAGGGTTATGGGGACAGGAAGGAAAGTGGAGCTAAGACCACAATCAGATTAGTCATGATTTTATTGAGTGGTGGACAGGGTCAATGGGCCGAATGGCCTACTCCTCCTATTTCTTATGATCTTATGATTATGATTTTAAATGACTTGCCTGAGAGGAAGTAAAATCATTCAAATGTTCCTACATTTATTTTTTAAGATGCTAAAACTGAATTTATTAAATGATGACTCAATTAGAAGAATTACCCCATAGTTATTAAGTTCAGCAACCATTTTGTGCAGTTCAGTAAATGCCCATCCATTTAAAAATCTCTGCTGATTTCATTCAGGTCCTCAAGGCAATTGCAAAGCATTACTAATCCCCTGTATTGTTAATCTTGGCCAGCATTTATCCTTCAACCAACAACACAAAAACACATCTGTCATTAATAATCTGGTCATTAACACGTTACTTTTGATGGGATCTTGCTGTGTGCAATTGGCTGCAGGGGTTTCCACCTTGTAACAGTGACTGGATTTCAAAATCTTCTTTGTGGGTTGTGAAAACCCTTCGGAGTGGCCTGCTACCATGAAAGGTGCTACATTTAAAAAATAAATTTAGAGTACCCAATTAATTTTTTCCAATTAAGGGGCAATTTAGCGTGGCCAATCCACCTACCCTGCACATCTTTGGGTTGTGGGGGCGAAACCCACGCAAACACGGGGAGAATGTGCAAACTCCACACGGACAGTGACCCAGAGCCGGGATCGAACCTGGGACCTCAGCGCCGTGAGGCAGCAGTGCTAACCACTGCGCCACCGTGCTGCCCTCTTTTTTAAAAAATAAATTTAGAATACCCAATTTTTTTTTTCCCAATTAAGGGCCAATTTAGCATGGCCAATCCACCTACCCTGCACACCTTTGGGTTGTGGGGCTGAAGCCCACGCAGACACGGGGAGAATGTGCAAACTCCACATGGACAGTGACCCAGGGCCGCGATACAAACCCAGATCCTTAGTGCCGGAGTCATAGTCTCAGTCATGGTGACCATGAAACTACCATCGATTGTTATGAAAACCCACCCTGTTCGCTAATGGCCCTCAGGGAGGGAAATCTGCCTTCCTTACCTGGTCTTGCTTACATGTGACTCCAGATGCACAGCAATGTGGTTGACTCTTCACTTCCCTCTGAAATGGCCGAGCAAGCCACTCAGTTCAAGGGTGGTTAGGGATGGGCATCAAATACTGACCTCGCCAGCGATGTCCACATCCCATGAATTTTTAAAAAAGGTGGGGAGATCTCGATCCTTGATTTTATTATTTTTTTTATCCATTTAAATCAACCCTGATTTCCCAACCAGAATTCCCTGCAAGCGATATTCCCATCTGGGAATGCTCAGCCCCTGGATTCCGTTCTTGTGGTTGATGGCAGTGATTCAGATTGCCGTGTTTCTGATTTGCTTCATTCTCACTCTTGTTTCCGCAGCTGAGTTCCAGGCTTTGTGCAGCAGTGGCATCGGGATCACAGCTGATGGACGAGGTAGGCGCAAGAACCAGCTGGCCTGACTGGGCAAAACTTGCATTGCGTTTCCTTTTCCTTTGACACTAATCTCAACAGGAGCAGATTTTATTTGTGGCCGTGAGTGGATAAAAGATGGCATGATGTTGGCGAGCTTGTACCATTTGGGGCCTCGACCAATGCCAGTCTGTAACGGACCTTTGTCGGGTTCTTTGCTCCATATTGAGGATTTACGTGAAAGTGATGAGTTATTTCCTCACTAACCGTCTGCAAAACGTGAAAGAAGGATCCAAAATATTCAAACACCTTTTCAATAAATAGTATGGGGTATATTTCCTGGTCCCATCTGCCCCGGGAATTGTCATGGGCGGGTGGGACCATTTCAAGGTCCATTGACCTCGTGGGGGGGGGGGTATTTCTGTTCTCGGGTCGAACACAACCAGAGACTCCCGCCATATATCCAGATAGGATAGTCATTGGTTAGGTGCATTGGCCATGATAAATTGCCCTTAGTGTCGAAAATTGCCCTTAGTGTTGGGTGGGGTTACTGGGTTATGGGGATAGGGTGGTGGTGTTAACCTTGGGTAGGGTGCTCTTTCCAGGAGCCGGTGCAGACTCGATGGGCTGAATGGCCTCCTTCTGCACTGTAAATTCTATAATTCTACCTTCAAAGCTCCGTCCACCAAACTCTCTGATTTGTAGCTTCACTGAAAAACAGTCAGAATATGGCACCCAAGCTCCAAGATGAGGCCCGAATTGCTTGATATAATGAAGGAATTTGACTTGCTGTAAACCTAGACAGCAAGTACCGATGGGCAGCTAATGCGTCCCCTAGTCACCTCTTGTGAACAAGAGGAGAGAGGCCAATAAAGCATTGGTTAGTATGCATTTTGCTTTGCTCCTAGATATCAACGAGTGTGCTCTCGACCCTGACATCTGCGCCAATGGGAATTGTGAGAACTTACGCGGTAGTTACCGCTGTATCTGCAACATCGGCTACGAGTCTGACGTCAGCGGCAAGAATTGTGTGGGTGAGTGTGGGACTGCGTTACTCCGGCTGGGAAGGCGGAATCGGATTTGAAAATCACTCCCGTGGAACATCAAGGGGCATCCTGATCCACTGTGGATCATTTGATAATGCACAGAATAATATCACCTTCTCTGAAAGCCAGTTGCACATCCATCATCTTCTGAATCAAACCAGGGACAATAATTGTGTTGTGCTATTTATTGTTGATTAATCTGTCAGATGCAAAAACTACCACTGGTTGATTAAAGCTCGAGTTCCTGTTAGGAAAGGGTATAATCTTCACTCCATCTATCTACGAGGGGAGATTCACACTGACTTGTGTTACATTCCAGTAAATTATGGACAGAATGCAGTTCCTGTAATTTATTCACCCTCTATTGGGCAGAAAGGGGAACACTCCAGATCTTAGGGACAATAAGGTTTGCTTATGAGAGTGGCCAGTACCCCCAAATCTAAGAAAATATCTAGCGCAAAAACACAGAAGTTTGACCCACTTCAGTTCTTTCACCCTCCTCTGAGACTATTGTGTAACCACTCCCTTTGTTCCATCAAAATATAAATATCAATGGGGCATCTGCCTCCTGTCTGCTGTTCTCAGTGTGTTTTGAACAAGCTGACTGCGTGGGCAAATGCATGGCAGATGCAGTACAATGTGGATAAATGTGAGGTTATCCACTTTGGTAGCAAAATCAGGAAGGTAGATTATTATCTGAATGGCTACAAGTTGAGAGAGGGGAATGTATAATGAGACCTGGGTGTTCTTGTACTCCAGTCACTGAAGGTCAGCATGCAGGAGGAAGTAAAGAAGGCAAATGGCAGGTTGGCCTTCATAGCTGTCATAATATGCACACAAGTATATGATGGTTCATAGACAGACACTGACTGACACACTGAATGACCAATCAACACACAGAACACAGCAGCCAATCACCAGACAGGACACGCCCACTATAAAGCCAGAGGGCACTAGTTTTCCCGCTCTCTCGGGATGCAGCCTCTGAGACAGCCAGAGCCCGTGATCAGCAACACGAACATCTACCATGTGCTAGCAGTATAGTCTGGTCAGGTTAGTCTCAGGTCTCCAGTCAACTCTACATAGTGCCGACCCACAGTGCAAGTATGTTTAACAGCTCATAGTTAAATAAAATAGAGTTGCATTTCTCCAAGTGTTGGAAGCCTATCTCTCTCACTGCTATGGTAAACGCAGTCCTCGCAGACCCAGCATACCCAACACATCAATAGTGAGGCGATTCGAGTAGAGAAGCAGGGATGTCTTGCTGCAATTATACAGGGCCTTGGTGAGGCCACACCGAGAATATTGTGTGTAGTTTTAGCCTCCTTGTGTGAGGAAGGATGTTCTTGCTGGTGAGGAATGCAGCAAAGGTTTGCCAGACTAATTCCTGGGATGGCAGGACTGACATATGAGGAAAAATTGAGTTGGTTAGGATTATGTTCGCTCGAGTTCAGAAGAATGAGGCGAGATCTCATAGAAACATATACATTTTCAGACAGGGTAGATGCAGGAAAGATGTTCCTAGTGGTGGGGGAGTCACAGTTTAAGGATACAGGGTAGACCATTTAAGACTGAGATGCGGAGAACTTTCTTCACCAAGAGAGTGGTGAGCCTGTGGAATTCGTTACCGCAGGAATTGTTGAGGCCAAAACATTGTATGTTATCTCGAAGCAGTTAGATATAGGTCTTGAGGCAAAAGGGATCAAAGGATATTGGGGGAAGGCGGGGTCAGTCTTTTGAGTCGGATGATCAGCCATGATCATAATGAATAGCAGAGCAGGCTTGAAGGGCTGAATGGCCTCCTCCTGCTCCTATTTTCTATGTTTCTGTGTTTCTATGCTCCATAACCTTCCTTTGCTCTAGGTCAAGCTGCTCCTCCCTTACAATATACCAGAGTCACACAGAGTGTTGGTCTTGCAATGATCAGGTCAGCATGGGTGGGGGGATAGGTGAAGGGAACAAATGACAGGGTAATAATGTTTGGACAGGCTGAGCAAGGATGGAGGGGAATGAGAGTGAATGATGAGAACGAGGGAAGGATGAGTGAGCAGAGGATTTGTTTGAGGGGCCTGAAAGGCTGGGGTAAATACTGAACCTTGGTACTTTGCTGAAATTCACCTGCCTCAAGCAGACTGAGGACAATTAGACAATTGCTCACATACTGTGTGCCACATGGTTTACAATGTTTTCTGGAGTAACCTACATTATAAAACTATGCTTCTTTCCCCAGATATCGATGAGTGCTCCGTCAACATGCTGTTGTGTGATAATGGACTGTGTCGTAACACTCCAGGCAGCTACACATGCACCTGCCCCACAGGTTACATCTTCAAACCTGATACTGAAACCTGTGAAGGTGAGAATCTAGAAATCATGTTAGTTGACCAGAATATTATTTTTTAGCTAGTGTGCCAACAATTCTGATCCCACAACAGAGAACATGGATTTTTCTCCACAATTACACTGTGGGCAGTACGGTAGCATAGTGGGTCGCATTGTGGCTTCACAGTGCCAGGGTCCCAGGTTCGATTCCCCGCTTGGGTCACTGTCTGTGCAGAGTCTGCATGTTCTCCCCATGTCTGTGTGTGTTTCCTCCCACAAGTCCCGAAAGACGTGCTATTAGGTAATTTGGACATTCTGAATTCTCCCTCTGTGTACCTGAACAGGCGCTGGAATGTGGTGACTAGGGGCTTTTCACAGTAACTTCATTGCAGTGTTAATATAAGCCTACTTGTGACAATAAAGATTATTATAATTATTATTATAGATGGAAATCGTTGTGAGGGCAGAGGTTGGAAAATATAGAGATCTTTACAAACCCAAAGGTTCTCGCTGAAGCATCCATGCCGCACAAACTAACCAAACTAATAATTTGCCAGCTATCCTGGGGCCATGGTAGCTCCTGCTTCTCAAAGACTGGTGCCCTTCCCCATGCCTGTTTCCTGGAGAGCTGTAACATTACTACAGATTCATAAAGCTACAGGTTCCTTCTGGTTGGATGGGCTGAACTGAGCAAAATGTCACTTAGAATGGGCAATATGCTTTCATCATTATTGGTCAATGGAGGCACATTGATAGCAAATTCAGTATATGTATGGCCATCCTGTCCGTGAAAAAAATAAAGTAAAGTCACCATAGTCCCAGATGACCAGAGGCAGTTTTGAGACTCGATGGGCGAATGGCCTCCTTCTGCACTGATCACCACACCGCAGCGAGGGGCAATGTTGAGAAGACGGGGCCTTCCTGAATAATCTCAGCTGGTACGGGAATTGAACCCACAGCGTTGGCCTCGCTTTGCATCACAAACCAGCTGTCCAGCCAACCGAGCTAAACCGGCCACCAGTATCTGTAATAACCCAGCATCTGTATCGCCATATGTGAGCGAGTGTACGTAATCCTGCTTTTGTATTTCCAGATGTGAATGAGTGTGAATCCAGCCCGTGTGTGAATGGTTACTGCCGAAATATGGCGGGCTCGTTCATCTGCGAATGTTCACTTGGCAGCAAACTGGACCCAACCAGAACCATCTGCATTGGTAAGTCAAATGGTAGCAATATATCAGGCACGACAGTCCAAGCTGATCTGTTCACCCAGCGCCATGTTCCACAAGGGAAGAGTCAGTCTGGGGCTCAGTGAGTAACCCAGGTCCCTTCTCTGTTTGCATTCACCAAACTATTTGCTTCAGCTGCAAAGCTGTGGACTGAGCCCTGTTTTCTTCATGGTTTAATTTGGGGGGTTTCTCTCTCACTTGATCCCTTAATCTGCCAGACCTAATGCCCCTGAATGGCCCTTTCCCAAGCGTCAACAACTACAACTTACATTTATATAGCAACTTTAATGTCATAACATTGTCCCAAGGCACCGCAGGCTTGGAGGGCCGAAGGACCTGCTCCTGTGCTGTATTCTTTATTGGAACCTTATAAATCAAAATCTGACACCAAGCTACATAAGGGGATAATAAATAGGTTGGACAAACAAAGTTGGTCAGAGGAGGTAGTTTTAAGGATTTTCTTAAAGGAGGAAAGTGCGCGACAGAGGCGGTGAGGTATAAAGAGGATCTTCCTGAGGCAACTGAAGGTGCAGCCAGCAATGGTGACGCGATTAAAATTCGGGACGCACAAGAGGTTAGAGTTAGAGGAGCGCAGGTATCTCGGGAGGGTTTGGAACGGGAGGAGGTTACACAGAGAGGGAGGAGCAAGGCCATGGAGAGATTTGAAAGAAATGATTTTAAAATCCTTCTTAATTTTTAAAATCAAAGTGTTGCCGGATAAGAAGCCAATGTAAACACCGAGGTGCCAGTTAAGAAATGAGCAGCAGAGTTTTGGATGACTGTGAGTTAACCAAGGGTAGAATATCGAGGCTGGTTTAGCACAGAGCTAAATCACTGGCTTTTAAAGCAGACCAAGGCAGGCCAGCAGCATGGTTCAATTCCCGTACCAGCCTCCCCGAACAGGTGCCGGAATGTGGCGACTAGGGGCTTTTCACAGTAACTTCATTTGAAGCCTACTTGTGACAATAAGCGATTTTCATTTCATTTCATGTGGGAGACGGGCCAGGAGTACACTGGAATAGTCAAGTCTAGTATCACAACTGGACGAGGGTTTTAGCAACAGATGTTTTTTTCAATTAATTCTTGGGGTGTGGGTGTTGCTGACAAAGCCAGCATTTATTGCTCATCCCTAATAGCCCTTGAGATTGTGGTAATGAGCTGCCTTCTTGAACCGCTGCAGCCTATAAGGTGTAGGTACACCCACCATGCTGTTAGGGAGGGAGTTCCAGGCGTTTGGCCCAGCAACAGTGAAGGAACAGCGATATATTTCTAAGTTGGGCTGAAGAGTGACTTGGAGGGGAACCTCCAGGTGGTGGTGCTGCCATATGTCTGCTGCCCTTGTCTTTCTAGATGGTAGTGGCCATGGCTTTGGAAAGTGCTGCCTAAGGAGCCTTGGTGAGTTCCTGCAGTGCATGTTGAGGATGGTACACACGCCTGTTACCGTGCGTCAGTGGCGGTGGAAGTGAATGTTTAAGGTGGTGGATATGGTGCCAATCAAGGAGGCTGCTTTACTCTGGATGGTGTTGAGCTTCGTGAATGTTATTGGAACTGCTGTCATCCAGGCAAGTGGAGAATGTTCCATCGCAGTCCTGACTTGTGCCTTTTAGATAGTGGACAGGCTTTGGGGAGTCAGGAGGTGAGTTATTCACTGCAGGATGCCTAGCCTCTAACCGGCCCTTGGAGGCATGATCAGCTGGATTCTCCCATCGGCGGTATCATCCGTTTCACTGGCAGCACACTCATACCCGCGGATTTCCCGACGGCGTGGGGGTGCCCACAATGGGGAAACCCCATTGGCCGGCTGCCGGGATGGAGAATCTCGCTGCCTGTGGGGGGGGGTGCCGCACCAGAAAATGGGTGCGGTGGGATGGAGAATCCCACCCAATATTTTTATGGCTGGTCCAGTTCAGTTTTTGGTCAATAATAATCCTCTTAATGTTGAGGTCAGGCAAATTCAGGCGATGGTACAGAGGTGGAAATTGGTGGTCTTAGTGATGGCGATTATATGAAGTTGAAAGCTCACCTTGGGGTCAAATGTGACACCAAGGTTGCAAACAAACTGGCTTAATCTCAGACCTTACCCTATATAGCTTGCTGTTATAAGGCAGAAAAATGTTCCCAGGTGTGACCCTGTCCAACAATTCTCAATCCTCCAGCCAACATCGTCGGCGCAACATCGAGGGCCGAAGGGCCCGTACTGCGCTGTAGTGTTCTATGTTCTGTAGTGTTCTATAACATGGATCAGACTGGGAGCTGAGCAGAGCTTGACAGCAATCTATGCCTAGTCCTACCCTGTGACAGTGGGTGCTTGTGCAGAGCACTGCGCTTCCAACATTGTCCCGTTTTCTCCCTTTTCCTCCTGTCATTCAGTGAGTTATGGAATTCATGGGTCTCAGGTACCTTGCCCTGAGTGTGAACTGAGACTCTGGAGAGGGTGGCAGCCAGATCCTCTCTTCAGCCCAACACCACTTTACAAGAGCTGTAATTGTTCAAATCCCCCTATTTCCCCAAACCAGGAAATGCCTGCAGCGTTTTTAACTCCAGTTAGCTCAGTACAAATCGGGCAGCACGGTAGCATGGTGGTTAGCATAAATGCTTCACAGCTCCAGGGTCCCAGGTTCGATTCCCGGCTGGGTCACTGTCTGTGTGGAGTCTGCACGTCCTCCCCGTGTGTGCGTGGGTTTCCTCCGGGTGCTCCGGTTTCCTCCCACAGTCCAAAGATGTGCGGGGTTAGGTGGATTGGCCATGCTAAATTGCCCGTAGTGTCCTAAAAAGTAAGGTTAAGGGGGGGTTGTTGGGTTATGGGTATAGGGTGGATACGTGGGTTTGAGTAGGGTGATCATTGCTCAGCACAACATCGAGGGCCGAAGGGCCTGTTCTGTGCTGTACTGTTCTATGTTCTATTAAATTGGAGGACGAGTCTGGACAAGCTCGCTGTGCCATCAGGGAGATCCTGGGTAGATGTTTTAACAAAGGTAAATTTGGAATGAAGCTTCCATTTTGTTTGTGTGGAAATTTCTAAATCTACAATCTCTTCTGATCTATTACTATATTCCTGTATTCAAACTTTGAGACAGAGTGAAGGGAGCAGCGAATTCAGCCTTTAAGTAGCAACCAGGAATAAAAACTATTGGGACAAGTGGACAGAATTGTGACAGTGGTGATTCTGCTGGGATTCTAAACAAAAGTGATGGGTTCAGATTATTTGAAAAACAATTTTTATTGGTTGCAATTTGATTTCTAACAACTATTTGCCTCCACCCGCCAGCTTTTCCATGAGTGGTTTAGGACAGGTATTTTCAAAGTCGGGGTCGCAGGTGGGTGTTGGGAGGGTCGCGGAGCTGTCCATCACAGCGCTCCCGATTGCGCAGATTTGCGCGCAACAGCCGGCTTTCAACGTCAAAATGACGGCCGCGACCATATAAAAAAAATGCGGCCGCACTGCGCATGCGTGCCCACTCATTGGTATGCATGCCCAGAACCGCGTGGTTCTCAAGGGAGACAGAGAGCATGCTTTGGGCGCGATTTCGATTCCTCCAATTTGTCAGCAGCAAACAAGGTAAGAGAAAATGTGAGTGTCTGAGTGAAAATCTGAGTATCTTTAAGACAGAGATAGGTTCTTGATTAATAAGGAGATCAAGGGTTATGGGGAGAAGGCAGGAGAATGGGGATGAGAAAATATCAGCCATGATTGAATGTCGGAGCAGACTCGATGGGCCAAGTGGCCTAATTCTACTCCTATGTCTTATGGTCTAAAATGGTGGATTGCAAAGGTAGGCAGATGTGGGTTGCGAAGGTCGGCTGCCATGGGTCCGAAGGTCGGCCGGCATGGGCGCCAAAGGTTGGCCGGTTGGTACAAATGTGTCCCCGGAAAATAAGTTTGAAAAACACTGGTTTAGGACACGGAGGTCAAAGGCTGTCACTGAGGTAACAGGCTGTGACTAAGTCACGGAGGCAGGAGTTAGCAGTGGATTCGAGCCACTGAGGCACATGAGGAGTTAGTTTGGTCCTGGTGGGTGATGCCGTTTGATGGGTTTCTCAAACTGCTCCACACTCAATGGTATATTTCCTTTTCCACACTTTGTCAGAGGCCAGCACTCTCTGTGAGCCTGAGTCAAGTCTGTAGGCTCACTGGTGTCTGTGTTGGTGTGGAGGTGGGGGAGCGACGGTGTGATTTGAGGATTTGAAGGAAGGGGAGGAGAGTGGAGGGCGTTTTGGAAGAAAGTGTGACAAATCCGGTTCTCTGCTTTTTCCAACAGACAGTATGAAGGGAACGTGCTGGCTGAACATTCAGGATGGGCGCTGTGAGGTGAACATCAATGGAGCTACGCTGAAATCCGAATGCTGTGCCACTCTGGGAGCGGCCTGGGGAAGTCCTTGCGAACACTGCGAGCTGGGTACTCACCTTGTCTGAGGGGTTTAGTGGGATGGGGGTGGGGGGGGGGTAGGGGGGGGGGCACGGGCGGGGGGGGGGATTGTCGCACGTTATTGATATTAAACGACACACACTGTAAGCAAAATCTGGCGGGGTCTCTATTTTATAATTCAGCTCTGAGTGCTTGTTTCTCCACAGTTCATTATTTGAAAATATTAAGGAAAAGGCTGAGTGCTAAGTTACACACTCACCCAATGCGTGAGTGGGATTTAGGCACTTGGATCAGTTTGTTATCGACCAAAAGGTCAATGTCCAGAGACATGACAGCTGGGCGCAGTATTCTCTTTATTAGAGCGTAGGGACATAGGAGAGACACTGCTCCCAAATGTTTGAAGTGCCGGTGGGAAGCTGCATCTTGATGTTTATTGTGCCCAATTTGAGCAGATGACAAGGAAGGCAGCAGAATTGGAGATAGACTCAAGGCGGCAGCCAACTGCTGTCCAATGAGGGAAACATGATGTCGCGAGAAGTAATGCTCTTGCTCCAAGAACCTTGATCCTGCTGGGCTACACAATATAGGCTTAATGGATATAACATGATGGGATGTGTGCACACTCATTTCCAGTGTGCATGTCAGCAGAAGATGCTGGTGCCAGATGTGTAAACTTAATAAATTATTGCCCACATATTCGAATGGACAAAATCTGCATTCTCACCCCAGGCAGAATTAATTTCTAATACCTGGATTTACATATTTAACTTAAGCACAATTATTATTATTGCAGCCTCTCTTTTTAGCATACATAATACACCATCAGGGCAGCATGGTGGTGCAGTGGTTAGCACTGCTGCCTCACTGCGCCGAGGTCACAGGTTCGATCCCGGCTCTGGGTCACTGTCTTTGTGGAGTTTGCACATTCTCCCCGTGTTTGCCTGGGTTTCGCCCACACAACCCAAAGATGTGCAGGGTAGGTGGATTGGCCACATTAGATTGCCCCATAATTGGAAAAAATTAATTGGGTACTCTAAATTTTTTAAAAATTAAAAAATAAATAATACACTATCATCCTCCCACAGACCCGCCTCTAGCTCCTTCCCCAGCACATCCTCTCACTTACGCATAACCTCCCCTATCTGGGTTTCCTCCCACTCCATGAGCTCTTTATAAAGTTCCGAGATTAATACACCATTCAAATTTCTCCAAAGTTGTGATTTTTCTGCCTTGTCCCTGACGTTGCCTTGCTCCAGTTTGCAAAGTTCAGATGTTTCCACAAAATGCCTTTGCACAACATGTTATTAGTCAATGTTCCATTCTAATAAATGGATTTCACCACTTAAAATGAAACCCCAGAATTAGTCAGCCGTTGGATCTAACAGACCAGGCTCGCGGAGTTGAATGATTACCGTTTTGCTGTCACAGGCACAGGGGGGAAATGAAAATCAACAGCCAAGAGCTTGATTTATCAAACACTCTTTATATTTCTTTTGCAGATCCAACCTGTCCCAGAGGCTACGCCAGGGTGAAGGGTGTTACCTGCGAAGGTCAGATTAAAAATGTTCCATAATTCCAACTGTAACAAGGGTTAAATCACCCAGAACTGATTCAGACAATGACATAAATTCACAGCAGTTAGATTTGTGCCATAGTGTAAGCAGGTGACAGTGAATCTCTATTCAACAACTTCAGATGATCAGCCCCACCTCGACCCATTTGTTTTCATTTCATTTTAATTGTCTTTTACCATTTCTTTCTTTCTTAATATGTATTTAATTCCCCCCCCCCCACCCCCGCAATCTTATCCACCTTTCCTGCACCTTTCTCCTCTTTGCTTCCCCCTCTCCCTCCCCCCACACCTACAGTTCATCCTCTGATGTTAGTTTCCCTGCTGTTCGACCGTTCACATCTTTTGTCCTCTCTGGGGACTGCCATTAACACTCTTTCCCCCTGGTATCTGTGGCCATTAGCACAGTTTCCCTGGGTTTCTGCGGCTATGACTCATCTTTCATTCTCACTCCGCAGTATAAATATTTCCCACTTTCTCTGTCTGTTAGCTTTGACAAAGAGTCATCGGACTCGAAACGTTAGCTCTTTTCTCTCCCTACAGACGCTGCCAGACTTGCTGAGATTTTCCAGCATTTTCCCTTTCAGATTCCAGCATCCACAGTCATTTGCTAATCTCTATTCTTATTTGCATTGGCTTCATGATCTACCCCATAATGGGTGCAGATTCCACACAATCACAGACATTAGCTGATAACAGCCGACAGGGGAGGGGCTGTACTGTCTTTATTATGAAGCTAATGTGACTACTAATGCTGTGCAGTCGGTGAGATATTTAAGAAGTGATCTTCTGGGATTTATCAGATTGTTGAGGGCACGGAACGTTAACCCAGAATATTGCTTTAAATCAAACTGTGGGAGTAGAATTTGGGAAGAAAAGTTCAACCAAGCCTGTGGTATATATAGGGCAGATGCCAAGAGATATTTTGCACAAGGATTTCATTTGGTATAAATATAGGTGTGATCAGATCTGCCGCCCATTCTCTTCAAAGGTGACCAAATATACCTTAGCTACCTCAAAAAGCAAGGTAATGGCTTTTTTACATTTGCACCAGGGCTAATCCACAATTGTTCCAAACCTTTACTGAAACAAGTTACAGCCCGAAGTTGCATCAAATATGATTCTGTGTTGATTCTATTATCCTCCTGTCAAGCTGATATTGGAACACAAACAATTTTCCTGATTGAAGTGTAGGCATCTCATATCGCTACCTAGCTCATTATTCCATCAAACCTAAGATCTGATATTCAGATTCTCTCAGTCCTTTTATCACTCACAACTTCCTCCAAACACTTCGATAACATTGCCCTATTTTGCATGTTTTATGAAAAGGAAAATTAATAATTGTGATGTTTCTTTTCCTCGCCAGATGTGAATGAGTGTGATGTATTCCCTGGTGTTTGCACTAACGGACGCTGTGTGAACACGCAGGGTTCATTCAAGTGTGACTGCCCTGAAGGACTCACTCTGGATGGGACTGGGAGAACCTGTGTGGGTGAGTACTGATCACTGAGGGACCAGGCAGGGGGAGAAAATGTTTAGTGCAACCACACCACTGAAGACGAAAAGCAAGTGGAAATTGACACATTAACAAATATTTTACATTTTTTTTGACCAAAGCTTTTTGTCTGCTAAAACTTCACTTGAAAATTGCTCAATTTTCATCAACGGGCAAACAATTCAACAGAGCATAATGTTCCCTATCTTGATGTCAGCCATGACACTCTTAAATCTAGTCAATAGAATCTGGGTTCAAGTTATACTCCAAAAACCTGAATACAAGATCCAAGTTGACACTCCAGTACAGCATTGAAGGAGTGTGGCACAGTTGAAAATCTCATGTTTTTGATGAGAAGTTAAAGAGGCCTCAGGTTCCACTGAACAGAAGGGTCAAATCACCTACCCTCACGGAGTGAATATGTGAGGTGGTGTGCAGGGGGCATCGAAAGCCAGAATTCCCTGGATGACAACAGAATTATGCAAAAGCAGGAAGTAGACAAATTATGACAAATGTCAGGTAGCGAATACAACAGTGAACCTGGCAGAGAGTTCCAGGGAACATTGAAGAACAATATAAGAATCTAAAGAGAGAGTATGACAAGATTACTGAGTCAAATAAAAGAAAATCTTTTAGAAGCATAAAGAAGTAAAAGGATTGTTAAAGAAATAGTAAGAATGATTAGGGACTAAAACAGAAAATCTCCTCGTGGAGGCAGAGGGCAAGACTGAGGTACTGTCAGCTTTGACAGAGTGGGCTGTTATCAGGCAGCATAGTGGGGGGTACCTTGGTTGGGGGTTTATGTGCCTATTGAGTGTACATGCCCCTAGATGGTAACCCACTTTTGTCCCCCTCCCCCTTTGGCCTCTCTAACCTGACTCCCCACCCTCTCCCCTCACTGGGGTCTCCCATTCATGCACACCCAAAATCCTCAGACTTACGGGAGACCAGTTTTACTTCTTTGTGGGAACTGGTTGTAGTCCCAGCAGCGACCATTCCTGTCTTCCGGTGCTGCTGGGATTGGCTAGAAGCTCTCTCGGGAGGCATTACCTGTCTCTGAGAGAAAAACTGGAAAGTTCAGTTTTGTTTCAAGGTTTTGCTTTCCTTTCAGTTTAATTTTCAGTGCAGCTGCCTTAAAAACATACAAATTAAATTTAACAATATAGATTCCCTCACACTTTTCACAGATGTGGGGCTCTGATGAACAGTTACCTGCTCAGGACAGATGTTTGGCTTCAGCATGGCTAACTGAAGTGGCCAAATAGTGAGATTGAAGAATCAGTGGAGGAATTGGCTTCTTTTTCATTGCTGATGCGTCTACTACTTGTTTTCCGCACCTCCTGTGCCTTTACTGTCTGTAGTTTAACTTACTCTGAGCTAAATATGTTAACATGGAATAATTATTTGATTGCCATTAGTGCAGTCACCCTATGATGGACCATTCTGGTGCACTTCCTTGGGACTAACCTCATGCTGTCTATCTCCTCTAGATGTTCGCCTGGAACACTGCTACCTGAAGTGGGAGGAGGACGAATGCACAGAACCAATGGCAGGCCGCTTCCGCATTGACACTTGCTGCTGTTCAATTGGCCATGCCTGGGGTGGGGACTGTGAGGAATGTCCACAGCCTGGCACACGGGAATATGAGACCATTTGCCCCAGGGGACCTGGATTTGCTAACAGGGGTGATGTTTTGACTGGTAGACCATTCTACAAAGGTAATGGCTCAATTAATAATCATTTCAATCTTTGTATTTCATGCATTGGCATTCCCCTGAATACCTAACTCCCTGCTGTCTCGATTTTTGATTTAGTTTTTATGTCAACATTCAACAGTGAAACTGTGTATGTAAACAGTTATATTCATCCACCAACTGTGTGTGTGTGTGTTGGGGTGTGGGGGGGTCTCGAGGGTACTTGGTCTATATTTATTATTGTTTGTGAGCTGAAATATTTGTCCCCTGGATCGCATGGACTTTTTATGGTGTTTTCAGTTTCATAGCTGTTCTCTGTCCCTAGTATTTAATATCTTTTTCAATTTGTCATGCTCCTGACACACACTGTTCCAGAAGCAATGCCCCATCTGGTACAATTGATCCACATTAAAGCCAGCACATCTCACAGATGTTCTGGCATTCGAAGGATCTTGGTGTTTAACAGTTTGATTAAGTATAGAGCCCTTTCACTGGTGCTTAGGATGCTGGGATATTCTCACTCCCATGGGGGGGGGGGGGGGGGGGGGGGGGGGGGGGGGACTGTGTGAGGAAACCAGAGCACCCAGAGGAAACCCACACAAACACGGAGAGAACATGCAAATTCACATGCTAAGGCCAGAATTGAACCGGGGTCCCTGGCGCTGTGAGGCAGAAGAGCTAACCACTGTGCTACTGTTCCGCTCCCTTCTTGGAGTGAAACCATCTCAGTCCAGGCGGTTTCTGACAGATGATTGGCTCAGTTTACTATTTCCAGTAATGACCAGAACAATGAATGCCGTTGAATCACAATCAGTCCCAATGCTCCATTATGGCTGTAGTTATGGCCAGTTTCTCCTTTCCTGGCCGTAATTCTCTGGCCGTTCGCTGGCAGTGGGATTGTCTGGTCACGTCGTCACCGCACCCCCGCACGTGGGTTTCCTGATGGTGGGGGGCTTCTTCAATGCAAATTCCCATTGACAGCAGCGGGAACAGGGAATCCTGCCAGCAGCGAATGGCACGCCGCCTCCTGCTGCTGAGAAACACGCAGCTCAGAGGCTGCAGAATCCTGTTCCTGTCTTCCTGGGTATTGGCATACATTCAGTCTCCTGCTGCCTGTACACATACAGGTTAGCACCTGTACAGTCAACTCTCCATCTTGTGTTGTCAGGCTCTTTTCTGGATTGTTTGGTGATAGACTGAAAATGCCCCACTTGTTTTTCACAGTGTTCTTAATGACTGCACTAAATGCCTCCCTCTCTTTCAGATGTCAATGAATGTAAGGTCTTCTCCAGTCTGTGCACGTATGGAACTTGCCGGAACACGATTGGCAGCTTTAAATGCCGCTGTGAGAGTGGCTTTGCCTTAAACATGGAGGAGAGGAATTGTACAGGTAGGACATCACTCAGAGAGACCTGTTAATTATAGTTCATTATTGAGACAGATATAGGTGACAATCTCTCAACTTTGCTCTCTGTCTTCTGTTTATCTGTCTTTCCTATTTGTATCTCACTGTGTCTCATTCCTTTTCTCTTTCTCTTTCTGACTATCTCACCTTATCTTAATCTCGCTTTCTTTCTATTTGTCTCACTCTGTTCACCTGTACCCTCTTTGTCTCGTGTTCTTTTTCTCTTTATCTCGTTCTCTTTTCTTGTTTCCTCTCTCTCCTTCTCCCGCTCGCTGACTGAATTTGCTGTCCTTTATTTTTAGATATCAACGAATGCCGAATTTCCCCGGATCTGTGTGGGCATGGCACCTGCGTGAACACACCGGGCAGTTTTGAATGTGAATGCTTTGATGGGTATGAAAGTGGTTTTATGATGATGAAGAACTGCATGGGTAAGTGACAATCACTGGCTAATTACTGCTGACTGTCCATGACCCGTATTTCAATCTTAAGCCAGAGTGAATCACGCAGCAGCTGAGGATGACTGTACTGAGTGAAACGCTGTGCCTTAGGTACATCAGAACTGAAGAATATTCGGGGGTATGGGTAGGAGAGGGGAAGGTGTCTGACATCTATAAGGTAATGCAGGAGGTGGAGGAGTCGTCAGTGGAGGAGCTGAAGGCTAAATGGGAGGAGGAACTCGGGGAGCAGATAGAGGACGGGACTTGGGCGGAGGCCTTGGAGAGAGTCAACTCTTCCTCCTCATGTGCGAGGCTTAGTCTCATCCAATTTAAGGTGCTGCACCGGGCCCACATGTCCGGGACTAGGATGAGTAGGTTCTTCGGGGGTGAGGACAGGTGCACCAGATGTTCGGGGAGTCCTGCGAACCACGCCCATATGTTCTGGGCATGCCCAGCACTGGAAGAATTCTGGAAGGGGGTGGCGGGGACGGTGTCGAGGGTGGTTGGATCCAGGGTCAAACCAGGGTGGGGACTCGCGATTTTTGGAGTTGCGGTAGAGCCGGGAGTGCAGGAGGCGAAAGAGGCCGGTGTCCTGGCCTTTGCGTCCCTAGTAGCCCGTCGAAGGATTCTGTTACAATGGAAGGATGCAAGTCCCCCAAGCGTGGAGACCTGGATCAGTGACATGGCGGGATTTATAAAATTGGAAAACGTCAAATTTGCCCTGAGAGGATCAATACAAGGGTTCTATAAACGATGGCAGCCTTTTCTGGACTTCCTGGCTCAGAGATAGGTAACTGGGTCAATAGCAGCAGCAACCCCGGGGGGGGGGGGGGGGGGGGGGGGGTGCATTATTGTAGTGTTTATTCTGTAACTTTATAGTGTGTTAATTTGCGTTGTTGTTAAAATGCTGGGTTGTGGACAAGGCTCCCATCTGCAACAACCATAGGTTCAAACCAGCACTGACCGACGCCACCTTCAAAAGGTGGAGGCAGGACGGGGGGACACTGACAGTCAGGGACCTATACACGGACGACAGGATCGCAACACTGGACGAACTGACAGAGAAATTTCAGCTAGCTGGGGGGAACGAGCTACGGTACCTGCAGCTCAAAAACTTCCTACGAAAGGAGACAAGGACGTACCCACAACCGCCACGACAGACACTACTGGAAGACCTACTGGACGCAAGTATCCTAGAGAAAGGGAACTGTAGTGACATGTATGACCGACTGGTAGATAGGGACGACACCGTACTGGACGCAACAAGAAGGAAATGGGAGGACGACCTGGGGATGGAGATAGGGTGGGGACTCTGGAGCGAAGCACTGCATAGGGTCAACTCCACCTCCACGTGCGCAAGGCTCAGCCTGACGCAACTAAAAGTGGTACATAGAGCCCACTTAACAAGAACCCGTATGAGTAGGTTCTTCCCGGAGGTGGAAGACAGATGTGAACGGTGCCAAAGAGGCCCGGCCAACCACGCCCACATGTTCTGGTCTTGCCCCAGACTCGTGGAGTACTGGACAGCCTTCTTCGAGGTTATGTCCAAAGTGGTGGGAGTGAGGGTGGAGCCATGCCCGATAGTGGCGGTCTTCGGGGTTTCAGAACAGCCAGATCTATTCCTGGGGAGGAGGGCGGACGCCCTTGCCTTTGCCTCCCTGATCGCCCGCCGTAGAATCCTGTTTGGCTGGCGGTCAGCAGCACCGCCCAGAGCTGCGGACTGGCTGTCCGACCTCTCGGAATCTCTCCAAATGGAGAAAATCAAATTTGCCATCCGAGGGTCGGACGACGGCTTCCACAGAACGTGGGAGCCATTCATGCAACTGTTCCGGGACCTATTTGTGGCCAATGTACAAGAGGAAGAATAGTCGGGGGAAGGTAGCGGGAGGGGGGGGGGGGCTACAGGTTCGGTACGGGGGTTCGATGGCTAGCTAAGGCCCAAAACCAAACTAAATAAACATGTTGGGGGGGGGGGGGGGGGGGGCGGGCGCAGTTACTACTACGAAGATGCTTACCTGTAAATATGTATGTTAATTTTTGCGTGTTTGTTTGTTTTTTTTGTTCTTTTTCTCTCCTAACAATTTGTAATTTGTTCAATATAAAATATGAAAACTGAATAAAAACATTTATAAAAAAAAAAAAATGCTGGGTTGTTCATGGGGATGGGGCGAATGTATATGATTGTTAATATTATTGTTATTTTCGGTATTTTACTAAGGTGCGTCAATGTTGTATAAAATCAAAATTTCTCAATAAAAATTATTTTTAAAAAAAAGAACTGAAGAATATGAGGAATGAGAAAGACACATCAACCAAACATGCCCACCCGTTTTAATGGATCGGCTTAACCTAGCCCAACTCCTTGCCATTTACTTCAACCTTGCCTTCTCACCATTTATCTCGGTCCCTTCTCTCCGGAGGCACTGTTCACTTTGTGCCCTTCCCTGATAACTTATTCACAACTCAGTTACCCTTAGGACGAAAAGGCTCTTCCTAACTTTACTTCTTACTCTTAAACTCCTCATTTCAAATCTGCATTCTCTGGGATATGAGTCGCAGCATAATGGACAATTTGTCTGGACTGGTTAAAATCGTTTATCTCGTTCATTCTACCTTAAATTCTCTTCTTCAAACTGCTGACACTCCAACTTACCTTTTGTGCCCCGATGACACGACACAAGGGCAGTAATATATTTTCTGTAATTAAGTGCCCAGAACAGCACACAGTAAACTGACTTGAGGTCTGATTAACACACAATTTATAACAAAGCCTCTCCAGGTTAGTAACCTGCCCTTCTGGTATTGTTGTTAAGGATTGAAACTCATTGTTCATCTCACTCTTACTGAGCACGGCTGTGTCTTCATTTTCTCCTGGGTCAAGAGGCCTCCCAGCCTTTAGCGATGAATCCCTCCCACCTTCCCCAATAGCCTACATCGCCTGTCCTTGACCCCAATATCAGCCAATGTCCCTGCAATTACTTTAACAACCCCATCCCCTTCGCTACCCCTACTATCTTCCATAGTTCACATAGGTGTCCAGGCTATATATATACATATAAATGCCATTCCTGTAGTCTAATGGTTTGAATAAGTTGAAGTCCTTGGGACATGAGCTGTGCAGTGATGGGTTTGGCACTGTACCATGGCATGGTCTAAACAGGTAATGTCACCCCCCCCCCCCCCCCCCCCCCCCCCTCCCCCACCCCTCCCCAACCCACTCCCCATCCCAGGGTCCCTTTTATACTCTCACAATCTGGCCTTGGATCTACATGGATCCTGCCAGAACTGCAAGTACAGAGTAAAGTCCAGCTCCCCTTCTTGGAATGGTCTCAGACACCCTTCGTGGTGGCCTGTTTTAATGGTTTCCACATGCCGCTGTGAGGAAAACTGTTAGCAGGGGCAGATCAGTGCCAAACAGTCCTTTATTCACTAGAGCTGGGAGCAGCTGTAGAGCACCTAATAAATCCTATACAGTAGAGATTCAAAGAACATTCCAGAATTTATATTGCCTGAGCCATAATTAGAGGTGTGAAAGAGATGAATCATTAACATCAGACTCTCATTGTACTGCAGGCCTCACACCACGTTACAGGCCTGTTGCCGTTCCCTGGGTCCCATAATGCTTGGTGGGTCCCACAGTCCTGGCTAAGTTACAATTCATGTTAAACAAAGGAGCATGGAACTTGTGGCAGTCACTTAAAGAGTACTTGTTGGGACTCTCCTGCTCATACGCTCAATTGTACAGGCCATCCTGCTTATACGTCCTCCCTGTTTTGGGCCTTTCCAGGAATACTCACCCCTGTACAGACCTTTCCATTCACACCCACCCTGCAGTTTATTACTCAAAGGCAGCCCAAAACGACTGATTCAGTATTTAGGAACCTTTTTCTAATGTTCAACACTTTGTCACAAGATTGTGTTCATTGTGTTAGTGAAATAATATGTCTCTGTGGAATGGATTTATACAGATTAAGGAGCAGTTATATCACATTCACAGTTGTACACTGAGTGCTGTATGCTCACTGCTACTGGTTTAATCCCAAGAAATAAATCGACATTAAATTGGTGCTTGAGCCAAATGCTGCTGAAAGGAGGAAGTGGAGCGAGGTTTCTGTTGACTGTACGAACCATTTCTCTGTGCAGATATCGATGAGTGTGAGAGGGACCCCTTGCTGTGTCGGGGAGGAACCTGTGTTAACACGGAAGGCAGCTATGAGTGTATTTGCCCGCCAGGTCATGAGTTGACCCCTGAGGGAGACGGTTGTGTGGGTAAGCAGTTTCGCAAATCCATTGTAAAACACTGAACAGATATTACATTTTTAATGTAGTAAATCTGTGGAGTAATTTCTAAAATCTTGGGCGGGATTCTCCGACCCCCCCCCCCCGCCAGGTCGGAGAATCGCTGGGATTCGGCGACCAGCTCGACTCAATGGGCCCTGAGGCCACCCGAATTCTCTGGCCCGCGATGGGCCGAAGCCCCGCCCATTTTTTGCCAGTCCTGCCGGCGTAAATTGGAGTAGGTACGGTCCTTACCGGCGGGAATTGGCGGTGCGGGCGGCCACTGGGGTTCTCGGGGGGGGGGGGGGGGAGCACGGGGCGATCTAGCCCCAGGAGGTGCCCCCACGGTGGCCTGGCCCATGATTGGGGCCCACCGATCCGTGGGCGGGCCTGTGCCGTGGGGGCACTCTATTCCTCTGCATCGGCCGCTGTGGCCTCCACAGGAGACAGACCCTCCCACGCATGCGCCGGGATGACGCCGCGCTCCCGCGCATACGGTTACTCACGCCGGCCGGCGGAGGCACTTCGGCGCTGGTTGGCGTGGCGCCAAGCCCTTTCCCCGCCGGTCAGCGGGGCGCAAACCACTCCAGGGCAGGCCTAGCCCCTGAAGGTGCGGAGGATTCCGCACCTTTGGGGCGGCCCGACGCCGGAGTGGTTCACGCCACTCCGTCCCGCCGGAGTTGCCCGCCCACCGATTACGGATGAATCCCGCCCAATGTGGCAGTGGAACCAAGATGCAGCTTTCTTCAAACAAATATAATGGCCCGTAACTTCCTCAGAGTGGCATTCTCCATCAGATTGGCATTCTCGCCAGATTTACCTTAGCCTGGATTACAAAGCCCCTGTCTCACCCAACCTTCCTCACTCAGGCTGAGTGAGACAGGTGCAGCCAAGCACGCCCAAGGCAGCATCGTCGTGGAGTAAGTGGGACGCAGAGAGGTAAGTCACTCCCCCTTTTTAAGGTAATCGCTGCCATAAAGAGAATGTTTAAAGGGATCATTTATAAGGAGCAGGTAAGTTATAAAGTTTAGGGAATGGGGGCGAGGGTGGGCAGGGGTCATGTCAGACCCAGCAGAGAAGGGGTCAGACCCGAAAGGGTTGAACCCGGTGAGGGGGGAGAGGAGGGTCGGGGTGCATTGGTGGTCAGTTCGGTTGTGGGTGAGGTGTGGTGGGTTTGGACGGTCGTCTTTCGGAGGGGTGCCCGTGCAGGGCTAGGTCTGGGTGTTTAAATGGTTAGTCTGGAATTAGAAACATTTTCCCCTTCTAACTGGCAGAACCATCCAAAGTTAGTGATTTAAATCGCTTATGTTGGATGGTTCCCAGCCCAGTGCAATTGTCCAGAGGAAGTCAGCACTTTCGCACAATTGCCGAGAGAATATTTATGTGGGACTTTCCTCGAGGGATTCCCCAGCGCATCATTGGGGTATCCCTAAATGCAATGCTGGGGAAGCCAGAGGTTATGGGCATCATCTCCCAAGTTCTGAAGAACTCAAAGTTGCCAATTCTGGTTGAATGTTTTCCTTGGCACTTCATCACATGATCTCTTGTTGCCAACTGCCCAGCATCTCCACCATGGTAACGTCCCACCTTGCCAAACCAAGTGGAATGTGAACAGATCCTCTATCATTTGACTGGCTCATTCAAGGAGAAGGTTTTGGTGAAATGTAAAGGTCTGAAGGTGGATAAATAACCTGAACCAGATGGACTACACCCCAGGATTCTAAAGGAGATAGTTGAGGGGATTGTGGAGGCATTGGTGGTGACCTTTCAGGAATCTCTGGAGGCAGGAAGGGTCCCAGAGGACTGAAAAATGGCAAATGTAACACCCCTGTTTAAGAAGGGAGGGAGGCAGAAAATGGGAAATTACAGGTTGGTTAGCTGACTTCAGCCATTGGTAAGATTTTAGAGTCCATTATTGAAGATGAGATCGCGGAGTACTTGGAAGTGCATGATAAAATAGGACTGACTCAGCACGGCTTCGTCAAGGGAGGTCATGGCTGACAAATCTGTTAGCGTTCTTTGAGGATGTAACAAGGAAGTTAGACAAAGGAGAACCAGTGGACATGATCTATTTAGATTTCCAGAAGGCCTATTTAGATTTCCAGAAGTGCTGCATAGGAGGCTGTTAAATAAGTTAAGAGCCCATGGTGTTACGGGTAAGATCCTGGTATGGATAGAGGTTTGGCTGACTGGCAGAGGGTTGGGATAAAGGGGTCTTTTTCCAGATAGCAGCTGGTGACTCGTGGTGTGCCTCAGGGGTCAGTGCTGGGACCACAACTTTTCACAATATACATTAACGATCTGGAAGACGGAACTGAGGGCATTGCTGCTAGGTTTTCAGATGTTACAAATATATGCAGAGAGACAGGCAGTATTGAGGAAGTGGGGGGCTACAGAAGGACTTGGACAAGCTAGGATAGTGGGCAAAGAAGTGGCTGCTGGAATACAATGTGAAAAAGTGTGAGGTTATGCACTTGAGGCATGGACTATTTTCTAAATGGGAAAAGACTTAGGAAATCAGAAACACAAAGAGACTTGGGAATCCTTGTTCAAGATTCTCTTAATGTGCAGGTTCAGTCGGCAGCTGGGAAGGGAAATGCAATGTTAGCATTCATGTCAAGAGGGCTCGAATACAAGACCAGAGATGTACTTCTGAGGCTATATAAAGCTCTGGACAGACCCCATTTGGAGTATTGTGAGCAGTTCTGGGCCCCGTATCTAAGGAAGGATGTGCTGGCCTTGGAAAGGGTCCAGAGGAGGTTCACAAGAATCGCTGGCTTTGAAAGCAGACCAAGGCAGGCCAGCAGCACGGTTCAATTCCCGTACCAGCCTCCCCGAACAGGCGCTGGAATGTGGAGACTAGGGGCTTTTCATAGTAACTTCATTCGAAGCCTACTTGTGACAATAAGTGATTTTCATTCCATTCATTTCATTTCAAGAGCTTGTCATATGAGGAGTAGTTGAGGACTCTGGGTCTGTACTCGGAATTTGGAAGGATGAGGAGGGGATGTAATTGAAACTTACAGGATACTGAGAGGCCTGGATAGAGTGGATGTGGAGAGGATGTTTCCACCAGTAGGAAAAAAAAGAAACCCAGGGCACAGTCTCAGACTGAAGGATGATCCTTTAAAACTGAGATATGGAGGAATTTCTTCAGCCAGAGGGTGGTGAATCTGTGGAACTCTTTGCCGCAGAAGGCTGTGGAGGCCAAATCACTGGGTGTCTTTGAGACAGATGATTAATAAGGGGATCAGAGGGTATGGGGAGAAGGCAGGAGAATGGGGATGAGAAACATGATTGAATGGCAGAGCAGACTCGATGGGCCGAATGGCCTAATACTGCTCCTATGTCTTATGGTCTTATCAGCCAAACTGCCACTTTTCCATCTCCAATCATATTACAATTAATCAATTAAAGCGCTCAATGAAAGCAGCATCGTAGTCGTTTTTAAGTCCCGTGTGATTTTTCTCCCGTGCTTTGCTCGCTGTAGCATCTCAGTGCTTAGTCTTTCATTCCTGGAAGGCCAAAGCCAAACCTGGAGGGCTGGCAACTGTCCAGTGAAGGTCGTGCCCCCATGCTTAGGGTAATGATGCGTTCTTTCCCCTCCTGCTACTGATCATTGATCCTGAAGGCTTCACTAGTAATCTGGAATGTTTTGAGTTGAACGTGCTGCCTGGTGTTTGTTTTCTCTGTTCAATTCGCTGCGACTCTTAAACACTCACACTTTTCTTCCCTCATGCAGATATCAACGAGTGCTCACTGAGTGAAAACCTGTGCAAGAATGGGCGCTGTGTGAATATGATTGGGACCTACCAGTGTGCCTGTGATTCAGGATATCAGGGCACGGCCGACAGACAGGGCTGTGTGGGTAAGGGCTGCCGAGCTTACATTGAGCAGTGCAATAAAGTGTGAAATACTGACTAAACAGGGGAATGTTACTCTCCACAAAAAGCATTTAACCTGCTCAGATGTTTATTCATCCTTCTGGACAAGCGAACTGTTGCATGGCTGAAGTCAAACATGGTGAGTGAAGGGAATCCTCTCAGATTACATTCACTCTGGCCAATTAGCGCTCCCTCTGTCAACTCTCAATAATAAGTGAAGTGATGGAAGGTGGGTCATGGACAGAGTTATCTGGAAGTGCTTACCCAGCAATAACCTACGACTGGTGCTCAGTTTGGGTTCCGTCAGTGTCACTCAGTTCCAGTCCTCATCACAGCCTTGATGCAAACATGGACAGAATAGCTGAATTGCTGCACTAACCCTCATCATGATATCCCTCAAAACCATCTTCTCACCATGTCCCTCAACGGCATCTAACCACCTTCTTACCATTATTATTATTATCCCTCAGCGGCAGCATGGTAGCATTGTGGGGAGCAGCACGGTAGCATTATGGGGAGCAGCACGGTAGCATTGTGGACAGCACAATTGCTTCACAGCTCCAGGGTCCCAGGTTCGATTCCGGCTTGGGTCACTGTCTGTGCGGAGTCTGCACATCCTCCCCGTGTCTGCGTGGGTTTCCTCCGGGTGCTCCGGTTTCCTCCCACAGTCCAAAGATGTGCAGGTTAGGTGGATTGGCCATGATAAATTGCCCTTAGTGTCCAAAATTGCTCTTAGTGTTGGATGGGGTTACTGGGTTATGGGGATAGGGTGGAGGTGTTGACCTTGGGTAGGGTGCTCTTTCCAGGAGCCTGTGCAGACTCAATGGGCCGAATGGCCTCCTTCTGCACTGTAAATTCTATGATAATCTATGATAATCAGCACCACCTACCCACCTTCTTACTATTATTATTATCCCTCAACACCATCTACCCACCTTCTTACCATTATTATTATTATCCCTCAATACTATCTACCCACCTTCTTACCATAAAGCCTCAGCTCCAAGCACTCAGTTTCCCACCATGTCCTTCAGTGCCACCTACCCACAATAATCCTCCATCTTCTCACTCCAGAGACAGATCTAATTTTTCTAATCCCTTTATTGATTTGGGAAACCTCACCTTGCAACCTTCTGTTTTCTTAAAAAAAAGAATTCCCGTTCTTGGGAGAATTCCAATTCCATGAGGTGACACGACGGCACAGTGGTTAGCACTGCTGCCTCACAGCACCAGGGAACCGGGTTCAATTCCAGCCTCGGGTGACTGTGTGGAGTTTGCACATTCTCCCCGTGTCTGGGTGGGTTTTCTCTTTCAGGGGGCCTGTGCAGACTCGATGGGCCAAATGACCTCCTTCAGTACTTTAGGGATTCTATGGTTCTAATTTACTCTTTCCCTCAGGCATGGTTATCCTATATTGAGTCATTTCAGAGCTATTTATATTGTTCCTCTGGTCTGTATACTAATCCTGCTCACACTACTGCAGGAGATCCTCATTTTGTTTTTCATTGATGCCCTGTGAGATTAATAAAGTGTGTGTGTGTTACATACAGACTCAGCTATCAATTGACTTTTTCCTATTTCAGATATTGATGAATGCACAATCATGAACGGCGGGTGTGACACACACTGCACAAACTCGGAGGGAAGCTACGAGTGCAGCTGTAGTGAGGGCTACGCGCTGATGCCCGACAAGAGGACATGTGCAGGTAGGCAGCATGGGACTCTTAAAACTGGCTGTTCCCGCAGTACAGTAAACTATCATGGTGATACCAACAGTATTCAACATCGAGCCTGATACCGTTTCCTAGTGCTGTACAGCTTTACCTTTATTTCTGATTGGTTTATGACTCCCATTATGATTGAACATCCATGAGGCATTGAGGGCCATCAGAATTATATTCAACCACAATCTGTAACCTCAGGGCGCAGTATATCCCTCACTCAACCATCGCCAATCAAGAAAGGTGACCAAACCTGGTTACATGAGGAGTCAAGGATAACACACCCAAGAGCATCACCAAGCATACCTGAAAATGAGGTGTCAACCAGGTGAAGCTACAACAGCATAAGCAATATACAATAGACAGAGCTAAGTGGTCCCACAAAGAAAGATCAGATCAAAGCTCTGCCGTACTGACCCAGTCATGAATGGTGGTGGCCATTTAACCAGAGGGGGAGGTTCCACAATCATCCTCAATGACGGGGGGCGCCCAGCTGTAAATGCAAAAGATGAGGCTGTTACACATAATTAGTAAGAGGTTGGGAAGCATTGATGTCCAAAGGGACCTGGGTGTCCCCATTGATGAGTCACTGAAAGCTATCGGGCAGGTGCAGCTAACGGTGTGTTGGCCTTCATTGCGGATTTGAGTACTTAAGTAAAAATGTCTTGCTGCAATTGTATAGAGCCTCGGTGAGACCACAAATGGAGTGTCGTGTACAGTTTTGGACCCCTTATCAATGGATGGATGTACTTGCCACAGAGGGAGTGCAGCAGAGGATCACCAGACTAATCCTTGGAATGGTCTTATGAGAAGAGATTGAGGAACTGGGCCTGTATTCTCTAGAGTTTTGAAAAGTTACAAGATTCTTACAGGCCGTGGCGTTGATATAAATAGGGGGCATGATTGTCCGGTCACATTGCCCCTGGCGCAAATCCCACTATGTAAGGAGAATTGCGGGAGAGCCCCAAAATAACACAGTGGTTAGCACTGTTGCTTCATAGTGCCAGGATCCCAGGTTCGATTCCCACTTGGATCACTGTTGGATCACCTCAGTGTACCCGAACAGGCGCCGGAGTGTGGTGACTAGGGGCTTTTCACAGTGACTTCATTACGGTGTTAATGTAAGCCTACTTGTGACACTAATAAAGATTATTATTTACAAAACAGGATTGCTGCCATGCGCTGAACAGCCCGGTGCAGCTGAGACAATCTGGTTTATGGCCTCATTGGGCATGAACCAGATTTGCATATTTAAATCATCAGTTAAGTATACCGGGACTGTTTGAAGCCAGATTCTCCCAGCAGCGGCAATTCACCCATCTGCCAGCGCAACAGGAAGCCGGAGGGAACTACTGCTGTCCTCCACCACTGGAGACCAAAGGTGATGACCATACTGGGGGCGCTGAGGATATAGTAGCCCCTGGATGGTCGGGAATATGGCAGGGCAGTGCCAAGCCACTTCTCCAAGGCACTATGGCACTGCCAACCTGACACTGAATGCCAGGTTGGCAATGCCTGTTGGCCATACTTATAAACCTTTTGGAAAAATTGCGTCCATGATGTTTCCCCTAGGTGACGGTTCTAGAACCAAGGTCCACAATCTCAGAATAAGGAACAAACCATTTAAAACTGAGATGAGGAGGAATCTCTTCACTCAAGGTGCTGAATCGATGGAATTCTCTGCGCCAGAGACCTGTAAAAGCTCAATCAGTGAGCGTGTTCAAAACAAAAGCCAATAGATTTCAGGATACGAATGACATCAAGAGAAATGGGGATAGCATAGGACAGTGGTGTTGAGGGAGATGATCAGCTATGATCTAATTGAATGGCAGTGCAGGCTCTTCAGGCTGAATGGCCTACTCCCTATTTTCCTATGTCTTTCCCGGATGAATGCATCTCCCAAACCACTCAAAAAGTTTGAAACCATCTAGGACAAAACAGTGTATCTTGTACAAACTACTGGCACTTTGAAACCATCTAGGACAAAACAGTGTATCTTGTACAAACTACTGGCACTGTGTGTTGGCGATGGGGGCTTTGAATGTTTACGGTGGTGGATGGGATGTTGGTACACTGATCAGCATCTCATATCCACCACCGTAAACATTCAAAGCCCCCATCACCGACACATAGTGGCAGTAGTTTGTACAAGATACACTGCAGGAACCCACCAAGGCTCTTTCGACAGCACCTTTCAAACCTGTGATGTCTACCACCTAGAAGGACAAGGGCAGCAGACTCATGGAATCGTCACTACCTGAAAGTTCCCCACCACACCACCCTGACTTGGAACTAGATGGCGGCGCTCCATGAAATCCGGACTCAAATCTACATTTGTTAACTGATGAGCACTTAAGAAGCGGGGGCCGGGGTTCATGTTTGTGGAGTTAGGTCACAGGTCAACCATGATCTCATTGAATGGTTGAACAGCCTCGAGAAGCCTAATGTCCTCCTCCTGTTCCTATGTTCTTATGCTTGGCAACGGTTGGAACTTGGCTGTATCCGCTGCCAGACTTCCATCAGACAAAGCAATAACTGAAGCACCTCATGTGGAGGGGCTACCGTCTTGGATAAGGTGTAACCCGTTCCTTCCAGCAGCACTGCCCCGTTCACTGGAAGAGCTGCCACAGACTGCGATGTGTGGACTTACTTTGTGAGCACCACAGGTCAGATAGAGGTTAAGGAATTACAAACATTGAGATCTAAGTGAGACAACTTGGTGTTGAGTCGAACATTTTTGGCGACCGATTGTTTCTGATCTGTTCAGATATCGATGAATGCGAGGAGAATCCTGATATTTGTGACGGCGGGCAGTGTACCAACATCCCTGGGGAATATCGATGCCTCTGCTATGATGGTTTCATGGCTTCCATGGATATGAGGACCTGTCTAGGTGAGTGTTGAAGTTAATTTGTTTCGTTGAAGCTTCACATGATTAGCAGGCGCCACATAAACATTAAAAATAGTGTCATCTGCATTCAGAGATAGCAGGAGAATATTTCAGAATTATTAACAGTTTTATAATGTATTGATTTTAAAGATATTGTTACTGCTTTTAAAGATTTGTCACTCGTCCTCCCATTTGAGACCCAGGTAACAGTGATCCAGGGCGGATCACATGATGTGGACCACAGCCCTGAGAGTATGTTGCTCACTGGAGATGGGAGCTCAGCTGGAACCTCGAGGCCCTTCACCAGACTGATGGAGCTTTAGTGTTTCCGACGTGCATAAGAATGGGGGAACATGAAAAATGATTCATGGGATGGAAGGGCAGACACAAGTCATGTGAAAGGAGGATGTGTTGGCATGGGAGGAGAGAGAGAGAGCCAGTGGGGCAGGGACAGAGACAGTGGTGAGTGCGGGGGGGGGGGGGGGGGGGAGTGGCAAAGCCAGTGGTGAGTAGGGACTGGGAGGAGCCAGTGGTGAGTAGGGACTGGGAGGAGCCAGTGGTGAGTAGGGACTGGGAGGAGCCAGTGGTGAGTGGGGGGCTGGGAGGAGCCAGTGGTGAGTGGGGGGCTGGGAGGAGCCAGTGGTGAGTGGGGGGCTGGGAGGAGCCAGTGGTGAGTGGGGGGCTGGGAGGAGTCAGTGGTGAGTGGGGGGCTGGGACAGGGTCAGTGGTGAGTGGGGGGCTGGGTCGGAGCCAGTGGTGAGTGGTGGGGATGTACGGGGTTAGTGGTGAGTGGGGGGCTGGTGTGGAGACAATGGTGAGTGGTGGGGATGTACGGGGTTAGTGGTGAGTGGGGGGCTGGTGTGGAGACAATGGTGAGTGGTGGGGATGTACGGGGTTAGTGATGAGTGGGGGAAGGATGGAGCCAGTGGTGAGGGGGGAGAGGGGCAGAACCAGGAGTGAGTGGGGGGACAGATGGAACCAGTGGTGAGTGGGGGCTGGGACAGGGTCAGTGGTGAGTGGGGGGCTGGTGTGGAGACAATGGTGAGTGGAGGTCTGGGTCGGAGCCAGTGGTGAGTGGTGGGGATGTACGGGGTTAGTGGTGAGTGGGGGAAGGATGGAGTCAGTGGTGAGTGGGGGGCTGGGACAGGGTCAGTGGAGGTCTGGGTCGGAGCCAGTGGTGAGTGGGGGGCTGGTGTGGAGACAATGGTGAGTGGTGGGGATGTACGGGGTTAGTGGTGAGTGGAGGTCTGGGTCGGAGCCAGTGGTGAGTGGTGGGGATGTACGGGGTTAGTGGTGAGTGGGGGGCTGGTGTGGAGACAATGGTGAGTGGTGGGGATGTACGGGGTTAGTGGTGAGTGGGGGGCTGGTGTGGAGACAATGGTGAGTGGTGGGGATGTACGGGGTTAGTGGTGAGTGGAGGTCTGGGTCGGAGCCAGTGGTGAGTGGTGGGGATGTACGGGGTTAGTGGTGAGTGGGGGAAGGATGGAGCCAGTGGTGAGTGGGGGGCTGGGAGGAGCCAGTGGTGAGTGGGGGGCTGGGACAGGGTCAGTGGTGAGTGGGGGGCTGGGACAGGGTCAGTGGGGGGCTGGTGTGGAGACAATGGTGAGTGGTGGGGATGTACGGGGTTAGTGGTGAGTGGGGGGCTGGTGTGGAGACAATGGTGAGTGGTGGGGATGTACGGGGTTAGTGGTGAGTGGGGGAAGGATAGAGCCAGTGGTGAGGGGGGGAGAGTGGCAGAACCAGGAGTGAGTGGGGGGACAGATGGAACCAGTGGTGAGTCAGGGGAGGGACAGAGCCAGTTGTGAGTGGGGGGAAAGGGCGGGGCTAGTGATGATCTAGGCAACGGATAAACCCAAGGGTGGGTGTCGGGCAGTTGTTGCAAACCAGATTGAAAACGGCCAGTGGACCCATCTGTAACCAATTGAAATTCCAAATTTAAACTTAAGCTTCTACCCCCTCAGTACCAACACAGATTCAACCTGTGAAGCTGGGACTTGTAATAACATCTGGCCTGCTCCGATTTCATTATTTAACGTGGAAAAAATATTTCATTTTGAACTTTCCTTCCAGATGTTAATGAGTGTGACTTGAACCCTAACATCTGTCTCCATGGCGACTGTGAGAACACCAAAGGCTCTTTTATCTGTCATTGCCAGCTGGGATATTTCGTGAAGAAAGGAACAACGGGATGCACAGGTGGGAACTTTAACTCTTCACTTTGTTCTCTTGCAGACTTTCCATTGATGTTTAAACCCAATCTCGAATGCAATCAAATCAAAGGCTCTTTGTTCAGAGTTCAATACAAACGTTGTAAATCTTTCCAAGTCAGTTTAAATGGTTGCATGTAAACCACCAACACACTATCCTGCGTATTCTCTCCCCTTCCGACATCCCTAACTGTTCAACAGGATCTGAAACCTTGAATCTCCTTAGGCCCAATTTTAATTTACTCAAAACTCATTCACTTGTACCGAGTTCAAATTGAGCTCCTTGCCTCCCTCAATCTTTCATTCTCCTAAAATCTTCATTATCCCATCAGATGCTGCCATTCTGATGCCATCGCGTTTCCCGGCGGCGTCAACATGGCCTCAGGATCAGCAATTCTGGCCCCTATAGGGGGCCAGCAGGACACAGGAGCGGCCCTTGCTGATCCCGACATGAACTGGGTGCAGCGGGGTCTGCGCATGCGCAGTGGCTCCCTTCTCCACACCGGCAACATGGCGTAGGGCTACAGGGGCCAGCGCGGAAGAAAGGTGGCCCCCAGCCCGAGAGTCCGGCCCGCCGATCAGTGGGCACCGATTGTGGGCCAGGCCACAACGGAGGCCCCCCCCCGGCGGCGGACCTCCCCTTCCCCCTCCAAAGTCCAGCCCCGGACCCTTCCACGCCGAGGTCCCGCCGGCTAAGAGCAGGTTAGAACGGCACCGGCGGACTCGGGTTTTTGGTTACGGCCGCTCAGCCCATCCCTGGCTGAGAATCACCGGGGGGGGGGGGGGGGGGGGGGGGGGGGGGGGCATAAAGCGGCCCCCAGCTGGCGCCACACCGACTGCGCCAGCACCAATGGCGCAGATTCTCCGCTCTGCGGAAAATCGCGTCCCGGCGGCGTGGCGCGATTCGCGCCGGTCGCGCCGATTCTCCAGCCCGACCCCGGGCTGAGAGAATCCTGCCCAGGATTCTCAGGGGGTTTGTCAGAATCGATGATGAGACGTTGTTTTCTCTTGGGGAGGGACTAGGGCCAGAGGGCATAATCTCAGAGTAAGAGGTCAACCATTTAAAACAGAGATGAGGAGGAATGTCTGCTCTCAGAGGGTAGTAAATCTGTGGAATTGTTTGCCGCAGAGAGCTCTAGAGGCTGTGCCGTTAAGTATGTTCAAGGCTGAGATAGACAGGCTTTTAATCAATAAGGGAATCAAGATTATGGAGATAAATAAGGAAAGTGGAGTTGAGGATTATCACATCAGATCAATCATGATCTCATTGAATGGCGGAGCAGACCTGATGGGCTGAATGGCCTATTTCTGCTCCTATGTCTTATGATCACTCAGGCGAGCAAATGCTGTCAATGAATATCCGGAGCTTTCTTAAGGAAGAGGCAGCTGGAACTTAAAGTAGATGCAAGCCGGTGAAAGTGTCACGGCTTGTTCCTGGCCTCTTACCTTACTTTACGCCATCCAAGTTTCCTCTACTAACCCAGTGACTACACTTCAAAGGTGCTTCATTGGCTGTCAGTGCTTTGGACAATCTGAGGTAGTGAAAGGCACTATAAAAATGAAGGACAATTGGGCTGGAGTCTCCATTTCTGCAGCTAAGTGCTGGCGCCAACGGAAAATCTGTGGTTCTCCATGAGGAAATTGTCGCGAATCCCTCACCGATTCCAATACCGGTGAGGGGCTAGCACCGGTGCCACCTGGAACACCAGCGGATCGCACGGAGGATGGGCGGGTCCCGGGCCGCACATGCGTATGGCTGACAAGCTGCAGCCGCGCATGCCATGGAACACCGTCTGCACCGGGAAACATGACGCGGTCGTGCTGGACCGCGTACCTGCCCACCCCGACCCCACAGACCACCCCCTGGCCACCCCCACCACTGCCCCCAGCCCTAGCAGAAGACCCCCCCTTCCCTGACCAGCGGCACGGATCCTGGCCGAGTGTGGCAGCGCTGGACTCTGTCCGCAGCTGGCAAGCCAGCTTCCTGACTGCTGGGACCATACATGGCCTGCGCCGTCGGGAACTTGGCCCATCGGGGCAGGCCGGGTGATGGCGAGCCCTGGTGATGCCGATTTGGATGGGGTGGAGCATCGCCAAACCGGCCTCAAACCAGTGCCTGCCCCGAATCCGGAGTCGGAAGCCATCCTCCGCACAATCGCCAATCCCAATTGCGGCATGGGGCCTCGGAGAATCCCACCCAGTATGTTTACACATAACCAGTTGAAAGGACATTCACAACACAGGGAGAGTAGCTTCATGGCAATGATAATCAGGATTGGTCTGTACAAGGAGACACGTGAGATATTGAGACAATTTCCAAGATAACAAACAAAGCTATGAGGAGGGTTCATGCGGATTTGTAAAATGCTAAAATACTTTTGACAGGGAGAACAGGAAAATACTAATTATTTTGTTGGAAAAGTCAGTAATAAGCAGTCATTGATTTTAAATTGTCAATAAATGGGTGGTTGCAAAAATGTCTTCAGATAGAATGTTTGGGATGATCCACAAGATTTAGTTGAGACATAGTTGAGGTAAACTGTGGACGGATACTCCCGATGTGGGTGTGCCATAGATATCATAGAATTTACAGTGCAGAAGGAAGCCATTCGGCTCATCGATTCTACACCAGCTCTTGGAAAGAGCACCCTACCCAAACCCATACCTCCACCCTATCCCCGTAACCCAATAACCCCACCCAACATTTTTGGACACTAAGGGCAATTTAGCATGGCCAATCCACCTAACCTACACATCTTTAGACTGTGGGAGGAACCCAGAGCACCCGAGGAAAACCCACGCAGACACGGAGAGAACGTGCAGACAGCGACCCAAGCCGGGAATTGAACCTGGGACCCTGGAGCTGTGAAGCAACTGTGCTAACCACTGTGCTACTGTGCCACCCTCTGTTGCCTGTAGAGTTTAAGATAAACACTAACATCCCAACTCAAAAAGGATGCATTCAGCGCTCATAAAGCATTTTACTGCGTGTTGTACTGCCTCAGGCACATGATTTATAAACTTCAAATCACCCTAGCTGAGAGCCCACTAGACACAGCGAGTTGTAAAATTCTATGGTTTTAATTTCTAATAAGCCCTGTACCCACATTGTGCCAGTCTGACAGCACTCATTCCATTGGCTGGCCACATTGTGCCCAGTCTGACAGCACTCATTCCATTGGCTGGCCACATTGTGCCCAGTCTGACCGCACTCATTCCATTGGCTGGCCACATTGTGCCCAGTCTGACAGCACTCATTCCATTGGCTGGCCATATAGTGCCTAGTCTGACAGCACTCATTCCATTGGCTGGCCATATAGTGCCTAGTCTGACAGCACTCATTCCATTGGCTGGCTGTATTGTGCCCAGTCTGACAGCACTCATTCCATTGGCTGGCTGTATTGTGCCCAGTCTGACAGCACTCATTCCATTGGCTGGCCATATAGTGCCTAATCTGACAGCACTCATTCCATTGGCTGGCTGCATTGTGCCAGTCTGACAGCACTCATTTCATTGGCTGGCCGCATTGTGCCAGTCTGACAGCACTCATTCCATTGGCTGACCACATTATGCCAATTCGCAGCACTCTGCAGATTTCCCTGACCTTAGCATCCCTAAGAGTTTTGTCATATTTTTGAGTCAGGATTTTACTCTGAATTTTTTTTTTAACATTGTCCAATCTGTACCAGAACTTCTAAAAACACTAATGCATTCTGGAATATTTTGTAAGTGAAGTAAATTGATCGCCCCAAAATATGGTTCCTATAAGCTGGAATGTTCCGGGACTGTAAGTGCCATTAAAATTTCTTCCACTTTTTCAGATATTGATGAGTGTGAAATTGGAGCCCACAACTGTGACATGCACGCCTCTTGTGTCAACGTGCCAGGGAGCTTCAAGTGCAAGTGCCGTGACGGATGGATTGGAGATGGGCTCGAGTGCATCGGTGAGTATGTCATGGCTTTTGGGTTTTGTTCAGTTAATTTCCTACGAGAAAGAGGAAATGAAATCGGAGAGATTCAGGATGGGAATTTTCACCCCCTCCCCCGCACTGCATGTTTCCCGGCAGCCATTGGCCAGCAGCAGGCTCTTACTGGTCTCACCAGTGTCAACAGCGTTTGGCGTTGTTTGCCAGCCACGCTGTCAGGAACCTGCCACAGGGGAGTCGCCATCAGCGGGAAGGGCCTGAAAATTCAGCCCTCTGCCTTAGCACTTTCTCCGAGCAAGGTTTTCCGAGTCAGGATGGTGAGTAACTTGGAGGGGTGCTTACAGGTGATGGTGTTCCCTCATGTCTGCTGCCCTTAGGTGGTAGAGGGTTTGGGAAGTGCTGTTGAAGAAGTATTGCCAAGTGTTGCAGAACCTCATATAAATGGTACACATTGATTTTATTATTTTTTATTTTTATTTATAAATTTAGAGTACCCAATTATTTTTTTCCAATTAAGGGGCAATTTAGCCTGGCCAATTCACCTAACCTGCACATCTTTGGGTTGTGGGGGCGAAACCCATGCAGACACGGGGAGAATGTGCAAACTCCACACGGACAGTGACGCAGGGCCGGGATTCGAACCTGGGTCCTCAGTGCCGTAGGCAGCAATGCTAACAACTATGCCACATGGTACACATTGATGCCAGTGGTGGAGGGAGTGAGTGTTTAAAGAGCTGAATTCAGGGAGTCTAACATTTAAAACCACTCCAGTTTAATCATAATTACACTCTGTTTACCTGATGTAATTGTGCATAAGGTACTTGTGACCTTGCGATTAAATAGCTGGTGTTTAATGGGTTAGAGTTTGATGAGCCTGTTTTATGGATTGTTGATGTAAGGGGTATGATCAGACAAGTTGTATCGTCACATCATATCTCCGTGAACCCCCTGTAACTGCAACAATGGGTGGCTCTCCTTCCGCGCCCCCCCCCCCCCCCCCCCCCCCCCCAACCCTCCCACCAGCCCCACCCGCCAGCCTCCTTGGAGATTTGCTGCTGCGTATTGATGAAGATTCCCCCTCTCCCAGTTTTCCGGCCACGGGAGGTCCCAGGTACCATCCCCATACTGTGCCACTATGCAATCCCAGCCTGCCACAGCAGCTAGGATGCAACAATTGGTACCAGCACCTTGCGAAGAGGGAGGATCAGCCAGGGTGCCAGTAAATAGTCACATTTATAAATATTCACATTTTATTTAATTTATTCACATATAAGCACATACAAATAAAAACTGAAGCTTGGAAAATAGCAGTGTGGGGTCATGAACATGGTCAGCTGTTATATTGTAACCGAGGCACTCAGTTGCGATTACGACACTTGCTGTGAAGTGCTGAGGAACTCCGACTCGCATCATTAGTTGGTTGCCGGGTGAACCCCATGGAATGAGGGATTTGTGGGTTCTTGGGATTTGACTCCCCATGACCTTTGATTTGATTTTTTTCATCGCAGATCTGGATGAGTGTGCCACCGAGGAGCACCAGTGCAACCCCAGTGCCAACTGCATGAATACGCCAGGCTCGTATCGCTGCACCTGTAAGGATGGTTTCAGTGGCGATGGCTTCAGCTGCTCAGGTAACCGGGTCCTGGCAGGAAAACAAATGAGAGACGGAATGAACTGCTGACGCTGGTCAGGGATGATGTGTTCCTACACCCCCCCCCCCCCCCCCCCCCCCCACCCCAACCCCCACCCCGCTCCCTGTCGTCATTTTCCAAATAGAGGTGCTGCCAGACTTTTGCCATCTCTGGTTGGGCCCGGTCCTGATATCAGAGATGTGGGCCTGTGATTCAAGCTGATCCCGATGCTTTTGCTTCTCATGCCCAGCCGACGATTAGGGCAATTCTCAACTCAGTCAGAAACTAGGGCTATTCAAGCAATTGTTTGTCAACCCAAATAACAAATGGGTTAAACCGGTGTGGTGTTACCATAAATGTAAGAACTGCAAGGGTTAATGAAATGTCTTGATCAGCCACTAGAGGGAGCTAGAGTTACAAGTATACAAGGCATTGATGCTAAGCCTTGGGGGAGAGAAGTGAAGGAGTTAGCTAGAGCGTAGACTGAAGGAAAGATAGTGTGAGTGAGAGCAGATCATAGTTTATAATAGTGTAGAGAATAGTTGTAGGTGAGTGTAGATTTTATGTTAATTATCAACTGTATTATTTAGGAGTATGTGTCGAATCCAAATTAGTAGTGTTAATAAATTTATAGCTTTGTTCAAGTTGAAGCTATTTTGTGGTCTTTGTGATCACTACGCCAACCATCCTGAATTTAGCAACACAAAGAACAACACAACCGGCAAGCAAATCGATTGAGTTTGTTTGACTGACTTTTTGCTGACGGTATTGGGAACAAGTAGCTCTCCATTCTCCAACGCTACACCCAGGTTGCAAATATGTAGGTGGCTTACCTGTGGAGCAGGGAATTGGTATAAAGTGTCTGATTCTGCAAAGTCTCACCTTCCAAAGGTCAGCCCAAGAGATACAGACATTGCACTCAACTCAAATAAAAGATGGTAAACAAGTTTTGCAAAGACATGCCATTTACTGCTCATGGTATTTGACAAATCTGTTAGGGCTGTCCTGCTTAGTTTATATCACTGCTTCTAACACCGAGATGGGCTCAGTGCTCATTTCCCATACATCTGGTAATCATCACTATTGATCTGATAGAAGACAATACCATCCCAAAAGAATCTGTCTTCAAGCAGGTTGCAAAGAGGAAGTGCATAACCTGCAGGCAGATTTGAACCAACTTTGCCCCAATAGTTTTCTACCACTTCTCAGTATGGCGATTTTCCAGCTATCTAGTGCAGTTAGAAAAGAAATATCACCAGCGGAATTCTCCGTCGGCGAGATCCTCCAGTCCACCGGCTGCACACCCACGCCCGTGGGTTCCCCAATGGCCACAATGGGAAACCCATTGGCCAGCTGCAGGAAGAGACAATCTCACTCGCTTCAAGGGCGCGCGTGCCAGAAAATGCGGCTGGCTGACCAGAGGATCTTGCCCCACATCTTTTATAGAATTTCATAGGGAGCTGCCTTTGTGTTCTCATTGAAGCTGTGGAAGCTGGCCCACAGTATTCATGAAGCTAAGCCAATATAAATGGAGAGAATCATCCAACACTGAGACCTCCTATAATATAAATCAGTAAGTTGATCAGCATTACTTTCATGTCACAAAATAGCTTGCCTGAGCATTACCCCTCATGCGAGGGTTAGAATAAAACATTAACAACAAAGTTATAGCAGGGAGAATGAGGGAAGTTCTTCTGTAACCCACGGGATATTATCTTGTGTCTATCTGAGGGTTTTCCCTACAGGCACTGACATCCTCCTATTTACCGAGTAACCTGGAGCAGGTGTCAGAAGGTAGCCTCTTGGGTATGGATTGTACCAGTGCTGTTCACACTGCGTTGCTGACCGGCTGACCTGTTTTTCTCTGCAGATGTTGATGAGTGTGCAGAAAATGTGAACCTGTGTGAGAACGGGCAGTGTCTGAATGCTCCTGGGGGATACCGCTGTGAATGCGAAATGGGATTCACACCAACCGATGATAGCAAGGCGTGCCAAGGTAAGGTAGTAAGAAAGAACTCTGCAAGACATTCACATTTGAGCGAATATTCGGTCACTTCTCCCACAGCAGTAGTAACATTCTGTGGTGCTGCTCGTCAGAGGCAGACTGTCCACGTCCTGGCAGTACCTTGGAACTCATTCACCGGCCTGGTTCTGGTCTTCTCTCTCTGTTGGTTCAGCAATTGTACAGACCTGATTATTGAACTTGACAGATGTGTGTCAGATACCCACTTGAAATAGAAACAGAGGCTGCTTGGGCTGACGGGGTGTTTGCGATTGTTTCTGTTTCTCTCGCTAATAGTTTTCGCCTTTTACCTGGGGATACCGAACAATGTCAATTCACGGTAATCTGTCCAATAATATATTGCCAATGGTTTTCTGAGCACATCTGTTGGTAAATAATTCTCATTGTGTGTCTAAGACCCCCTGCTGCTCTTTCTCTGATGCGACTCAGTGCACAGTGGATGTGTCCGATCTTACCTCCCAGATTTCACTAATATACCTTTTTTTTTTACAGATATCGATGAGTGCACCTTCCAGAACATTTGTGTTTTTGGCACTTGCCAGAACCTCCCCGGAATGTTCCGCTGTATCTGTGATGATGGCTATGAGCTGGATAGGAGTGGAGGCAATTGCACAGGTGAGCTCAAAACTGCCCGTGGATCATTGCTGCATTCAGTCTCATTAATAGATTGCCCTTTAATGGATCTAATTAATCAATCTGACTTTAACTAATAAGTGTCCCATTTAATCTCTGATATTAAAAAAAGTGCTGATTCGGCATTATGTTATGTGAGAATTCATTTTGTGATTTATAAGTGATTAGAATTAAACAATAAAATCTTTAGCTTTGTAAAATATCTCCAGCTTGCATTTGCAGAGTAGAGAGACTGCCTCACAAGCCATGACCTTCAATAATTCATGACTTTGATCTATTTTGTGATTTTGCTGATAAAAGATCTGCCCTCGCAGGCTCTCCGCAGATCTAATAAGTCACCATGAATGTGCTGCCTCAGAGCTTTGCAGTGAAAACACCAGGGAGCAGTGAGTTATAGAAAATAAATAGTTCTGTCAGACAACTGATTTAAACACTGTTAATGCAGCTATTTTATAACGAGGATTCTCCCACACCAAAGAGAAGACTAGGCACCAGGGATCAAAGCTTAGACTCTGAAACTGTAACCACGAGATCAGGCTTATGTGTGGCAATATTACAGCCTCATAACTCAATCCCAGCCATTTGGTGTTCTCGATGAATATGTCAGCCAAACCTCAGTATCACACTCTTGTCCTTAAGTCAAACAGTCATTGGTTCCACTTGAAAGAGTAAACAAAATATCTAGGCTGACATTCCTGTGAAGTCCTGAGGAAGTGCTGCACTATTAAAGGGGCTGTCTTTCAGGTAAAGCCCTGAGCCCTGTTTTTCCCTCTCAGTGCCAAAGCCTTGTTTTTCCCTCTCAGTGCTCGTTATAAATCCCACGGCAGTATTTTTGAAAAAGAACAGGAGAGTTAGAACCCCGACAGTGGAGAAGGAGGCCCATTGAGTCTGCAACAACCCTCCGAAGGATAACTCTACCCAGGTCCACTCCTCTGCCCACCCCACCCTATCCCCGTAACCCCACCTGCACATCCCTGGACACAAAGAGCATTTTAGCATGGCCAATTCACCTAACCTGCACATCTTTCGACTGGGTCCAACAGGAGAACCCGGAGGAAACCCATGCAGAGACAGGGAGAATGTGCAAACTCCACGCAGCCACCCAAGGCTGGAACCAAACCTGGATCCCTGGCACTGTGAAGCAGCAGTACTAATCACTGTGCCGCCCTGGTGTTCTGAGCTAAATGTTCTCCTCGGTGTTCTAACCTAAATGTATCCGAAAATCAACAGAACAGCAAACAGACGATCTGGACATTTATCACCATTTGTTGTTCGTTGCACCTTTCTGTGCATTAATTGGTTGCCATTTTTCCGACAATATAAAAATGTCTTTACTTCAAAAGTATTTCATTGGCTGTAAAGCACAATGGGACATCCTGAGCTTGTGAGGTGCTAATTAAGTGCAAGGCTTTGCAAATCTTTGGAAATTAAAAAATCCTGGTGATTTAGGGCGCGATTTAACGGAAAAGTTTCTAAGGGCGGGGTTTACCGGCTGTTCATGCCGGCGGGAAATTCCGCTCCCACGCTGACACATGGGTTTCCCAGCAACGGGGGGGTGCTGTCAACATCATTGACAACGGCAGGGCCGGTAGATCCTGCTGGCGAACCGCCTCCACCACCGACAAACACACGGCGCCTGGTGGGAAAATCCTGCTCGAAGTGTAATTTCAGGTGGGATTGGCTGGGAGTTTCTCCCTGGCTCTGTCGCCGAGCTCCCCACTGCTATCTAACCAGACTTAGTCACTTTTTTGGGCCCTGAGGAGTTTCTCTCCGGGCTAATCAGCACTGTGAGCGTGAGCTAACCGAATTGGAAAAGTCCACTGACCAGCGTGGGTGTTTCGTGGCGCTCGCAGCGTGGAGAAAGACCACAGGCGTGATTTTTCATTCCCAGGATCTACCTGGCTTGCAAACCTTGCGAATTCTAACGTGATCTTACGAGACGTTGCAATGTAAATGCCACCCATTGTGGGCAGGATCACTTTTTTAGCAAATTTGCATATTAAAGCGAGGCAGCTCGTCTCACTCCAATGTGCAGATTCTCAAGGTACTCGCAGCTTGGGATCTGTCTCCTTCGACTCGGAGATCTCAGGCGGGTGCCGTTCAGTACTGGTCTCCACAAACAGAGACATTATGGAATGACACTCATGGGGATCTCCCAGAAGATCAGAAGCCCCTAGGTGCATGCCCTTTGAGCAGGGTGGTACTCTGGCACTGCTGGTGCTACTCGGGCACTGCCCAGGTGGCACCAGCAGTGGCACTATCAAGGTGCCATTTTTGCACGATGTGATTGGGCCAGGGATGCCTTGCATGTGGGGACCCTCTCACAGTGAGTTGGGGCTTGGGAGATGGTAAGGGATTGCTTCAGGGTCTCCAGAGATTGTGATCTCTCAGTACACTAAGAGGTTCTGACGAGCGGAGCTCCTCGTTGCACAAAAGGGGGCTATGTGTGGCCCTGGTTCCATGCTGGGAAACACGCGGCCAAATATGCTTGCTTTTAGACTTTGTTCCCATTTCATTAAATCCTGCCCCACTCTATTGGTTCAATTCGGGGCATCCTCGGGCTGTTTCCCAGCCGGGGGGGGGGGGGGGGGGGGGGGGGGGGGGGGGGGGGGGGGGGGGGGGGGTGGGGGGGGGGGGGGGATGCCAGCCTGGCGCCACCAGCCCAGCCTGTCTGTGCCCCTGCCAGCTGGCAGTGCCATCTGGGCACCTTACAAGGGTGCCAGGCTGGCAGTACCAGGGTAGCCAGGTGGCACCAACAGTGCCAGGTGCCACCCTGCCCAGAGAACAAGCACTGGGGCCACAGATCCCCAGGGAAACCCCCACCCTTCATACGGCCCCTCATCCTTTTATGGGCATCCTTTCATGCTCTGACCCTTGGCAGTGCCACCTGGGTACCCTGGTACTGGCATCCTGGCAGTACTCTTGTCAGTGCCACTTGGGCACCTCTGCAGTACCAGGATTGCAGTCCCAATGTTCCAGCATGGCAGTGCCGAGGTGCCTGGGAGCCAGGGGGAGCCAGGGTGCCACCCTGCCACATTCCTGGCCACCCAGGTGCCTCCAGTGGCCTGGGGACCCCGCAGGTGCTGTTCCGCCTGGCCCACGTTTGTGCGGACCAGTATTAATCAGCCCCCTGCTGGGGTATCCCTGGGCAGGCCGATAGATGCCTGGAGCCAGTTAGATCCAGCGACGGTGCAGTTCAGTGGGTTCTTAAACCTACTTAACCATGCGATACTGGGTCCCGTCCCTCACGACGTCTCGTGAGAACTGGTTAGATCCCGCGAGGCGTTATGGCCTTTTGGAAGCCCAAGGGAGGCCTCTCCAGACATTTACTGTCTACGTCCCGCTTCAATTCCAGCAGGACGTGGCCGGTATATTACACCCTTCGTTGATGCACTGATGTAGTATGTTTGAATGCCAACATCGTGGCAATAGTGGGATGGGCAGACATTGTAAGGACACCTACAGAAAGGACAGCCTTCCATGGAGTATGATCACATGTACCTGATGGCCAAGTTGAAGTGACATAGTGCAGCCTAGAGTAGCTAATGTGTCTGCCCACTCACTCGGTCAGCTGCAGTTTGTCACCAGGAACAGTGAAGATTAATAAAAACATCACAGGGTCAGCTAGATCTAAATGTATTCCATATCCATCAGCTTTATAGGGCACATTAAAGAGAAATAAAGACATAAATTGGCAAATGGCATGACACCTCCAAGATAGTCGAATGGCCTCCTTTGTGCTGGACCGCATAATGATGCTATGATGAATTGATTAAGTAATAAATAATCATGCAGTGAAGCAGATATTACCAATAAGGAAAAGAATGAGTTTCAGAACCTGATTGTTGATGGATTCATGGTAGTTATATCAGTTGTTTGATGGATTAGATGATTCATTGTTAAATGATTGACTGAGTTTATGTTGACAGACATCAATGAATGCGCTGACCCTGTGAACTGCATCAATGGCCTGTGTGTGAACACCCCTGGGAGCTACCTATGCAACTGCCCGACGGATTTCGAGCTGAATCCCACAGGGGTTGGCTGTGTGGGTAAGTCTGATCCCCACTTTTAGTTAATTTATTGAAAGTAACATTTAACCTGTCCATGGAAATGGAAGCACTAAATTATATAATATGGCAGTCGCTGGTGAGAGCACATCTCAGTCATTGGGACAGAGGTGATCAGAGCAACAATGCTTAATCACATGCTTAATCATCGAAATTCAATTCACCGAGCCCTTCTTGGTATATTATGGTGATATAAAAGGAGGATCCTCCAACCCAGTGATCAATAAGAGAAATCGTCCAGGGATTATAGTTTTCCAAACTATGCTCACTTCAAAATTCATTCTGATCTAGCATAAAACATTGGCAAGGTTACAGGGTTTCCATTACTCCAGGAACTGGAGGAGATAATCCAATCTTCTGTCTCTATGAGAGTGGTGCCCAGGACAATTAACAGTCACCAACCCTCGTTCTCTCCCCCCCCCCCCCCCCCCCCCCCCCCCCCCGGCCCTCATAGTTACCTCCTCAGTCTGTGTTCAATCTTCTCCAACATGGTCTGCTCTACCTACCTGATTAATCTCCTTGCACAGACCATTAATGTCTTAAACTATCAGGGACAGTATCCATTCTATCATTTAACCTTCCCAGGGAACATTCTAAACACCACCTAGTAGGTAAATGTTCAGTATGTCCACCTATCCTCATATCTCATTTCTGGCTGCCTCCCATTCACTGAAATCATTGTTTGTGCCTCCACATCAGAGCTGTGCTCTGATACTCAGTGCCGTGAACATGGGATGGAGCAGTTTCTTTGGCTGTTTCTATCTCGCTACTATCAGTTTCTTCATTAAATAAGAGGCAAAACCTGTCCCAGCATCAGTGATTAGGCCCATTACTCCCAGTATGAACATGCAAACAAGGAGCCATTTGGCCCCTCAAGCCATTTAATAAAATCATGGCTGATCTGCTAGTCACCTCAAATCTGCATCCCGCCTATCCCAATAACCTATTATTACTCTCTACTATAGAGTCTATTTAATGTAAAGAAAATATCTAACAGCAGGTTAATGTATGTTATCCCTATGGGGATAGGGACCTCAACTGTTCTTGGCTCAATGTGTTACACATAAGGTTGATAATTGTCTCAACTTCAAAAACATGACCCTGGACTCAAATCGTCAATTAATTTTCAGACACGCCATACACATGCACACACACACCAAGCACATGCACACACATACACGTACACACATTCATGTATGTACATCCATATGCAAACCAAAATCTAATATCTGAAACGAAAAAGCAATTCTCTTGTTTCAATTTAGTTTATTCGCTGCGCACAATGCAATCTCCTCGATATTGGGGAGACCAGATGTAGGCCGGGTGACCACTTTGCAGGAAACCGCCATAGTCCGTCAACGTAACCCCAAGCTTCCAGTCACATCTCATTTTAATTCTCCACTTTGCACCACTCTGACCTTTCTATCCTTGGCATCCAATGAAGCTCAAGACAAGCTCGAGGAACAGCACTTCACCTTTCAACTGCGCATTTTACAGCCTTATGGACTCAACACCGAGTTAAACAATTTTAAATCATAACCTGTCCCCCCATTTTGTTTCCTTTTTCTCAGTTTTCTTTTTCTTCTTCCTTCTATCCCATTTCCTTTTGTTTGCTTTTCAGGATCTTGCCATCCTCTAGACACAGCTTATGTTTCTTTACTCATTCCATTCCCACTCCCTTTTGCCTTGCACCAGGAAATCTCTTGTCAATTAATCTTTCCTGCCCTCCACCTGATCACAGACCTTTCCTTCTGTTCTTTTTCTACCCTCCTCCTTTTCCCTTGCTCGAAGCCTATATTATTTCTAACTTTTCTCGCTTCTGATGACAGGTCAGCGACCCGAGACGTAAATTCTTGTTTGTCTGTCCACGAATGTTGTGAGGCGTATGGAGTATGTCCAGCAATTATTTTCTATAAGCTATCCGCAGGGTTGCCTCATTCCCCCGAACGGTCACGCACAAAATGGCAGCGTTGTGAAACACCGTACGCACCTGTGTGGCACACAATCACAAAACTATATTGGAAAATCCTATTTTTTTTCTCTGCTTCCTTTGTAATGCTTCTCTTGATGATTTTCTGGTAGCCGCCCGCCACCTACACAGGCATGGTCATTGTCTAAGCTTACCGTTCATGTTTTGCTCCATTGCAGACACGCGTGTTGGTAACTGCTTCCTAGAGACCGTGCCGAGGGGAGATGGTGGCATCTCCTGCAGTGCAGAGATTGGCGTTGGCGTCACTCGAGCCTCGTGCTGTTGCTCCCTGGGTAGGGCTTGGGGAAACCCTTGTGAATTCTGCCCCCTGGTCAACTCAAGTAAGTGCAACCAATGTATTTCGGGTACCTTTATTGGGCAATTAGGTTAGGGGTGATTGTGAGGATGGAAGGAGATTTAAATGGAAATTATGAAAGAGGAAATCTAAAATTTCCTGAGGTCCTCCTTGTGATGAAACGCATAAAGCAAGTCTGCACATCATGTTATGCACGACCTCCGACCACTAAGTGGCAGTGTAAACCCACCACACGACATTGTGGCTGGGGAGTTGGGAGTAGGTCGTGCAAGGGGATAGACATATTTAGCAATGATTCTACAATAGTAATTAGTATTAGTAGGTTATTATTTTATTTATCTTAGTTATCTTTATCATACTGTTGTTCCATAAGAAAGTATTTAAATCAGAGGTTCTGTAGCATCATTTACTTCGGCCAGTCTACAGAACATGACATCCCTCCACAGAGTTGTTCAGAAACACCAAGGTTTTTCTTGGGATTACGCCCCTGCCATGTGCCACAGAAGTTAAGTATTTCTGTGTTTTCTAATGAACCATGCAATATTGCAGGATGTTGAAATTATGAAGCATCAAGTGTAGCAATATCAAGCAGGCACTCCCAGATCCTTGGGGCTCCAGCTCAAGTTAGTTTTCACGGTAGGACCCACAAAACCTGACCTCAGCTTCCCTGCTATTTGTTTCCGAGCCCTACAATATGTCCATCCATCGCCAGTGCAAGGCAGGAGTGAGCACCTCCTTCTCAGCAGCACACCATCCTCTGGAATCGTAGTCTCCTTTACTGATTGCAGTCGGACTGGCTCTAGAACAGCAGGGAACAGTTTCAGATAAAGGGCAGGTTATATTATGGGTGCCCTGTACCGTGTAAATTTGCAATTACTGAAGTGCAAATTTAAGTTTCCTGGGATGAAGGTAATCCTCGCTGGGCAAAGATTACCACATCAATACAATAGAGAGAAATAAAAGAGCTTGACAACAGAGGGGAAACTTGACACAAGGAGGTAAGAGAGAGATGAAAGGCTGGAAATAAGATAACGGTGAGAAACACAAATTGAAGGTTTGAGCTGTGATAGAATTTGAAATGCGGAGAAATTATCTATGGGGTAACAAACTTTGTGTTAACTGATATAGAGGACGAGAATCTCTGACCTCCTGTGGTGTGTTTCTCGGAAGTGGAAGGCATCCCGCTGTTGGCAGCCGGCTGAATCTTCTGGTCCCGTCGCTGTCAATGGGATTTCCCATTGAATCCATCCCTCCCGTTGCCGGGAAACCCAGAAGATCCCAATGGCATAAACAGCCGGACGATTTCGCCCATACACTGTAAATACTCATTATTAAACCATAAATTTTATTGCAGCTGAATACAAGACTCTGTGTCCAGGAGGAGAAGGTTTCAGACCAAACCCCATCACAGTCATCCTGGAGGGTAAGTCAACCATTTCACAAAAATCCCATTATGAAGAGAGCGTGCTATGGACTGCAATGTGACTGCTGATTGTCTTCTGCAGATATCGATGAGTGTCAGGAGTTACCAGGCCTTTGTCAGGGCGGTAACTGTGTTAACACCTTTGGCAGCTTCCAGTGTGAGTGTCCAGCTGGATACTATCTGAACGAGGATACCCGTATATGTGAAGGTGAGAATGGACATTGAACCCTGGCATCAACTTCAGGCTTTGTGAACAGGAAAGAGGCTGCAGTTGTTATAGAAATTAGCACATCTTTCACGTCTGTCTATCCATAGCTTTAACCCTTGACCACAATGAGGCCCAATGAACTTTCTATCTCCCTGGACTGACCAATCAGTTTTGTTTTCAGTTCATGGAGCTAAATAAACAATTTAACCAAAAGTAAAAGAATGTGAACTCTTTAATTCTGTTGTTTCTATTTCCTGCTCTATCTCCGATGTCACCCCAACCTCTCCCTTTAATCTCACCTTCCTAAAGTCCTTTACTTACCTCCTTTTCTTGATTCATCTGGTCTTTAGTTGAGAGCAGATTTTGAAAAGAAAATGGATGTTTCTCATCATCAAATTAGTTGTTAAATAAATTAATGGACCCTGGTTCAACTACAGTTTGTGGTTAAGCATTCCACATTAAAACCACACTCTGTACAAAGATTTTTTAAAAATCTCTTGAATTCCACTTGTGATGATCTTAGACCATCTCATTGCTGTCTGAATGACTATTGCCACTATTTACCTTCTCACACTTCTCCCTAAACTTTGAAGAGCCCTCTCAGATCATCCCATTCTTCGCCTTGGAAAAGTTCCAGTTCCTCAAGGCTGTCTTTATAAATATTCTAATGGATCAATGCTGCATCTTTTTCATTGGTTTTATGTCCTATTAACATCTTTTTCATTCAACAAAACCTTGCTTTTGTATTCTGAGCTTTCCGGTTGCATTTTGCACCCTCGCCAACCTGTGCTGCATCTGTTCATCTGCAACCCAAAAACTCTCTGCTCCAACTCGCCAATTAAAATCTTAACATTTCAGGCATACTTCATTTCCTACCAGTATTTCTAAAATGCATTGCATCTCATTTTTCTTCATTGAACTGTATATGCCATCAATATGCCCATCCTGTTGGCTTGCCCATGTCCCCTGATGCAATCTTTCATGATCTTCCTCACATTTGCACACCAACAAGTTGTTGGTATCAGTGCATTTTAACAGTGGTCGTTCAATTTCTAAGTCTAAACCAATTCTATATAATGTAGTCAAGAGCAGCCGATGGAACACCACATCCATACCAAGAAACATCCTTTTACTTTCTGCCATCCAAATGTTTCTCTGCCCACTTGCCCAATTGTTTGTTATATTTTACCATGTTAACCTTTGAAACACCGTACACACCACATCTGCTACATTTCATTCATCGCTCCTCTCTGCCTGTCCTTCATTAATGGGATTTGATTAATTTGAATGTTATGTCTTTATTCAGATATCGATGAGTGCACCACTCACATCGGAATCTGTGGGCCTGGAACATGCTACAACACCTTGGGCAACTATACCTGTGTCTGTCCTCCGGAGTACATGCAAGTCAATGGAGGAAACAACTGTATGGGTAAGAGGCTTGCATTGTGCCGTGTGCTCAGATATACTCAGAGGATATGATGAGCTAAATTACAAACTCACAATAGCTCACAAGGATTAAAGCAATGGGAGAGTGCTTGTCAGCTTCATGCACAGGGACAATAATGGCGTATTCCAAAAACAGTAGAGCTAAGAACATGACCCAAAATTTACACCATACAAGATATTTCTTCTAATATTAATACTGTGCGATGTAATACTGGGTCTATGTCTCCATAGTCTATCAGAGTTCTTCAGTGGAGTTATCCTTGGAAACCTCTCCAGTGTAATAAACGCTGACCCACGGGAGCAGTTGCAAATTATAAACACAAGCTGACCACTTTACATCAACCTAAATAAATCCGCCTGCTATTTACACTCAGGACTATATTTTCTCCAAGTCCAGATGACTTAGGAGGCGTTTAAAAATGGCAGGGGGGGGGGGCTCTGATTCCAGGATTCCCAACCCCGTTCCTAAGCGGTCCGATTTTCAGGAATGCCAGTGTGGGCTGCTTTAGGTCAGTCGCACGTACCCAGCACTCTCGACCTGGCCAACTCCACTGCATGTCCTCTCCTGTGAACGTTTCATAGAGCCAGGCCAGGTTTTTAAAAAGCCGTGGTTAAAGACACACCAGAGCTTGACAGAGGGGGCATGAGGGACCATGGGGAATGGGCAGGGGGAAATAGCTTGGCATAGGGGGAATTAGGGGCCATGGGGGGTGTTTGTGGGGTAACAGTTTGGCATGAGGTGCCATGGGGTGGCATAGCCGGGTAATGGGGACATGAGGTGTGTGTGGGGTTGAGGGGTGAAAGTTGGCGGGTCTTTCTGCTTCTATTTTCACTGGGCCTTAGTCCCACATCACCGTGTCGGGCCTTTTAGAAAGCCTGCCTTGGCACCGGGCCATCCCTGTATTTGCCTCTGAACTCTTTTCCAAGTCAGCTGGCCTAACTGAAACCTGTAACATGTCCTTGCAGGCATTTTCCTCTGAGGCGGATGGTCCCAATCCCGCTATTCGCCTTAGTGATGAATATTCAGGCCTAATGAACATCAATAGAAAAGGCCAATCTGTCATTTTACACAAGTCACACGTGCCTGTACAGAAGGTGACCTTGTGCACAATGTAAAGTTTGTCTTGGTATGTAATAAATGCTGTGTCTAGTGGGCACCGCTGGACGATACTAATTCCTTTATAGCATTCAGTTGTATATAATTGACAATCTCATCTAAATTGCCTTGTATGTCACATTCAGCCTGTATAGTGCTGACTTGCATAAGTAGACATTTCTATAATGTTCGCAGATAATTGAACATTATATAAGAGTGAGTGGATATATATGTAGCAATCAGCCCCATAGAGTACTCATTCATCCATAGCATTGTAAAGGAAGCACTCCATTATAGCAATCATCTACCTGAGGGTCTCTGATCGCCTGGGAGACCTTCCCCCCCCCCCCCCCCCCCCCCCCGCCGAAGAGCCGTTCCACCTGGTCCCGGTTTGTGGGGTCCAGTGCTGAACGGCGCCCGGCTGGGATCTCCTCAGTGAGGCCGATAGATGCCGGGTGGTGTTCGATCCAGCAATAGTTTAGCTAAGTGAGCTTTTAAGCTCTTTTAGTGATGCGAGTCTGGGTCCCGCTCATTGTGGGCAGGATCCAGATTGCGACGTTGCGAGAATCCCGGGAGAGGCCTCTTCCAGAGTCTAATGGCCACGTTCCATCCCAGTATCAGAGTAGGTAGTGAATGCTGTTCCTTTTTGGCAGAAGGATTGAGAATCTGAAGCCACAGATATAATATGACTGGCAGAAGAACCAACATTGAATGAAGGAAAACTTTTTTTTGGAGTGAGTGGGTGGGATTTAGAATGAACTGCCTGAGGGTGTGCGAGAGGCGGATTCAGTTGTGGCTTTCAAAGGTGGGGGGGGGGGGGGGGGGGGCAACAATTTGTATTAATAATGTAGTAAACTGACCCAAGGAGTTTCACAGGAATATTCACAGACTCAAATCTGATACCAAACCACAAAAGGCGATATTAGGGCAGGGAACCAAAACATAGAAAAAAAGATGTTGGGTTTTAAGATGCATCTTAAAGGGGAAGAGAGAGGTGGAGAGGTTCAATAGTGGAATCAGCCCTTTCTCCTTTGTATTTATGTGAAAATCACTTTCACTTCTTCCTTTGACCACATTTGCTCAGATACCAGGGGCGGGATTCTCCCCTACCTGGCGGTGCTGGGGGTCCCGGCGCGAAGGAGTGGCGTGAACCACTTCGGCATCGGGCCGCCTCAAAGGTGCGGAATCCTCCGCACCTTCACGGCTAGGCCGGCTCCGGAGTGGTTTACGCCGCGCTGGCTGGCGGGGAAGGGGCTTGGTGCCACGCCAACCGGTGCCGAAGGGCCTCCGCCAGCCGGCACGAGTTGGTGCATGCGCGGGAGCACCAGCGTGTGCTGGCGTCATCCCAGCGCATGTGTGGAGGGTTCATATCCACATCGGCCATCACGGAGGACCATAGCGGCCGATGCGGAACAATAGAGTGCCCCCCCCGGCACATGCCCGCCCGCGGATCGGCGGGCCCCGATTGCGGGCCAAGCCACCGTAGGGGCACCTCCTGGGGCCAGAACCCCCATCCCCTCCCAAGGACCACAGAGGCCACCCGTGTCGCCAGGTCCCGCTGTTAAGGACCTACTCTTATTTACGCCGGTGGCAGGATTTACGCCGCCCCCTGGCGATTATCCAACCCGGCGGGGGGGGGGTTGGAGAATCCCATCCCTGGGAACCAGATAGGATGTTTCAGTCAAAACTGTGTCACTTGTATATATACGCTACAACCAGTGGTTCAGCAGTGTCTGAGCGAGAGTTTTATTTAAAAACACCTGTTTTCTGAATTGTGATAGATATGAGGAAGAGTGTCTGCTATCGGAACTTCAATGATACGTGTGAGAACGAACTTTCCTTCAACATGACCAAGAAGATGTGCTGCTGCTCGTACAACGTGGGCAAGGGATGGAATAAGCCCTGTGAACCCTGCCCAACCCCAGCCACATGTGAGTCAGCAATAGGTCATGGGTCGTGGAGGGAGGGTGGGGCTGGGGGGTGGTGGGGGAGAGATGTGGAGGGATTGTATAATTTAACAAAAAGATGCGAGGCAAAGTAGTGCCCATGTTAACCTAACATTTGTAATGCTGTCGATAGCGATGGTCAGTGAGGTGAATGGTGATGATCAGTGGGGTGGATGGTGATGGTCAGTGGGGTGGATGGTGATGGTCAGTGGGGTGGATGGTGATGGTCAGTGGGGTGGATGGTGATAGTCAGTGGGGTGGGGTGGATGGTGATGGTCAGTGTGGTGGATGGTGATGGTCAGTGGGGTGGGGTGGATGGCGATGGTCAGTGGGGTGGATGGTGATGGTCAGCGGGTGGATGGTGATGGTCAGTGGGGTGGATGGTGATGGTCAGTGGGGTGGATGGCGATGGTCAGTGGGGTGGATGGTGATGGTCAGCGGGTGGATGGTGATGGTCAGTGGGGTGGATGGTGATGGTCAGTGGGGTGGATGGTGATGGTCAGTGGGTGGATGGTGATGGTTAGTGGGTGGATGGTGATGGTCAGTATTGTGATGGATGATGTTGATGACTCTGATGATTCTACATGAGGTAAAATGGTGACTGTCAGTGAGGTGAGACAATGTTATCTAAGGTTTAATCTTTATTTACATGAGGTGAAGCGATAACTGTATATGTTGACTGTTAGTGATGATATGTGTGAGGTAAATTAATGAACATTCTCTTTCAGCTCACTATCAGCTCCTGTGTGGGAATCAGGCTCCTGGGTTTATCATTGACATCCATACTGGCAAACCAGTTGGTGAGTGTCCACTGCTTTCTACAGGTTTTCTGCAAACGATGGCGATCGTGCAAAATGCAAACTAAAAATTAATTCTCACGAGTCACCATATTCCTAATGTTGAAAGTAACTGCCTGGAAAAGATCTGAGGATTCATATCTGTTGACAGTTGCAGTACAGTTTGAACAAGTTAAAGCATCAATCAGTCCATATTCTCTGCTTTGAGGGCTACATCAAAGGGAGTGTTGGAAACCTGCCTCTCTGTGCCATACTCTTTCACTTAGTCCCTTCTTAATGTCCTATCACTTTGGTTGTTCTTCTTTACAGAGTGAGCAGGGTGCAATGTAAATATCACCACAGCCCCAGATGACCATAGGCTGCTCTCCCCTTTGAGAGCTGACTGGTGGTGATTTAACCAGAGGGTCACCGCACCACAGGTGAGGGGCAAGGTTGAAAAGGCGGAGCCTTCATGAATAACTTGAGATGGTAGGGGACTTGAGGCTCCGGTTCATTAACCAGCCACTCAGTCAACTGAGCTAATGTGGAAGGGTGCAATCAGTAATAATCTTTATTATTGTGACAAGTGGGCTTCCATTAACACTGCAATGAAGTTACTGTGAAAACCCCTAGTCACCACACCCTGACGCCTCTTCGGGGACACGGAGGGAGAATTCAGAACGTCCAATTCACCTAACAAGCACGTCTTTCAGGACCTGTGAGAGGAAACCAGAGCACCCGGAGGAAACCCACGCAAACATGTGGGGAACGTGCAGACTCCGCACAGACAGTGACCCAAACCGGGAATCGAACCCGGGTCCCTGGCGGCGTGAAGCAATAGTGCTAACCACTGTGCTACCGTGCTGCCCACTTGCGATGTTGCCCATGCAAATAAATTTATTCATACACATAGGGTGGAGATTTAGATTATGTGCTCCACTCAACCAATCCGAGTATAGTCAACAAAGCATTTCTGAATGTTGGGCATGAAAGATTAATACAAAAAGGCAGATCAGTACAAAAATAAACTCTTGCTCAATATCTTCAAGGTGCAGTTGGAATGCAGCTGTTGATGGGAAATTGTTCTTTTTCAATAAGAAAGCAGATTTAATTTCAATCATTCTTTGTGAATCTAAACAGAACAGTTTCAGATTGAACTTGAATGAGCCATGCCATCTGTCTATTTATTGAGCGCTGCGGGCTTGGAGGTCTGTGACTTCACGATTGTATGTGAGCAACAATGGGGATGATTTTCAGCTCTTAATTTATGTGTCTGTTTCATGTGCAGATATTGATGAGTGTCGGGAAATCCCAGGCATTTGTGCTAATGGCGTCTGTATTAACCAAATCGGTAACTTCCGTTGTGAGTGTCCGATGGGCTTCAGTTACAACAACGTGTTCCTGATTTGTGAAGGTAGACAGTCACTTTACTGCTGCATTTTTGTAATGATACATTTTAGTCTGTCATACTTACATCTTCTGTTCCAGCAAGTTAATGATGAATAACAAAACCCTCTCTTTGCCTGTCGTTTCGGGGTAGATATTGATGAGTGCACCAATGGAGATAACCTGTGCCAGCGGAATGCCGACTGTATCAACATCCCAGGCAGTTATCGCTGCGAGTGTTCCCCAGGATTTAAACTCTCACTGAGAGGAGCCTGTGTTGGTGAGTAGTGGCCGGGTGTATTGTCCACGGATTGCCAAATTCAACCCACTTAAAAAATATCACAGGTCCCGCCAGACGACAGCTGTTTTTCAAATGGTGAGAGGGAAATGTCACTGGGTGTGGAAATGAAGGATATCAATTGGATATCATTCATCCAGAAAGTGGTTAGAGCTCACCCAGGGCTGCACATAGTTATTTTTCTAATTGGTACAGGGTTTTTGTCTCCACCATTCTATCGGGGTGATTCACTCTAGCTAGGATTCCATCCAGGCTGTTCCTAAGGGCCCTTGTCCCTCAGGGCCCCTGTCCCCGTGGGTGATGAGTACAGAACCCCTAGCTCTATGGATGCTGTATAAAGAAACCTCTGCCCCTATGAGTGGTGTATACAAGCCTAGCTGTCCCTACAGATGGTGAATACAGACCCCTCCCTGTACCTATTAGTAGTGTGTACAGATCTCCCTGCCCGATGGATAATGTGTACTGACCCCTCTGTTCCTGTGGGTGATGTGTACAGAGTTCACCAATTTACAGATATGGGGCGGGATTCTCCCAACGGGAGTCTAAGTGCCGACGCCAGAGTAAAAACTGGAGTGTTTTACTCTGGCATCGGCGCCCGTTCCCAGACCCCTATTCTCCACCCTCCGTGGAGCTAGCAGGGGCGTCGCGTGATTTACGGGGGCGGGGCCTCGGCGCGGCATCGGCACCTTGGGTCCCACTCATGCGCAGTTGGGCCGGCGCTAACTAGCGCATGCGCGGTGGCCATCCTCCCCAGGCGGCCCCGCACAAAAATAGGTGCATGGATCCAGGCTTGACGGCAGAAGAAAGGAGGCCCGCCGACAGAGAGGCCGGCCCGCCGATTGGTGGGTCCCGATCGCGGGCCAGGCCACTCCGGAGGGCCTCCCCGGGGTTGGAACCCCCCCCCCCCCAGGCTGCACCCAGCCCTTGAAGCCCCAGGTCCTCCCGGCCCGAGAGCAGGTTTGAACGGCGCCGGCGGGACTGTCATTTTTTTCGCCAGCCGCTCGGCCAATTCAGGCCGGGGAATCGCCGCTCGCCGTTTGCGGCGATTCTCCGAGCGGCCCGGCGCGATTCGCATGGCGATGGTTTCAGCGGGGTGGTGGGAGAATCGCGTGCGGGGGTCGGGGTGGGCGTGGCGCGATTCGCGTGGTGCCCCGGCGATTCTCCCACCCGGCGGTGGGGGGGGGGGGGGAATACCGCCCATGGTGTAAAAGCATTTCATCCAATGTATTTTTCTGGTAGATCGTAATGAGTGTCAGGAGATCCCAAATGTCTGTAGCCATGGAGAGTGTATCGATACAGAAGGGAGTTATCGGTGTCTTTGCCATAATGGATTCAAAGCAACAGCTGACCAAACAATGTGCATGGGTAAGAGATCGTGCAGTGTCTCATCATTCACCCACAGAGACCAATCTATTCTTTGAGTGTGAGATGGTGAGTGACCTGTGTGCATGTTTGTGTTGTAGATATCGATGAGTGCGACCGACAGCCCTGTGGAAATGGAACCTGCAAGAACACAGTTGGATCTTACAACTGCCTCTGCTTCCCTGGGTTTGACCTCACTCACAACAACGACTGCATGGGTAAGGGAAACAGTTTCTGGAAAATATCCCTGAACACTAAACATACCCAGCCTCACAGTAATTCTTCATTTTGTTGCTGTAAAAATGTAAGTGACTACATTCTGAAATTAGCTGCAGACTTTCCCTCTCTAAAGCAGGGACCCTAAAGCAGAACTTACGCACCATCTCTTGATTTGGTGCAGATCAGCGCGCACCACGAATTCAATTCCAAATGTCAAAGTCAACACAAACATTTTTCACAAATTATTATTACTTTAGACAAATGAGAATAGTCAGGAGCAGTGTGAACCCTTGAAAATTGATAACAGTGATATTGTCAATGAGATTGAGGATAATGGCAGATACTCTAATTGGCAAGATGTGACTAGTGGTGTCCCACAAGGGATCAGTGTTGTGACCTCAACTATTCACGATGGCCGGAATTCTCTGGCCGGTGGGATTCCCTTTTCCTGCTGGCAGCGGACTCCTGTCCATGGGTTTCCCGGCGGCATGGGGTGGCTTCAGTGGAAAATCCCATTGACAAGGTGCGGGCAGCGAACGTCCCGCTACCCAAAAATACACGACCAAGGGACTGGAGAATTCAGCACTACATTTATTAATAACATAAATGATGGAACCGAATAGCCATATATCCAGTTTTGCTGATGACACCAAGATAGGCAGCATAGTAAGTAATGTAACCATAGGAAGCATAAAATTACAAAAATATATATATTTTTTCAAGTTTATTTTTCTTTATTAAGGGGCAATTTAGCATGGCCAATCCACCTACCCTGCACATCTTTGGGTTGTGAGGGTGAGACCCACGCAGACATGAGGAAAATGTGCAAACTCCACACGGGCAGTGACCCGGGGCCGGGATCGAACCCGGGACCTCGCCGCGGTGAGGCAGCAGTGCTAACTACTGTGCCACCATGTTGCCCTTACAAAAATATATTAATGTATGAAGTGAATGAACAAAATTATGTCAAATGGATTTCAATGTAGGGAAATGTGAGGATATCCACCTTGGAGCTAATCAGGGTAGAATAGGATATTTTCTAAATGGTGTACAGCTACAAACAGTGCAGGTCCAAAGAGACTTGGGGTCCAGATTATCTCAAATGTTTTGAACACAGAAATAATCCTAAAGGTCTAAAGGTGGCCTTTTTTCCCCTGAGTGAAACAAAATACAAGGGAGCAGAAATTGTACTTCAGCTATACAAAGGCCCGGTCAGGCCACATCTGGAGTAGTGTGAGCAGTTCTTGGCACCATACGTTGGGAAAGAGGGCGTACAAAATGTAGGTTTACCAGAATCATATCTAGAACCGGGGGGGGGGGGGGGGGGGGGGGGGGGGGGGGGGGGGGGTGGGATTAGAACCAGGCCATTTCAGAGTCAAATTCAGAAGCATATCCACACACAAATAGTTGCAGAAGTTTGGAACTCTTGCAAATTGTGACTGATGCTGGATAATCTTCCCTTGTTCCTCTCTCCCGAGGATATTCCTGAGCTGAACATCTTGGTCCCACAGTGCGTACAAGATTACCAAACAAAGCATTCAGAAGTCTTTAGCTGTAACACTTTAAAAGATCATTAGTTCCACCAATTCCTTGTAAAATCAGTACCACCTTGCTCCTGCAGGACAGTATAGGCAGAAAAATGATAAATCTAGTCTCACCGTACAGGGCATCAGCAAGAGTGGACAGTGTGGGAGATTAGATGGGAGAAACCAGATAGTCAGGATTAAGGGACACCACACTTAGATTTTAAAAGCCTGCAAATTATAGTCCTTTAAAATGTATTATGAATAACACATTTTTTAGTTAATATAACCACCGCAATGTTTCATTTAACTTGGTTACATCATTGATCATTTTTATACTCTGGTTCGTTCAGCAATTTTTTCATTCCTGTTTCTGCAGGATGCCCAGTTTTAGAATCAGTTATAAATCTTAAGTCCACACTTACCATTACATTTCCTCTTTTTAGATATTGATGAATGCTCGACTCTGGGTGGTCAGGTCTGTAGAAACGGACAGTGTATAAACAGCGTGGGGTCTTTCCAGTGCCTTTGTCAGGATGGCTATGAGCTGCCCCCTGATGGGAAGAATTGTGTTGGTGAGTGTTCAATGCTTGGTCTGTCTGTAACCTCGTTGGTTATGTTTTATGTCTGCCAGCATTCGCTAGTGGTATTGACTAAAGATCTCTCACAAACCATACGATGAGATCCTCCATTGATTTCAACTGATGGCTTTTATTCACCACATTATCAATACAGCAAGCCCAGTGACACACCTGGGAGCGATAGGCACATTTACATGGTTTCCAGCTCAGCTCGATATTTATCGACAACCGATATTCCCAGTAAGTCAGGCACAACCTCACTGAGTGTGATTATTACCCCTTTCCAATGGCTGGATCACACTGAGCTACACTACAGCAGATGAGTGTGGGTAGTCTTGTCTGTGGCCTGAGGTATTGATTACAGGGACAACTGTTCCTCTGTGTGGTAATTCAGTCCCATTTCAAGCTGCTATTCCTTGTCTGGAAAGTGTAGAAGATAATGCTGGACATTGGCTTTTTGACAAACTTTACATAATTAACTTTTTCCCCCAAGAAATATTTTCATCAGGCCACACAATGTTTAATATATTTTTTTTTAAGTGTTCCTCACATTTGAGGTGCTGATTAATTACAGAGATAAGAGTGTACTACCAGGATGAGAATTTGGATATGAAATTTATTGAAGAATGTGAGTACGAGATGGATGAAATTTGATAAAGAGTGTGGGTTACAAGCTAGATGGGTTTTAATAAAGGGACTGGGCCTTTGATTGTCAAGTGTTTATCTTTTGTTGACCTTGAGTATTTCTTATGTTCCAATGTCTTATCCTATAATTTCATGGATTTACCCAACATGAGCACTTTATAACTGGAGCAGATTAAGGCCAAATTATAAATCGATAGAATTTTATACAATAACCTTGGGCGCGATTCTCCGCTCCCCACACCGGGTGGGAGAATCGCGGGAGGGTCGGGCGACTCACGACATGCCCCCCTGGCACCCCCCGTGATTCTCCCACCCCCCGCTCGGAAGAATCGCCGCTCGCCGTTTTTCACGGCGACCGGCGATTCTCCGACCCGTATGGGCCGAGCGGCCTGCCGTTCGCGACCGGTTCACGACGGCGGCAACCACACCTGGTCGCTGCCGTCGTGAACATGGCGGCAAAAGCTGGTTTGAAGCTTGTGGGGGGCGGAGAGGGGAGTGAGCACCACGGCCGTGCTCAGGAGGGGACTGGCCCGCGATCGGTGTCCACCGATCGTCGGGCTGGCGTCTCAAAGGGACGCACTCTTTCCCCTCCGCCGCCCTGCAAGATCAAGCCACCACGTCTTGCGGGGCAGCTGAGGGGAAGACGGCAACCCCGCATGCGCGGGTTTGAGCCGTCAGCCGTCGTGACGTCAGCTGCGCATGCGCGGGTTGGAGCCGGCCAACCTGCGCATGCGCGGCTGACGTCACTTACGTATGCCGGCCGTGTCATTCTCGACGCGCCGCCTTGACGCAAGCGTCAAGGCCCAGCGGCCGAGAGTTATGGAGGGCCGCTCCTAGCCCCCGGGGTGGGGGTGAATAAGGTGAGAAGAGCGGCCTCCGAGGCCGTCGTGAAACTCGGCCGAGTTCACGACGGCCTTCACAATTTTTCACGGGAGCGGAGAATTTCGCCCCTTGTATCTGAGGATTTATCCATAAAGTCAATGAGGTTGTTTTCTGTGCTGAAATAGTAAAGAAGGGAAGTTAATGCAAAACCATTAAGTGTTCAATATAACCATGCTGTTAATCTAATAAATCACGGGCAAGAAATCCATGGAATAATTTTAATTATTTTACACTTGTTTACATGTGGTGTGATTATTCACAAAGAGAGTTGAAGTAAACAAAAGAGATGCGGCATGATTGCCCACTTGTGTCTGGGGTCTAATTTGGCTCGACGCCCATCGAACAGGCGCCAGAATGTGGCAACTAGGGGCTTTTCACAGTAACGTCATTTGAAGCCTACTTGTGAAAATAAGCGATTTTCATTTCATTTCATTTCTTGTGACGATTGTAAGAAATGTTATATTTTATATTTTGTATTTTTGCAGTAATGTCATTAAAATCACTGTTTCAGACGCATGCAGTCAGTATGTCTGCTAAAGCTGTGATTAAAGGGTCAGAAGAGTTGGTTAACCTTGATTTTGCAGAGGGAGTGTTCTACTGAGAACACTGAGATTTGAGAAGCATTTACTTGTTTACAGATAGGTGGCTAATGGAATATTGTTTTGGTTTGGATGTTACTGGGGTGTAGATAATTTATGAGATGTATTTGATCTTGGCTAACCACACCATGGGATATCTTGTTGGAGGAGTCAAAAGAATGCCTTATGCTTTGGGTGCAGATGATGTAATTAAGGGGAGGAGCCAGGTCTGTCTGTAGTTTCAGTTTGCCAATGTATTTAGTCTGCCAAGATTGCTCCTGAAAGGTTCTCTTCAAGAGTTGTACACAGAAAAACAAGACATTTGATGCTTAACTTTATTTATAAGTGATATTTGAATGATATTGGTTTGTTTAATTAGAATATATAATGGTAAGTATATGGAATAAGTTCAAGTTTTTCCTTTTACTTAAGAACTGTTGTAACTGTTATCTGAAAAACTATTTCTTTGTTGTTAATGTGGTTAATTCTGTGTTTAAAATAAAGTTTGTTTGAGCAAAAAAGATAGCTATTGGTCACTTACCGCACAGTTTTACAAATTGCAAATAGTTGGTTTCTCATCTGGGTTCCTAACACTTTTTATCTCTTTTAGATATCAATGAATGCAGCATCTTCCCCGGCACGTGTGCACCTGGGACTTGCCAGAATTTAGATGGTTCTTTCCGGTGTATCTGTCCACCTGGGTACGAAGTACAGAATGACCATTGCATCGGTAAATAGAATGAGATGGAAGAATGTTGGGTTACTGTTGTGTGGCTGGATTTTGATGGTACAAACCAGTTCCCCCTAAAATGGGTAGACACAGAAAGCAAATGTGGCAGATCCTGAAGCCATGGTTCTTGGTACTGACTAAGAAAGTTTGATGACATGGTTCACACTGCAGTGTTGAGCAATGCAAGTTTAAAGAATCCAATGACTAACACTTATATCTCACAGCTCAGTGGAAGCTGAGGACACTTGGTGAATGGATGCTGTTTGTTTACATGAATTAATCAGCCACTTTTGTGATTCAAGAGTAAAATATTTTTTTCAACGTAGATTTTTCAATTTCAGTTTTCCCCTAAGGATCTGTCTGCACTGGTGTTTGCTGTTCACTGGGTGCTGGCTTCCAGTATTTTATTTTCCAGATTTTTGCCTGTTGACACTTCTGTTACATAGGGTGCTCACGCACTGCCTGTCTGTGCTAGAGATTTCAGGCACTGACTCTGTAATTTCAGGTCCAGAATCGCTATCCATCTACAGGTACTAGCTCTCTCTGATATGGGGTCCATTGACTGCCAGTATTTTTCAGTCCATTATCCCATAGACCAGGCATTGTCAAACTTGGGGGCACGACCCGTGGGTGGGTCGCGAGTGGGTGTTGGGAGGTGGGCGGAGCCGTCCGCCGCGGCGCTCCCGATTGCACAAATCCGTGCGCAGCAGCCGGCTTTTAATAATGCCGGCTGCGAGCCGCTTTCAAAATGGCCAGGAACAGATTTTTAAAAATTTGGCTGCACTGCCCGATTAATGGTGCAAATGCGCATGCCGCATTTTTTTTACATGGTCGCAGCCCTTTTCTTCTCAAGTCCGGGGGGCCAAAGGGACCCAAAACCATTTTCTCCATTTTTGTCAGCAACAAACAAGGTAAGAGAAAATGGTGGGTCACGCAGGTCGGCTGGCGTGGGTCGCGAAGGTCAGCCGGCGTGGATCGCGAAGGTCGGCCGGGTTGGGTCGCGAAGGTTGGCCGCTTGGTAAAAATGGGTTCCGGAAAAAATGTTTGAAAAACACTGCCATAGACATTTGTCATGTGAGAGCTGAGACATGTGAATGTGTTGCCCATTATTCCATAGTGGGGGTCGGTTAGCTCAGTTGGCTGGACTGTTGGTTCGTGATGCGGAATGGCTGAAGTTATCCATGAAGGCCCTGCCTTCTCAGCCTCGCCCCTCGCCTGAGGAGTGGTGACCCTCGGAATAAATCAACACCAGTCAGCTCTCTGTCAAAAAGGGGCGAGCAGCCGATGGCCCTTGGGGTGGGGGTATCACATCCAAATCAATGCTGTTCTCACCCAACATCCACACAAACCTGATACATGGCATGGGTCACAGAGCAGCAAGTGTCTGCCAAGATTTATTTCAGTTGTACAAATACAGTGATTAGATTAAGGTGTCCAGATAGCAAATTAATTGTCTCTGCCCAACATTGTTTCACCTGCATATGAGAAAACAGTGGCCAGGATTTGCGCTCCTGAGTCGGGTGCAAACCTGATCCAGGAAAAGGAGACCCTGAAGTTGGGATTTTCTTCTTGGAGGTTGGGCTGGATTAGAAATCAGGCCTGCCATCCTGGAATGTGTGCGCAAACTGCCCAGTGTGGAGGCGGGCTGGTCGGAAGGCCTACATCTGTACATGGAACTTTGTGAATGGTTGAGAAACAACAACAACAAAACAAAATATGCCCCTTCAGCCCTCACTCCCCTTCACTCTCAATGCCCTATATGCCAACCTATTCCCCTGTAGCCCTCCATACTCTTTGTGTCAAACTGTGGTGCTCTACCCAGTCTCATGGTCCCTCAAATCCCAATTCCTCTACCCACTCCGATAGTCCCTCCTAACTGTGTACCCCTCCACCCACCCCCATGGATCCTCATCCCATATGTCCTTCTACCCATGGATCCTCATACCTCCAAAGCACCCTTTGCCCCTCTACCCACCCCCAAGGATGCAGATACTCTTGTGCCCCTCTACCCACTCCCTAAGGCCCCTCCTACCTCCAAGGCCCCGCCTACCCCTATGGTAACTCATGGCCACTTTTCATCCCCATGGCCCTTTGCAGCCCCACGTTGTGACAACTCATGCCAACCCTTGCCCTATTCATGCCAACTTATCTAGTATCTAATTTGGGCAAACCTCTGGAGCCATGTTGACATCAAACAAAGTTGTGTCTATTGACGAGCCCACTATTACTTAAAAAACACCCTTCTTGATTTAAAAAAAAAATCAATACATTGAAATTCCTTTAATTAATCTCTGACAGGGCAGCCTGGTGGCGCAGTGGTTAGCATAGCGGCCTCACGGCACCGAGGTCCCAGGTTCGATCCCGGCTCTAAATCACTGTCCATGTGGAGTTTGCACATTCTCCCCGTGTTTGCTTGGGTTTCGCCCCCAGAACCCAAATAATATGTGCAGTGTAGGTGGATTGGCCAAGCTAAATTGCCCCTTAATTGGAAAATAATTAATTGGGTACTCTAAATTTAAAAAGAAAATTAATCTCTGATAAAAACAAACATTTCACTTAAGTACTTAATATCATTTGGAGCTGTCAATCAAATTGCTCACTGTACAGGCACCCCACTGTGATAATGGCAGGTTATAAAACCTGTCATGTAGCACAAATCCTATAATGATAATCCTCAGTCCTATGTCACTGGACAGAGTGAAATATCCAGCAGTTTTTTTTCTTTTTCTTGTAAAATATTTTTATTCTCCATTTTCACATTTTCTTCAGAATTTACACCCCACCAACAAACAGTAAACGGTAACGAATACAATGTCAATCCCCTTATTAACAACAACGATCCCATCCTCCCACCACCCCCCAAACAACGACCCACCTGACAATATAAGCATTAAATAAAACAATAGCTCCCAAGGAGGAAAAAAGGAAAAAAGAAAAAGGAATCAGGAATCACCTATGGTCACCATTGGCATATATAATCCAACCCCCAACCCCCCTAATATTCAACGCCATCCAATCACTGAAAGAGTACCGTGAATGACACCCATGAATTGTAGACACTCCCCCCACCCCCCCCCTCCACCCCCCACCCCTCTCCCAGACTCCTCCCTCCACTTCCTCTTGTAAACTTCCCCCCCAACCTCGGTTCCTTCCCCCGATTTTTCACCCCGGCTAGACTCACCGAAACCTGTTCTACCAGGCTCCGATAGCTGCAGCCCCCCCCCCCCCCCCCCCCCCCCCCCCCCCCACCTCACTCCACTCCCTTTCACTGCCCGGCTTAAGCCGGCCAGCATGGAGACCCCTGCCCAGGTCTCCTTCCCCCTTGCCCGGTCCCAGGAAAACCAAGAAATCCTCTTTAGCACACAACCCCAGCATACACACCCAAGCCCCAAAGAACCATCATTGCAAATGAAAGTCCCAACTCTTCCCTTGTCGAAATATACAGCGTTGAGTCATTTAGTACATACACCAACACGCAGTGAAAAATAAAGTTACATGAGGCTACATCGGTACACGACCTGCTCTAAGTCCCATTTCTCAATTCTGCCGTAGTCCTTCTGCCTTCGCAAACTCTTCCGCTGCTTCTGCTGTCCCAAAATAAAAATCCTTGGATTTGTAGGTCACCCTCAACTTAGCTGGGTATACTATGCTGCACTGTACCTTACTGATGTACAGTGCCCTCTTCACCCGGCTAAAGGCAGCCTGCCTCCTCGCCAGCTCCACTATAAAGTCCTGGTATATGCATATACCAGCTCGGGTTGCTGCTGCTGCTGACCTTTTGTTTTTACCGTTCTGCCAGGAGATCTAGGAATGGTTGCCATCTCATGAAAAACCCCTGCACTGACCCCCTTAGGGCAAATTTCACCCTCTCCAATTTAATAAACCCCGCCATATCATTGACCCAGGCCTCCACGCTTGGGGGCCTCGCATCCTTCCACTGAAGAAGAATCCTCCGCCGGGCTACTAGGGATGCAAAGGCCAGAACACCGGCCTCTTTCGCCTCCTGCACTCCCGGCACCCCTGCAACCCCAAATATTGCGAGTCCCCAGCCTGGATTGACCCTGGATCCTACCACCCTCGATACCGTCCTTGCTACACCCTTCCAAAATTCCCCCAGCGCTGGGCATGCCCAGAACATGTGGACATAGTTTGCTGGGCTCCCTGAGCACCTAATACACCTGTCCTCGGTCCCAAAAAAACGGCTCATCCTTGTCCCGGTCATATGAGCCCTATGCAGTACCTTAAACTGTATGAGGCTAAGCCTCGCACACGAAGAGGAGGAGTTCACCCTTTCTAGGGCATCCGCCCACGTCCCCTCCTCAATCTCCTCACCCAGCTCCTCCTCACATTTATCTTTCAGCTCCTCCACCAAGGCCTCGTCTACCTCCTGCATCACCTGGTACACTTTCGAGATTCTCCCCTCTCCAACCCATACACCCGAGAGCACCCTGTCCTGAACCCCACGCGGCGGCAGCAGAGGGAACCCCGCCACCTGCCGCCTGACAAATGCCCTTACTTGCATGTACCTAAAGGTGTTCCCCGTGGGGAAGCCCAAACTTCCCCTCCAGCTCACCCAGGCTTGCAAATTTCCCGTCTATGAACAGGTCCACCAGCCTCCTGACACTTGCCCTGTGCCAACTCAGGAACCCGCCATCAATTCTCCCCGGAACAAACCGGTGGTTCCCCCGTATCGAGGCCCCCACCTCCCCCCTGTGCCGCCTCCATTGCCCCCAAATCTTGAGGGTAGCGGCCACCACCGGGCTCGTGGTATACCTCGTTGGAGGGAGCGGCAGCGGCGCCATTGCCAGCGCTTCCAGGCTCGTGCCCACACAGGATGCCATCTCCATCCTCTTCCATGCTGCCCCCTCCCCGTCCATTACCCACTTATGCACCATCGCTGCGTTGGCAGCCCAATAATACCCACAGAGGTTGGGCAACGCCAGCCCCCCCATCCCTGCCCCGCTCCAAGAACACCCGTCTCACCCTTGGAGTCCCATGTGCCCACACAAACCCCGTAATGCTCCTGTTAACCCGCCTGAAAAAGGCCTTCGGGATAAGGATAGGGAGACACTGGAACAGGAACAGAAACCTCGGGAGCACCGTCATCTTGACTGACTGCACCCTACCCGCCAAAGACAGCGGCAACAGGTCCCATCTCTTAAACTCTTCCTCCATTTGCTCCACCAGCCTTGTGAGGTTTAGCTTATGCAAGGCCCCCCAGCTCCTGGCCACCTGAACCCCCAAGTACATGAAGCTCCTCTCCGCCCTTTTCAGTGGGAGCCTCCCAATCCCCCCTCATGGTCCCCCGGGTGTACCACAAACAGTTCGCTTTTCCCAAAGTTAAGCTTATACCCTGAGAAATCCCCAAATTCCCGGAGAATCCCCATCACCACCGGCATTCCCCCCACCGGGTCCGCCACATACAATAGGTCGTCCGCATAGAGCGACCCTCGGTGCTCTTCCCCACCCCGGACCAGCCCCCTCCAATCCCCCGACTCCCTCAACGCCATAGCCAGGGGTTCAATTGCCAACGCAAAAAGTAGGGGGGACAGGGGACACCCCTGCCTCGTCCCTCGGTATAGTTGAAAATACTCCAACCTCTTATTCGTGGCCACACTCGCCATCGGGGCCTCATACAACAGCCTCACCCAATTGACAAACCCCTCCCCAAACCCAAACCTTTCCAGCACCTCCCACAAGTACCCACACTCGACCCTATCAAAGGCCTTCTCCGCATCTAGCGCCACCACTATCTCCGCCTCCCCTTCCACGCCGGCATCATAATAACGTTCAAGAGCCTCCGTATATTACTGTTCAGCTGCCTCCCCTTCACAAACCCCGTTTGATCCTTCTGGATAACCTGCGGCACACAATCTTCTATCCTCGTGGCTAAGATCTTTGCCAACAACTTGGCGTCCACATTCAGGAGTGAGATCGGCCTGTATGACCCACACTGCAGGGGATCCTTGTCTCGCTTAAGGATCAAGGAGATCCGGGCCCGAGACATCGTCGGGGGCAAAGCCCCCCCTCCCTCGCCTCGTTGAAGGTCCTAACCAACAGGGGGCCCAGCAGGTCTGCATACGCCTTGTAAAATTCAACCGGGAACCCATCTGGCCCCGGCGCCTTCCCCGATTGCATGTTCCCTATCCCTTTAACCAGCTCCTCAAGCTCAACTGGCACCCCCAGACCCTCCACCCGTCCCTTCTCTACCCTCGGGAATCTCATCCGGTCCAAAAAGCGCCCCATCCCCCCTTCTCCGCCGGAGGTTCAGATTGATATAGTCTCTCATAAAAGTCCCTGAAGACCCCATTAATGTCTACTCCCCCTCCGCACCACATTTCCTCCCTGATCCTTAACTCCACCAATCTCCCTAGCCGCATCCCGCTTACGGAGCTGGTGTGCCAGCATCCTACTCGCCTTCTCCCCATACTCGTACACCGCACCCTGAGCCTTTCTCCATTGAGCCTCCGCCTTTCTGGTGGTCAACAAGTCGAACTCAGAACGAAGGCTGCGCCGCTCCCTCAGCAATCCCTCCTCCGGGGCCTCCGCGTACCTCCTGTCCACCCTCACCATCTCCCCCACCAATCTCTCCCTTTCTCTCTGCTCCCCTCGCTCCCTGTGGGCCCGAATGGAGATCAACTCCCCCCGAACCACCGCCTTCAGCGCCTCCCAGACCGTCCCCACTCGGACCTCCCCATTATCGTTGGCCTCCAGATACCTCTCGATACATCCTCGAACCCGCCCCCTCACATCCTCGTCCGGCAGCAGCCCCACCTCCAAGCGCCACAACGGGCGCTGGTCCCTCTCCTCCCCCAGCTCGAGTTCCACCCAATGCGGGGCATGGTCAGAAATGGCTATCGCCAAGTACTCAGCGTCTACTACCCCCGCAATCAGCGCCCTACTCAAAACAAAGAAATCGATCCGGGAGTAGGCCTTATGCACATGGGAGAAGTATGAAAATTCCCTGGCCCTCGGCCTCGCGAAACTCCAAGGATTCACTCCTCCCATCTGGTCCATAAACCCCCTCAGCACCTTAGACGCCGCAGGCCTCCTACCCGTCCTGGAACTGGATCGATCCAGTGGCGGATCCAGCACCGTGTTGAAATCCCCCCCAATTATCAGGCCCCCCACCTCCAAATCTGGAATCCGGCCCAACTTGCGCCGCATGAAACCTGCATCATCCCAATTTGGGGCATATACATTGACCAGCACCACCCGCTCCCCTTTGCAGCTTGCCGCTCACCATCACGTACCTCCCGCCGCTGTCTGCCACCACACTCAACGCCTCAAACGACACCCTCTTCCCCACCAGGATCGCCACCCCCCTGTTTTTTGCATCCAACCCCGAATGAAACACTTGGCCCACCCACCCTTTCCTGAACCTAACCTGATCCGCCACTGAAGCATAGCCACGTCCGCCTTCAGCCCCCTCAGGTGCGCGAACACGCAGGACCGTTTGACTGGCCCGTTCAGTCCCCTCACATTCCAGGTGATCAGCCGGATTGGAGGGCCACCTGTCCCCCTCCCCCATCGACTAGCCATCACCCTTCCGTAATCCGCCACGTGCCCGCGCCCCCCGCTCAGCCCGTTCCCCACAGCTACAGACCCCCATCCCGACCCCCTCTGCACGCTCCAGCTCCTTCTTGGCCATTCCAGCAGCAACCCGGTATCCTCCCCTTCTTCCTCCTCACCCCCCCTCCCCCCGCAAGCTAGGGCCCGCCCCTAGCTGCGTAACTCCGGTCATTGTCTCCACCAGCACTTTCAATACCGCCCCATCTTCTTCCTCATCGCCTCCATGTGTTTTGTGAACTTTCTCTCAAGTTCCATGGCCATCACCTTGGTCATTTATTCTGCTGTGAGCAATGCGGCCTTCCCTGGTGCCCCAGCCTCCGCTTTCCTTACAGTTCCTGCGCTGACTTTTCCACTCACCGGCGGACTTTCATTAACCCCCTTTTCACGGCTGTTTTTTTCCCAAACTTGGACATTTCAGCAGAGATATTTTTTAACTCCACAGTTTTGTTTTAACATAAAGCCCAGCTGAGTTAAATGCCGTGATAGCTTTGATAGTTGCAATGAACTTTGACAGTTCGAATTAATTTTGAGAGTTCTTTGATAGCATGGCAGTTCTTTGACAGCATGACAGTTCTTTGAACGCTCTGACAGTTCTTTGTCAGTTAACAGTTCATTGACATCTTTGACAGTTCCTTTACAGCCTGACAATGCGCGTAGAAGAACCCCCCTGCGCATGCGCTGGGATGACGCCAGCACACGCTGACGCTCCTGCGCGTGCGCCAACTCGCACCGGTCAGTGGAGGCCCTTCGCCAGTTGGCGCGGTGTCAAGCTCTTCGGTCCCGACTGGCGCGGCACCAAACCCGCTGGCACCGGCCTAGCCTCTGAAGGTGCGGAGGATTCCGCACCTTCCGGGCGGCCCGACGCCTGAGTGGTTCACCCCGCTCCACCGGTTAGGGGAGAATCCCGCCTCTGATCTCTCCAAAAGATGTCCTCGGATCATACCCCTGCAAAAGGATAGCCCGGCTATAAGAATGAATCCACAAGGTTCAGACCTGCTCCTATCAGGTCCAATCTGCACACTTCAGGTTTCAGACGCCTACTTCACCAAAATCATACGAGTGGAGGTTGCTGCTGTTATATATGGACAACAATGTAGAACAATGCCAGCATCGTGGTTTCAATTCCCATACTGGCCTCCCCGAACAGACGCCGGAATGTGACGACTAGGGGCTTTTCATAGTAACTTCATTAAATCCTACTTGTGACGATAAGCGATTATTATTATTATTGTTGTTGTTGTTATTATTGTTATTATTAACAACTGTCACTATGAACTACAGATCTGGAATCTGCTTCATTAACCTCCCCCACTCCCCCACCACCAATCATAAATTGGTTGAAAGCAGTTAAAGTGCTATAAGAATTTACGTGAGGCTCTTCCTGATTTTCTGTTTATTTGTTTACAGATATTAATGAGTGTGAGGAGGACCCTAACATCTGTCTGTTTGGCTTCTGCACCAATACACCTGGAAGCTTCCAGTGTAACTGTGCGCTAGGATTCGTTCTCTCTGAGAATGGAAGGAGATGCTTTGGTAAGTGAGACTGAGATTGAAATCTCTGCACTTTTGAAAATGTGCATCTTTGGGTAAGGTGTTCATCCATGAGTAGGACTCGGTCATGTATGTGATCTAGTAAATTGTGCTTATTCAGCAAGTGTGTTCAGAAGGATTATGCGCTCAGTGTATGCGTTGTTACAATATAATCATCAGAATATGATACTATCCCACCTGATAATGATCTGTTTTCATTGACTATGTTTCAAATATGCCCAAGAAACATCCACATTATTTGTAGGTGTCCTTTGAAGAGGGTGGGAGTGTGACGGTAGAACTGCATGAAAAGGGCATGGATTGGGACTGTAGGGAGGAATACCTGAGGAAATTTTGCGAGACTGTCAGAGGACCTGAAGAGGATGAGAAAGAGTCACAAATTAGGATAAATAAGAAACTATTAAAAAAATTAATATGGGAATAAAAATAAAAAAGACACCAGGATAAGATGATTTGCATCTGAGAATATTGATGGGGGAAGAAATGGCTGGAATTAACAATTGTGCCAAAGGATTGATTACTTTTACCATGAAACCTTTCTGGGGCCTTTGTGAAATTCAGGACAAAACATTCGCTTCTTCCAAGTGTATGTGGCTTCTGTTGAGTCTGTGAAATGTATATTGAACCAAATTCCTGGTTTAGTCTGGGAAGGCTGACTTTTGACACAGGAAAGGTGGGATGGCAGATTTACTCAGGGTGCCTCCCCTGGAATTTGCATACATGGAGTGGAAACAAGTCAGATCTGGCTTCTGTGGAAAATTAGGCCTCCAGGGCAAAATAACTCTGCTTTGCCCCTCACTCCTCACTATAATTTGGGGCCCTATGATCCCATAACTTGGTTAAGTGGAAGTTAAGAGATCATTTACCCTCCTCCCTCATCCCAGGTCTGGGTATTAACTGGGGCAGGTTATCTGGGGCAGGTTAACTGGGGCAGGTTATCTGGGGCAGGTTAACTGGGGCAGGTTATCTGGGGCAGGTTAACTGGGGCAGGTTATCTGGGGCAGGTTAACTGGGGCAGGTTATCTGGATAGGGTGATAGATATTCGCTCAGGAAACATTTTAAGTCTGCAGCGTGGCTCTTTTAACCCAGTCAGGTTTCCCACTCAGAGGTCGTCCTGATTGACAGGCATGACTTCCAATCAGGCAGGGAGTAATCCAGAACGCCACCAAATTGGTCAGGTCCATTCCAAAATCCAAGGATCCACGTCACTTACCTTTTCTCCAAAAGTGTCCATGCCTCTCTTCAGCTGCCAGGTTTACCGGGGCCTGAGAAACCTCAGATTCTCCGGTATCCGGCGGGCAGGCAGTACCGGCGCCAAAGACTGGCGTGAACCACTCCGGCTTCAGGCCGGCCAGAAGATGCGGAATCCTCCACACCTTTGGGGGCTTGGTCGGCACTGGAGTGATTGGCGCCACGCCAACCGGCACCGAAGGGCCTCCACCGGCCGGCGCGAGTTGGCGTTGGCGCAGGGGCGCCAGCGTGTTCCCAGAACCACTGCCGTAATTCCTGCACATGCGAAGGGGGTTTCTCCTCCACGCCGGCCATGGCGGACCATTACACCGTTATGGGGGAAGAGTGTCCCCACGGCACAGGCCCGCCCGCAGATCGGTGGGCCCCGATGGCGGGCCAGGCCACCGTGGGAGCCCCCCCCCCCGGGGCCAGATCCCCCCGCGCCTTCCCCCCGAGGACTCTGCAGGCCGCCCGCAGAGCCAGGTCCCGCCTAAGAACCTTGTGTAATTTACGCCGGCGGGTCTGGCTGAAAATGGGTGGCCGCTGGGCCCATCGCGGAGCGGAGAATCGCCGGGGGGGGGGGGGGGGCGCTGCCATGGGCCCCCGACCTGCGCAGCGCGATTCTCACCTCCGCCAAAAAACCGGCGCCAGAGAATTCGGCAGCCGGCATCGGGGTAGGATTCACGCCGCCCCCTCCGGCGATTCTCCGGCCCGGCAGGAGGTCGGAGAATCCCGCCCCTGATCATGGACTGGAAAACCTGTGAAAAAAGGTTTAATCGGAGACTGCCAGTCTCATTCAGGTATTTAAATTGCCAACCCCGTCCTGGCTACCCATAAATCCCGGAAGCAGGGCTCGGATTATTTAAATATGAATGTGATCTGAGCTTGATCACTGAGGTTTTGTACACTAAAATTTCTAATTTCCTAATACTTCTAAAATTCCTAAGTTTCTAATAACCAAGACATACAAATATTCGCAATGCTCAGCAGCATGTTGATTGTCATTTCACTCATTTTTGGACAAATTAAAATGTTAAAGGACATGATTTATTTCAATGATAGCTGACCAATTGGAAGTGCAATTTTTGAATTGTACTCTTGCTGTTAAAACATAGGTCAGGGACAGCATGGTGGCGCAGTGGTTCGCACTGCTGCCTCACGGCACCGAGGTCCCAGGTTGAACCCCGGCTCTGGATCACTGTCTGTGTGGAGTTTGCACATTCTCCCCGTGTTTGCATAGGTTTCACCCCCACAACCCATAATGTGCAGGTTAGGTTGATTGGCCACGCTAAATTGCCCCTTAAGTGGAAATAAATGAATTGGGTACTCTAAATTGAAATAAAAGGTCAATCCACCTAAAAATGTGTATCACCATGAAACCGGCAAAACTGTTAATGTTTTTTGGATATTAATTGAATTCTAACCTTTCAGATACCAGGCAGAGTTTCTGCTTCACCAGGTTTGACAACGGCAAGTGTTCTGTACCCAAGGCCTTCAATACGACCAAAGCCCGGTGCTGTTGTAGCAAGATGCCAGGAGAGGGCTGGGGTGACCCATGTGAACTATGCCCTCAGGAAGAAGAAGGTAGATTTCCATCTTTCTGTATTATGCTAGCAGTGCTTTCTAGGGGTTTGGTACGTTAGTGCAGGGCCCTCCTACAATCGAACTTGAACTACATTGGATTTCAACATGTAAAATATAAGCCTGGAATTTCCACGGAGCTGCTCTCGCTTCGCTGTCATAGCTTTATGGATACGCGACAGAAACAAGAGAGGCGAGATTTTCCGGCCCATCCACGGCGTGTTTTCCGACGGAGCGGGTGAGTCGCCATTGGCCACCAGAGGATTCTTCCGGACCCACCAATCTTTACGGAGTTTGGTGCGACTCGTGCGCCCCAGGGCCAGGGAATCCGCTGCGGGTGGGGGTACCTTCGACGGGACCGGAAGATGCCGCCAGTGGGCAGGGACGGAAAATCTCACCCCTAGTTTTCATGTGTGTGTAACTCCGAGAACATTGTAGGTCACATTGAACAAAGCTTCAGGGAGGCTCAGTAGGACTTGCCACTCGTGTCCTTTTTTGAAAGTATTTTACGGGATAACTGATAAAATCGAAGAATGGAGAAAAGACAGAGAGGAAACATGAAGCTGCTATAGATTTTGAAGGAAGTAGGTCAGAACAATGCAGTTGCCTTCACAATAATCTTCCAAAGTTTTCTGGATTTAAAATATGTAGTCGCTCTGCTATTAAAGATAGGTAACAAAGAGAAAACCCTGCCAGGAAATTCTAGACTAATTAGCCGAGCACCTGTCGTCAGGAAATTACTCGGCTTTACAATTAAGAATAGACTGACTGACACCTTGAAAAATTTCAGCTAATCAGAGAAAACCAGCATGGATTTGTAAAGGAATTGTATAAACTGACAAACCTAGCTGGACACTAGCAGTGGATGGAGGAGTGGCTACAAATGTTATTTATATCAACTGGCAGAAGGCATTTCCGCCGTAAGAAACTATCAGATGAAATTGTTAGTCAAGAAATCAAAGGCAAATGATTAAGCTGGTGAGAAAATAGTCGAGTGGCAGGAGGCAAAAAGCAGGAATAATGGACAGGTACTTGCACTGCAGGAAATGACTCATGGGCGCGGTCTAACCGAATTGCAACAGTGTCCCATGTTGAGCACGTTTAGCCGGCACTTGCAGCACCGAGAAAGCCCACGCTGCCGAACGGGACTCTGTTGCAATCCTGGGGGGGGAGGGTGAACAGCCAGCTGTCGTGGTGCACATAGGCACCAACGATATAGGTAAAAAAACGGGATGAGGTCCTACAAGCGGAATTCAGGGAGTTAGGAGTTAAACTAAAAAGTAGGACCTCAAAGGTAGTAATCTCAGGATTGCTACCAGTGCCACGAGCTAGTCAGAGTAGGAATGTCAGGATAGATAGGATGAATGCGTGGCTCGAGAGATGGGGCAAGAGGGAGGGATTCAAATTCCTGGGGCATTGGGACCGGTTCTGGGGGAGGTGGGACCAGTACAAACCGGACGGTCTGCACCTGGGCAGGACTGGAACCGATGTCCTGGGGGGGGTGTTTTCTAGAGCTGTTGGGGAGGGTTTAAACTAATGTGGCAGGGGGATGGGAACCAATGCAGGAAGTTGGAAGGTAGTAAAACAGGGACAGAAGCAAAAGGAAGTAAGGGGAAAAGTGCAAGGCAGAGAAGACATAGTCAAAAATCTAAAAGGGCGACAGTACAAGGTACAGTGACTGAGGGGAGCTCAGCGAAGAGGCCCAGTAATAACAAAAGGAATAAAACTGGAGATGTTAAGATTCAAAACAGAGGTAAAAAAACCAACATAAGTGTACTTTACCTGAATGCTCGTAGTATTTGGAATAAAGTAAATGAGTTGATGGCACAAATCATCGTAAATGACTATGATTTAGTGGCCATTACTGAAACATGGTTAAAGGATGATCACGACTGGGAGTTAAATATCCGAGGGTATCAAACTATTCGGAAGGACAGAGTGGATGGTAAGGGAGGTGGTGTTGCTCTGTTATTTAAGGATGACATCCGGGCAATAGTAAGGGATGACATCGGTGCTATGGAGGATAAGGTTGAATCCATTTGGGTGGAAATCAGGAATAGTAAGGCGAAAAAGTCACTGATAGGAGTAGTCTATCGGCCACCAAATAGTAACGATATGGTGGGGCAGGCAATAAACAAAGAAATAACTGATGCATGTAGAAATGGTACAGCAGTTATCATGGGGGATTTTAATCTACATGTTGATTGGTTTAACCAGGTCGGTCAAGGCAACCTTGAGGAGGAGTTTATAGAATGTATCCGCGATAGTTTCCTAGAACAGTATGTAATGGAACCTACGAGGGAACAAGCGGTCCTAGATCTTGTCCTGTGTAATGAGACAGGATTGATTCATGATCTCATAGTTAGGGATCCTCTCGGAAGGAGCGATCACAATATGGTGGAATTTAAAATACAGATGGAGGGTGAGAAAGTAAAATCAAATACTAGTGTTTTGTGTTTAAACAAGGGAGATTACAAGAGGATGAGAGAAGAACTAGCTAAGGTAGACTGGGAGCTAAGACTTTATGGTGGAACAGTTGAGGAACAGTGGAGAACCTTCCAAGCGATTTTTCACAGTGCTCAGCAAAGGTTTATACCAACAAAAAGGAAGGACGGAAGAAAGAGGGAAAATCGACCGTGGATATCTAAGGAAATAAGGGAGAGTATCAAATTGAAGGAAAAAGCATATAAAGTGACAAAGATTGCTGGGAGATTAGAGGACTGGGAAATCTTTAGAGGGCAACAGAAAGCTACTAAAAAAGCTATAAAGAAGAGTAAGATAGAGTATGAGAGTAAACTTGCTCAGAATATAAAAACAGACAGTAAAAGTTTTTACAAATATATAAGACAAAAAAGAGTGGCTAAGGTAAATATTGGTCCTTTGGAGGATGAGAAGGGAGTTTTAATAATGGGAAATGAGGAAATGGCTGAGGAACTGAACAGGTTTTTTGGGTCGGTCTTCACAGTGGAAGACACAAATAACATGCCAGCGACTGATAGAAATGAGGCTATGACAGGTGAGGACCTTGAGAGGATTGTTATCACTAAGGAGGGAGTGATGGGCAAGCTAATGGGGCTAAAGGTAGACAAGTCTCCTGGCCCTGATGGAATGCATCCCAGAGTGCTAAAAGAGATGGCTAGGGAAATTGCAGATGCACTAGTGATAATTTACCGAAATTCACTAGACTCTGGGGTGGTCCCGGTGGATTGGAAATTAGCAAACGTGACACCACTGTTTAAAAAAGGAGATAGGCAGAAAGCAGGAAATTATAGGCCAGTGAGCTTAACTTCGGTAGTAGGGAAGATGCTGGAATCTATCATCAAGGAAGAAATTGCGAGGCATCTGGATAGAAATTGTCCCATTGGGCAGACGCAGCATGGGTTCGTAAAGGGCAGGTCATGCCTAACTAATTTAGTGGAATTTTTTGAGGACATTACCAGTGCAGTAGATAACGGGGAGCCGATGGATGTGGTATCTCTGGATTTCCAGAAAGCCTTTGACAAGGTGCCACACAAAAGGTTGCTGCATAAGATAAAGATGCATGGCATTAAGGGTAAAGTAGTAGCATGGATAGAGGATTGGTTAATTAATAGAAAGCAAAGAGTTGGGATAAATGGGTGTTTCTCTGGTTGGCAATCAGGAGCTAGTGGTGTCCCTCAGGGATCCGTGTTGGGCCCACAATTGTTCACAATTTACATAGATGATTTGGAGTTGGGGACCAAGGGCAATGTGTCCAAGTTTGCAGATGACACTAAGATGAGTGGTAAAGCGAAAAGTGCAGAGGATACTGGAAGTCAGCAGAGGGATTTGGATAGGTTAAGTGAATGGGCTAGGATATGGCAGATGGAATACAGTGTTGACAAATGTGAGGTTATCCATTTTGGTAGGAATAACAGCAAACGGATTATTATTTAAACGATAAAATATTAAAGCATGCCGCTGTTCAGAGAGATTTGGGTGTGCTGGTGCATGAGTCACAGAAGGTTGGTTTACAAGTGCAACAGGTGATTAAGAAGGCAAATGAAGGACGCGAGGCCCCCAAGCGTGGAGACCTGGATCAATGACATGGCGGGCTTCATTAAGCTTGAGAAGGTTAAATTCGCCCTGAGAGGATCGGTGCAAGGGTTCTTTAAATGGTGGCAACCTTTCCTCGACTTTCTGGCTCAACGATAGGGTACTGGGACAGTAGCAGCAGCAACCCGGGGGGGGTGGGGGGGGGGGACGTTGATTATGTTGGCTTATTTTATTTAAATTTGATGTATTTAATTTTAATTTATGGTTAAGTTCTCTTGTTGGGGGGGGGGGGGATGGGGGGAGTGTGATACATGTGATGTTACGGTATGGGGGGAATTGTGGGTGTTATGGGGCTGTTAGTTGCATATTACTGCTTGTTGCTATACTTGTTGTTATATTTTTATATTTTCTGTAAAAAATTCCAATATAAATTATTTTTTTAAAAAAAGAAGGCAAATGGAATTTTGTCCTTCATTGCTAGAGGGATGGAGTTTAAGACTAGGGAGGTTATGTTGCAATTATATACGGTGTTAATGCGGTCACGCCTGGAGTATTGTGTTCAGTTTTTGTCTCCTTACTTGAGAAAGGACGTACTGGCGCTGGAGGGTGTGCAGAGGAGATTCACTAGGTTAATCCCAGAGCTGAAGGGGTTGGATTATGAGGAGAGGTTGAGTAGACTGGGACTGTACTCGTTGGAATTTAGAAGGATGAGGGGGGATCTTATCGAAACACTTAAAATTATGAAGGGAATAGATAGGATAGATGCGGGCAGGTTGTTTCCACTGGCGGGTGACAGCAGAACTAGGGGACATAGCCTCAAAATAAGGGGAAGTAGATTTAGGACTGAGTTTAGGAGGAACTTCTTCACCCAAAGGGTTGTGAATCTATGGAATTCCTTGCCCAGTGAAGCAGTTGAGGCTCCTTCATTACATGTTTTTAAGGTAAAGATAGATAGTTTTTTGAAGAATAAAGGGATTAAGGATTATGGTGTTCGGGCCGGAAAGTGGAGCTGAGTCCACAAAAGATCAGCCATGATCTAATTGAATGGCGGAGCAGGCTCGAGGGGCCAGATGGCCTACTCCTGCTCCTAGTTCTTATGTTCTTATGTTCTTATGAGACCTCAGCGGGAAATGCCCTGCTGAGGTTGCACTTAGTCCCGTTACCTGCATTGAGAAGCTCCGCTCGCCAGAATTCCTCAGTGCAGGAGGAGATCGGCACGCCGTTTTAAAATGCCGCCCTGATCTCCCGACCCCCACCCGACACGAAACCCCGGACCTCCCAAAGCCCCAACTCACTTATAAGGGTGTCCTTGGGGGGGGGGCCCTCCCTTATAAGGGTGTCCTTGGGGGGGCCCCTCCCACACCCAATCTCGCATGGGCAGGGCACTCCCCCTGGGCCCGATCCCTGGCATGGGGGCAATGCCAGTCTGGCACCTTAGCATTGCTGCAGGCACTGAGAAACACCCAGCTAAACATGCCATTCAGGGTGCTTTAACTCAAGTCCGCTGAATCGCGCCCATTGTCATCAGTTCTGGGTAGGACATCTTGAGAAAAATATATTGGAGGGAGTGCAGCGAAGATTTACCAGAATGCTATCAGGACTCCAAGGTTTAAATTACCAGGCAAAATTACGGATAACAGGATTGTACTCCCTGAAATTTAGATGGCTGTTGTGCGATTAGCTCAAAATTTACAGTGTATTAAGGAGAACAGACACGGTAGTTAAAGAAACTATTTTCACTGGTTGGGGAATCTAGGACTCGGGAGCATGTCCTAAAGATTAGAGTCAAAGCATTCAGATATTTGGAACTCCCTTTTGCACATTGTGATTGATGCTTGATCAATTGTTAATTCTAAATCTGAAGGAAGTAAGAGGTACGTGATAAAGGCTGGTAAAAGGAATTCGGTCACAGATCAGCCAAGATCCCATTGAAAGAGAGAATGGGTTTAAAGGGCTAAGTGTTCCGATTCCTATGTCTGTACATTCTCAGTGCCGGAGAGGCACAAGGACTGCTGGAGAATATAAGAGCCCTTATTGAGGGGAAAGCACATATTTGCATTAATGTGGCGAACCACGTTCCACTGTTACTCACTGCTGTATCTATATATATTCACTGTTATTGTTTGTTCCATTGTTACTTACTGTTGTTGTTGTTGTTGCTTCTGTTAGCTCCGCCTGTGGCTCCGCCCCTCGGGCTTTGTATATAGTTGGCTGATCTGTGGCCCCGCCCCCAGTGAGGGATCAGCAGCAGGCAGGCACACATCTGAGTGTATTAAAGCCACAATTTAGTTCTATAACTTGCTTCGTCTATTATTGATGGTCCATCAATTAATATGTTTTAACATCAGTTTAAAATGAAGGGAAAGAAGATAATGGCGTTATTATAGACTTTACAGGGTCCTGCAAAATCTGCTTCCGATTCTTCTAGAATCACACATTGTTTCTGCTTAGATAAGGACATGTACTGCTTGGTGCTGTTTTTAATGAGTTTACTTTTCTTTTCCAGTTGCTTTCCAGGAGCTATGTCCTTATGGTCATGGTGCTATTCCTGGAATCGGTGATACCCGTGAAGGTACTTTCAGTAACGCTACGTAAAATTCACCAAATCTTGTACTTATCCTGCCCTGTAAAGAGAATAAATATTATTGCACAACAGGAAAGAGAATCAGAATTAAAACAAATATAATTCCTACTTTCACCATCTCATTGCAAAACAGTCTCCGGCAGATAACATTAAAACAATAATCTTTTTTTTTTTAATTACTTTATCAGGGTTACAAAGCCAGAGCTCAGAGTGTGGACAGGGGCAAACCCCTAATCCAGCTCCTTGCCTGCTCCAAAAACCAATTCAAATTCAGATTGATTCCAGTTCATGGTCCCCACAATACTAGATCAAGCATTACACCTGATCCCACGCTCATCTTAGCCAAAAGGCCGAGAAACGCTAACAATAATCATTCTTGACCCCTCAATTTGACTTGCTGCTCCTGTGATTTTCATTTGCTAATTACTTTTGAAGTTATACCTCTTTAGTCTTTGATACTTTGTAAACTTCAGACTGGGCATCTGTCATTTTGTTTGGCTTTTATGAAGCTCAGCCTATTGGAAAATACTGCGTCTAAAAAGAGAGTGGAGTATCGAACATCCGTGAATGAGTACTAAACTAAGCCAGTTGTGTGGCAATCATTGTAACACATTGACACAGAGTGCGTGTGTGTGTGTGTCACTATAAGCCCTGCAAAAAGGACATTATTTTAAACTGAATAAATTGTTATTGGGAAAATTAGTGCAGGACCACAGTAAGGAACCTGATGGGAGATTTGAAAGATTAGTCTGGATGGACACATAGTTCTCTACTCGGCACATTATTCTATTACAAGGTTCCAATACGCGTGAGATTCCAAACAAGACACGTCAACCCTACTTGCTCCCAACATTGCTAATTTTTGTTTTCCTCTTTAAGATGTGAATGAGTGCGTAGAGAATCCCGGAATCTGTGTTAATGGACATTGTATAAACACAGATGGTTCCTTCCGATGTGAATGTCCGTTCGGATATAGCCTGGATTTCACTGGAGTCAACTGCGTTGGTGAGTTGCTTGATGTGATGGGGGTCAGATTTGAACAAAAGCTGTGTAAAGGAGAACAAATTGAGGACTAGACTTAAGGTGGGGGGAGGGTTTGGTGGTGTTGGAAGAATGTGTTTACACAAAAAGACTATTAGAATATGGAATCCATTACCACTGGGTAATAAACTAAGACAATCACAACATTTCAGCAAAAGTTAGATCAACAAAGAGGTCAAATACTGAAATGTAGCAGGAAAAAGCAGAGAAATTGAATAAAAGTAGATATTGCCCATGTGGAACTAACTCACGCACAGGGGTAATGTACTGGGAGGGCAGAAGACTTTTACATTGTTTATTAAGTTTAAAAAGATAATTCCAGTTTCCTGATGGATCAGTTTTCAGTGTGGGATTGAGCCATAGAGGCCAGAGTACCCCAGGGATCATCCCTGCTCTGAGCCAGAGCAGCTGCTGGATCACTTCCATTAACCTCAGTGCCTCGAGTTCCAGAAGGGAAAGAAAGGGAATATCAGTGGGTCCTTGCTTAAGCTCACCATCCAGTGTCTGCTACCAGAAGTGGGATTGCAGACACATGTGTGCATGGAGATGATGAGCATTGGTGACATGGAATTCATACTCTCCAAAAGACACAACGCCTATTAGAAAGGAGGGATGATGGATTTGAAGGGAGGTTTTCCTGAAGAAAACTGTGAAAAGGCAGTATGATTCGATCGCTTGAACATAATATTATCGGGAGGAAAGAACATCATGGACTGCCAGCCATTTCTGGCAGCAACATTTAATGTCTGACCTGTTAGTTGTTTTCTATTTTCTTTACCCTATTGGTAGCTCCCTACTTCCTCACTTCTATTGGTATCTGCCTACCTCTTTATTCTTGAGTTCCTACTTTATCCCTGTTGGAAATTATATTTCATATTATTGTTTAGAGCCCTGTAAAGACCAAGAACTTTTAAAAAGATATTTGAATTTCCATTGAATGACTGCAAGGATCACATTTCAAGATTTCAAGTCTGAAGACTTTTACTGTATCAAACAAATTCCAAACAAAATTTACCAAACACTTTTTGTAGGCAACTTAAACTCCAGACGACAAAAATATTTCCACCATTTAACTTTTAAAATGACTGAATATTCCCCCCCATGGTTATACTTTATCTGTCCCTTAAGTGGACACTTCAGTTTCCAAGAGCCAGTCCAAACTTTTTCTCAGCTCTCGATGAATAGCTTCCTTTTTCCTTTTACAGAACTTTCCCAGTTTTATTCCCTAAACTGACTTTAACATTTAGAATTACTCTGGAGATTCCTCCCTCTAGCCAAAATTAAGCAAATCTTCCAGCCTTTAGATCCTCACAGACATGAGCTCCTACCAGCATTCGGCGTGGTAAAGAGTAGAGAATGACTACCTCTATCTCTCTGTGCATTCTTTCTCTCACAGATTCTTGCACATTGAGGTTTATGGATCTCTAATCCGATCCTACAATGGCTTCCGATGGACTATTCCCTCCTAAAGCCCATCCCCATGGCAGGTGAATCACATGGGCCTCGTATCCCAGTAGAAATGTTAATTAATTAGCTTTTAAATCCCCAACTCCATTCAATCATTACATTTATTACATAACTTAACATAAAATAGTTTAGTATTGTAAACTGTTGACTTTCCTAACACCTCTCTATGAGATTTGGAGACGAAGGATGCAATCTAACGGGAGAAGCACAAAGTGCAATAGCGAGTGCCGGGTGTTTTCCGACGACCGGCCTGGAGTGACCGCGGCCGGTATCTAACGGCAAATAGGGCGGGTAATGATGCCCCATGGCTTCACGGCGGAAATGGCTGTCCCGCCAGCTGATTCACCTGGACCGTGCCCGGCAGCTCTCCGCTAATGAGGGGGGACAGTTCTCAAACCGCTCCCTCCGAGCAAACCCAAAACGGCACGCAGCCACGCAACCGCGCAGACCAGCCCCACGATTCGGAGATGCCGACCTGACCCGGCTGTTGGATGCGCTGGAGTCATGACGGGATACTCTGTTCCTCCAAGGGAGTTGAAGGGTCAGCCGCAGGTCTGCCAGTGTTGCCTGGGAGGCAATAGCAGCGGCTGTCAGTGCGGGAAGTGTCAGAAGGAGGAGCTTTCTTTCAGTGCCGTAAGAAGCTCAGTGACCTCCATCGGGCCTCACGGGTGAGTTTCATCAGTCCCCTGGCGCTTGTCCCACCAACACCCCATGTTGGCACCGCACCCCCTCAGCACAAGACTGCACCTGTGCTCCACACCCTGGCAACCACCAGCAGAGATGCCCTTGCCTGTCCCCTGCTGATGCATGAAGTGTGTGGCTCACAATGCCCTCTCTCTGTCCCCGAAGGAGAGGTTGACACACAATCACAGTCATTACCCCCAAAGAGGAACAAGCCGGAGGTCACGGGGATGACCAAGGACAGGCCTGCACCGCAGAGGTGAGAATCCACCGGCCCGCACCCAGATGACCCGTCACACATGTTGTTCATGCCGGACATAATGACCCTTCCCTCCCACTGACCACATGTCCATTCTCCTGCAGGATCTGATGGTGCCGGCCCATCCGGGATGGGCCCCCCACTCCCCCACCTTCCACAGACCACCTCGGAGGAGAGCTCCGAGGATCCCACCATTGAGGCATCACAGCTATCATCCCCACCTTCCACCAGCGCAGTGACGTACACCTCGGTGAGTGAAACTAGTGGATAGATTTCTGAGCACAATCTGGTGAGCACCACACAGTTGCTGATGCACATCAGGTGGAGGCAGGAACATCCATTGGGTGCAGCAGTCGGAGGTCTGCTGGATCCCTTGTCCCAGCTGGGGCCCAGTCAGACGCTAAACCTCTGAACAAGGTTATCCCGGAGTTGATACAGACGTTAGAGTGCAGCCGTGAGACTCCAGAGGGGGTGTTACTGACACTCAACCGGGCCCATAGCCGATTGGAGGATTCCCATAGGCTATGGAAGCAGGAGATAGCACCAGCAATGAGTGGCAACAAAGCCACTACTAGGGTGACGACCGCAGCGGAGAGCCCGCAGCACGACCTCAGCAGCATGAGTGGTGGTGTTGCTCAGTCGGGGACAACCATGGTTGACTGTCTCAACAGCACGTTCTAGTCGCTGGAGGACATGTCCCTGATGCAGTCCCAGGTGGGAATTGCCAAAAACTGCAGAGCATGTGCCAGTCTCAGGTGGGCAATACCGAGGCGCTTCTGACCATGTCCCAGTTGCTGAGGAACATGTCCCAGACACAGGTGCTGAGGCACTCGAGAGCATGGCCCAGTCACAGAGGGGCATCACTGAGAGTGTTGAGACCATGGTGCAGGCAATGGGGAGCTGCCAGAGCTGGCAGAACCAGATGACACGGGTCACTGTAGCTCACTCCATTCCAAGTGACCCCCTGGGCCCTACAGGCACCATTCAAGAGGAGGGAGCGCCGGAGGCCGACCAGGAGCCTCACTACAGGTAGACGGAGGCAAGACCCCCCCCCCCCCCACCTGACAACAGCGCATCTCGGGGTTGTGGGCGGACAAGGTGGCACAGCAAGGCATTTGCCACAAGCAAGGGCCTCCGGCCCCAGGGCCCCAGTTGAAGCCCATCAGGGGCATTGAGGGCCACAGAGCGAGGTAAACATCTGGCAGCCTTCACCGATGTGCATCTTGGGGACACACCTAGAATGGTGGCAGAGCACGGTGCGCTAAGAGTTCGAGGATCAGTGAGAGAGCACGGTGGGGTGGGGGTGACATCAGCGATAGTTAGGGACAGTCAGGGTCACGACTCTACACCATTTACGCCCGAGACATGTGAAGCCTCTGTCACGTTATTCTGTACTAGAGGCTGATCTGCACCCGCCAATCCGCGGTGCCCTCTGCCCTTGCCTGGCCCCAGTCCCCCAGGCACAGTGTCCTAGATCTGGCCCCTCCCTAAAGCATACTGCGAGCAGTTGAGGGGAAGAAGAAGTGAGGTGGGTCGGAGGTGGAGAGGGAGGATGGGCAGGGGCCAAGGGGAGAGGGGGTGAGATGATGAACGAAGCATGTCTTATGTGAATCTGGTGAAGTTGAGGGGCTCCAGATCTTCTTGGCATGCCAGAACCTCACCGCTGCCACCTGCCACCCTCCATCGTCCGGCTGCTCCTGCAGGTCTTCCCCGGGCTTGTCCTCTAGCCCCTCCCAGTCCGGCTCCTCCTCATCCTCCTCCTCAGATGAAGCCGCATGTTCCTTCTGTTTTGTTATGCTCTTGACTTAGCATAAACTGCTTCCTTGATGTGCACTCTGACAAAGGAAGGTTCAGACTTGGAGATAGCTTTAACACATTTGTTGAACTGTTAACGATTCTCCTACTTGAATTCGACTCTCCTGTTAATCCTGCTATAGCTACTCAGACTGACGAACCAGTCTGCTACAATCTATGTGGTGGGTGTGATGTGTTTCAAATCAACCCTGTGTACTCATTGAGTGTCTCCACTGGAAAGAGGAAGATCATGTGTGCTGTGTCCTTTTATATAGGTTGGTGTAATGCCCTCCTGTGGTAGTGTCACCTCTGTGTGTGTCGTGAATGCCCATTGGTCGTGTCCTATCTTACTGACCTATTGGTTGAATGTCTGTGTGTCATGTCTCTGGTGCTCCCTCTAGTGTCTAGCTAGCCTGTGTATTTACATTAACCCCTTGTGTATTTACAGTGATGCATATCACCACATCCCCCTTTTTTCATGTTACATATTTTCTGTAGCGTGTTAAAGAAAATTGAACAAAAACAGGTAGATAAGTGGTGCTATGTACAAGTTATGATAACAGTGATCATGAAACAATAAGTCCAAATAATATGCATGAGTCCAAAATTCATTAATCATTATGGTCGAGTGTCTTTCTTGTTTGGTTGGTTTTGTGAGGGCCACGAAGAATCCAGCACGAGTTTTCAGGATACAAAGTAATAACATTTATTTACAAATTAACATATATATACAACAGCAGCAACAACTTCTCTTGCTGCCAAACTGCTCTCTCTCTGGCTCCAAACTGGCCAGCTTTATTTATGCAGGGAGTCTGCTAATGATTTATCCGCCCCCCTCATTGGGGAAGCTCATACTACCACAGGATTGTGGGATTGTCATTAGTCCCCAGCCAATGGTAAGCAGGCAGGTTATAACAGTTGGTGAGTTGGTGATGTTGATGGTGGCATGTCCTTGTGAACGCCATCATCAGTGTCCCTGTACATAAGGAACCAAGAAGTGGTCAAATCACTTTGTTGTCTGATTTGGAGTCTTTTTTTCTTCCGATGCTTGTGGTAGCGATGTATGCAATCTGTGTCATCCTGCCATGATATGTCATTGTACTGAGCTGAGCAGTAACAATGGCCCTCATTTGCAGAGTTGTGCCATGTTGTACCAGTCGTAGTTCCATTCTTGTTGTTTTTGTCATGCTTGTTGTCGACGTTGTTGCCTCTGGTACGCTTCTTGCTATTGTCTTTGATGTTGTTGTTGTGTTGGTTGGTTTTGTTGCCGTGTTTGCTGCGCTCAAGGACCACACTCTGTGGATAATACGAGTCCTTCACACAGTTACTCGTGTCAGCGTGCTTTGTGGCATCTGCTGTTTCCTTGAGCGTGCCGTCACTGAGTTCGTGGCGCTCCCCGTCTGGAGTCATGTCTGGCTTACTTGAATCAGCTTTGGCTTGTCGATGCTCCCCGTCTGGAGTCTGGTCTGTTTCACCTGAGTCAGTTTTGGTTTCTTGCCGCTCTCCGTCCAGAGTCATTGCAGGTTCACTTGCATCTTCTGAGGTTTCTTGATGCTCCATGTCCGGAGTCAAAACGTTCAGGGATGCATTTGCTTGTGGAGAGGCTCGAGCGGATGAGCTTTGAAGTAACGTGGTGTCACCGGAGTCACCAGTAGTCTCACTGTGATTGTCGAGTGCCTATGTACACACTAGCTGAGGTCTGTCACATTGCACATCTTGTATGGGAAGTGGGATGCTGCCGTCACTTGTCGCACATACAGTGGGTAGAGCCTCAGTGTCTTCTTGTCGTTGACTTGAGCTGGGTAGACTGTCAGAGTCTTCTTCTTGTTCACTGGAGTGTGGTAGACTGTCATAGTCTTTCTGTTGTTCACTTGAGCGTGGTAGACTTGCATCGTCTGCTGCTGGTTGCTCAGAGGAGGTTGCTAGACCCTCATGGTCTTGTTCATGCAAGAACTGTGCTTTGGAGTCTTGCATTCCTTCTATCGTTGAGTACTGTGACATTGGAGTCACTTTCTGTGTGGAGACATGCAGTTGTCTCGCTGTGGAGTCTTTCATCGCTTTCTGTGGAGGCTGGGACCCTTCGTGGTGCGTGAACCACTCTGTGTGGAGTCAGGGACCCTTGCGGTGCGTGGACCACTCTCTGTTTGAAGCAGGCAGCTCTCTGTGGGCTTGTCCGGCTCTCTGTCTCTTGGCGTCAGGCCGCAGCATAATCCTGCACTCACGAGTCGGGATGTCATAAATGCTGGACTGAAGATTCCCCAATCTGAAGAACTCGGCGTCGGGGTCTTCAATGTACAACACGTCTAGTTGCGGTTTGGATTTGGTACTGGGGTAGCCACCTCCCAAGGTGAAATCTTCGTCTGAGTGGTTGTCTTCCAAGGCCATATCTTCATGTTTTGTGTCAGAGCTGGCATTGGGCTCGCGATGTCCAAAGAAGAATTCAAGGTCTGAATCATAGTCTTCAAGGACTGCATCATCTCTTTGGGTGGTGCTAACTGCTTGTTGCAGGGTTCTGCAGAGGTTACTTTCAGCTACTGGTCGAATTTCAGGCATTGTGCTGTCATTCCAGGTGAAAGAATCGGGTTTTACGGCTTTAAATTTTTTTTCCGTGTTTTGGGACATTTCCCCTTTAAGTGGGCATGGTCCGGGGCCTCTGACATCACGAAACATGTGACGTAGGTCGTAGGAAGCGATTGGGCATGCGCAGATCGCTGTTCCTTTACTTGGGGCCTTTGTCTGAACTGCGCATGTGTGGCTCCTTTTCCAAGATGGCCACCAATCAAAACTGCAGATTTCTTCAATGGAAAGCCTACCTTCGCCTCATGGTGAGTTTTGGTGCCTCTTTTACTGTTTTTTCTTGTATGTTCCTTGCAGAATTCTTGGAATTTGTCCAGGACTGCCTGGAAGTCGCTCTTGTTTTGCCCCTTTGAGTATTTGAAGGTCTGGAAGATTTCAGCTGCTTCTGGACCGGCGATGGTAAGTAGAAGCTTTATTTTCTCTGCATCCGCCACGCCATCTAGGTCGGACTAGATTTCGATTTCGAATCTCTGCCAGAACCAATGCCAGCTTTCACTGAGATTGCCTTGGTACCTGAGCTGCTGTGGAACCGGAATCCCGAACACCATCTTGCCTGGGTGCCGTTGCTGGTTGTCACTGTTTGCTGAGTTGTAACTATATGGATTTAAACAGGTCACTCCTGCGTACCATGTTTTGTTATGCTCTTGACTTAGCATAAGCTGCTTCCTTGATGTGCACTCTGACAAAGGAAGGTTCAGACTTGGAGATAGCTTTAACACATTTATTGAACTGTTCACGATTCTCCTACTTGGATTGGACTCTCCTGTGAATCCTGCTATAGCTACTCAGACTAACGAACCAGTCTGCTACAATCCACGTGGTGGGTGTGATATGTTTCAAATCAACTCTGTGTTCTCACTGTGTGTCTCCACTGGAAAGAGGAAGATCATGTGTGCTGCGTCCTTTTATATGGGTTGGTGTAATGCCTTTCTGTGGTAGTGTCACCTCTGTGTGTCGTGAATGCCCATTGGTCGTGTCCTATCTTACTGACCTATTGGTTGAATGTCTGTGTGTCATGTCTCTGGTACTCCCTCTAGTGTCTAGCTAATCTAAGTGTATTTACATTAACCCCTTGTGTACTTACAGTGATGCATATCACCACACCTTCTCCTCCGGCATGAAGCCCCGCCAGGGATGTACAGCAGGGCACCACCAAAACAGTCGACGCATCGGAACCGAATTTTCAGCAGTCCAATGCATCACTCAAAGACAGCCCAGGTGGCCACATGGGACTCATTACAGCGGATATCCGCATCGGTTCCGGCCTCCGTACTGGTGTCATTAGCCAGAACATCAGGTGGTACTGCTTATCCTCCAAGAGCCAACTCATCATCCTGGGGTTTCCTTCAAAGATGCTGGGGATCTCCGACTGCCCCAGGATGTAGCTGTCATGCACACACTCTGGGAAGCGTGCACACACGTGCATGATCTTGTGGTGGTGGTCGCACACAAGTTGAACCTTCAGGGAGTGGAACCCCTTCCTGCAAGGCGACATGCATGCCATCTGTTATTCCCTGGACCTGGGGCATCCTGGTGATGGCATAGAATCCTGCTGCCTAGGCGTCTTGATGGGTTTGGTCCAGGTGAAAGTTTATATCATTAGTTGCCCGGTCAAACGGGGCATCTGTGACTTCACAGATGGACTTGTGAGCTGTAGGTTGGGATATGCCGTACAAGTCCCCGCTCGAGCCCGGGAATTAACCCGAAGTGTAAAGGTTCAGGGCTGCGGTGACTTTGACGGCCACTAGGGGCGGGTATTCTCCTCCTCCACGTGGTTCCAAGTCTACAAGGACATGGCACTGGTGCCGCACTGTCCCATTGTTGAGGTGGAGTCTCCTGCGGCACATGCTGTCTGATACCTGCTCAAACAACCAGCGTCACCTGCACACCTTGGATCATTGCCGGCCTCCCCGTTTGGGTCCCTCCCTGGCCTGATAGGCGGCCAGGTCCCCAGTGTGAAGGGCAGGTCCCTGCACATGGGGTGCCACATCGTGCCTCTGTCGACATTGCTGCAGCCGCCTTCTCTGGCATCTGGCTGCCTGGAATGCCAATAGCACTGCGAGGGCAACTGTGGAAAGAATTGCAGAGTGTGAGGGACCGACAGTCAGTTGTGGCTTCCACCACTGTACTCTCGAGTCCCCGAAGCCTCCTTGCATTCCCTGCGATCTCTCAGGGTGCCATCCAACGATACGGTTGTGCTGGAGGACACCACCCTGCACATGCACCCACAACAGGGCCCCTGGGCATCAGACCCTGGACCCCCAACTGCCCGGAGCACTGCGGCAGCAGCTTCAGTGCCTCCAGGCTAATTGCCCGCTTTCGAAGACTGCTACTCACCACCTCTAATCCCCACAGCAGCCATGGCACTAGTTTCACATTTTTAAAAAGTGTGTTAAAGGCCGCCCATGTGGAGTCGGTTAGATCATGGAAGGCCATTAGATAGGGAGTACTTCCCATTAACGACATGAAGATTGGCCTTAATTGGTGATTATTGGTGTCTCGCCATGTCTAGTGGGGGTGTACCGCATCCGGTCAATGGGAGCGGGCTGGTTAGATCAGAAAACGATCGGCACCCGGCATGGATTCTTCGCGATATAACTGGCTCACACAGAGTCATGCTGGTCGCAACATGGCCGTTAGATCGCACCCTAACAGACTACGCAAGTTATCACTGATGCCCTTGCTATTGACCACAGATAGGGACGTGTGAATATCTTGCACCTTCTTTCCAGTAAACAACCCTTTAACATTTACAGTTGTCAGGTAGAATTCAGAACAGGTCATATGATTCCATAATTTCTCCATTGAACATTAAATTTAAGAAACAGTCATAAAATATAGAAATCGTATAAACACAGGGTTTGTGACACTATTCCTATTTCCCCTGTCGGTTTCTCCCTAATTCCTCAGCTTTCCTCATATTTCCCCCGTTCTGCGAATCTATCACTAATCCGCCACACCATTGATCTCTCCCTAATTGCTTTGTCTGCTGGACTCTCCCTAATTCCTAATTCCACTGGCCTTTTACTCATCTGTAATCTCCTGGCCTCTCCTGAATTCCCTACTCTACTGTTCTCTCTATTTCCTCGCCCCCTGTTTCTTTGCCCATCTCAGAAGGATATCAAATAACATTGCAACATCTCCTTATTAATTTTGACTGGTACCTCCAGCGGTGCTGGGGTGTACAGTTGAAAGAGGCTTTGGGACAGGAATTGCATGTATGCCAGAATACAGAGAGCACTTATACATCAAGCTCTACAAAATTTGTCAATGCTCAGTACTGAGTGTGGCCTTTCTGTGCAGATACTGACGAATGCACCATTGGTAACCCATGCGGCAATGGAACTTGCAGCAATGTTGTTGGAGGATTTGAGTGCGCATGTGACGATGGATTTGAACCTGGCCCAATGATGACGTGTGAAGGTAGGGCAAACATTTCAATGACACATTTACACAAACAGAACAGAGGTGAGACTGATGCTGTTGCTTTGGTAAAGATACAGGATAGGATCAATCTTGAAGTGATTATTGGTGATGTTTGATTTTACAATGGGTACTGGATTTTTTTGATTTTACAATGGGTTCTGGTGAGGTTTGATTTTCCAATGGGTACATGATTTTTTTGATTTTACAATGGGTACTGGTGATGTTTGATTTTACAACGGGTACTGGTGATGTTTGATTTTACAGCAGGTCCTGGTGATGTTTGATTTTACAATGGGCACTGGTTATGTTTGATTTTACAATGGGTACTGGTGATGTTTGATTTTACAGCAGGTACTGGTGATGTTTGATTTTACAATGGGTACTGGTGATGTTTGATTTTACAATGGGTACTGGTGATGTTTGATTTTACAGCAGGTACTGGGGATGTTTGATTTTACAATGGGTACTGGTGATGTTTGATTTTACAATGGGTACTGGTGATGTTTGATTTTACAATGGGTACTGGTGATGTTTGATTTTACAGCAGGTACTGGGGATGTTTGATTTTACAATGGGTACTGGTGATGTTTGATTTTACAATGGGCACTGGTGATGTTTGATTTTACAATGGGCACTGGTTATGTTTGATTTTACAATGGGAACTGGTGATGTTTGATTTTACAATGAATACTGGTGAGGTTTGATTTTACAATGGGTACTGGTGAAGTTTGATTTTACACCAGGTACTGGTGACGTATGATGTTACAATGGGTACTGGCGATGTTTGATTTTACAGCAGGTACTGGTGATGTTTGATTTTACAATGGGTACTGGTGATGTTTGATTTTACAATGGGTACTGGTGATGTTTGATTTTACAATGGATACTGGTGATGTTTGATTTTACAATGGGTACTGGTGATGTTTGATTTTAAAATGGGTACTGGTGATGTATGATTTCACATTGGGTACTGGTGATGTTTCATTTTACAATGGGTACTGGTGATGTTTGATTTTACAAAAGGTACTGGTGATGTTTGATTTTACAACAGGTACTGGTGATGTTTGATTTTACAATGGGTACAGGTGATGTTTGATTTTACAATGGGTTCTGGTGATGTTTGATTTTACAATGGAGACTGGTGATGTTTGATTTTACAATGGGTTCTGGTGACGTTTGATTTTACAATGGGTTCTGGTGATGTTTGATTTTACAGCAGGTACTGGTGATGTTTGATTTTACAATGGGTTCTGGTGATGTTTGATTTTAACAGCAGGTACTGGTGATGTTTGATTTTACAACGGGTTCTGGTGATGTTTGATTTTACAGCAGGTACGGGTGATGTTTGATTTTACAATGGGCACTGGTGATGTTTGATTTACAATGGGTACTGGCGATGTTTGATTTTGCAGCAGGTACTGGTGATGTTTTGTTTTACAATGGGTTCTGGTGATGTTTGATTTTACAATGGATACTGGTGAAGTTTGATTTAACATTGGGTTCCGGTGATGTCTGATTTTACATTGGGCACTGGTGATGTTTGATTTTACAATGGGTACTGGTGATGTTTGATTTTACAGCAGGTACTGGTGATGTTTGATTTTACAGCAGGTACTGGTCATGTTTGATTTTACAATGCGTACTGGTGATGTTTGATTTTACAATGCGTACTGGTGATGTTTGATTTTACAATGGGTACTGGTGATGTTTGATTTTACAGCAGGTACTGGTGATGTTTGATTTTACAATGCGTACTGGTGATGTTTGATTTTACAATGCGTACTGGTGATGTTTGATTTTACAATGGGTACTGGTGATGTTTGATTTTACAGCAGGTACTGGTGATGTTTGATTTTACAATGCGTACGGGTGATGTTTGATTTTACAATGGGTACTGGTGATGTTTGATTTTACAGCAGGTACTGGTGATGTTTGATTTTACAATGGGTACTGGTGATGTTTGATTTTACAATGCGTACTGGTGATGTTTGATTTTACAATGGGTACTGGTGATGTTTGATTTTACAATGCGTACTGGTGATGTTTGATGTTACAACAGGTACTGGTGATGTTTCATTTTACAATGGGTACTGGTGAAGTTTGATTTTACAATGGGTTCTGGAGATGTTTGATTTTACAATGGGTACTGGTGATGTTTGATTTTACAGCAGGTACTGGTGATGTTTGATTTTACAATGCGTACTGGTGATGTTTGATTTTAACAGCAGGTACTGGTGATGTTTGATTTTACAATGGGTTCTGGTGATGTTTGATTTTGCAGCAGGTACTGGTGATGTTTGATTTTACAATGGATACTGGTGAAGTTTGATTTTACATTGGGTTCTGGTGATGTTTGATTTTACAGCAGGAACTGGTGATGTTTGATTTTACAAAGCGTACTGGTGATGTTTGATTTTAACAGCAGGTACTGGTGATGTTTGATTTTACAATGGGTACTGGTGATGTTTGATTTTACAGCAGGTACTGGTGATGTTTGATTTTACAGCAGGTACTGGTCATGTTTGATTTTATAATGGGTACTGGTGATGTTTGATTTTACAGCAGGTACTGGTGATGTTTGATTATACAATGCGTACTGGTGATGTTTGATGTTACAACAGGTACTGGTGATGTTTCATTTTACAATGGGTACTGGTGAAGTTTGATTTTACAATGGGTTCTGGAGATGTTTGATTTTACAACAGGTACTGGTGATGTTTGATTTTACAACGGGTACTGGTGATGTTTGATTTTACAATGGGTACTGGTGATGTTTGATTTTACAGCAGGTACGGGTGATGTTTGATTTTACAATGGGTACTGGTGATGTTTGATTTACAATGGGTACTGGCGATGTTTGATTTTACAACGGGTACTGGTGATGTTTGATTTTACAATGGGTACTGGTGATGTTTGATTTTACAGCAGGTACGGGTGATGTTTGATTTTACAATGGGTACTGGGGATGTTTTGTTTTACAATGGGTTCTGGTGATGTTTGATTTTACATTGGGCACTGGTGATGTTTGGTTTTACAATGGGTACTGGTGATGTTTGATTTTACAGCAGGTACTGGTGATGTTTGATTTTACAATGGGTACTGGTGATGTTTGATTTTACAATGGGTACTGGTGATGTTTGATTTTACAATGCGTACTGGTGATGTTTGATGTTACAACAGGTACTGGTGATGTTTCATTTTACAATGGGTACTGGTGAAGTTTGATTTTACAATGGGTTCTGGAGATGTTTGATTTTACAACAGGTACTGGTGATGTTTGATGTTACAACAGGTACTGGTGATGTTTCATTTTACAATGGGTACTGGTGAAGTTTGATTTTACAATGGGTTCTGGAGATGTTTGATTTTACAATGGGTACTGGTGATGTTTGATTTTACAGCAGGTACTGGTGATGTTTGATTTTACAATGCGTACTGGTGATGTTTGATTTTAACAGCAGGTACTGGTGATGTTTGATTTTACAATGGGTTCTGGTGATGTTTGATTTTACAGCAGGTACTGGTGATGTTTGATTTTACAATGGATACTGGTGAAGTTTGATTTTACATTGGGTTCTGGTGATGTTTGATTTTACAGCAGGAACTGGTGATGTTTGATTTTACAAAGCGTACTGGTGATGTTTGATTTTACAATGGGTTCTGGTGATGTTTGATTTTACAGCAGGTACTGGTGATGTTTGATTTTACAATGGATACTGGTGAAGTTTGATTTTACATTGGGTTCTGGTGATGTTTGATTTTACAGCAGGAACTGGTGATGTTTGATTTTACAAAGCGTACTGGTGATGTTTGATTTTAACAGCAGGTACTGGTGATGTTTGATTTTACAACGGGTTCTGGTGATGTTTGATTTTACAGCAGGTACGGGTGATGTTTGATTTTACAATGGGTACTGGTGATGTTTGATTTTGCAGCAGGTACTGGTGATGTTTTGTTTTACAATGGGTTCTGGTGATGTTTGATTTTACAATGGATACTGGTGAAGTTTGATTTAACATTGGGTACTGGTGATGTTTGATTTTACAATGGGTACTGGTGATGTTTGATTTTACAGCAGGTACTGGTGATGTTTGATTTTACAGCAGGTACTGGTCATGTTTGATTTTATAATGGGTACTGGTGATGTTTGATTATACAATGGGAACTGGTGATGTTTGATTTTACAATGCGTACTGGTGATGTTTGATGTTACAACAGGTACTGGTGATGTTTCATTTTACAATGGGTACTGGTGAAGTTTGATTTTACAATGGGTTCTGGAGATGTTTGATTTTACAACAGGTACTGGTGATGTTTGATTTTACAACGGGTACTGGTGATGTTTGATTTTACAATGGGTACTGGTGATGTTTGATTTTACAACGGGTTCTGGTGATGTTTGATTTTACAGCAGGTACGGGTGATGTTTGATTTTACAATGGGTACTGGTGATGTTTGATTTACAATGGGTACTGGCGATGTTTGATTTTACAGCAGGTTCTGGTGATGTTTTGTTTTACAACGGGTTCTGGTGATGTTTGATTTTACAATGGATACTGGTGAAGTTTGATTTAACATTGGGTTCCGGTGATGTTTGATTTTACATTGGGTACTGGTGATGTTTGATTTTACAATGGGTACTGGTGATGTTTGATTTTACAGCAGGTACTGGTGATGTTTGATTTTACAGCAAGGACTGGTGATGTTTGATTTTATAATGGGTACTGGTGATGTTTGATTTTACAGCAGGTACTGGTGATGTTTGATTTTACAATGGGTACTGGTGATGTTTGATTTTACAATGCGTACTGGTGATGTTTGATGTTACAACAGGTACTGGTGATGTTTCATTTTACAATGGGTTCTGGTGATGTTTCATTTTACAATGGGTACTGGTGAAGTTTGATTTTACATTGGGTTCTGGTGATGTTTGATTTTACATTGGGTACTGGTGATGTTTGATTTTACAATGGGTACTGGTGATGTTTGATTTTACAATGGGTACTGGTGATGTTTGATTTTACAATGGGTACTGGTGATGTTTGATTTTACAGCAGGTACTGGTGATGTTTGATTTTACAATGGGTACTGGTGATGTTTGATTTTACAATGGGTTCTGGAGATGATTGATTTTACAACAGGTACTGGTGATGTTTGATTTTACAACGGGTACTGGTGATGTTTGATTTTCCAATGGGTACTGGTGATGTTTGATTTTACAATGGATACTGGTGAAGTTTGATTTTACATTGGGTTCTGGTGATGTTTGATTTTACAATGGGTACTGGTGATGTTTGATTTTACAGCAGGTACTGGTGATGTTTGATTTTATAATGGGTACTGGTGATGTTTGATTTTACAGCAGGTACTGGTGATGTTTGATTTTACAATGGGAACTGGTGATGTTTGATTTTACAGCAGGTACTGGCGATGTTTGATTTTACAATGGGTTCTGGAGATGTTTGATTTTACAATGGGTTCTGGTGATGTTTGATTTTACAACAGGTACTGGTGATGTTTAATTTTACAATGGGTACTGGTGATGTTTGATTTTACAATGGGTTCTGATGATGTTTGATTTTACAATGGGTACTGGTGAATGTTTGACTTTACAATGGTTCTGGTGCTGTTTGATTTTACAGCAGGTACTGGTGATGTTTGATTTTACAGCAGGCACTGGTGATGTTTGATTTTACAACGGGTTCTGGTGATGTTTGATTTTACAGCAGGTACTGGTGATGTTTGATTTCACAATGGGTACTGGTGATGTTTGATTTTACAATGGGTACTGGCGATGTTTGATTTTACTGCAGGTACTTGTGATGTTTGATTTTACAATGGGTACTGGTGAGTGTTTGATTTTACGGCAGGTATTGGTGATGTTTGATTTTACAATGGGTACTGGTGATGTTTGATTTTACAATCGGTACTGGAGATGTTTGATGTTACAACAGGTACTGGTGATGTTTGATTTTACAATGGGTACTGGTGAAGTTTAATTTTACAATGGGTTCTGGAGATGTTTGATTTTACAACAGGTTCTGGTGATGTTTGATTTTACAATGGGTTCTGTGATGTTTGATTTTACAATAGGTACTGGTGATGTTTGATTTTACAATGGGTTCTGGTGATATTTGATTTTCCAATGGGTACTGGTGAATGTTTGATTTTACAATGGGTTCTGGTGATGTTTGATTTTACAATGGGTTCTGGTGATGTTTGATTTTCCAATGGGTACTGGTGATGTTTGATTTTACAATGGGTTCTGGTGATGTTTGATTTTACAACAGGTACTGGTGATGTTTGATTTTACAATGGGTACTGGTGATGTTTGATATTACAATGGGTACTGGTGAATGATTGATTTTACAATGGGTTCTGGTGATGTTTGATTTTACAGCATGTACTGGTGATGTTTGATTTTACAATGCGTACTGGTGATGTTTGATTTTACAATGGATACTGGTGAAGTTTGATTTTACATTGAGATCTGGTGATGTTTGATTTTACATTGGGTACTGGTGATGTTTGATTTTACAACAGGCACTGGTGCTGTTTGATTTTACAGAGGGTTCAGGTGATGTTTGATTTTACAGCAGGTACTGGTGATGTTTGATTTTACAATGGGTACTGGTGATGTTTTATTTTACATTGGGTTCTGGTGATGTTTGATTTTACAGCAGGTACTGGTGATGTTTGATTTTACAATGCGTACTGGTGATGTTTGATTTTACAATGGATACTGGTGAAGTTTGATTTTACATTGGGTTCTGGTGATGTTTGATTTTACAATGGATACTGGTGAAGTTTGTTTTTACATTGTGTTCTGGTGATATTTGATTTTACATTGGGTACTGGTGATGTTTGATTTTACATTGGGTACTGGTGATGTTTGATTTTACAGCAGTTACTGGTGATGTTTGATTTTACAATGGGTAATGGTGATGTTGGATTTTACAGCAGGTACTGGTGATGTTTGATTTTACAATGGGTACTGGTGATGTTTGATTTTACAATGTGTTCTGGAGATGATTGATTTTACAACAGGTACTGGTGATGTTTGATTTTACAATGGGTTCTGGTGATGTTTGATTTTACAATGGGTACTGGTGATGTTTGATTTTACAATGGGTTCTGGTGATGTTTGATTTTACAATGGGTACTGGTGATGTTTGATTTTACAATGGGTTCTGGAGATGTTTGATTTTACAGCAGGTACTGGTGATGTTTGATTTTACAATGGGTACTGCTGAATGTTTGATTTTACAATGGGTTCTGGTGATGTATTTTACAGCAGGTACTGGTGATGTTTGATTTTACAATGGGTTCTGGTGATGTTTGGTTTACAATGGGTTCTGGTGATGTTTGATTTTACAATGGGTACTGGTGAATGTTTGATTTTACAATGGGTTCTGGTGATGTTTGATTTTACAGCAGGTACTGGTGATGTTTGATTTTACAATGGGTTCGGGTGATGTTTGATTTTACAATGGGTACTGGTGATGTTTTATTTTACATTGGGTTCTGGTGATGTTTGATTTTACAGCAGGTACTGGTGATGTTTGATTTTACAATGCGTACTGGTGATGTTTGATTTTAACCGCAGGCACTGGTGATGTTTGATTTTATAGCAGGTACTGGTGATGTTTGATTTTACAATGCGTTCTGGTGATGTTTGATTTTACAATGGGTACTTGTGATGATCTATTTTACAATGGGTTCTGGTGATGTTTGATTTTACAGCAGGTACTGGTGATGTTTGATTTTTCAATGCGTACTGGTGATGTTTGATTTTACAATGGATACTGGTGATGTTTGATTTTACAATGCGTACTGGTGATGTTTGATTTTACAATGGATACTGGTGAAGTTTGATTTTACATTGAGATCTGGTGATGTTTGATTTTACATTGGGTACTGGTGATGTTTGATTTTACAACAGGCACTGGTGCTGTTTGATTTTACAGAGGGTTCTGGTGATGTTTGATTTTACAGCAGGTACTGGTGATGTTTGATTTTACAATAGGTACTAGTGGTGTTTGATATTACAATGGGTACTGGTGATGTTTGATTTTACAGCAGGTACTGGTGATGTTTGATTTTACAATGGGTTCGGGTGATGTTTGATTTTACAGCAGGTACTGGTGATGTTTGATTTTACAATGGGTTCGGGTGATGTTTGATTTTACAATGGGTACTGGTGATGTTTTATTTTACATTGGGTTCTGGTGATGTTTGATTTTACAGCAGGTACTGGTGATGTTTGATTTTACAATGGATACTGGTGAAGTTTGATTTTACATTGGGTTCTGGTGATGTTTGATTTTACAATGGGTACTGGTGATGTTTGATTTTACAAGGGGTTCTGGAGATGATTGATTTTACAACAGGTACTGGTGATGTTTGATTTTACAACGGGTTCTGGTGATGTTTGATTTTACAATGGGTTCTGGTGATGTTTGATTTTACAATGGGTACTGGTGATGTTTGATTTTACAATGGGTTCTGGTGATGTTTGATTTTCCAATGGGTACTGGTGAATGTTTGATTTTACAATGGGTTCTGGTGATGTTTGATTTTACAATGGGTTCTGGTGATGTTTGATTTTCCAATGGGTACTGGTGATGTTTGATTTTACAATGGGTTCTGGTGATGTTTGATTTTACAACAGGTACTGGTGATGTTTGATTTTACAATGGGTACTGGTGATGTTTGATATTACAATGGGTACTGGTGAATGATTGATTTTACAATGGGTTCTGGTGATGTTTGATTTTACAGCATGTACTGGTGATGTTTGATTTTACAATGGGTTCGGGTGATGTTTGATTTTACAATGGGTACTGGTGATGTTTTATTTTACATTGGGTTCTGGTGATGTTTGATTTTACAGCAGGTCCTGGTGATTTTTGATTTTTCAATGCGTACTGGTGATGTTTGATTTTAACCGCAGGTACTGGTGATGTTTGATTTTACAATGGGTTCTGGTGATGTTTGATTTTACAATGGGTTCGGGTGATGTTAGATTTTACAATGGGTACTGGTGATGTTTTATTTTACATTGGGTTCTGGTGATGTTTGATTTTACAGCAGGTACTGGTGATGTTTGATTTTATAATGCGTACTGGTGATGTTTGATTTTAACCGCAGGTACTGGTGATGTTTGATTTTATAGCAGGTACTGGTGATGTTTGATTTTACAATGCGTTCTGGTGATGTTTGATTTTACAATGGGTACTGGTGATGTTTGATTTTACAGCAGGTACTGGTGATGTTTGATTTTACAATGGGTACTGGTGATGTTCTATTTTACAATGGGTTCTGGTGATGTTTGATTTTACAATGGATACTGGTGAAGTTTGATTTTACATTGGGTTCTGGTGATGTTTGATTTTACAGCAGGTACTGGTGATGTTTGATTTTACAATGGGTACTGGTGATGTTTGATTTTACAATGGGTTCTGGAGATGTTTGATTTTACAATGGGTACTGGGGATGTTTGATTTTACAATGGGTTCTGGTGATGTTTGATTTTACAATTTGAACTGGTGATGTTTGATATTACAATGGGTTCTGGTGATGTTTGATTTTACAATGGGTTCTGGTGATGTATTTTACAGCAGGTACTGGTGATGTTTGATTTTACAATGGGTTCTGGTGATGTTTGATTTTACAATGGGTTCTGGTGATGTATTTTACAGCAGGTACTGGTGATGTTTGATTTTACAATGGGTTCTGGTGATGTTTGATTTTACAGCAGGTAGTGGTTATGTTTGATTTTACAATGGGAACTGGTGATGTTTGATTTTACAATGGGTACTGGTGATGTTTTATTTTACAATGGGAACTGGTGATGTTTGATTTTACAATGGGTTCTGGTGATGTTTGATTTTACAATGGGTTCTGGTGATGTTTGATTTTACAGCAGGTACTGGTGATGTTTGATTTTACAATGGGAACTGGTGATGTTTGATTTTACAATGGGTACTGGTGATGTTTGATTTTACAATGGGTTCTGGAGATGTTTGATTTTACAATGGGTACTGGGGATGTTTGATTTTACAATGGGTTCTGGTGATGTTTGATTTTAGAATTTGAACTGGTGATGTTTGATTTTACAATGGGTTCTGGTGATGTTTGATTTTACAATGGGAACTGGTGATGTTTGATTTTACAATGGGTACTGGTGAATGTTTGATTTTACAATGAGTTCTGGTGATGTATTTTACAGCAGGTACTGGTGATGTTTGATTTTACAATGGGTTCTGGTGATGTTTGATTTTACAGCAGGTACTGGTGATGTTTGATTTTACAATGGGAACTGGTGATAGAACATAGAACATAGAACATAGAACGATACAGCGCAGTACAGGCACTTCGGCTTTCGATGTTGCACCGACATGGAAGAAAAACTAAAGGCCATCTAACCTACACTATGCCCTTATCATCCATATGTTTATCCAATAAATTTTTAAATGCCCTCAATGTTGGCGAGTTCACTACTGTTGCAGGTAGGGCATTCCACGGCCTCACCACTCTTTGCGTAAAAAACCCACCTCTGACCTCTGTCCTATATCTATTACCCCTCAATTTAAGGCTATGTCCCCTCGTGCTAGCCACCTCCATCCGCGGGAGAAGGCTCTCGCTGTCCACCCTATCTAACCCTCTGATCATTTTGTATGCCTCTATTAAGTCACCTCTTAACCTTCTTCTCTCTAACGAAAACAACCTCAAGTCCATCAGCCTTTCCTCATAAGATTTTCCCTCCATACCAGGCAAAATCCTGGTAAATCTCCTCTGCACCCGTTCCAAACCTTCCACGTCCTTCCTATAATGAGGCGACCAGAACTGTACGCAATACTCCAAATGCGCCGTACTAGAGTTTTGTACAACTGCAACATGACCTCATGGCTCCGGAACTCAATCCCTCTACCAATAAAGGCCAACACACCATAGGCCTTCTGGTGATGTTTGATTTTACAATGGGTACTGGTGATGTTTTATTTTACAATGGGAACTGGTGATGTTTGATTTTACAATGGGTTCTGGTGATGTTTGATTTTACAGCAGGTACTGGTGATGTTTGATTTTACAATGGGTACTGGTGATGTTTGATGTTTCAACAGGTACTGGTGATGTTTGATTTTACAATGGGTACTGGTGATGTTTGATTTTACAATGGTTTCTGGTGATGTTTGATTTTACAACGGGTACTGGTGATGTTTGATTTTACAATGGGTTCTGGTGATGTTTGATTTTACAATGGGTACTGGTGATGTTTGATTTTACATTGGGTTCTGGTGATGTTTGATTTTACAGCAGGTAATGGTGATGTTTGATTTTACAATGGGTTCGGGTGATGTTTGATTTTACAATGCGTACTGGTGATGTTTGATTTTACAGCAGGTACTGGTGATGTTTGATTTTACAATGTGTACTGGTGATGTTTGATTTTACAGCAGGTACTGGTGATGTTTGATTTTACAACGGGTTCTGGTGATGTTTGATTTTACAATGGGTTCTGGTGATGTTTCATTTTACAATGGGTACTGGCGATGTTTGATTTTACAGCAGGTACTGGTGATGTCTGATATTACAATGGGTTCTGGTGATGTTTGATTTTACAATGGGTACTGGTGAAGTTTGATTTTACATTGGGTTCTGGTGATGTTTGATTTTACATTGGGTACTGGTGATGTTTGATTTTACAACAGGCACTGGTGATGTTTTATTTTAACGAGGGTTCTGGTGATGTTTGATTTTACAATGAGTACTGGTGATGTTTGATTTTATAATGGGTACTGGTGATGTTTGATTTTACAATGGGAACTGGTGATGTTTGATTTTACAATGGGTTCTGGTGATGTTTGATTTTACAGCAGGCACTGGTGATATTTGATTTTACAGCAGATACTGGCGATGTTTGATTTTACAATGGGTACTGGTGATGTTTGATTTTACAGCAGGTACTGGTGATGTTTGATTTTACAATGCGTACTGGTGATGTTTGATTTTAACAGCAGGTACTGGTGATGTTTGATTTTACAGCAGGCACTGGTGATATTTGATTTTACAGCAGATACTGGCGATGTTTGATTTTACAATGGGTTCTGGTGATGTTGAATTTTACAGCAGGTACTGGTGATGATTGATTTTACAACGGGTTCTGGTGATGTTTGATTTTACAATGGGTACTGGCGATGTTTGATTTTACAGCATGTACTGGTGATGCCTGATTTTACAATGGGTTCTGGTGATGTTTGATTTTACAATGGGTACTAGTGAAGTTTGATTTTACATTGGGTTCTGGTGATGTTTGATTTTACAGCAGGTACTGGTGATGTTTGATTTTATAATGCGTACTGGTGATGTTTGATTTTAACCGCAGGTACTGGTGATGTTTGATTTTATAGCAGGTACTGGTGATGTTTGATTTTACAATGCGTTCTGGTGATGTTTGATTTTACAATGGGTACTGGTGATGTTTGATTTTACAGCAGGTACTGGTGATGTTTGATTTTACAATGGGTACTGGTGATGTTCTATTTTACAATGGGTTCTGGTGATGTTTGATTTTACAATGGATACTGGTGAAGTTTGATTTTACATTGGGTTCTGGTGATGTTTGATTTTACAGCAGGTACTGGTGATGTTTGATTTTACAATGGGTACTGGTGATGTTTGATTTTACAATGGGTTCTGGAGATGTTTGATTTTACAATGGGTACTGGGGATGTTTGATTTTACAATGGGTTCTGGTGATGTTTGATTTTACAATTTGAACTGGTGATGTTTGATATTACAATGGGTTCTGGTGATGTTTGATTTTACAATGGGTTCTGGTGATGTATTTTACAGCAGGTACTGGTGATGTTTGATTTTACAATGGGTTCTGGTGATGTTTGATTTTACAATGGGTTCTGGTGATGTATTTTACAGCAGGTACTGGTGATGTTTGATTTTACAATGGGTTCTGGTGATGTTTGATTTTACAGCAGGTAGTGGTTATGTTTGATTTTACAATGGGAACTGGTGATGTTTGATTTTACAATGGGTACTGGTGATGTTTTATTTTACAATGGGAACTGGTGATGTTTGATTTTACAATGGGTTCTGGTGATGTTTGATTTTACAATGGGTTCTGGTGATGTTTGATTTTACAGCAGGTACTGGTGATGTTTGATTTTACAATGGGTACTGGTGATGTTTGATTTTACAATGGGTACTGGTGATGTTTGATTTACAATGGGTTCTGGAGATGTTTGATTTTACAATGGGTACTGGGGATGTTTGATTTTACAATGGGTTCTGGTGATGTTTGATTTTAGAATTTGAACTGGTGATGTTTGATTTTACAATGGGTTCTGGTGATGTTTGATTTTACAATGGGAACTGGTGATGTTTGATTTTACAATGGGTACTGGTGAATGTTTGATTTTACAATGAGTTCTGGTGATGTATTTTACAGCAGGTACTGGTGATGTTTGATTTTACAATGGGTTCTGGTGATGTTTGATTTTACAGCAGGTACTGGTGATGTTTGATTTTACAATGGGAACTGGTGATAGAACATAGAACATAGAACATAGAACGATACAGCGCAGTACAGGCACTTCGGCTTTCGATGTTGCACCGACATGGAAAAAAAACTAAAGGCCATCTAACCTACACTATGCCCTTATCATCCATATGTTTATCCAATAAATTTTTAAATGCCCTCAATGTTGGCGAGTTTACTACTGTTGCAGGTAGGGCATTCCACGGCCTCACCACTCTTTGCGTAAAAAACCCACCTCTGACCTCTGTCCTATATCTATTACCCCTCAATTTAAGGCTATGTCCCCTCGTGCTAGCCACCTCCATCCGCGGGAGAAGGCTCTCGCTGTCCACCCTATCTAACCCTCTGATCATTTTGTATGCCTCTATTAAGTCACCTCTTAACCTTCTTCTCTCTAACGAAAACAACCTCAAGTCCATCAGCCTTTCCTCATAAGATTTTCCCTCCATACCAGGCAACATCCTGGTAAATCTCCTCTGCACCCGTTCCAAACCTTCCACGTCCTTCCTATAATGAGGCGACCAGAACTGTACGCAATACTCCAAATGCGCCGTACTAGAGTTTTGTACAACTGCAACATGACCTCATGGCTCCGGAACTCAATCCCTCTACCAATAAAGGCCAACACACCATAGGCCTTCTGGTGATGTTTGATTTTACAATGGGTACTGGTGATGTTTTATTTTACAATGGGAACTGGTGATGTTTGATTTTACAATGGGTTCTGGTGATGTTTGATTTTACAGCAGGTACTGGTGATGTTTGATTTTACAATGGGTACTGGTGATGTTTGATGTTTCAACAGGTACTGGTGATGTTTGATTTTACAATGGGTACTGGTGATGTTTGATTTTACAATGGTTTCTGGTGATGTTTGATTTTGCAACGGGTACTGGTGATGTTTGATTTTACAATGGGTTCTGGTGATGTTTGATTTTACAATGGGTACTGGTGATGTTTGATTTTACATTGGGTTCTGGTGATGTTTGATTTTACAGCAGGTAATGGTGATGTTTGATTTTACAATGGGTTCGGGTGATGTTTGATTTTACAATGCGTACTGGTGATGTTTGATTTTACAGCAGGTACTGGTGATGTTTGATTTTACAATGTGTACTGGTGATGTTTGATTTTACAGCAGGTACTGGTGATGTTTGATTTTACAACGGGTTCTGGTGATGTTTGATTTTACAATGGGTTCTGGTGATGTTTCATTTTACAATGGGTACTGGCGATGTTTGATTTTACAGCAGGTACTGGTGATGTCTGATATTACAATGGGTTCTGGTGATGTTTGATTTTACAATGGGTACTGGTGAAGTTTGATTTTACATTGGGTTCTGGTGATGTTTGATTTTACATTGGGTACTGGTGATGTTTGATTTTACAACAGGCACTGGTGATGTTTTATTTTAACGAGGGTTCTGGTGATGTTTGATTTTACAATGAGTACTGGTGATGTTTGATTTTATAATGGGTACTGGTGATGTTTGATTTTACAATGGGAACTGGTGATGTTTGATTTTACAATGGGTTCTGGTGATGTTTGATTTTACAGCAGGCACTGGTGATATTTGATTTTACAGCAGATACTGGCGATGTTTGATTTTACAATGGGTACTGGTGATGTTTGATTTTACAGCAGGTACTGGTGATGTTTGATTTTACAATGCGTACTGGTGATGTTTGATTTTAACAGCAGGTACTGGTGATGTTGAATTTTACAGCAGGTACTGGTGATGATTGATTTTACAACGGGTTCTGGTGATGTTTGATTTTACAATGGGTACTGGCGATGTTTGATTTTACAGCATGTACTGGTGATGCCTGATTTTACAATGGGTTCTGGTGATGTTTGATTTTACAATGGGTACTAGTGAAGTTTGATTTTACATTGGGTTCTGGTGATGTTTGATTTTACATTGGGTACTGGTGAAGTTTGATTTTACAACAGGCACTGGTGATGTTTTATTTTACCGAGGGTTCTGGTGATGTTTGATTTTACAATGGGTACTGGTGATGTTTGATTTTACAATGGGTACTGGTGATGTTTGATGTTACAACAGGTACTGGTGATGTTTGGTTTTACAGCAGGTACTGGTGATGTTTGGTTTTACAATGGGTACTGGTGATGTTTGATTTTACAGCAGGTACTGGTGATGTTTGATTTTACAATGGGTTCTCGTGATTTTTAATTTTACAATGGGTTCTGGAGATGGTTGATTTTACAACAGGTACTGGTGATGTTTGATTTTACAATGGGTACTGGTGAATGTTTGATTTTACAATGGGTTCTGGTGATGTATTTTACAGCAGGTACTGGTGATGTTTGATTTTACAATGGGAACTGGTGATGTTTGATTTTACAATGGGCTCTGGTGATGTTTCATTTTACATTGGGTACTGGTGAATGTTTGATTTTACAAAGTGTTCTGGTGATGTTTGATTTTACAATGGGTTCGGGTGATGTTTGATTTTACAATGGGTACTGGTGATGTTTAATTTTACATTGTGTTCTGGTGATGTTTTATTTTACAGTGGGTTCTGGTGATGTTTGATTTTACATTGGGTGCTGGTGATGTTTGATTTTACATTGGATTCTGGTGATGTTTGATTTTACAGCAGGTACTGGTGAAGTTTGATTTTACAATGGGTACTGGTGATGTTTGATTTTACAGCAGGTACTGGTGATGTTTGATTTACAGTGGGTACTGGTGATGTTTGATTTTACAGCAGGTACTGGTGATGTTTGATTTTACAATGGGTACTGGTGATGTTTGATTTTACAATGGGTACTGGTGATGTTTGATGTTACAACAGGTACTGGTGATGTTTGGTTTTACAATGGGTACTGGTGATGTTTGGTTTTACAATGGGTACTGGTGATGTTTGATTTTACAACAGGTACTGGTGATGTTTGATTTTACAATGGGTTCTCGTGATTTTTAATTTTACAATGGGTTTTGGAGATGGTTGATTTTACAACAGGTACTGGTGATGTTTGATTTTACAATGGGTACTGGTGAATGTTTGATTTTACAATGGGTTCTGGTGATGTATTTTACAGCAGGTACTGGTGATGTTTGATTTTACAATGGGAACTGGTGATGTTTGATTTTACAATGGGCTCTGGTGATGTTTCATTTTACATTGGGTACTGGTGAATGTTTGATTTTACAAAGTGTTCTGGTGATGTTTGATTTTACAATGGGTTCGGGTGATGTTTGATTTTACAATGGGTACTGGTGATGTTTAATTTTACATTATGTTCTGGTGATGTTTTATTTTACAGTGGGTTCTGGTGATGTTTGATTTTACATTGGGTGCTGGTGATGTTTGATTTTACATTGGATTCTGGTGATGTTTGATTTTACAGCAGGTACTGGTGAAGTTTGATTTTACAATGGGTACTGGTGATGTTTGATTTTACAGCAGGTACTGGTGATGTTTGATTTTACAATGGGTACTGGTGATGTTTGATTTTACAATGGGTACTGGTGGTGTTTGATGTTACAACAGGTACTGGTGATGTTTTGTTTTACATTGGGTACTGGTGAAGTTTGATTTTACAATGGGTTCTGGAGATGTTTGATTTTACAACAGGTACTGGTGCCCGTGCCACGTGATAGTGAGACGAGGAATAGGGAGAGAGAGCAATTAAACACGTGGCTACAGGGGGGGTGCAGGCGGGAGGGATTCAGATTTCTGGATAACTGGGGCTCTTTCTGGAGAAGGTGGGACCTCTATAGACATGATAGTCTACATCTGAACCTGAGGGGCACCAATATCGTGGGGGGGAGATTTGTTAGTGCTCTTTGGGGGAGTTTAGACTAATTCAACAGGGGCATGGGAACCTGGATTGTAGTTTTGGGGTACGGGAGATTGAGAGTATAGAGGTCAGGAGCACAGATTTGACTTCGCAGGAGGGTGCCAGTGTTCAGGTAGGTGGTTTGAAGTGTGTCTACTTCAATGCCAGGAGTATACGAAATAAGGTAGGGGAACTGGCAGCATGGGTTGGTACCTGGGACTTCGATGTTGTGGCTATTTCAGAGACATGGATAGAGCAGGGACAGGAATGGTTGTTGCAGGTTCCGGGGTTTAGGTGTTTTAGTAAGCTCAGAGAAGGGGGCAAAAGAGGGGGAGGTGTGGCGCTGCTAGTCAAGGACAGTATTACGATGGCGGAAAGGATGCTAGACGGAGACTCTTCTTCCGAGGTAGTATGGGCTGAGGTTAGAAACAGGAAAGGAGAGGTCACCCTGTTGGGAGTTTTCTATAGGCCACCTAATAGTTCTAGGGATGTAGAGGAAAGGATGGTGAAGATGATTCTGGAAAAGAGCGAAAGTAACAGGGTAGTTGTTACGGGAGACTATAACTTTCCAAATATTGACTGGAAAAGATATAGTTCAAGTACATTAGATGGGTCGTTCTTTGTACAATGTGTGCAGGAGGGTTTCCTGACACAATATGTTGACAGGCCAACAAGAGGCGAGGCCACATTGGATTTGGTTTTGGGTAATGAACCAGGCCAGGTGTTAGATCTGGAGGTAGGTGAGCACTTTGGAAACAGTGACCACAATTCGGTGACCTTTACGTTAGTGATGGAAAGGGATAAGTATACCCCGCAGGGCAAGAGTTATAGCTGGGGGAAGGGCAATTATGATGCCATTAGACATGACTTAGGATGTGTAGGTTGGAGAAGTAGGCTGCAAGGGTTGGGCACACTGGATATGTGGAGCTTGTTCAAGGAACAGCTATTGCGTGTTCTTGATAAGTATGTACCAGTCAGGCAGGGAGGAAGGGGTAGAGCGAGGGAACCGTGGTTTACCAAAGAAGTGGAATCTCTTGTTAAGAGGAAGAAGGAGGCCTATGTGAAGATGAGGCGTGAAGTTTCAGTTGGGGCGCTTGATAGTTACAAGGAAGCGAGGAAGGATCTAAAGAGAGAGCTAAGACGAGCAAGGAGGGGACATGAGAAGTCTTTGACAGGTAGGATCAAGGAAAACACAAAAGCTTTCTATAGGTATGTCAGGAATAAAAGAATGACTAGGGTAAGAGTAGGGCCAGTCAAGGACAGTGGTGGGAAGTTGTGTGTGGAGGCTGAGGAGATAAGCGAGATACTAAATGAATACTTTTCGTCAGTATTCACTCAGGAAAAAGATAATATTGTGGAGGAGAATGCTGAGACCCAGGCTATTAGAATAGATGGCATTGAGGTGCGTAGGGAAGAAGTGTTGGCAATTCTGGACAAGGTGAAAATAGATAAGTCCCCGGGGCCTGATGGGATTTATCCTAGGATTCTCTGGGAAGCCAGGGAAGAGATTGCTGAGCCTTTGGCTTTGATTTTTATGTCATCATTGGCTACAGGAATAGTGCCAGAGGACTGGAGGGTAGCAAATGTGGTCCCTTTGTTCAAGAAGGGGAGTAGAGATAACCCCGGTAACTATAGGCCGGTGAGCCTCACGTCTGTTGTGGGTAAAGTCTTGGAGAGGATTATAAGAGATACGATTTATAATCATCTAGATAGGAATAATATGATTAGGGATAGTCAGCATGGTTTTGTGAAGGGTAGGTCATGCCTCACAAACCTTATCGAGTTCTTTGAGAAGGTGACTGAACAGGTAGACGAGGGTAGAGCAGTTGATGTGGTGTATATGGATTTCAGTAAAGCGTTTGATAAGGTTCCCCACGGTCGGCTATTGCAGAAAATACGGAAGCTGGGGATTGAGGGTGATTTAGAGATGTGGATCAGAAATTGGCTAGTTGAAAGAAGACAGAGGGTGGTGGTTGATGGCAAATGTTCAGAATGGAGTTCAGTTACGAGTGGCGTACCACAAGGATCTGTTCTGGGGCCGTTGCTGTTTGTCATTTTTATAAATGACCTAGAGGAGGGTACAGAAGATTGGGTGAGCAAATTTGCAGACGACACTAAAGTCGGTGGAGTTGTAGACAGTGTGGAAGGATGTTGCAGGTTACAGAGGGACATAGATAAGCTGCAAAGCTGGGCTGAGAGGTGGCAAATGGAGTTTAATGCAGAGAAGTGTGAGGTGATTCACTTTGGAAAGAAAAACAGGAATGCGGAATATTTGGCTAATGGTAAAATTCTTGGCAGTGTGGATGAGCAGAGGGAACTCGGTGTCCATGTACATAGATCCCTGAAAGTTGCCACCCAGGTTGATAGGGTTGTGAAGAAGGCCTATGGTGTGTTGGCCTTTATTGGTAGAGGGATTGAGTTCCGGAGCCATGAGGTCATGTTGCAGCTGTACAAAACTCTGGTACGGCCGCATTTGGAGTATTGCGTACAGTTCTGGTCGCCTCATTATAGGAAGGACGTGGAAGCTTTGGAACGGGTGCAGAGGAGATTTACCAGGATGTTGCCTGGTATGGAGGGAAAATCTTATGAGGAAAGGCTGATGGACTTGAGGTTGTTCTCGTTAGAGAGAAGAAGGTTAAGAGGTGACTTAATAGAGGCATACAAAATGATCAGAGGGTTAGATAGGGTGGACAGTGAGAGCCTTCTCCCGCGGATGGAGGTGGCTAGCACGAGGGGACATAGCCTTAAATTGAGGGGTAATAGATATAGGACAGACGTCAGAGGTAGGTTTTTTACGCAAAGAGTGGTGAGGCCGTGGAATGCCCTACCTGCAACAGTAGTGAACTCGCCAACATTGAGGGCATTTAAAAGTTTATTGGATAAGCATATGGATGATAATGGCATAGTGTAGGTTAGATGGCCTTTAGTTTTTGACTTCCCATGTCGGTGCAACATCGTGGGCCGAAGGGCCTGTACTGCGCTGTATCGTTCTATGTTCTATGTTCTATGTACTGGTGATGTTTGATTTTACAATGGGTACTGGTGATGTTTGATTTTACAATGGGTTCTGGTGATGTTTGATTTTACAATGGGTACTGGTGAATGTTTGATTTCACAATGGGTTCTGGTGATGTTGTATTTTACAGCAGGTACTGGTGATGTTTGATTTTACAATGGGTACTGGTGATGTTTGTAATTTACAATGGGTTCTGGTGATGTTTGATTTTACAGCAGGTACTGGTGATGTTTGATTTTACAATGGGTTCTGGTGATGTTTGATTGTACAATGGGTTCTGGTGAAGTTTGATTTTACAATGGGTACTGGTGATGTTTGATTGTACAATGGGTTCTGGTGAAGTTTGATTTTACAATGGGTACTGGTGATGTTTGATGTTACAATGGGTACTGGTGATGTTTGATTTTACAGCAGGTACTGGTGATGTTTGATTTTACAATGGGTACTGGTGATGTTTGATTTTACAGCAGGTACTGGTGATGTTTGATTTTACAATGGGTATTGGTGATGTTTGATTTTACGATGGGTTCTGGTGATGTTCGATTTTACAATGCGTACTGGTGATGTTTGATTTTACAGCAGGTACTGGTGATGTTTGATTTTACAATGCATACTGGTGATGTTTGATTTTACAATGGGTACTGGTGATGTTTGATTTTACAGCAGGTACTGGTGATGTTTGATTTTACAATGGGTACTGGTGATGTTTGATTTTACAATGCGTACTGGTGATGTTTGATTTTATAATGGGTACTGGTGATGTTTGATTTTACAATGATTACTGGTGATGTTTGATTTTACAATGGGTACTGGTGATGTTTGATTTAACATTTTTTTAAATAAATAATTTTTATTGAAATTCTTTAACATATCTTCAACAACAAACAAACCCCCCCTTACAAAAATAAGAGAAACCATAAAACCGCATAAATAAACAGAGTATAGCTATACCACACAGTTCCCCCCCCCCCCCCCAGACTAGATGCCCCCCTTTAAATGATAAACGATAATAAATACAATATTAAACACAGAGTACCCCTCCCATCCCAACACCCCCCCCTCCCCGGGCTGCTGCTGCTGCTGACCATCTCCTAACGCTCCGCTAGAAAGTCTAGGAACGGTTGCCACCGCCTGAAGAACCCTTGCACAGACCCTCTTGAGGCAAATTTGACCCTCTCTAATTTAATAAACCCTGCCATGTCGCTGATCCAGGCTTCTACACTTGAGCGCCTCGCATCCTTCCACTGCAACAGAATCCTCTGCCGGGCTAACAGGGACGCAAAGGTGAGAATACCAGCCTCTTTCGCCTCCTGCACTCCCGGCTCATCTGATACCCCCAAATATTGCGAGCCCCCAGCTCGGCTTAACCCAGGTGTTCACCACCTTCGACACCGTCCTCGCAACGCCCCTCCAGCACTGGGCACGCCCAGAACATGTGGGCATGGTTTGCCAGGCTCCCCAAACACCTCGCACATCTGTCCTCTACCCCAAAAAACCGACTTAGCCTTGCCCTAGTCATGTGTGCCCTGTGCAGAACCTTAAATTGTATCAGGCTAAGCCTGCGCAAGAGGAGGAAGAATTTACCCTACCCAAGGCCTCCGCCCACGTACCCTCATCTATCTCCTCCCCAAGCTCCTCCTCCCATTTACCCTTTAGCTCCTCCACCGAGGCCTCCTCCCCCTGCATCTTCTGGTAAATCGCCAAGACCTTGCCCTCTCCAACCCACGCCCCCGAGAGCACCCTATCCTGGATCCTGCATGCTGGCAACAGGAGGAATGCCCTCACCTGCTGTCTTACGAACGCCCTTACCTGCATGTACCTGAAGGCATTTCCAGGGGGGGAGCCCAAATTTTTCCTCCAACGCTCGCGAACGTCCCGTCTATAAACAGGTCCCCCATCCTTCCAATACCTGCCCTGTGCCAGCTCAGTTCCTGTGCTGAACTTTTCTTTGTTCTTTGTTCCATTCTCCCTGGACAAACCGATGGTTCTCTTGGATCGGGGACCACACTGAAGCCTCTACCTCCCCCTGTGGCGTCTCCATTGCTCCCAAAGTTTGAGGGACGCCGTCACCACTGGACTCGTGGTGTACCTTGTCGGCGGGAATGGCAGCGGGGCCATCACCAGCGCTCTCAGGCTCGTGCCCACACAGGACGCCATCTCCAACCTATTCCACGCCGCCTCCTCCCCCTCCATTACCCACTTGCGTATCATTGCCATGTTGGCAGCCCAGTAGTATCCGCATAGATTAGGCAACGCCAGCCCTCCTCTGTCCCTACTCCGCTCCAGAAACACCCTTCTCACCCTCGGTGTCTTATTCGCCCATACAAACCCCATAATGCTCCTGCTGACCTACTTAAAAAAGGCCTTGGGGATCAGGATGGGGAGGCACTGGGATATAAAAAGGAACCTCGAGAGCACCATCATCTTCACCGACTGCACCCTACCCGCCAGGGAGAGCGGCAGCATATCCCACCTTTGAACCTCCTCCTCCATGTGCTCCACCAGCCTCGTCAGGTTGAGCTTGTGTAGGCCCCCCCCCCCCCCCCCAAGCTCCTGGCCACCTGGATCCCCAGGTACCTAAAACTCCTTTCCGCCCTTTTCAGTGGAAGCTCATCTATCCCCCTTCCCTGGCCCCCTGGGTGTACCACGAACAGCTCGCTCTTCCCAATGTTGAGCATATACCCGGAGAGGTCCCTGAGGATCCGCATCACCTCCGGCATCCCCCCCACCGGGTCTGCCACATACAATAACAAATCGTCGGCATACAGCGATACCCGGTGTTCCTCCCCCCACCGCACCAACACCCTCCAGTTCCTGGACTCCCTCAAAGTCATCGCCAAAGGCTCAATTGCCAATGCAATAGCAGGGGGGATAGAGGGCACCCCTGCCTCGTCCCCCGGTACAGCCAAAAGTATTCCAACCTCCTCCGATTCGTGGCCACACTCGCCACCAGGGTTTCGTATAGTAACCTAACCCAACTGACGAACCCCTCCCCGAACCCGAATCTTCTCAATACCTCCCACAGGTACCCCCACTCCACCGTATCAAAGGCCTTCTCCGCATCCATCGCCGCCACTATCTCCGCCTCCCCCTCCACTGCCGGCAACATGATTACATTTAGGAGCCTCCGCACGTTGGTGTTTAGCTGCCTCCCTTTCACGAAACCCGTCTGGTCTTCGTGGATGACCCCCGGGACACAGTCCTCAATTCTAGTAGCCTACACCTTCGCTAACAGTTTCGCATCCACATTGAGGAGCGAGTTTGGCCTATACGACCCACACTGTAAGGGGTTCTTGTCCCGCTTCAAGATCAGCGAGATCAGCGCCCTAGACATCATCAGGGGTAGGACCCCCCCTCCCTCGCCTCATTGAAAGTCCTCACTAGTAATGGGCCCAGCTGGTCCATATACTTCCTGTAAAATTCCACCGGGAACCCATCTGGCCCCGGTGCCTTCCCCGCCTGCATACTCCCCAGCCCCTTAGCCAGTTCCTCCAGCCCTACCGATGTCCCAAGCCCCACCACCTGCTCCTCCTCTACTCTTGGGAACCTCAGCCGGTCCAGATACCGGCGCATCCCCCCCCCCTCCTCCGTCGGGGGCTCCGACCTATACAGCCCCTCATAAAAGTCTCTAAATATCCCGTTTATTCCCACCGCACTCCACACCGTGTTCTCCCCTTCATCTCTAACTCCCCCGATCTTCCTCGCTGCCTCCCGTTTCCGAAGCTGATGTGCCAGCATCCGGCTAGCCTTCTCCCCGTATACATACAGGGCTAGCCTTCTCCCCGTATACATACAGGGCTAGCCTTCTCCCCGTATACATACAGAGCTAGCCTTCTCCCCGTATACATACAGGGCTAGCCTTCTCCCCGTATACATACAGAGCTAGCCTTTTCCCCGTATACATACAGGGCTAGCCTTCTCCCCGTATACATACAGAGCTAGCCTTCTCCCCGTATACATACAGGGCTAGCCTTCTCCCCATATACATACAGAGCTAGCCTTCTCCCCGTGTACATACAGGGCTAGTCTTCTCTCCGTATACATACAGGGCTAGCCTTCTCCCCGTATACATACAGGGCTAGTCTTCTCTCCGTATACATACAGGGCTAGCCTTCTCCCCGTATACATACAGGGCTAGCCTTCTCCCCGTATACATACAGGGCTAGCCTTCTCCCCGTATACATACAGGGCTAGCCTTCTCCCCATATACATACAGGGCTAGCCTTCTCCCCATATACATACAGGGCTAGCCTTCTCCCCGTATACATACAGGGCTAGCCTTCTCCCCGTATACATACAGGGCTAGCCTTCTCCCCGTATACATACAGGGCTAGCCTTCTCCCCGTATACATACAGAGCTAGCCTTCTCCCCGTATACATACAGGGCTAGCCTTCTCCCCGTATACATACAGGGCTAGCCTTCTCCCCGTATACATACAGAGCTAGCCTTCTCCCCGTATACATACAGGGCTAGCCTTCTCCCCGTATACATACAGGGCTAGCCTTCTCCCCATATACATACAGGGCTAGCCTTCTCCCCGTATACATACAGGGCTAGCCTTCTCCCCGTATACATACAGGGCTAGCCTTCTCCCCGTATACATACAGGGCTAGCCTTCTCCCCGTATACATACAGGGCTAGCCTTCTCCCCCTATACATACAGGGCTAGCCTTCTCCCCGTATACATACAGGGCTAGCCTTCTCCCCGTATACATACAGGGCTAGCCTTCTCCCCGTATACATACAGGGCTAGCCTTCTCCCCGTATACATACAGGGCTAGCCTTCTCCCCGTATACATACAGGGCTAGCCTTCTCCCCGTATACATACAGAGCTAGCCTTCTCCCCATATACATACAGGGCTAGCCTTCTCCCCGTATACATACAGGGCTAGCCTTCTCCCCATATACATACAGGGCTAGCCTTCTCCCCATATACATACAGGGCTAGCCTTCTCCCCGTATACATACAGGGCTAGCCTTCTCCCCATATACATACAGGGCTAGCCTTCTCCCCATATACATACAGGGCTAGCCTTCTCCCCGTATACATACAGAGCTAGCCTTCTCCCCGTATACATACAGGGCTAGCCTTCTCCCCGTATACATACAGGGCTAGCCTTCTCCCCGTATACATACAGGGCTAGCCTTCTCCCCGTATACATACACCGCCCCTTGCGCCTTCCTCCACTGTACCTCCACCTTCTTGGTAGTCAACAGGTCGAACTCGGCCTGGAGGCTTCATCGCTCCTTGAGTAGTCCCTCCTCCTGGACCTCTGCGTACCTCCTATCTACCCTTACCATCTCCCCCACCAGCCTCTCCCTCTCTCTCCTCTCCTTCCCCTCCTTGTGGGCCCTAATGGAGATTAGCTCTACCCTGATCACCGCCTTCAGCGCCTCCCAGACCACCCCTACCTGCACCTCCCCATTATCGTTGACCTCTAGGTATCTTTCTATGCACCCCCGGATCTGCCCGCTCGCATCTTCATCTGCCAACAACCCCACCTCCAGGCGCCACAACAGGCGCTGGTCCCTCTCCTCCCCAAGCTCGAGGTCCACCCAGTGCGGGGCATGGTCAGAGATGGCTATGGCCGAATACTCCGTGTCCTCCACCCTCGGAATCAGCGCCCTGCTCCTCACGAAAAAGTCAATCCGGGAGTAGGCTCTATGGACGTGGGAAAAGAATGAGAATTCCCTGGCCCCCGGCCTAACAAACCTCCATGGGTCCACTCCTCCCATCTGGTCCATAAACCCCCTCAACGCCTTGGCCACCGCCGGCCTCCTACCCGTCCTGGACCTAGAGCTGGATCCAATACCATATTGAAGTCCCCCCCCATTATCAAGCTCTCTGCCGCCAGGTCCGGATCCGGCCCAACATGCGCCACATAAATCCGGCATCGTCCCAGTTCGGGGCATACACATTCACCAAGACCAACCGCACCCCCTGCAGCTTACCACTCACCATCACGTACCTACCTCCATTGCCTGCCACAATGATCAGCGCCTCAAACGACACCTGTTTCCCACCAAAATCGCCACCTCTCGATTCTTTGCATCCAACCCCGAATGGAAGGCCTGCCCTACCCACCCCTTTCTCAGCCTAACCTGGTCTGCCACCCTCAGGTGTGTTTCCTGAAGCATGACCACATCTGCCTTCAGTCCCTTCAGGTGCGCAAAGTGCTACACGGGCCCTCTTTTCCGGCCCATTCAGGCCTCGCACATTCCAAGTTATCAGCCGGATCAGGGGGCTACCCGCCTCCTCCCCCCCTGCCGATTAGCCATCACCCTTTCTAGGCCAGCCACGTGCCCGTGCCTCCCGCACCCTCCGATCCCCCCCAGCGGCAGACCCCCGCCCCGATTCTCTCTACAGACTCCAGCTCCCCCTTGGCCATTGCAGCAGCAACCCAGTTCTCCCCCCCCCCCCCCCCCCCCCCCCCCCCCCCCCCCCCCCCCCCGAGCTAGGTCCCTCCCTAGCTGCGTTGCTCCCCCCATAGCATTCCCGTAAGTCAGCTGACTCCTGCTGGCCCCGCCGCTCCCGCCACTCCCTCGACCCCCCCAGTGTCAGAATCTCCCCACCTCCCTCCTGTCCATCAACGGTGCTCCTCTCCGGCACCACCCTTCCTCTCCCCCCAACCCACCCCCTTCCTCCCCTAGCACGGGAAATAGCCCGCGCTTTCCACCAAGCCGGCCCCGCCCCCTCTGCCGCAGCTCCCTTTCATGGCCTAATCCCAGCTCCCCCACCTCGGGCCTCCCCTCTCCCTTCCCCCCCCCCCCCCCCAACGGGGCCCCCTCTTCCAACCACCGACGCCCACACTCTCACCAAACCCCCACTACAAACCAAAAAAAAGGAGCAAAAGCAGTACCAAACAGAACAGAACGTCCCCCCCAAAACACAACAATCACATCAATCCCCTCTCGACATCCCCCCTCCACCGACCCTCAATCCGAGTCCAACCTTTCGGCCTGGATAAAGGTCCACGCCTCCTCCGGCGTCTCGAAGTAGTGGTGGCGGTCCTTGAAGGTGACCCACAGTCACGCCGGCTGCAACATTCCAAATTTCACCCCCTTCCGATGCAGCACCGCCTTAGCTCGATTGTATCCGGCCCTCTTCTTGGCCACCTCCGCGCTCCAGTCCTGGTATATCCGGACCTCTGCATTCTCCCACCTGCTGCTCTGCTCTTTCTTTGCCCACCTTAGGACACACTCGCTATCCACGAAGCGGTGGAACTGCACCAGCACCGCCCGCGGCGGTTCGTTGGGCTTGGGACTCTTCGCCAGGACTCGATGGGTCCCCTCCAGCTCCAGGGGCCCCGGGAAGGCCCACGCACCCATCAACATGTTCAGCATCGTGACCACGTATGCTCCGACATCCGACCCCTCCAACCCCTCCGGGAGAGGATCCGCAAGTTCTTCCTCCTCGACCGATTCTCCATGTCCTCGAACTTCGCCTGCCATTTCTTATCCAGTGCCTCGTGCGCCTCTACCTTCACCGCCAGGCCCAAGATCTCATCCTCGTTCTCTGAAGCCTTTTGCCGCACCTCCGGGATCGTCGCTCCTTGGCCCTTCTGGGTCTCGAGCAGCTCGTCAATCGAAGCCTTCATCGGCTTTACACCCCTGCCTTCCGCTCCATGAAGCATGCTGGAGAAACTCCTGCTGCTCCTGCGACCACTGCGCCCACGCTGCCTGGTCTCCACCCGCCGCCATCTTGGTTTTCCTCCCTCGCACTTTTCGCTGCTCCAAATCTGCTTTCTTCACCGCTCCACTCCTGGTCCAATCCATACAGTGCCGGGGAAATATTGCTGTCACCTTCCCACACTGGGAAACAAATGCCTTTGGGGGACCTAAAAAGAGCCCAAAAGTCAGTTTCTGGCGGGAGCTGCCGAAAGTTGGGCTTGCAGAGTGCAGAGGAGCTGCGCCTTAGCTGCAACTGGAGGTCTTGATGTTTGATTTTACAATGGGTTCTGGTGATGTTTGATTTTACAATGGGTTCTGGTGATGTTTGATTTTACAATGGGTACTGGTGATGTTTGATTTTACAGAGGGTTCTGGTGATGTTTGATTTTACAATGGGTTCTGGTGATGTTTGATTTTACAATGGGTTCTGGTGATGTTTGATTTTACAATGGGTACTGGTGATGTTTGATTTTACAGAGGGTTCTGGTGATGTTTGATTTTACAATGGGTTCTGGTGATGTTTGATTTTACAATGGGTTCTGGTGATGTTTGATTTTACAATGGGTTCTGGTGATGTTTGATTTTACAATGGGTTCTGGTGATGTTTGATTTTACAATGGGTACTGGTGATGTTTGATTTTACAGAGGGTTCTGGTGATGTTTGATTTTACAATGGGTTCTGGTGATGTTTGATTTTACAATGGGTTCTGGTGATGTTTGATTTTACAATGGGTTCTGGTGATGTTTGATTTTACAATGGGTTCTGGTGATGTTTGATTTTACATTAGGTACTGGTGATGTTTGATTTTACAGCAGGTTCTGGTGATGTTTGATTTTACAATGGGTACTGGTGATGTTTGATGTTACAATGGGTACTGGTGATGTTTGATTTTACATTAGGTACTGGTGATTGTTGATTTTACAGCAGGTTCTGCTGATGTTTGATTTTTCAATGGGTACTGGTGATGTTTGATTTTACAATGGATACTGGTGAAGTTTGATTTTACAATGGGTACTGGTGAAGTTTGATTTTGCAGCAGGTACTGGTGATGTTTGATTTTACAATGCGTACTGGTGATGTTTGATTTTACAATGGGTACTGGTGATGTTTGATTTTACAATGGGTACTGGTGATGTTTGATTTTACATTGGGTTCTGGTGATGTTTGGTTTTACAATGGGTACTGGTGATGTTTGATTTTACAATGGGTACTGGTGATGTTTGATTTTACAATGGGTTCTGGTGATGTTTGATTTTACAATGGGTTCTGGTGATGTTTGATTTTACATTAGGTACTGGTGATGTTTGATTTTACATTAGGTACTGGTGATGTTTGATTTTACAATGGGTTCTGGTGATGTTTGATTTTACAATTGGTACTGGTGATGTTTGATTTTACAATGGGTTCTGGTGATGTTTGATTTTACAGCAGGTTCTGGTGATGTTTGATTTTACAGCAGGTTCTGGTGATGTTTGATTTTACAATGGGTACTGGTGATGTTTGATTTTACAATGGATACTGGTGATGTTTGATTTTACATTGGGTTCTGGTGATGTTTGATTTTACAATGGGTACTGGTGATGTTTGATTTTACAATGGGTTCTGGTGATGTTTGATTTTACAATGGGTTCAGGTGATGTTTGATTTTACATTAGGTACTGGTGATGTTTGATTTTACAATGGGTTCTGGTGATGTTTGATTTTACAATTGGTACTGGTGATGTTTGATTTTACAATGGGTTCTGGTGAAGTTTGATTTTGCAGCAGGTACTGGTGATGTTTGATTTTACAATGCGTACTGGTGATGTTTGATTTTACAATGGGTACTGGTGATGTTTGATTTTACAATGGGTACTGGTGATGTTTGATTTTACATTGGGTTCTGGTGATGTTTGATTTTACAATGGGTACTGGTGATGTTTGATTTTACAATGGGTACTGGTGATGTTTGATTTTACAATGGGTTCTGGTGATGTTTGATTTTACAATGGGTTCTGGTGATGTTTGATTTTACATTAGGTACTGGTGATGTTTGATTTTACAATGGGTTCTGGTGATGTTTGATTTTACAATTGGTACTGGTGATGTTTGATTTTACAATGGGTTCTGGTGATGTTTGATTTTACAGCAGGTTCTGGTGATGTTTGATTTTACAGCAGGTTCTGGTGATGTTTGATTTTACAATGGGTACTGGTGATGTTTGATTTTACAATGGATACTGGTGATGTTTGATTTTACATTGGGTTCTGGTGATGTTTGATTTTACAATGGGTACTGGTGATGTTTGATTTTACAATGGGTTCTGGTGATGTTTGATTTTACAATGGGTTCAGGTGATGTTTGATTTTACATTAGGTACTGGTGATGTTTGATTTTACAATGGGTTCTGGTGATGTTTGATTTTACAATTGGTACTGGTGATGTTTGATTTTACAATGGGTTCTGGTGATGTTTGATTTTACAGCAGGTTCTGGTGATGTTTGATTTTACAATGGGTACTGGTGATGTTTGATTTTACAGCAGGTTCTGGTGGTGTTTGATTTTACAATGGATACTGGTGAAGTTTGATTTTACAATGGGTACTGGTGATGTTTGGTTTTACAATGGGTTCTGGTGATGTTGATTTTACAATGGGTACTGGTGATGTTTGATTTTACAATGGGCACTGGTGATGCTTGATGTTACAATGGGTACTGGTGATGTTTGATTTTACATTAGGTACTGGTGATTGTTGATTTTACAGCAGGTTCTGCTGATGTTTGATTTTTCAATGGGTACTGGTGAAGTTTGATTTTACAATGGGTACTGGTGAAGTTTGATTTTGCAGCAGGTACTGGTGATGTTTGATTTTACAATGGGTACTGGTGAAGTTTGATTTTACGCCGGTACTGGTGATGTTTGATGTTACAATGGGTTCTGGTGATGTTTGATTTTACAATGGGTACTGGTGATGTTTGATTTTACAATGGGTACCGGTGAAGTTTGATTTTACAATGGGTACTGGTGATGTTTGATTTTACAATGGGTACTGGATGTTTGATTTTACAGCAGGTACTGGTGATGTTTGATTTTACAATGGGTACTGGTGACGTTTGATTTTACAATGGGTACTGGTGACGTTTGATTTTACAATGCGTACTGGTGATGTTTGATTATACAATGGGTACTGGTGATGTTTGATTTTACAGCAGGTACTGGTGAAGTTTGATTTTACGCAGGTACTGGTGATGTTTGATTTTACGCAGGTACTGGTGATGTTTGATTTTACAATGGGTACTGGTGATGTTTGATTTTACAATGGGTACTGGTGATGTTTGATTTTACAATGGGTACTGGTGATGTTTGATTTTACAGCAGGTACTGGTGAAGTTTGATTTTACAGCAGGTACTGGTGAAGTTTGATTTTACGCAGGTACTGGTGATGTTTGATTTTACAGCAGGTACTGGTGATGTTTGATTTTACAATGGGTACTGGTGATGTTTGATTTTACAGCAGGTACTGGTGAAGTTTGATTTTACGCAGGTACTGGTGATGTTTGATTTTACGCAGGTACTGGTGATGTTTGATTTTACAATGGGTTCTGGTGATGTTTGATTTTACAATGGGTTCTGGTGATGTTTGATTTTACAATGGGTACTGGTGATGTTTGATTTTACAGAGGGTTCTGGTGATGTTTGATTTTACAATGGGTTCTGGTGATGTTTGATTTTACAATGGGTTCTGGTGATGTTTGATTTTACAATGGGTTCTGGTGATGTTTGATTTTACAATGGGTTCTGGTGATGTTTGATTTTACAATGGGTACTGGTGATGTTTGATTTTACAGAGGGTTCTGGTGATGTTTGATTTTACAATGGGTTCTGGTGATGTTTGATTTTACAATGGGTTCTGGTGATGTTTGATTTTACAATGGGTTCTGGTGATGTTTGATTTTACAATGGGTTCTGGTGATGTTTGATTTTACATTAGGTACTGGTGATGTTTGATTTTACAGCAGGTTCTGGTGATGTTTGATTTTACAATGGGTACTGGTGATGTTTGATGTTACAATGGGTACTGGTGATGTTTGATTTTACATTAGGTACTGGTGATTGTTGATTTTACAGCAGGTTCTGCTGATGTTTGATTTTTCAATGGGTACTGGTGATGTTTGATTTTACAATGGATACTGGTGAAGTTTGATTTTACAATGGGTACTGGTGAAGTTTGATTTTGCAGCAGGTACTGGTGATGTTTGATTTTACAATGCGTACTGGTGATGTTTGATTTTACAATGGGTACTGGTGATGTTTGATTTTACAATGGGTACTGGTGATGTTTGATTTTACATTGGGTTCTGGTGATGTTTGATTTTACAATGGGTACTGGTGATGTTTGATTTTACAATGGGTACTGGTGATGTTTGATTTTACAATGGGTTCTGGTGATGTTTGATTTTACAATGGGTTCTGGTGATGTTTGATTTTACATTAGGTACTGGTGATGTTTGATTTTACATTAGGTACTGGTGATGTTTGATTTTACAATGGGTTCTGGTGATGTTTGATTTTACAATGGGTACTGGTGATGTTTGATTTTACAGCAGGTTCTGGTGATGTTTGATTTTACAGCAGGTTCTGGTGATGTTTGATTTTACAGCAGGTTCTGGTGATGTTTGATTTTACAATGGGTACTGGTGATGTTTGATTTTACAATGGATACTGGTGATGTTTGATTTTACATTGGGTTCTGGTGATGTTTGATTTTACAATGGGTACTGGTGATGTTTGATTTTACAATGGGTACTGGTGATGTTTGATTTTACAATGGGTTCTGGTGATGTTTGATTTTACAGCAGGTTCTGGTGATGTTTGATTTTACAGCAGGTTCTGGTGATGTTTGATTTTACAATTGGTACTGGTGATGTTTGATTTTACAATGGGTTCTGGTGATGTTTGATTTTACAGCAGGTTCTGGTGATGTTTGATTTTACAGCAGGTTCTGGTGATGTTTGATTTTACAATGGGTACTGGTGATGTTTGATTTTACAATGGATACTGGTGATGTTTGATTTTACATTGGGTTCTGGTGATGTTTGATTTTACAATGGGTACTGGTGATGTTTGATTTTACAATGGGTTCTGGTGATGTTTGATTTTACAATGGGTTCAGGTGATGTTTGATTTTACATTAGGTACTGGTGATGTTTGATTTTACAATGGGTTCTGGTGATGTTTGATTTTACAATTGGTACTGGTGATGTTTGATTTTACAATGGGTTCTGGTGAAGTTTGATTTTGCAGCAGGTACTGGTGATGTTTGATTTTACAATGCGTACTGGTGATGTTTGATTTTACAATGGGTACTGGTGATGTTTGATTTTACAATGGGTACTGGTGATGTTTGATTTTACATTGGGTTCTGGTGATGTTTGATTTTACAATGGGTACTGGTGATGTTTGATTTTACAATGGGTACTGGTGATGTTTGATTTTACAATGGGTTCTGGTGATGTTTGATTTTACAATGGGTACTGGTGATGTTTGATTTTACAATGGGTTCTGGTGATGTTTGATTTTACAATGGGTTCTGGTGATGTTTGATTTTACATTAGGTACTGGTGATGTTTGATTTTACAATGGGTTCTGGTGATGTTTGATTTTACAATTGGTACTGGTGATGTTTGATTTTACAATGGGTTCTGGTGATGTTTGATTTTACAGCAGGTTCTGGTGATGTTTGATTTTACAGCAGGTTCTGGTGATGTTTGATTTTACAATGGGTACTGGTGATGTTTGATTTTACAATGGATACTGGTGATGTTTGATTTTACATTGGGTTCTGGTGATGTTTGATTTTACAATGGGTACTGGTGATGTTTGATTTTACAATGGGTTCTGGTGATGTTTGATTTTACAATGGGTTCAGGTGATGTTTGATTTTACATTAGGTACTGGTGATGTTTGATTTTACAATGGGTTCTGGTGATGTTTGATTTTACAATTGGTACTGGTGATGTTTGATTTTACAATGGGTTCTGGTGATGTTTGATTTTACAGCAGGTTCTGGTGATGTTTGATTTTACAATGGGTACTGGTGATGTTTGATTTTACAGCAGGTTCTGGTGGTGTTTGATTTTACAATGGATACTGGTGAAGTTTGATTTTACAATGGGTACTGGTGATGTTTGGTTTTACAATGGGTTCTGGTGATGTTTGATTTTACAATGGGTACTGGTGATGTTTGATTTTACAATGGGCACTGGTGATGCTTGATGTTACAATGGGTACTGGTGATGTTTGATTTTACATTAGGTACTGGTGATTGTTGATTTTACAGCAGGTTCTGCTGATGTTTGATTTTTCAATGGGTACTGGTGAAGTTTGATTTTACAATGGGTACTGGTGAAGTTTGATTTTGCAGCAGGTACTGGTGATGTTTGATTTTACAATGGGTACTGGTGAAGTTTGATTTTACGCCGGTACTGGTGATGTTTGATGTTACAATGGGTTCTGGTGATGTTTGATTTTACAATGGGTACTGGTGATGTTTGATTTTACAATGGGTACCGGTGAAGTTTGATTTTACAATGGGTACTGGTGATGTTTGATTTTACAATGGGTACTGGATGTTTGATTTTACAGCAGGGACTGGTGATGTTTGATTTTACAATGGGTACTGGTGACGTTTGATTTTACAATGGGTACTGGTGATGTTTGATTTTACAGCAGGTACTGGTGAAGTTTGATTTTACAGCAGGTACTGGTGAAGTTTGATTTTACGCAGGTACTGGTGATGTTTGATTTTACAATGGGTACTGGTGATGTTTGATTTTACAGCAGGTACTGGTGAAGTTTGATTTTACGCAGGTACTGGTGATGTTTGATTTTACGCAGGTACTGGTGATGTTTGATTTTACAATGGGTACTGGTGATGTTTGATTTTACAATGGGTACTGGTGATGTTTGATTTTACAGCAGGTACTGGTGAAGTTTGATTTTACAGCAGGTACTGGTGAAGTTTGATTTTACGCAGGTACTGGTGATGTTTGATTTTACAATAGGTACTGGTGATGTTTGATTTTACAATGGGTACTGGTGATGTTTGATTTTACAGCAGGTACTGGTGATGTTTGATTTTACAGCAGGTACTGGTGAAGTTTGATTTTACAATGGGTACCGGTGAAGTTTGATTTTACAATGGGTACTGGTGATGTTTGATTTTACAATGGGTACTGGTGACGTTTGATTTTACAATGGGTACTGGTGATGTTTGATTTTACAATGGGTACTGGTGATGTTTGATTTTACAATGGGTACTGGTGATGTTTGATTTTACAGCAGGTACTGGTGAAGTTTGATTTTACGCAGGTACTGGTGATGTTTGATTTTACGCAGGTACTGGTGATGTTTGATTTTACAATGGGTACTGGTGATGTTTGATTTTACAGCAGGTACTGGTGAAGTTTGATTTTACAGCAGGTACTGGTGAAGTTTGATTTTACGCAGGTACTGGTGATGTTTGATTTTACAATGGGTACTGGTGATGTTTGATTTTAGAATGGGTACTGGTGAAGTTTGATTTTACGCAGGTACTGGTGATGTTTGATTTTACAATGGGTACTGGTGAATGTTTGATTTTACAATGGGTACTGGTGATGTTAGATTTTACAATGGGTACTGGTGAAGTTTGATTTTACAATGGGTACTGGTGATGTTTGATTTTACAATGGGTTCTGGTGAAATTTGATTTTACAATGGATACTGGTGAAGTTTGATTTTACAATGGCTACTGGTGATGTTTGATTTTACAATAGGTTCTGGTGAAGTTTGATTTTACAATGGGTACTGGTGATGTTTGATTTTACAATGGGTACTGGTGATGTTTGATGTTACAATGTTTTGTGCAGATGTTTGATTTTACAATGGGTACTGGTGATGTTTGATTCTATTGCTGGAACTGATGTTATTCGATTTAACAGCAGGTACTGGTGATGAGTGATTTTGGAAAAAAAACGTTTCATAGAATTTCCTCCTCTAAACAATGGATAACCTTTATCAACCTTGATAAACATAATCTGTCATAAGATCTGGCATAAGAATTATCAGAGAAATAATCTGATTTATTGTTCCTGTTTTTAGATATCAATGAGTGTTCCCTCAATCCCCTCCTCTGTGCCTTTCGCTGCATTAATACCTATGGCTCCTATGAGTGCACCTGCCCTGGAGGGTACACTCTGAGAGACGACCGCAAGATGTGCAAAGGTAAGAGAAGGAATCTCCGAGTTCTGGTACCACATTGACCAGGTGTCAAATATCAACTTTCTCTCAACTTCCTTTTAAGTTTGTTTGGAAAAATGCATTTAAATAAAATATCAGTTTCACAGATTTTCTTGCACATCAATTGTTTCAGCTAGCATTTGTTTATAAAAATGTTTAATAATAAATTGGTAGGATACGGTTTTCTTTCATTATGTGGCTTACTTTAACATTAGCCGGTCAAAATGACTGTTCAGGCAGTTATATCAGCATTAATCAGGAAAACCCACCACAATCTCCTCTATCAAGTTGTACAGATAACTAAAAGAGCTGTGGAGTGACTGATTCCAGATGTGTGGTTATCAATATCAGCTGTGGAATGACAAAAACCTGCTGTGGGGTGATCCACTCGAGCTGTGTAGCAAACAAATCCAGCTGTGGAATGATCTGATCCAGCACTAATTCAATCCAATAACTGATGTGGAATGACCCACTCCAGCTGCAAAACAACCAGATCCAGGGTGAATTCAATCTAAATGGCCCAGCAAAGATTCAGCAAATTCATAATCTGACCCGACTCCTGATAACAACAGCTCACACACTCAAATTGACCACGGTTACAGCTGATAAATGTGATTTCTCTCGATATGGAGAGGTCAGATATGTCGGGGAGATCAATTTGTAATTGTTGGCATGTTTCAGATGTATCTGGTGGCTGAACTTGTCTTAGTAACTTTGCATGTGAGAATTTCAGTCATTTATTTGATCATTTCCATTCTTGTGTAGTTCACCGGTTCAGCCAGTAACATTCAAGAGCAAGATATTCCCCAATATTGTCCAGCCCGCATGGTAATTTTTGATAACACTGATGCACTGCACTGTGATTGAATCATAAGTGCGTGTAAGTTATAATTAACAGTTGGGAACCTAGTACAGGAACAGATATTGGGGGCTGGGAGCAAGGTTTATGCATTACTGACATTGCTTATCCGTGATTACAGATTTGGATGAGTGTTCAGAAGGATTCCATGATTGTGAGTCTCGAGGGATGACATGCAAGAACCTGATTGGCACCTTCATGTGCATCTGTCCACCTGGAATGATGCGAAGACCAGACGGAGAGGGTTGCATGGGTACATCTTCCAGTCTTTCTGACTGCCTGTCTATCCTTTGGTTTCCGTGACTGCCTGTGACCAGCTGTCTAATTGTATGTTTGTCTGTCTAACTTTGCTTGTCTGTGTGCCTGCCTATATAACGGTCTGCCTGTCGATGTGTGCCTGTCTATCTAACTGGTTGTCCCTGTGTCTGCCTGTCTGTTTGTAAACCTGTCTATCTACCTGTGTGCCAGTCTGCTGTGCGCCTGTCTGTAACTGGATGTTTGTCTGCCCATTGTTCTTTTCTGTGATCATTTTAGATAAAAAGAGTAGGTTTATAGCCATTTCTTGGGAGATTAATAATTAATAATAATCTTTATTGTCACAAGTTGGCATACATTAATACTACAATGAAGTTACTGTGAAAAGCCCCTAATCGCCACATTCCGACGCCTGTTCGGATACACAGAGGGAGAATTCAGGATATTCAATTCACCCGACAGCACGTCTTTCGGGACTTGTGGGAGGAAACTGGAGCACCCGGAGGAAACCCACTCAGACACAGGGAGAATGTGCAGACTCCGCACAGACAGTGGCCCAAGCGTGAATCAAACCTGGGACTCTGGAGCTGTGAAGCAGCAGTGCTACCCACTGTGCTACCCCGCTGCCCTATTATGACTTGGATGTTCCTCCTCCTGTTGACGGATGAGTTGGGTTGGATCGCCACCAAGCGAGAACCTGCTGCTGCCAAAGAGGCAAATGTGGTGGTGCCGCAACAGGATTGTCACCACAGGACCAGAAGAAGGAGCAGCAACTAAAGGGGTGCCGCAAATGCCTCAACGTGATTTTTTACTAAGGGCGTGGCTTGGATTTAGGTGTCCAGCAGATTAGTCTTTGGAACTATTACAAAAAAAAGAGAAAACAATGTTTGACCCTCTTGGGGGGTGGTTAGTCAGCGGAATCAAAGTGTGGCCTGAGACCTAATTTAGGACCAGTTAGTGCAGAAAGATTCCCATCTATGATTCAGTACGTAAAGATAAAAAACATGCAATGTGGGAAAAATGAGCTTCTTTCAATGATCAAATGTTGCATGTCTGGTCTGTTTCGCATATCTATGTTTTAATTGATGATGAATTTATTGAAAAATGTTGATTAATTTCGAGTTGCTGCCTAACTCTGGAATATTCTGACATTCAGTTAACCGTGTGCTCGTAGAGAATTATCTTCCTCTCAACAAGGTGCCAATTTGTTACCTCTGCAAAATTTTGATTGAAAATAGGTTCAAGCAACCAAATAAACATTTTCAACAGACAAATTATTTCCATGTATTTGATCTAGACTCCGTGCAGAGTAAGGTCACATCATGGTTAAATTTTAGGGAAGGTTACAGTTACATTTCTGAATTTCACCTTTGCTTAGTTTACATAGAATTTACATAGAATTTACAGTGCAGAAGGAGGCCATTCGGCCCATCGAGTCTGCACCGGCTCCCGGAAAGAGCACACTACCCAAGGTTAACACCTCCACCCTATCCCCATAACCCAGTAACCCCACCCAACACTAAGGGCAATTTTGGACACTAAGGGGAATTTATCATGGCCAATCCACCTAACCTGCACATCTTTGGACTGTGGGAGGAAACCGGAGCACCCGGAGGAAACCCACGCACACACGGGGAGGATGTGCAGACTCCGCACAGACAGTGACCCAAGCCGGAATCGAACCTGGGACCCTGGAGCTGTGAAGCGATTGTGCTATCCACAATGCTACCGTGCTGCCCTAGTTGTAGCACTGATGTTTCTGACTCAGGTCTGTGGGTTCAAGCCCCACTCCAGTATAATCTAGATGACACCTCAGTACAATACTTTGGGAGTGTTGTATAGTCTCTTTCAGACTAGACATTAAACTGTGGCCTTGTCCGTCACTATAGAGTCATAGAATCCCTACAATGCAGAAGGAGGCCATTTGGCTCATCAAGTCTGCACCAGCCCCTAGAAAGAACACCCTACTCCTATCCCTGTAACCTAGTGACCCCCACCTAACCTTTTTTGACACAAAGGGGCAATCCACCTAACCTGCACATCTTTGGACTGTGGCAGGAAACCGGAGCACCCGGAGGAAACCCACGCAGACAGGAGGAGAAAGTGCAAACTCCACACAGACAGTCACCTGAGGCCGGAATTGAACCTGGGACCCTGGAGCTGTGAGGCAGCAGTGCTAACCACTGTGCCACCATGCTGCCTACTTTAGCTACATAAAAAGATTTCCTGGATCTATTCAAAGAAGCGCAGTGAACTCTCTCAACTTTTCATTCATTCAGCGCAGTTTAATTGGTTGTGGGATCTTACAATGGGTAAAAATGTCCAACAGAACAACAGTAACTACACATTCAATTATTTCATTGTATCTGAGAGATGGGAGAAGGTGTTATCTATAAATACAGCTCTTTCATTCTCACACGCGTGTTAACTTTCTTTTGGAATGTATCCAGATGAAAACGAGTGTCGCACTAAACCGGGGATATGTCAGAATGGACGCTGTATTAACACAGTTGGTAGTTACCAGTGCGACTGCAACGAAGGATTTTTGGAAAGTCCATCAGCTACAGAATGTCTGGGTAAGTTGATAAAGCTCGAAACATGACATGATCCCCGGAATTGTTTTTGCAAATTAACGTTAAATTAGATTATCTCAAATGTACAGGAGAAATTGTTAAAAGTAGAAAAGAGATGAGGGATGGTCAGATTAATTTTTAGATATTGAATAGGCTGGCTGAGACCCTGAACAGTAGGTCCTCAGCTTGTATACTGGAGATACCCAGTTAATGCAGATTTGCTGGCATTGTCACGGTCAAATCTTGAAGCAACAGCACTGAACTTGTCCAATTACATTTCAGAGTGTAGCATGCACTAGAACCCTAACTCTCTTTAAGTGACTTATAAACACTGATTGTGCCATCCAGCGAATGGGTGACGTAGTTAAATATTGAGGATGGGATTTAGTTCTGGCTTGAACTGGTTTCATGTGGTGCAAGTTCACCTGATGAGCCAGGCTGCACTGACACTATCCATCCCACGGATGTCTGTGGGTACGTTTTGAGGTTGAATGTTTCTATGGGAATATGTATTGAGGGTTGGGCCTTTCTATGGGTGTGTATTGGGGCTAAAGGTTTCTGTGGATGTGGATGTGAGTTAGGGCTGGGAGATTCAGTCGGTAAATACTGGGGTTTCTCTGGGTGTGTTTTGGGGATGGATGTTTCTGTTGTGTTCTGGGGATGCGAGTTTGTAGTGTTTTGGGTTTTGGAGGTTTCTCTGGGTACGTGCACATCTACATCCATATCCATGTTGGATGCTTAATGCTTAGCAATAAATACTGGGTGAAAGAGTTAGTTTGATCTTTAATTTACAATATTCACCGATTATGCATCAGACTCCTGAACATTGAATCCTAGTTAAAAACATAAATGTTGATCGTCCCGTCTCCCTAATTCCATCTCCACCTCTTCTGAAGCTGTTGACTCTTACTGGGTGCTGAACCTTGACTTTACAGTTCTTCAGGGGCTGACCCTTGCTGGGGCATTTATAACGCAGTCCGCATCAAGCAGTGTAGTCGCTCTCTGGATAATTTAGTCCCACGCCAGTCAGTGCAATTATACACAGTGTCACTGAAATTTCATGGAGTTTGAGAAGTTAGAATATCAAGGAGCCGAAGAAATGAAATAAGATGACAATCATGGGGTCATTTTTCACACTTAACAATTTTTCGTATTTAAAATGGTGACCACTTTAAACTGTGTTTCCTATATTTCTGTCTATGGTTGGCCTCTCAAATCCAATCCTTTCCATAGAATCTGTACACTGCAGAAGGGGGCCATTCAGCACATCTGGGCACTGAAAAACAGCAAGGGCATCCTACCTAGGCCCACTCCCCCGCCCTATCCCCATAACCGCATCTAAAATACACATCTTTGGGCACTAAGGGGCAATTTTACATTGCCAATCCACCTAACCTGCACATCTTTGTCCTCTCTTATCCCAGATAATCGTCAAGGGTTCTGTTTCATCGAAGTTTTGCAGACCATGTGTCAGATGTCATCCACCAACCGTAACCTAGTTACCAAGTCTGAGTGTTGCTGTAATGGAGGCAGGGGATGGGGCAACCAATGTGAATTATGCCCACTGCCTGGCACTGCCCGTTATAAGAAAATGTGCCCCCATGGACCTGGATATGCCACAGATGGTAGAGGTAAGGCACATTTATACAGGTTCTCAGTCGTTTATTAGTGGACTCCATGAGTGATTTTCCAACCTTACATCAGCCAAGAGCCTTGTCCACCTTGGCTTCTGATGGTTGGGGCGGGATTTTCTGGTTTTTCCCACTGGCAGGATCTTCCAGTCTCACCGAAGTTGGACCCTATCCTGCGTTCCCTGATGACGGGAAGGGTGAGCCATACAAATTGCCAAGACTTCGTTGGGACTGGAGATGCCGCCGGTAGGCACGTCGGGCCACCTCCGCCGCGGGAAAGCCCACTGCAGAGGGACTGGAAAATTTTGGCCTTGGCCTGCATGGATTTTGGTTTGTGGTCCGAAAACCATGTGCCGGAATTTCCAAAATATACTTTTTATGGGCGACAGTCCTGGTCAGATGCACAACGTGGGAAAATTACCTCCTCTGTACCCGCTGTGTCAGTTATCTCCAATCTGATTAACGGTACAAAATTTCCCATGAGCCACGTCATCACTCTCTCGGGGGATTGTGATTACGCTCATTCAGTGTGAATGCTTCATTTGACAAAAGCTTTTGTTTGAGTCCATCATAAATTTAGAGTCCCCAATTATTTTTTTCCCCCAATTAAGTGGCAATTTAGCGTGGCCAATTCACCTAACCTGCATATCTTTGGGTTGTGGGGGTGAGACCCACGCAGACACGGGAAGAATGTGCAAACTCCACATGGACAGTGACCCAGGGCCAGGATCGAACCCGGGTCCTCAGTGCCAAAGCCAGCAGTGCCAACCACTGTGCCAACATGCCACCCCATTGGTTGAGCCCATCATTGCTGGCACTGTTCCAGGAAGTGTCAACCTTTAGAAAAGGCAGTCGGGATAAGGAACACAGCAGAGCCTTGAGTTGATATTCCAAACTAGATCAGTTCCAATGTCTGTGAGCGATAGAATTGCTGGCGTGCATTTCAGTGCAATTACAGTATCCCCAGTATGTATTGCCTCACAGTGTGAGGACTGACTGCACTCCATTAACTCTTCAGTAGAACATTTCTGGCTGACACACTTTTGGCACAGCTCTGGAGGACACCGTGTGCTCTGGTATTGATACACCAGCGACTGTGAAACACTTATTTGGGAAGGGAGCCATGGATCAGTGTCAATGGAGAAGTCACAGAGCAGCAATGCAATGATGAATTTCAGGGGATTTGTCTTTGTGGCACACTTTCCTATGAAGGAATTAAAATTTGTTAAAATTTGTTAAAATTTATTCCATGTTAACGATTCATATCAAACTTGTTTCAAAGCTGAAACTCCAGCCAATCTTCATCCATCTTTACCAAAGAGGTAGATGCTACGCAGCACGTGGTAGCAAATTCTGTCCCTAGAGAGGTTCAAAATTGATGAGCAGGAAGTGTTGAAAAGACTGTCGGTACTGAAAATTGACAAGGCAGCTGAACCGGATGAGATGCATCCAAGGGTATTGAAGGAAGTGAGAATGAAAATTGCAGGGGTGCTGGCCATAATCTTTAATCTTCCAGTCTTCTCTAGACTCAGGAGAGGCGCCTAAAAAGACTGGAGAATTGCAAATGTAAGCCCTTGTTCAGAAAGGTTGTAAGATTAGCCCCAGAAAATACAGGGCAGTCAGTTTAACATCAGCAGTGGGCAAGCTTCCAGAAACAATTATTCGGGATATAATTTGTAGTCACATGGGAAAATGTGCGTTAATTAGGAAGAGCCAGCACAGATTTCTAAAGGGGAAATTTTGTTCAAATAACTTGTTGGAGTTTTTTGAGGAGGTAACAGAAAGGGTTGATGAGGGTAATGCTGTTGATGTGGTGTACATGGACTTTCAGAAGGTATTCGGTATAGTGCCACACAGCAGACTTGTGGATTAAAGTTATAGTTCATGGAATAAAAGGGACAATAGCAATGTGGATACAGAATTGGCTGAATAATAGGAAGCAGGGAAATATTTCAGGCTGGCAGAAGGTTTGTAGTGATAAAAGCAAATTACTGTGGGTGCTGGAATCTGAAACCAAAGAGAAAATGCTGGAAAACCTCGGCAGGTCTGGCAGCAAATGTAGGGAGAGAAAATAGCTAACGTTTCGAGTCCAGATGACCCTTTGTCAAAGGTTTGTAGTGATGTTCCCCAGAGATCTGTATTTGGAACCTTGCTTTTCTTGCTATGTATATATTAATAATCTAGATCTTGGTGCGCTGGTGACAATTTCAAGTTTAAACTTGGAAGTATTGTAAACTGTGAAGAGAACCATGTAGAACTTCAAAAGACATAGACAAGGTGGTGGAATGGGCAGATGGATGGCAGATGAAGTTCAATGCGGAGAATTGTGAGGTGATGCATTTTGGTAGGAAGAACATGGAGAAACAATAGAAAGTAGGGTGTAAAATTCCGAAAGGCGTGTAGGAGAGAGGGTCCTCTGAGCATTGAATCCCTAAAGTGCAGAAGGAGGTCATTCAGCCCATCAAGTCTGCACCCTACCTCGGCTCACTCCCGCACCTCATCCACATAACCACGCCTCTGGATTAGAAGTACAAAAGTAAATGAATGTTAGCCTTGCTGCCCTGTTACAGATATGTTGTTTACATATTACAAATAATATATTATACATTACAGATATCGATGAGTGTCGAGTGATACCTAACTTGTGTAAGAATGGGCAGTGCATCAACACCATGGGCTCCTTCCGCTGTTTCTGTAATATTGGATACACCACTGATTTAACAGCAACCTCCTGTGTTGGTAAGAAGCTTTTGTGTTATCCTTTCCAAGTAACTGATGCACAGCAACCTTGCAGGCAATGTTCTTGTGCACATATCAGCATATTTCTTGTATAAGGAAAAATGTATTCTATTTATCAATTGAAAAACCCAAGTGGCAGCTCAAGGCCCAAAGGGCTGGACACCCCTCATGTTGGAAAGAGTAGGGAAGAAGTCAAGGTAAGTCAGGAAGCAGAGAGCAGGTGACCTAAGATCGGATTTTAAAAGCTTGCAGATTCTGGCAGGGAGAACAGGCTCAGGGAGGCGAACCATTCCACAGTTTTCTGATCCTAGGAAAGAATGGGTTAGGCTTTGAGAGAGTTGGATGATTTGAACACTGTGAGGATGAAGGGAAGAGGAAGCATGCGATTGCATTTTTCTTATAGCCGTTCAAGGGATTTGGGCATCTCTGGTTAGGCCAGAATTTATTGACCATCTCCATTTGCCCTTGAGAAGGTGATGGCGAGCTGCCTTCTTGGACCACTGCACTCCATGAGTTACAGGAACATCCACAGTGCTGTTACAATGGATACTTGGAGCTGAAGCAGAACAAGAGAGGGAAGTTCAGGGAAATAGTGACCATTGTTAATAAACTAAAGCGAGACAAGGCAAGCTCAGTTATAGAGGGAGGGGTGAGAGCGGGATCATCTATCATACAAGTCATTTTACTTGTGTCTCCTTGAAAGGTCTCTAAGCGTCTCCAGATGTGGAAAATTATTCAAAAATTGTTGGGATTTTACTTCTTTAGAGAATTAATGATTGTTGGGGTAATTGTAGAGACTTTGATTGAGGAAGACATCCCAAAACCTAAGGACAGAATTTTCCGGCCGTTCCCTGGTGGCGGATTTCTCTGGTTGTGCCGGCAGCACACCCTCACCCGTGGGTTTCCCGGTGGGATAGGATGGCTTCAGCAGCAGGAGCAGAGAACGACATGGTGTGCCCCCCTTCCCCCGCCAAGAAACATGTGGCTCGGAGGCCGGAGAATACCGCCCAAAATCTTAATGAAAACCAATATGTCGAGCTCCGAAGAGTCATATTGGACTCAAAACTCTGCTACAGATGATGCCAGGGCTGTTGGGTTTTCCCAGAATTTTCTGTATTTTTTTTGTCAACTTAATTGTTTCCAGTAAGACTAAGGTTAGGTGATTAAACAAGAACCAAAAAAAATGATTATTGATCAAGAAGCCTCATTGGGTCAACGCAGCACTCTAAGTCCTTATATTATGGTAATCCCAGTGAAAAGGGTGTGATAGAAGAATTGTTTCAATTGTTATTCAGTATTCCTCTGTATGCTATTGTTCCTGCTCAGCAGATAGACCATCAGAGAGGGAGGTCAGGGGTTACATTCCTAAATGATACACTCAGTGGCCATCTGGGACTAAGAGTGATCCTCACATTCATGGTGATTCTGACAGGACTGGGTACATGGGACCGCTAGGACTAACTCAGCATTAACACCTTCTTCCTTGTCGTTTCCTTACAGATCTCGATGAGTGTGTGCAGTCACCCAAACCCTGCAACTTTATCTGCAAGAACTCTGAAGGCAGTTACCAGTGTTCATGTCCACGAGGCTACATCCTGCAGGAAGATGGCAAGACGTGTAGAGGTAGGGGGCTGAAGTAGGGGGCCTATGCATTCTGCATACAGCCCAAAAACACTAAAGCTTTGTGCAATGGATAGCACTCTTTGCCAATATGTCAGAAAGCTATAGGAATAAGTCCAACACTTGAGTCTCTGAAAATCTAGTCTGGCAATCATGGTGCAGTAACAAGGGAATACTGCGTTGTCCGAGATGCCATCTTTTGGCTGTGGTGTTAAACCACGGCATTGCCTGCCCTCTTTAGTGATGTAAAAAATTTCATGGCATTCATTTGAAGAAGGGCAGGGAGGATTTTTGCTTTATTCTTTCATGGGATGTGGCCATCGCTGGCAAGGCCAGAATTTGTTGCCAACCCAACTGTCCCTGTATTTAGTGCTTTGCTAGGTCATTCCAGAGGATAGCTAAGAGCCAACCACATTGCTTTTGATCTGGAGTCGCAGTTAGGCCACCTGACAGATTTTCTGCCCTAAAAGGATGGGTTTAAGTGACAATCAATAATAGTTTCATAGTTTAGGGGAGGTAGTGGTGTAATGGTATTGTTACAGGACTAGTAATACAGAGACCCAGGGTAATGCTCTGGGGACCTGGGTTCTAATCCCACCAGGGCAGATGGTGAAATTTGAATTCAATAAGAATCGGGAATTAAAAGTATAATGATGGGCGGCACAGTGGTTAGCACAGCTGCCTCACAGCGCCGAGGACCCAGGTTCTCACGGGGCCTCACGGTAGCATGGTGGTTAGCATCAATGCTTCACAGCTCCAGGGTCCCAGGTTCGATTCCCGGCTGGGTCACTGTCTGTGTGGAGTCTGCACATCCTCCCTGTGTGTGCGTGGGTTTCCTCCGGGTGCTCCGGTTTCCTCCCACAGTCCAAAGATGTGCGGGTTAGGTGGATTGGCCATGCTAAATTGCCCGTAGTGTAAGGTTAATGGGGGGATTGTTGGGTTACGGGTATACGGGTTACGTGGGTTTAAAGTAGGGTGATCATTGTTCGGCACAACATCGAGGGCCGAAGGGCCTGTTCTGTGCTGTACTGTTCTATGTTCTATGTTCTATGTTCGATCCTGGCCCTGGGTCACTGTCCACGTGGAGTTTGCACATTCTTCCCGTGTCTGGGTGGGTTCTCCCCCACAACCCAAAAAGCTGTGCAGTGTAGGTGGATTGGCCACGCTAAATTGCTCCTTAATTGGAAAAGAAAGGAATTGGGGCTCTAAATATATAAAAATTAAAGATAAATATAATAAAAGTCTAATGATGACCATGAAACTATTGTCGATTGTTGTAAAAACCCACCTGGTTCACTAAAGCCCTTTAGGGAAGGAAATCTGCTGTCCTTCCCTGGTCTGGCCTACAGACCCACAGTATTGAGGTTGATTCCTTTGATAAAAAGCTTTCTGAACTCTGTTGAAGAGCAGTTTGAGATGGGCAATAAATGCTGGCCCAGCCAGTGATGCCCACATCTGATGATAATGTTTATTATTGTAACAATTAGGCTTATATTAACACTGCAATGACATCACTGTGAAAGTCCCCTAGTCGCCACACTCCGGCACTGATCGGGTACACTGAGGGAGAATTCAGAATGTCCAAATTATCTAACAGCCTGTCTTTCAGGACTTGTGGGAGGAAACCGGAGCACCCGGACGAAACCCACAAATACACAGGGAGAACATGCAGTCTCCGCACAGACAGTGACCCAAGCCCAGAATCGAACCTGGGACCCTAGTGCTGTGAAGCAACTGCGCTACCATTCCGCACACTATTTTAAAAAAAAGTCACGATTCTTGAGACCAGCTTCACATTCCAGATTTAACAATTGAATTCAAATTCCACCAAATGTCATGGTGAGATTTGAACCCGTATCCTCAGGGTCTGGGCCTGTGGATTATTATTACAGAGATATTACCAGTATGTCTCTATCAACCTATAAATCACCATCTGTGTCCTAGTCAATACCTATCCCCAACAACCATTGAAAAATCCAGATTAGCTGGTCATTATTGTGGTGGGATCTTGCTGTGGGTAAATGGGCTGCTGTGTTTCCTAAGTTAGAATAGTGACTATGCTTAAAATAAACAGATCTAATTTGTCAGCACCTGCTTCTGGAGCACTCAGCAGAAAAAATGAGGAAATTGGTGCAGAAACCAGAAACAACTGGGACTGGATTCTCCAAAAATGGCGCTATGTTCCCACGCCGGCGTAGAAACGCTAGCATTTCACTCCCCAGTTTCCTGCAACAAATAAAGAGCAATTCACTTACCTGCAAGAGGGTTCTGGGGAGCTATACACAGTTGGCAATGTCCCTCCAGCTGCGCGGCGTAATTCGCGGGAGTGGCGCCGGGCCCGAATCGGGCGTAAAAGTCGATTCTCTGCCCCCACGCCAAACGCGATTTCGGCGTGGGGCCGCGGAGAATCCAGCCCCTGATTTTCACCCATTTTGTGGTAGCAGGGCATCTGCATTGGAGTCGGGAAACTCCCTTCTGAAAATTACAGATTGATGTGAATTGTATCTAAGTAGTGCAAGTGTGGCATAAAAAGACCTTTTCACCATTGCTGAGAAATCCACTTTGTGCCCTCAGACAAGAGCAGGATTCTCCAGCCACTGACGCCGAAATTGCGTTCGCGGTCGGCTGGAGAATCCCCGTTCATGACCAAATCGGGGGCGGCGCCACTTTCACGATAATCCGCTCCCTCTTTTTTTAAAAATAATTTTTATTAAGGTTTTCACAAAATATAAACAAAACAATATTAACCAAACTACCATAGTAAAATCCAAAGAACAAAAACCAAACCCCCCCCCCCAACTACAAAAACAAACAAAAGAAAACAACAAAAAGGAGAGAGATAACACCCGCCACATCCAACAAACCCCTGTACACAATTCTCCCTCCCACCGAACCAACCCCCCCCCCCCCCCCCCCCCCCCCCCCCCCGCCCCCGGGTTGCTGCTGCTGCCGGCCTATTTCCCTACCGTTCCGCCAGGAAGTCCAGGAAAGGCTGCCACTGCCTAAAGAACCCTTGCACCGACCCTCTCAGGGCGAATTTCACTCTCTCCAACTCAATGAACCCCGCCATGTCATTGATCCAGGCCTCCCGCTTGGGGGCCTCACATCCTTCCACTGAAGCAAAATCCTACGCCGGGCTACTAGGGATGCAAAGGCCAGAACACTGGCCTCTTTCGTGTCCTGCACTCCCGGCTCCGCTGCTACCCTAAATATCGCGAGTCCCCAGCCTGGCTCAACCCTGGATCCTACCACCCTCGACACCGTGCTTGCTACCCCCTTCCAAAAGCCCCCCAACGCTGGGCATGCCCAGAACATATGGGCATGGTTCGCAGGGCTCCCCGAGCACCAAGTACACCTGTCCTCGCCCCCAAAGAACCTGCTCATCCTCGTCCCGGTCATATAAGCCCTATGCAGCACTTTGAACTGTATGAGGCTAAGCCTCGCACAAGAAGAGGAGGAGTTCACCCTTTCCAGGGCATCTGCCCACGTCCCCTCCTCAATTTCCTCACCCAGCTCCTCTTCCCATTTACCCTTCAGCCCCTCCACCGAGGCCTCATCCACCTCCTGCATAACATGGTATACGTCCGAAATCTTCCCTCCTCCAACCCACACCCCCGAGAGCACCCTGTCCCGAACCCCCCCGCGGGGGCAACACAGAGAACCCCGCCACTTGCCGCCTGGCAAACGCCCTAACCTGCATGTACCTGAACATGTTCCCCGGGGGGAGCCCAAACTTCCCCTCCAACTCACCCAGGCTCGCAAACAGGTCTACAAACAGGTCCCTCAACCTCCTTATACCTGCCCTGTGCCAGCTAAGAAACGCCCCTATCGACGCTCCCTGGGACAAACCGGTGATTCCCCCGTATCGGGGACTCCATCAAGCCCCCCACCTCCCCCCTATGCCGTCTCCATTGCCCCCAAATTTTCAGGGTAGCCACCACCACCGGACTCGTAGTATACCTCGTTGGAGGGAGCGGCAGCGGCGCCGTTACCAGCACCTCCAGGCTCGTATTCACACAGGACGGCATCTCCATCCTCTTCCATGCTGCCCCCTCCCCGTCCATTACCCACTTACGCACCATTGCTGCGTTGGCAGCCCAGTAATACCCACACAGGTTGGGCAGCCCCCGCCCCCTCCCCTATCCCTGCCCCGCTCCAAAAACACCCTTCTCACCCTCGGGGTCCCGTGTGCCCATACAAACCCCGTGATGCTCCTGTTGACCCTCCTAAAAAAGGCCTTCGGGATAAGGATGGGGAGGCACTGGAACAGGAACAAAAACCTTGGGAGCACCGTCATCTTAACTGACTGCACCCTACCCGCCAGCGACAGCGGCAGCATATCCCACCTTTTAAACTCCTCCTTCATTTGCTCCACCAGCCTTGTGAGGTTAAGCTTGTGCAGGGCCCCCCAGCTCCTAGCCACCTGGACTCCCAGATACCTAAAGCTCCTCCCTGCCTGCTTCTGTGGGAGCCTGCCAATCCCCTCCTCCTGATCCCCCGGGTGCACAACGAACAGCTCCTCCACCCCCTCCTAAGAGGCGTACTAGGAGCTCCCTCCAAAGCGGCTGTACCGACGGCCTCAGGACATTGCCAGAGGCCCACTCACCCCGATGCTCTGCCTCCGACGGCTGAATTCCTGACAGTGTGGGTCACGTGTGGTCTCCTCCTTTCGGGAACTCAGCCTGGCAGCTGCAGACTCAGTCCAGCGTCGCCACAGTCTGGGAAGGGCCGATCTGCGGGCAGGGGGGACTTTATAAGGGACTAGGGGCACTGTTGGGGGGGTGGTCCGGTGCTCACCAAAGGGGGGGGACTATTTCGCAGACTGGGCCCACAAGTGACCGGCGCATGTTGCACGGCACGGCCCCTGCAGGCCGCCGCAGCGCGCATGCGCAGCCACGGATCCAGCAATTCTCCGGGCCGTATCGGCAGCTACAGCCAGGTACTCTACGCTACCGGCATGCTCGCCCCCAGCTACATGGAGGATTGGTGGCCGTTTTGCGCCGAATTTTTGGATGTAAAACGCCACCGTTCCCATGCCGGCATGAGGACATAGCCTCACAATCAGAGAATCCAGCACGTGGTCTACCAGCACCTGAGATTTTATTAGGATGACAAGGAGCATCGGGGATTTTGGAGACCCCAAAGATGACAGGAATCATGTTGCTGCAAGTGTACCGGCCAGTGGACAACCTCTCACCCACTCCAGCAGTGCTTTCATCCCAGGGTGAAGGCCGCACCATGTAAATGCATCTGTGTGTATCTGCGATACAGCAGTGCACTGTCTGACTTATACAGACAGGGGGAGGAAATTCAGCCCCCAATTGGTGTCTCGCCATCTGGAGCCCAACATTCCTGTTCTGCCCAGAGAGAACCCTTTGACCCAGCTGCATTCCACATCCTTGACCCTAATCCACCTGTGCCCCTTGACCTTGCTTTGTTCGGTGCCCATGGACCCCACTGTGCCCAGGGTTCCTGAATCCTGTCCCATCCACAGCCTCTCAAAGGCACTTCAACTTGAGTCCATGCCTGTTTATTTCACTGGAACTTCTCCTTTCCCAAATCTGTAAATCTCAGAGTTTAGGGAACAGCAAAGTTATTGTCCCATTTATCCTGACAACTTTGTTAATACTGTTCTCGAGTTTGTCAAAGGTTTTCGATGGAACTCTCTTTGATGATACCAACCAAAATCAACCGTCTTCTGCAGTACTTTCATTATCCTGAAGGAGAGAAATAGATTTTAGAATCTGTAACCTTGTCGAAGGCTATTGCCCTCCAGCCCTTGGCTCACTTGCTTAAGTTAACTGGTTTGTTCATCTATATCTTATATTATTTTAAAAGATTTGATCAACAAAGCCCTGAACCCAGAGCTACACTATTTAATGAAAATGCTACTCAGCACAATTATTCAGCATGTATGCTGCTTTTCACTCCTCTCTACAACTGCACCCCCACAAACCACTTGCCAGAAAAAAATCTATTTCGCATCCACCCAAGTTTTTTTGCATTTCTTTAACCTTCTGAGATCATTCCTGTTTCACATCCTCTGGAGTAATTCCTACTTTTTTCTTCTGTTTCCTCCATAGATCTTGATGAATGCTCAACAAAACAGCACAACTGTCAGTTCCTGTGTGTTAACACGATTGGATCCTTCGCATGCAAGTGTCCACCGGGCTTCACACAACACCACACGTCGTGCATTGGTGAGTAAATGTGAACAAATGCAAAAGACTGTGGGCGCGATCCAGCGGCCACGCTGCGCCCGAAAAGCAGCTCATCGCGCGGCACAGGGTGGCCGATAAAAGCCGAGAAACCCCCCCCCCCCAGGGATCTACCCGGCTCGCAATGCCTCTCGGGATCTAATGCGATCTCGCGAGACATTGCGATATAATTCCAGCTCATTGTGGACGGGATCACTTTTTTGGCAAATTTGCATATTGAAGTAATACAGCTGGTCTCACTTATGTGCAGATTCTCGCGTTACCTGAAGCGTGGGATCAATCTCCTTTGACTTGAAGACCTTGGGCAAGTGCTGTTCAGTGATGATCTCTTACAAATGGGGACCAGATGAAACGGCACTCATGGGGGTCTCTCAGGGGATTGGAGACCCCTGGTATATGACATTTGGACAGGGTGGTACCCTGGTATTGCTGATGCCTCCTGAGAACCCAGGAACTGGCAGCTTGGCATCCTGGCAGTGCCACCTGGGAGCCAGCCTGGCACTGCCAATGTGCACAGGCGGCACTTCCAGCTGGCAGGGGCACAGCCAGGTTGGCACTGCCAATGTACCAATCTGGTGTTTTTTGTGCACTGGTGATTGGCCTGGAGGTGCCCTGTGTGGTGTTGGGTGGCTGTGTGGGGGCCCTCCCATAGTCGGTTGGGGCTTGGGGATGGTCGGGGGTCGCGTCACGGGACTCTGAGATCGGGATGTCATTTAAAAATGAGGTCCTGATCTCTCGATATACTGAGGGGTTCCAGCAAGTAGAGTTCCTCAGTGTATAAAACAGGACTATGTGCAGCCTTGGCTGCCCATTCCCCACTGAAGCCCCTTATTTAACACGAGTGGTGTTTTATAGCCACGTGTTTCTCAGCGCTGTGGGCGACAGGAAACATGTAGTTAACGTGCTCGTTATGGAACTTCATTCAGTTGAATCATGCCGGGTATTATTCTCCATTAGAACATAGAACATAGAACATAGAACGATATTGCGCAGTACAGGCCCTTCGGCCCTCGATGTTGCACCGACATGGAAAAAAATCTAAAGGCCATCTAACCTACACCATGCCCTTATCATCCATATGCTTATCCAATAAATTTTTAAATGCCCTCAATGTTGGCGAGTTCACTACTGTTGCAGGTAGGGCATTCCACGGCCTCACCACTCTTTGCGTAAAAAACCCACCTCTGACCTCTGTCCTATATCTATTACCCCTCAATTTAAGGCTATGTCCCCTCGTGCTAGCCACCTCCATCCGCGGGAGAAGGCTCTCGCTGTCCACCCTATCTAACCCTCTGATCATTTTGTATGCCTCTATTAAGTCACCTCTTAACCTTCTTCTCTCTATCGAAAACAACCTCAAGTCCATCAGCCTTTCCTCATAAGATTTTCCCTCCATTACAGGCAACATCCTGGTAAATCTCCTCTGCACCCGTTCCAAGGCTTCCACGTCCTTCCTATAATGAGGCGACCAGAACTGTACGCAATACTCCAAATGCGGCCGTACTAGAGTTTTGTACAACTGCAACATGACCTCATGGCTCCGGAACTCAATCCCTCTACCAATAAAGGCCAACACACCATAGGCCTTCTTCACAACCCTATCAACCTGGGTGGCAACTTTCAGGGATCTATGTACATGGACACCGAGATCCCTCTGCTCATCCACACTACCAAGAATTTTACCATTAGCCAAATATTCCGCATTCCTGTTATTCTTTCCAAAGTGAATCACCTCACACTTCTCCACATTAAACTCCATTTGCCACCTCTCAGCCCAGGTCTGCAGCTTATCTATGTCCCTCTGTAACCTGCAACATCCTTCCGCACTGTCTACAACTCCACCGACTTTAGTGTCGTCTGCAAATTTACTCACCCATCCTTCTGCGCCCTCCTCTAGGTCATTTATAAAAATGGCAAACAGCAACGGCCCCAGAACAGATCCTTGTGGTACGCCACTCGTAACTGAACTCCATTCTGAACATTTCTCATCAACTACCACTCTCTGTCTTCTTTCAACTAGCCAATTTCTGATCCACATCTCTAAATCACCCTCAATCCCCAGCCTCCGTATTTTCTGCAATAGCCGACCGTGGGGAACCTTATCAAACGCTTTACTGAAATCCATATACACCACATCAACTGCTCTACCCTCGTCTACCTGTTCAGTCACCTTCTCAAAGAACTCGATAAGATTTGTGAGGCATGACCTACCCTTCACAAAACCATGCTGACTATCCCTAATCATATTATTCCTATCTAGATGATTATAAATCGTATCTTTTATAATCCTCTCCAAGACCTTACCCACCACAGACGTTAGGCTCACCGGCCTATAGTTACCGGGGTTATCTCTACTCCCCTTCTTGAACAAAGGGACCACATTTGCTATCCTCCAGTCCTCTGGCACTATTCCTGTAGCCAATGATGACCTAAAAATCAAAGCCAAAGGCTCAGCAATCTCTTCCCTGGCTTCCCAGAGAATCCTAGGATAAATCCCATCCGGCCCCGGGGACTTATCTATTTTCACCTTGTCCAGAATTGCCAACACTTCTTCCCTACGCACCTCAATGCCATCTATTCTAATAGCCTGGGTCTCAGCATTCTCCTCCACAATATTATCTTTAAATAATTCATATCCAAATCTGAATTGATTCTTATTTGAGAAAATTAGAATTGTTCAGAGTTATCCCTGACACAGTTGGATCCACTCAGAGCAGATCTTTGATTTGATTTGATTTATTATTGTCACATGTATTAGTGTACAGTGAAAAATATTGTTTCTTGCATGCTGTACAAACAATGCCTACCGTACATAGGGAAGGAAGGAGAAAGAAGCAGAATATAATGTTATGAGTTATGAGTCATTCCACATAATGGCTGTTAAACCATTCACACCAGCAAGAATGTAGGTTGCTCCAATGAAGAAAGTGATCTTCCATATTGGTTCAATGGGTAAATACTCTGCCAAATGAGTGTTGATTGGGTAAATATCCTGTCCCGTGTGTGTTGAATGGGTAAACACCCTGCTCAGTGTGTGTTCAATGGGCAGATAGCTTTCCCAGTGTGTGGTGGGTGAGTAAATTCACCGCCCAGTGTGTGTTGGGTGAGTAAATTCACTGTCCAGTGTGTGCTGAGTGAGTAAACTCACTGTCCAGTGTGTGGTGTGTGAGTAAATTCACTGCCCAGTGTGTGCTGAGTGAGTAAATTCACTGCCCAGTGTGTGTTGGGTAAATTCACTGCCCAGTGTGTGTTGGGTGAGTAAATTCACTGCCCAGTGTGTGCTGAGTGAGTAAATTCACTGCCCAGTGTGTGCTGGGTAAGTAAATTCACTGCCCAGTGTGTGCTGAGTGAGTAAATGCACTGCCCAGTGTGTGCTGGGTAAGTAAATTCACTGCCCAGTGTGTGGTGGGTAAGTAAATTCACTGCCCAGTGTGTGCTGGGTAAGTAAATTCACTGCCCAGTGTGTGCTGAGTGAGTAAATCCACTGCCCAGTGTGTGGTGGGTGAGTAAATCCCCTGCCCAGTGTGTGGTGGGTGTGTAAATTCACTGCCCAGTGTGTGTTGGGTAAATTCACTGCCCAGTGTGTGTTGGGTAAATTCACTGCCCAGTGTGTGGTGGGTGTGTAAATTCACTGCCCAGTGTGTGGTGGGTGTGTAAATTCACTGCCCAGTGTGTGGTGGGTGTGTAAATTCACTGTCCAGCGTGTGGTAGGTAAGTAGATTCACTGCCCAGTGTGTGCTGGGTAAATTCACTGCCCAGTGTGTGGTGGGTGAGTAAATCCACTGCCCAGTGTGTGTTGGGTAAATCCACTGCCCAGTGTGTGTTGGGTAAATTCACTGTCCAGCGTGTGGTAGGTAAGTAGATTCACTGCCCAGTGTGTGCTGGGTAAATTCACTGCGCAGTGTGTGTTGGGTAAATTCACTGCGCAGTGTGTGTTGGGTAAATCCACTGCGCAGTGTGTGTTGGGTAAATCCACTGCCCAGTGTGTGTTGGGTAAATTCACTGTCCAGCGTGTGGTAGGTAAGTAGATTCACTGCCCAGTGTGTGCTGGGTAAATTCACTGCCCAGTGTGTGGTGGGTGAGTAAATCCACTGCCCAGTGTGTGGTGGGTGTGTAAATTCACTGCCCAGTGTGTGTTGGGTAAATCCACTGCCCAGTGTGTGTTGGGTGTGTAAATTCACTGCCCAGTGTGTGGTGGGTGTGTAAATTCACTGTCCAGCGTGTGGTAGGTGAGTAAATCCACTGCCCAGCGTGTGGTGGGTAAGTAAATTCACTGCCCAGTGTGTGGTGGGTGTGTAAATTCACTGCCCAGTGTGTGGTGGGTAAGTAAATTCACTGCCCAGTGTGTGCTGGGTAAGTAAATTCACTGCCCAGTGTGTGCTGAGTGAGTACATTCACCGCCCAGTGTGTGTTGGGTGAGTAAATTCACTGCCCAGTGTGTGCTGAGTGAGTAAATTCACTGCCCAGTGTGTGCTGAGTGAGTAAATTCACTGCCCAGTGTGTGCTGGTTAAGTAAATTCACTGCCCAGTGTGTGCTGAGTGAGTAAATCCACTGCCCAGTGTGTGGTGGGTGAGTAAATCCCCTGCCCAGTGTGTGGTGGGTGTGTAAATTCACTGCCCAGTGTGTGTTGGGTAAATCCACTGCCCAGTGTGTGGTGGGTGTGTAAATTCACTGCCCAGTGTGTGTTGGGTAAATTCACTGCCCAGTGTGTGGTGGGTGTGTAAATTCACTGCCCAGTGTGTGGTGGGTGTGTAAATTCACTGTCCAGCGTGTGGTAGGTAAGTAGATTCACTGCCCAGTGTGTGCTGGGTAAATTCACTGCCCAGTGTGTGGTGGGTGAGTAAATCCACTGCCCAGTGTGTGTTGGGTAAATCCACTGCCCAGTGTGTGTTGGGTAAATTCACTGTCCAGCGTGTGGTAGGTAAGTAGATTCACTGCCCAGTGTGTGCTGGGTAAATTCACTGCGCAGTGTGTGGTGGGTGAGTAAATCCACTGCCCAGTGTGTGGTGGGTGTGTAAATTCACTGCCCAGTGTGTGTTGGGTAAATCCACTGACCAGTGTGTGGTGGGTGTGTAAATTCACTGCCCAGTGTGTGGTGGGTGTGTAAATTCACTGTCCAGCGTGTGGTAGGTGAGTAAATCCACTGCCCAGCGTGTGTTGGGTAAATTCACTGCCCAGTGTGTGGTGGGTGGGTGAATTCACTGTGCAGTGTGTGGTGGGTGAGTAAATTCACTGCCCAGTGTGTGGTGGGTGAGTAAATTCACTGCCCAGTGTGTGGTGGGTGAGTAAATCCACTGTCCAGTGTGTGGTGGGTAAATTCGCTGTCCAGTGTGTGCTGAGTGAGTAAATTCGCTGCCCAGTGTGTGCTGAGTGAGTACATTCACCGCCCAGTGTGTGCTGTGTGAGTAAACCCACTGTCCAGTGTGTGGTGGGTGGGTAAATTCACTGCCCAGTGTGTGCTGGGTTAGTAAATCCACTGTCCAGTGTGTGGTGGGTTAGTAAATTCACTGCCCAGTGTGTGCTGGGTTAGTAAATCCACTGTCCAGTGTGTGGTGGGTAAGTAAATTCACTGCCCAGTGTGTGCTGGGTAAGTAAATTCACTGCCCAGTGTGTGCTGAGTGAGTACATTCACCGCCCAGTGTGTGTTGGGTGAGTAAATTCACTGCCCAGTGTGTGCTGAGTGAGTAAATTCACTGCCCAGTGTGTGCTGGTTAAGTAAATCCACTGCCCAGTGTGTGCTGAGTGAGTAAATCCACTGCCCAGTGTGTGGTGGGTGAGTAAATCCCCTGCCCAGTGTGTGGTGGGTGTGTAAATTCACTGCCCAGTGTGTGTTGGGTAAATCCACTGCCCAGTGTGTGGTGGGTGTGTAAATTCACTGCCCAGTGTGTGTTGGGTAAATTCACTGCCCAGTGCGTGGTGGGTGTGTAAATTCACTGCCCAGTGTGTGGTGGGTGTGTAAATTCACTGTCCAGCGTGTGGTAGGTAAGTAGATTCACTGCCCAGTGTGTGCTGGGTAAATTCACTGCCCAGTGTGTGGTGGGTGAGTAAATCCACTGCCCAGTGTGTGTTGGGTAAATCCACTGCCCAGTGTGTGTTGGGTAAATTCACTGTCCAGCGTGTGGTAGGTAGGTAGATTCACTGCCCAGTGTGTGCTGGGTAAATTCACTGCGCAGTGTGTGGTGGGTGAGTAAATCCACTGCCCAGTGTGTGGTGGGTGAGTAAATCCACTGCCCAGTGTGTGGTGGGTTAGTAAATCCACTGTCCAGTGTGTGGTGGGTTAGTAAATTCACTGCCCAGTGTGTGCTGGGTTAGTAAATCCACTGTCCAGTGTGTGGTGAGTAAGTAAATTCACTGCCCAGTGTGTGCTGGGTAAGTAAATCCACTGTCCAGTGTGTGGTGGATGAGTAAATCCACTGCCCAGTGTGTGGTGGATGGGTAAATTCACTGCCCAGTGTGTGCTGGGTTAGTAAATCCACTGTCCAGTGTGTGGTGGATGAGTAAATCCACTGCCCATTGTGTGGTGGGTGGGTAAATTCACTGCCCAGTGTGTGCTGGGTTAGTAAATCCACTGTCCAGTGTGTGGTGGATGAGTAAATCCACTGCCCAGTACAACACAAACTCACACCAAGTGGGAAGGTTCTGGGTAAATGTTCCAATCTGTTCCAAATTAGCTGATCCAAACTGGGACTGCAGTAAACAAGCTGAATTTGGTCTCAGTATCTTTGGGAAAATATTAACCATGGTCTCTACTCCTAATCACTATTTACTGTCCCCCTACTCCAAACACATGTGTGTGGGCTGTGGTTTTGAGACAGGATCAAGCTCAGCTTAGGTCCCAATTCCCAACACATAACCGTCATGTAGAATATACCTGAAGTTAATCAGGGAGGCCCCTTCAGTGAAGTAACTTAATCTTTTTCTTGTTAACAGACAATAATGAATGCATGGGTCAGGCCACAATCTGTGGTTCAAAAGGGTCGTGCCAGAACACACCAGGAAGCTTCAACTGTGATTGTCAGAAAGGATTCTCATTGGATGGTACTGGCTTCAACTGTGAAGGTACAAAGAGCAGAACCGTTTCAAGGACTGTAACCAGGCGGCAAGCACTTAATTTCAGAGGGCTTGAAGAAAAAGTCTAATACTGAAATATTCCCTGTCCTTGATCCACTGTTAATATTTAAATGGGTGGCACATCTCTCTGCCTCTTACCCTTTAAGAGGCTTGTAAACTGAAGAGCATCTCAATGAACTTTAAAAAATAAATTTAGAATATCCATTGCTTTCCTTTCAAATTAAGGGGCAATTTTGCATGGCCAATCCACCTAGCCTGCACATCTTTGGGTTGTGGGGGTGAGACCCACGCAGACACGGGGAGTATGTGCAAACTCCACATGGTCAGTGACCTGGGGCCGGGATCGAATGCAGGTCCTCAGCACCGTGAGGCAGCAGTGCTAACCACTGTGCCACCCTGCTGCCTAGCATCTCGATGAATTCATGTTTGGTAGATACAAAAGAGAGTGAGTGGCTGAGGTCCCCATAGTCACTGAGAGGGGAAGTCTGGGATTGGAATCCATGAATTAAATGGCAGGGATAATGTTGGGAGTAGGTTCCTGAGGTAAATGGCAGAGAGAACGGGTGAGGGGTGGGGCAGAGGGAATTTGGTGACTGGGCTTCTGTGGTAGCTGCCAGGCAGAATGAAGTGACTGATGCACCATCAATTGGACACGAGACGAAGATGTGATCCAAACAAAAGGCTTTAATGCACAAGATGTGCGCCCGGCAACCGACGTACAGAAGAATGGCCGACTGCCGGGAAGCACGGGTTCTTATATCCTGCCTTGTAAGCAGAGCTACCTACCTCTCAGCCAATCGGCTGAGAGGCACATGACTTACCCGGGCCAATATGCAGCGAGTCCTCCGCACCAATAGCAGCTCACTTCTCAGGTACCGTAATACCCCTAGTCATACTACCACACTTTTCTAGTTTTCATTTTTGTCCTGAGGAAGTGTTAGTAAATGCTTTATTTTTTACCACAGGCTGGGGGAGTCTCCCAAGATGCCCGAGACCCTGAAAACAATGGTCTTTTTCTTGCATCTTGCCCAGGATGCAGTGACACCAAACAACAGCATAAATCATAGAATTATCATAGAACTTACAGTGCAGAAGGAGGCCATTCGGCCCATCGAGTCTGCACCAGCTCTTGGAAAGAGCACCCTACCCAAGGTCAATACCTCCACCCTATCCCCATAACCCAGTAACCCCACCCAACACTAAGGGCAATTTATCATGGCCAATCCACCTAACCTGCACATCTTTGGGCTGTGGGAGGAAACCGGAGCACCCGGAGGAAACCCACGCACACACGGGGAGGATGTGCAGACTCCGCACAGACAGTGACCCAAGCCGGTATCGAACATGGGACCCTGGAGCTGTGAAGCAATTGTGCTATCCACAATGCTACCATGCTGCCCGAATCATAGAATTATCCAGCAAAGAAGCCTTTCAGCCCATTATTCTTGTTCCAGATCTTTGAAAGAGTGATCCAATTTACAATACTTCCCCCCCTCATTCCCTGCAGGAGAAGTAAAGTGAAAACCTTAGCTTCAAGAATCAAAGTTTGCAGCCTGTTCTAGTAGAATCAAAGGCAGAAAGTCTGTATTTTGGTCCAACCCAAACTGGGGTCAGTTTAAAGTCCACATAAAGAGATACGGTTAACAGTCTCCTTGGGATGTTAAAGTGCCTTACTTGCTTTCTTGAGTAAAATATTTCTATAGTCATTGTTGTTTTAAGTTGAACAACTTATTTACAAAGTGTATCTTGAGATTTATGTTTTCTTTGTGTGTTCCTGTGCCTTGGATATATTTTCATTCCTGGAAGTTCTGGAATTCCCATTTTGCCGCTGAAAAAAGTGGTGGGTTGGCTTCCGACCCATCAGTCCTCACCCTGATCCTGTCCCAAATTCCAGTTCTGTCCCATCAGCCTCTCCTAAATTCTGTCAATATGTCCCACAGGTCAGGATGGTGAAAAGCTGGTGACAAGAGGTTCTGACCCAACTTCCTCCCACTCATTAGTTCAGGCCAAAGTTACAGCCATATTTGCTTTCGGTTCACTAGCTACAAAACTTTCCAAAACTTAGAAAAGCCAGGATCAAAACGCCAATGCTCGTATGCAAATGATATTGGTGGGATTTACCAGTCCTGCCAAACGTTAATGGGCTGAATTCTCCACCATCAGGATTCTCCGTTGCGCTTGCAGCCCAGGGGTTTCCCGACAGCGTGGGGCTGCCCCACAATTGGAAACCCCATTGACCAGCCAGCGAAACGGAGAAATATGCCCAATGTATTTCTGACTGGGCCATTACAACCCCCACGGTGAGTCAAGGCCCGGCCACTCTTTACAGGTCAATTCAAGGACCATTTGTTACACATTAATACCAATCAATCATTTTCGTGGGCCTTTTTCTAAACGAGTATGCAAATCAGGGTGGCATGATGATTGCGAGAAGACCTCCTATTTTGGAATGTCACTTAGTTGAAACACCCACATCTGACCATTTTGTGTTGAATGGGTTTCTGGCTCAAGTTCACAAGGCGCCATGTCTTTAAGTTTTGAACGGGCTTCAGATTGCATGTTTGGTCCCTGCAAGTAACTGTAGGTCCAGATGCAGCTCTGTTTCACCCTGGCTCAATGTCAAATCTCACGTGACATCTCACCGACTCAGTTGGTTCCCTTTCCGCTCCAACCTGCAGATATTGATGAGTGCGATGGGAACCACCGCTGCCAGCACGGCTGCCAGAACATGTTGGGTGGATACAGATGCAGCTGCCCTCAAGGCTACATGCAGCACTACCAGTGGAACCAGTGTGTGGGCAAGTATTAGAGCTCTTTCTTGGGACGAAGGAGATAAGGACAACTTTAATGTGACTGAAACTGAAGGAGTCAGGGCAACATAATTTTAACCTGTCAATTGTATAGGTTGGCACAGCAATATATTTAGCAGAGTGCAATTGTCAGTTGTTGGGCAGCCCTATAATGCATTAATATCTTTGGATTTATGACTAAAACAGTGACTCACTGATCTTGGTGAATCAGAGTGAAGTAATGTCAGAGCATGAGTAGGTTAACTCCCTGCCCTTCAGCTTCAGAGTTCCATATAGAGTAGACAGTGTTGAATATTTTACATATTTGATTTAATTCAGAGCCATAGAAGGGTGACACTAGTTTCTAAGCGTACAAAAGCCTTTATTTGCAGAGGTTTTTTTACAGTGCTCAAAGAGTTTACACCATCCATCCAGCTCAAATTCGAGTAATGTATGTGTTGTCTGTTTATTTATCTTTGAATCAACACTCATGCTTAACCAATCCAGCACAGTGAGCATAGATCAGTTACCAGACCCGCATAATCAAATACCGAACAATGGAAAAGTGGACATTGCAGACAAGATAGATGGAAGAAATGAGAGATAAAAATTAAAAATAATGTGTGAAAATTAATTGATCCAAGTTGCAATTTTAAAAAAAATCTAATGATTCCAATTTAGAATCAGAAACCACTTCACCAATCATCCATAGTTGAAGCGAGATTCAAGGTTTAACCCTTTAAACCATTACACAGAAAAATACTTGTCTGGATTCTCCGGTTCCCCCAGATTATTCGGGAAGTTCACTCAGTCAGTTCCAGGTCTGGGCTGAGATACGGGCCTCGATTAGACAGCAATAGGATTGCTGCAATTGGCCTCAATGTCCCTGGGCTAGTGAGTAGGCCAGTTAAGTTAAGATTCCAAGCCCTGTTCATGATCAAATAACCATTGTTTGAAAAGCCACATAGGTGAACATTGCGAGTGCAGCTTGAGCCATGATTGAAAAGAGCAGTATTATAGGTTGGCAGGCTGTCGAGGCCTTGAATGGTCACAATTGAAGTAGCAGCCAGAGGACGGCTGAGGAACCATATCCCAGCAAGTGTCAGTATTTTCAGGGGAGCAAGATGAGAATAGTGTCTCGCTAATCTCTCTTTGACTGTTTTGCAGATGAGAATGAGTGTAGCAATCCAACTGCCTGTGGTGCCGCGTCCTGTTATAACACTCTGGGCAGCTACAAATGTCTCTGTCCATCTGGGTTTGATTTTGACCAGTACTCTGCAGGATGTCAGGATGTGAATGAGTGCTCGGTCTCCGGAAACCCCTGCTCCTACGGCTGCTCCAACACAGATGGTGGCTACCTCTGCGGCTGCCCTGCGGGATACTTCAGAGTGGGCCAAGGGTAAGTAACAGGTCAACGACTGACTTGGGGTGAGAGGAGATGTGGCAACAGGAAGGGGGAGGAAAGTAAAGCTGAGTTGGTGGGATAAAATCGGAAAATGCAGGAAAAACTCAGCAGGTCAGGCAGCATCTGTGGAGAGAGAAACCGACTTATCGTTTCGAGCCCAATATGAATCGTCTTCTGAGGCAGAGAGAGGTAAGGATGAGAGGGGATTTGTGCTGGTGGAGGAGCAGGTGGATAGAAGGTCAGGGATAGAGGAGATTAAATGGCAAAAGTTGTTGTGTTATGCTGCTTTGGATAACACAGGCTGCTACTTGATGCAGTCTTAACTAAAGGATGCTCCGGACTCTGAAATGAGTTCAACGTGTTTATTGAACTATTGACACAGTTCTCAAATGAGTAATACTCTCTGCTAATCTACCTGTAGTAACTCAGTCTAACTGATCCAGCTTGCTCTAAGCCAAGTGCTAGGGTGTGATGCTGCTGATCAACCCTGTCTGACTCTCTAGATGTCTGTCTGTGGAAAGAGGCAGGGTGTGAGTGCCTCATCCCTTTTATGGTGTTGATGTCATGCCCCCTTATGGTGATGCCACCTCTGAGTGTCCTGATTGCCCATTGGTTGTGTCCTATTCTGAGTGTTCATTGGTTGCATGTTTGCATATCATGACAAAAGTCATAGAACACAAGCGAAGGGAGAGTTAGTGAAGATATAAGGAGGAAAGCGTTGGTCCAGGTGTTAACTGCAGAATAAAGGTCAGCACTGTCTGAGAGCAAACTAGCAGAACATGTGAAAAGCAGAGAAAGAGGTCAACGCCATCTGAACGCAAAATCAGGAGAGCAAGGTACAGACTGGCTCTTGGGAAGAAACTAAAAATTCAGAATGGAGGCACATTTCATTGCCTGAAGTTGCTGATCTCGATGTTGAGTCCAGAAGGTGGTAATGTGCTTAATTGGAGAATTAGATGCTTTCCTCCAGCTTGCATTAGGCTGCACTCGAATGTTGCAGCAGGGTGAGAACAGAAAGGTGGACATGAGAGCAAGGTGGTGAATTGAAATGGCACGTGACAGGAAGGTCAGGGTCATGCTTGCAGACTGACATCACCTAGCAGCATTCCGAGGCGACTGCTTCTTCCGCGACACCCTGGTCCACTCCTCTATCATCTTCAACATTTCATCCCCTTCGCAGGGCACATTCCCATGCAATCGCGGCAGGTGCAACACCTGCTCCTTTACCACTTCCCTCCTCACAGTCTAAGGCCCCAAGCACTCCTTCCAGGTGATTTAAATAAATTAATAAATAACCTTTAGTGTCACAAGTTGGCGTACATTAAAAATGCAATGAAATTACTGTGAAAAGCCCCTTGTCCCCACATTCTGGGTACACAGAGGGAGAATTCAGAATTCTCAGCTGGAACGGGAATTGAACTCGTGCTGCTGGCCTTGTTCTGCATCACAAACTAACTGTCTAGCCCACTAAGCTAATCCAGCCCTGGTTTAGCTGGTTTAGTTACTGGTGCTTTTTTTCAATTTAATCTGCTGTATTCACTGCTCACAATCCAGCCTCCTCGACATTGGGTGTTCATTGGGCAGACCAGGTGACAGCTTCGCAGAACATCTTCACTCAGTCTGCAATACATCAGGGAGAAAGGTTAGGGCAGACAAATCGGGGGCGGGATTCATTGATCCTGAGGCTAAGTGCTGACGCTCTCACAATGGCGTTGACAGGCCCTAGGAACAGCAATTCTTAGCCCTACAGGAGGCCAACATGGCATTGAAGCGACCCACGCCACGTCAAATGGGCACCGCGGGTCTGCGCATGCACATTGCGACCAGCGCGGTTGCACGCATGAGCAGAGGTTCCCTTCTCCGCACCGGCCCCGACGCAACATAGCGTTGGGCTACAGGGGCCGGCACGGAGCAAAAGAGGCCCCCAGCCCGAGAGGTCGGCCCGCCGATAGGTAGGCCCCGATCGCGGGCCAAGCCACAGTGGAGGCACCCCCAGGGTTGGACCCCCCCCCCCCCCCCACCCCACCAGGCCGCTGCTGGAAGGATGCACGCCGAGGTCCCGCCGGGTAAAACCACATGTGGACGGCATCGGCAGGACTCGGATTTTATTTGCGGCCGCTTGGCCCATCCCGGGCGGAGAGTCGTCAGGGGGGGCCACGTTGAGCGAACACCGACCGGCGCCGCACTGACTACGCCTAGCCAATGGCACCGATTCTCCGCTCTCCGGACAATCGGCGGATCGACGCGGGGCGGCGACGCGCGATTCACACCTTTTTATTATCAGTAAGAGACTCCACAGGGACAATCTGAAGTTGGCTCTGTCACGGACCAGAGACGGATTTGTGAATTCCTCTATGGGAGTGTTTGATGAGTAGGGCCCATTTAAAAATGTTACTGCGAGTTTTAGTCTTTGCAAGCAACTATATCTTCATGTCATTGTGCAGGAGCCCTACTTTCCTCCCCAACTCCTCCTCACAAAATTCAGATAGTGGTTCTCCGAGTACAAGGATCTATATGGCTGAGTGAATTTTACACGTTCTAGCCAAATGCCACATATGCTGCATTGAAAGTGCTCAGATAGACACAGCACACAGAGTATTGGAGAACATTAAGGAGAAATTATTAGGCACAGGTGATTGGAAGCTGCAAACTGAATGTCTATGTTTTTTTTTATAAATTTAGAGTAGCCAATTCATTTTTTTCCAATTAAGAGGCAATTTAGCGTGGCCAATACACCTAGCCTGCACATCTTTGGGTTGTGGGGGCGAAACCCACGCAAACACAGGGAGAATGTGCAAACTCCACACGGACAGTGACCCAGAGCCGGGATCGAACCTGGGACCTCGGCGCCGTGAGGCTGCAGGCCCAACCCACTGCGCCACCGTGCTGCCCCCTGAATGTCTATGTTTAAAAAGGACAACAAATCTGCACTAAATAATTACAGACAGCTTAGCCAGCTAGCCCACAATGTCTATAATTCTTTCCATAAACCTCTCCATTTCGCTCTCCACTGATGAGATGCTCCTTTAAACCAAGCACTCGGTCACCTTCCTAACATCTACTTTGAATCATTGTCACTAATGTTTTGATTGATTAACATTGTAAAGTGCCGCCATGACTTCACAAGTATATAAAGGTGCTGTATAAATGTTTTTATTGCTGCCCTAAATTTATCACGGGTGAAATAATGGAAACCGGTGCAGAGTTGGGTAGAGCGAGGGAGACTGATTATCTAATATTTATAATCTAGTAAAGTGCCTCGATTAGGTATGAGAAGATTCTGACAGACAGACCTCTGTCTTCTTGAGGGTGTTATGTGTAGAGAAGAAATACCTACAACATCATGTATTTTCGGCTTCAGCAACTCGTACGAATGAATTGACTTTAATGGAAAGCACCAGATCCCTGACTATTTGCAGTTTCTCACTCATCTCCCCACTTCCTTCTCAAAGCTCATTTCATCTCTTCCCTCAATCTGCACCCCATTCTGCCCCCATACCAGCTGACATATAGTCAGCAATTACCTTTTCTTAGACGGCATCCCTTCAAAACCACCATCCTAGCATTGTTCTTTAGAATCCGCATCCATGCTCTATCATGCCCCCTTCCTCTCTCAGGGTCTCGAGCCTGTGATTGCCCCCTGTTCCATGTCCTTCTCCCTTGAAATTACTTGTTTAAATTCTCAAATAACATCCTCCGTGACCATGATCAGAGAGAGAAAAAAACAGAATATGACAGTCACAAGCAGAGAGTATAATTTTAAATTACTGATGTTGGGCAGCATAGTGGTTAGCACTGCTGCCTCAGTGCCAAGGACCCAGGTTCAAATACGGCCTCGGCGAACTGTCTGTTGGACTTTTGTACATTCTCCCCATGTCTGCGTAGATTTCCTCCGGGTGCTCTGGTTTCCTCTCAAAGTCCAAAGATGTGCAGGTTAGGTGGACTGGCCATGCTAATTTGCCCCTGAGTGTGTCCAAAGGTTACTAGAGGTTGCTGGCGATTGGGCAGTGGAGTGCTCTTTCAGAGGGTCGGTGTAGATTCAGTGGGCTGAATAGCCTCCATCTACAATGCAGGGATTCTACGTTATAATGGAAAAGGAGTTAGGGCAACAGAGTGGAGAGGGTGACCAGTCCCACCAAACTGTACTGCGCAGTGCATCTTGAAGAGGAGAGGTTTATATGTCAAGTATAGAATTGTAATTGGTATGATTGGAATTTGTGCTAAGTGTTTTCTTGTGTGTCTGTGCTGCTGTTGATTCCCTGTTCAGGCATTGTATATCAGGAATGGGTTTTGGGAATGGTCAATACCTACCTGTGGAAGAGGAAGAGGCAGATGCAGAGAATGTGCTATCCCCTGAGACGTGCTATGAATGCAAGATCAATGGCTATCCCAAGAGAGGCAGACATCGGAGAAGCACAAATGACACGGAATCTCATGAGGTAATTTCACATAACATGGACGATTGTGAATCGTAGTCATTGTTTATGTCGGTAAGCCCCGCAGTCATTCTTGTGCATAGCAAGATCCCCGAAACCGCAAATGAGATTATCGACTCACTAATCAACGTTTTGGTGATGCCGTTTGAAAAAACATTTTGGCTCAAACTGACATTTCCTTGCTCTTCTTCAAATAGTGCCACGGGATCTTTCATTGTCTAGTTGAGCAGGCAGACAAAGCCCCCGGCTCATTGTTCCATCTCAGGTGACTCCAGTGTGGAATGAACTCCCAACTATCAGATTCCCAAGTCAATCATCTTCCCCCATCAGTTGGGGCAGAATTATACTGGGAATCAGCAACTAAAATTAGGAAAGTAGATGAAGAAAGCTGCTTTCCTTTCCTTGGAAAGGGGATTTCAGAATGTTTTCACTGAAAGTTTCAAGATTTCAAAGGGAGTTTAGAATATTGATCACGATGGTGAAGAGTTCAAGTCCCAGAGAAACACATCTTAAAAATGAGGGACTAGGAAATCAGGCAAACTCATTTATTCAAAGGATATTTGTGTAATGGAAAGTGTCTTTAAGGTAGTATATTAATGTAAACAGTATCAATAGGATGAATAGACAACCAGGTGCCCTTTTGAAGAAATATAATGGGTAAATTAATAGATAGGATTGAGTGGGGCGACACGGTGGCACAGTGGTTAGCACTGCTGCTTCAAAACACCAGGGACCTAGTTTCCCTTGGGTGACTGTCTGTTTGGAGTTTTGCGCTTTCTCCCCATGTCTGCATGGGTTTCCGCTGGGTGCTCCAGTTTCCTCCCACGGTCCAAAGATGTACAGGTTCAGTGGATTGGCCATGCTAAATTGCCCTAAGTAGGGTGCTCTTTCAGACGTGCAGACTTGATGGGCCAAATGGCCTCCTTCTGCACTGTAGGGATTCTATGAGCAATATGGTTAGAAAGTGGGATTGTGAAGCAGAGGGATATGACGAGAAGGTTAGTCTGATCTATCAAAATGCAACACGTTTTTGAACTCCACAGGTTGTCGTTATTAGCAATTTCATGAAAATGTCAAAAAGTCGTCCCGAAAAGCAGATTTGTTGAGCTAATGTTTTTTTCGTAACAGGATCACAAGATTAGTCTGGCTAGTTTGGACATTGACACGCCAATCCCATTGAATGTGAATATCTCAGACATAGGAATCCACAATCATATCATGGAATTCCTTCCAGCCATCGAACCTCTGGAAAACCATGTGCGTTACACCATCTCCAGTGGGAATGAAGCCAGCTTCTTCCGAATTCACCAGAAAAATGGACTCAGTTACCTCCATCTAAGCCGCAAAAAGGCCATACGAGGAAAGTATACACTGGAGATTTCCAGTGTGCCTCTGTACAGGAAGAAAGACCTCCTGAAGCTGGAAGATGAGAATGACGTTGACTACCTCGTGGGTGATATCGGCGAGGCCCTCCGAATGAAGCTTCAAATTCATCTTCTTTAATGTTCTTGCCCTGTCACCCTTGGTGGGGAAAAGGCCCCCGCCATTTTAAATAGCACCACAGCACCAACCTCTCAACACTAAACTTGATGATGGGATAGTGGACTGTGCCAGCTCAACAAAGTCTTTACACAACAGTCCTTTTCATGCAGGCTATGTACTGGGCATTGAACCAAATCTTCTGGAGTGTGTCACAGTTTTCGCACGTAAGGCAGATGATTGGACAGCAATTAAGAAGGACTAATTAATTTTTAAAGGTTGGAAATTTCCTGTGCTTAACCAGTTTTCTTTTGTAGCACAGTGATCTAAATTGGAATGTGTATAATGAAGGCATTGACCATATTGGAGCAAAATAAATTGGGAGTGGGGGGGGGGGGGAATTAGTGAGGACAAGGGTATTAATAGTTTTGAAGGAGTGAATGCTATTAAGTCCAAGGTGGCGAGGAGTTTGCTTTGCATTTTAGAGAGAGTAATAAATTGCATTTAAGGATCATATTAATAAATAATGTCATTGGTAAATTAATTGAAAAATAGAATCATGGAAATTAAAGAATCTGAATTGTCTTAGTCACTCAAATGGTCTCTTTCAGGGCCTGTACTGTTCTACCCTGAGGGACACCTTGCCGATAAGTGTTCTTGTTTGAGTACTGTTGTATTGTGGAGAATTCCAGTTTGTATAAGTGACTATTTCCCTGAATCGTTCACTTTTGACTTTGGAACCACTTGTTTAACCAGAACCTCTATCCAAAATGAATCAATTGTAAAAGTGTTAACCTTAAGGAGAGAGAGCCATTTTGTCATCAGGATGGTTGACCAATTAACTTAATGTGCAATCTGACCTGTGAGGTAACAGGCAGGAAGTGATTATTCCCGGCTCAAATCCCTATAACTCCGTTTACAACAGCATGTAGGTGTTACAAGACAATGAAAGGCAATATTTTCTTTAAAGCATGTTCTACCTCTTTAATAAGATAAATAGGCAATAGCAAACCCATTGCTCCAGCTAGTGATTACTTTGCATCAGCGAATTGGGATTATTAATTATAGATCGCTGCACTGGCAGGGGCTAAGGGCAACTGCCTGTGTGTTACTGCAGGAGCTTATCCAACTATCTATGGAAGCACTTGTTGAGCAAGCATGATACTGTATCCCACCATTCCTTTATCGGTATTTAACACTATCCACTTCTTGATTGAAACAATAGAGAACCTCCCATCTGATAAACACCATCGGCAATAAAAGGAATCTTCAGAAATTGCCACAACTAACTGTTTCAGGAATCCTATCCATGTTATGCACGTGCTGGCTTGCTATTTGGTCTCGGTAACTCGATGAATATTCTCTGTGGATCTCAGAGAGCTGAGGTACTCTCTGGAATATGCCAATTGGATTAAACCCCACGTATATTGTGGGAGTTTGGCTCGGGTATGCCTAGCTGGAACCGGCTGTACTCCCAGCTTCAGTGAGATGTGGTCTTTCCCATAAACCCTGGGGTACGGGCATAATCCTAATTGTATGCTTTATCTTCCAGTTTAGGATGCAACCATCTCACCCAAGACCTCAGAGAGCCTACCTGAGGAATGTTTGTGAAAGCAAAATGATTTTCACAAATGTTTAAAGAGATATGTTTTAAATTTAAGTCCGTGGAATTGCTTTATTGGAAGCTCAGAAGGCTTCCACTCGACAGGCTCACAGTGAGCATTGCTCCCCAACCCCCTAAGAAACAGTGGTATGATTGGCTCCTCACCCTGGTTCCCAGTAGTGACTGGATTGGCACTTTATCCTACTGCTAACAGTGATGGGATTAGCGCCTTACCGTGATGCCCAACAGTGACAGGATTGGCCTCTGCACTGGGGTACCCTGGCAGTAGCAGGGTTGGCCTCTACACTGGGGTACCCTGGCAGTGACAGGATTGGCCTCTGCACTGGTGTACCCTGGCAGTAGCAGGGTTGGCCTCTGCACTGGTGTACCCTGGCAGTGACAGGATTGGCCTCTGCACTGGGGTACCCTGGCAGTGACAGGATTGGCCTCTGCACTGGTGTACCCTGGCAGTGACAGGATTGGCTCCCTCTGAGTGCCCCAAAAGATTATCCCCTATTCTATTGCTCAGTGAGAAGCACATGGAATATTATCTATGAAATTAGGTGCATCCTGACACTCATGGGAGATAAAATTGATTCTCAGTGCTTCTGTTCTTACATAGAACAGTGTGAGATATGGGCATTGGATTATGTCCTGTTGATGAGAGAATAGCCCAGTTAGTTTTGTAAGTCATGTACAACTCATACGGAAAAATTATTCTTCATCAGCCCCACTTCCTCCCTTATAACACTGCACTAAACATTCAGGTTCTTCTGAAGAGGGGGGGGGCTACAGGATGACTCTTTTTTTTTTTTCTCTCACCATATTTGAGAATGTCTCGTTAACGATGAAGGAAGGAGACCCAAGCAGTGATCTGGAGCCAGCGAGCACTGGGCACAATTCTAAGGGTGTGAAATCCACCCAATGCCCCACAATATACCTAGACAGATTCAGGATTAGAAAACCATCTGCCTTAATTTCCCTCCCCTTGTCTTTACTCCAAATAACAGCAATTAAACCAAAAATATTCAGGCTTTCTAAAAAATGGAAAGGGCGTGTGCAAGCCTCAATGGATTGTACTCTTGCAGTTGTGTGTCACATTCACTGTTTCTGAAGAGTTTTTTTTTTAACAAGTGAACCTCTTAGTCGATTTTATTTTTAATGAGCTGAATCGAGGCAGTATTCTGACTGGGCGTAAATCCCTCAACAGTGTATCGTTCAGGTAGCTCATTATGCAGCTATTCCATGTTAAAATGTGCCTGCTTTCACAAGAGTTTCACAGAAGGAGCCAATCTGGCCTGTTCTGCAAGTACAGGTTCTCTTCTTTACTGGCTACTACAAGGGCTAGCCTTTTTTTCCCAATTTGCATTCAAAAGATTGTGGAGAAAGATTTCCTCTGGTCACGTGCGTGAGGCAGAATTGAAACAAAAGCTCGAGAGATTTAATATTGCAAGTTGAAGATATCCTCACTATTGGTGCGTTATGACACACAGCGACCAGAAGAATTATTCCTCCTCCAACCCAGCGTCCCTCATTATGCTTTCTCCATCTGCACGTTAAATGATTAAGTTTGTCTTATCCTCTTTAAATGATTCCACACGGAAATTACACAGTGCAGGCAAGTTACTGTTTCATAAAGGTGCTAATGTTAAAAGATTTACATGTTCAACCTCCGACTACCTGAAGTCTTTTTTGTTCAGTTGTGCAATTGACCAAATACAATGGTGCTAGTATTGAAATTCAGGGTTCCTGCACTGTCCATCCCATTTTATATTTATGTATAACCGACATTTTGTACTGTTTGTTTTTTTTTTGTGAGCTTTTACCTTGTAGCTTTTTTTTTTTGTAAACTGCCACTTCATGTAAAATAGAGGACGTGTTTATACTGTAATCATCTAGTGACAAACTTGAAAAACAATTTTTTATTGTAAACTTGTAATACTGTATACAGATTTTTCTACTGCAAAGAAAAGAGGGTTATGAATATAATAATTCTGCCTGAACACTGGACCCTCGCCAGCTGTTGATTGACCATCCTGAATTTTTAAGATGAATTTTGTATTAACGATGTGAAGCCCGGACTGCCAATCAATGAAGTACTGTTATGCTACAAGCCCAAATCAGCTTTTCCTCTGTGTTCTGGTGTCTTCATTTGGTGCATGGGGTTGGGAGGGTGGAATTCAACACATAACAATATCTAGCTGGGATGGGGGGGGGGAATTAGACTTGTACCGAGGAACATTCTCAGCAATAAAATGAATTATTTTGGGTTAGATTCTCTGGAAATCTGTGATTTCCCATGGAGCTGCGACAGGTGAAGGTTTTACACGAGATAACAAGATGGTGGCGTCACCCAAAGTGCCTGGAGCTGATTCTCGTTACCAGGCTCCTATGGGATTAGTTTCTCTCCATCTTGCCATCGCATCGAACTTTTCCCCAAGTATGCACACGAGCAGCCGACTGTGATCAGTCCCAGTCACTACAATTTAGCTCCTATGCTTAATCTAGCAACTTGACATCAGGGAAGATAGCTAAAATTCACCCAGCACTTACAAGAAAATACTTGTTTTCCTCTTCTCTGCGGGTTTTCTCTCCTCCTTACCAGAGGTTGTTGCCTTTTATTCCATAAGGACCAGGTGTTCCCTGGTCAGTCACCTAAATGGCTATTTGCCTTGCGAACTTTGACAGTGATTGCGGCATCGCACTCAATCCTGATTATGTCTCCATCTAGTGGCCGTGCACCTCCCAGCAATGGGTTACTGGATGAAGACAGTGGGCTGGATTCCCCGTTTTTGGGGCAAGTCCCCATGCTGTCATGAACACTGTGGTCTTTTACGCCAGGAAAACTGGCATCAAAAGGCCACCGATTCCCCGTTTTGCTGGGGGCTAGCAGGCAGCTGTCATGGAGCTCGCAGCTCTAGCTGCCGATACAGCCCCCGCTCTTCCAGGTCAGAGGCCACGCATGCGCACGGTGGCGGCCTCCAGTGGCTGCGCCATGCTCCATGGCGGACTCAGCCCACAGACCTAGACCGGCAAAATAGTGCGCCACATCAACCGCTCGCGCGGACCGCCCACACACCTTGCCCCCAGCCCCGAATGAAACCCACCCTGCCCGCCGATTGGCGCTCCTCCGACTGTGGTGGCCCTGGACTAAGTCCGCCATCACATGCGGATCACGGACGGTGGGACCACGCAAGTCCCACGCTGTCGAGAATTTGGCCGGTCGGGGACGGACCACCGTGGAGAGGGCCGCAGGCAATGGCCTGAGTCGGTGGATACTCGAGTATGCCGATTTTCGGGGGGCGGAGAATTGAAGAACCGGCGCCGCACCCGATTTCATGCGCCAAAATGGATTCTCCGCCTCGTCGCCTAACGCGATTTCGGCGTGGGGGGAGGGGGGGGCAGAGAATCCAGTCCAGTATGTCTTGACTAGTCCAGAGTGGGGGTTGAGGTTATTGTTGATGCCTTTACTCTGGCTGAGATGAGTTACCTCAATGTTTGAGAGGCGTGAGGTGCTTATGGATCTAATGATTTTGTGCAGCATGCTTCATTATTAACCAGCTTACCTTCCTGTGGGCCCATGAGGCTCTGTCGAGAGCATCAGCAAGCAGTGATTGTTTAAGATCCTTTGCCCAGCTGGGTTTGTTACTTGTTGTAACAGCCAGGGTGGTTCAGCAACACACAGCGCTTCATACACGGGTGGGACAGGGGTCAACCTCATAGCTTCTGAATTCCCAATGCTAAAATCAAGAGATGATGGGAATCGAGTAGTGTGATGAGGGCAGCTAAGGGGAAGCGGGAAGACATGACCTACAATCAGGGAGAGAACATGCACTCAATCCCCTTGTGGTGCTGATACAAAAACTCACTGAAACATGAAGAAATGTGTGAATGCTCCCACCTCCAACCTTCCTCCTGACTCCTCTCCCCCTCCTCCTGACTCCCACCTCCTCCTGACTCCCCCCAGACTTCCCTCCCCCCGACTCCCCCACCTCCTCCTGACTCTCACCTCCTCCCAACTCCCCCAACTTCCTCAAAATTGTGACCGCACAACATGCTTGTTGGTTTGAGGTCTGGGGACCTAAATGAGAAAATCTGGCAGTTCAATTTCAGACACAAATTTAAAGCCAGTTGCAATATCTGTGGTTATTTGAGGCAAAATGTAAACTATGAAAGCAGCAAAATATCAAAAAAACCAACAGGGATCTACGTAAAAGCACGTCAAAAACAATCCAAACTGAGCACCAAATGTGTCAACAATGATTTATTGCAACATTTAGAGCAAAATTTCTCTTACTGAGATCTTGGATAAGAAGGGGAGGAGAGACTTGTGTTAGTAATCGCAGCTACTGCACACAGGGAAGTAAATCTCAGCCAGCAATAACTCCAAAGATTAAGCACCATTATTTAAAGCTGAACAGCCTGTAAGTGTGAATTCTGGACAGAACCTGAGACTTGAAGAGAACATTTCCGACGCAGTTATGACGCGGACACAGATCTAGTTAATTGTCCACGTTTCACAGGTTGTGAGCATCTTCACAAGCAATGGATTCAATGTTAGTCTTCCTGCTGCTCGAACCCATTCTGACACGAACAGAATGTGCAAAAGTATCACCTAATTAAAACAAAAGCACACACGGTTAGAGTAAGGACTGACAAGAATCCATTTCAGGAGGTTGGACAGGACGTTTCTTGGAACAACATGACATCGTAAGTCATATGAGGGGTGGTAGAAAAACATTTAAAGGTGAACAAAAAATAATTCAAACTTTTATGTGGAACTAAGCTGCCCACTGCCTCAGTCAGAAACAACTCCCCTCTTGAGGGACATATGGACACAGGCAGGAAGATGGGCAGGCAGCCAGTGCACCACCCCCATTAGTTCCGCCCTGCCTGGGCGTGTTGATGGTCACCGTGGCCAGGCCCAGAAGGCAAAGGATTCCACCGACTTGCCCATTCCCCAACATGCAGAGTAGCTAAAGATCAGGCACTGTGAGCCATCAGCAGCAGCAGAATTGTGATCAACCACAATCTGTAACTTCATTCACAGAATCCCTGCAGTGTAGAAGGAAAGACCATTCAGCCCATCAAGTCCGCACTGGCCCTCTGAAAGAGCACCCCACCCAGGCCCACTCCCCCTCTCCATTCCCATAACCCCACCTCAACATTTGAACACTGGGGCAATTTCGCATAGCCAAACTACCTAACCTGCACATCTTGGAATTGTGGGAGGAAACTGAAGCACCCAGAGGAAACCCAGACAGGGGGAGGATGTGTAAACTCCACACAGTCACCCAAGGTCAGAATCGAACCTCACAAACCTACATCTGGGTGACACAGTGATTAGCACTGATGCCTCACAGCGCCAGGGACCCGGCTTTGATTCCGACCTCGGGTGACTATCTGGGAGAAGTTTGCACATTCTCCCCGCATTTGTGTGGGTTTCCTCTGGGTGCTCAGGTTTCCTCCCACGGTCCAAAGATGTACAGGTTAGGTGATTGGCCATCCTAAATTGCCCCTTCGGGGGGATTTCAGGAATAGGGTGGGGAATTGGGTCTCAGTAGGGTAGTCTTTCGCAAGGTCGGTGCAGACTCAGTGGGCTAAATGGTCTCCTTCTGCATTGTAGGGATTCCATGATTCTAAGATATTCCACACTCTGCATTGGAGAGTTTGTAGGTAATAGTAAAGTGCAGGAGGAGCAGCACCAGGCAAATCTGTGGAAGCTGTAACATAGGACTATTTGCGTGCCAAACAGTGGAAGCAAAAGTGATAGAGCTAACTGATCCCACAATCAATGGGTCAGATCTAAGCTCTGCAGTCCCATCACATCAAGTCATGAATGGTGTTAGGACAATTAAACAACTAACTGGAGGAGGCAGTTCTACAACTATCCCATCCTCAGTGCCAGGGGAGCCCAGTCATCAGTGCGAAAGAAAAAGCTGAAGTATTCGCAACCATCTTCTGCAGGAAATGCTGAGTGGATCATCCATCTTCGCCTCCTCTTGGAAGTCCCCAGCATCCCAGGTACCAATCTTCAGCCAATTCGATTCACTCCATTTGATATCAAAAAACAGCTGAAGGCATTCAAAGGCTATGGGCACTGACAACATTCTGGCATTACTGAAGACTTGTGCTCCAGAACTTGCCGTGCCCTAGCCAAGCTGTTCCAGTACAGCTGCAACTCTGGCACCTAGCCGGCAATGTGAAAAGTTCCCCCAGTGTGTCCTGTCCATAAAAAGCAGGACAAATCCAACCCGGACAATTACTACCTTATCTGTCCATTCTCAGTCATCAGTAAAGTGATGAAAAGGATCATCGACAGTGCTATCAAACAGCACTTACACAGCAATAACTTGCTCACTGATGCTCAGTTTAGATTCTGCCAACACTCAGCTCCTAATCTCATTACAACCTTGGTTCAAGCATGGACGCAAGAGTTGAACTCATGAGGTGAGATAAGAGTGACTGTCCTTGACATCAAGGCAGCAGTTGACCATGTGGCATCAAGGATCCCAAGTAAAACTTGAGTCAATGAGAATCACGGGGAAAACTTAGCGCTGGTTGGAGTCAGACCGGGCACAAAAGGAGATGGTTGTGGTTGATAGAGGTCAATCACCTCAGTCTCATGAGGGGTTCCTCAGGGTAGTGACCTAGGCCCAACTATCTTCAGCTGCTTAGCAACCATCTTACATATGCACAACCCCACAATTGCTCAGCTGTCCAGTCATTATGTGAATTACAGATGAAGAGACCCCAGTTCAATTTATGTTGATCTTAGTCAGCTTCTGTTGAGGATTGGAATGTAAAACTCCGATAGGATTTCCACTCCTGATTGCTGTCCAGTACTCCTCCTGGGAATTATATGCTTTTTCGAAATCAATAAAATGAAACAAACCAATGACAGCCCCTTGAACAGGCACAAGAATTTTTTTTTTTAAAACACCTTTCAAAGGAAATTTATTGAATCAAATCAAATAAATGTTCTTGGGGCTGATGATGCACTCAAGCCTCTGTGGGGCCCACCAATTATGGAAGGCCTCAAATGTACTGGTGAACACCACATGCTCCCTTTGCACTGATACCTGAGCATGAACATAACCACAGAAGAGGGGCAGACAGATGGGTCTAACGTCCCCCTCTATAGCCGGCTGCCTGGACTTGTTAATGGCCACCATGGCCAAGCCATGACTGACGAGGAGTTCCTCCGATCTGTTCGCCCTCTTGGAAATGATATGTCTGCAGCATTAGGTGAGAACGTGATTGAGTTTGGGGGTCATGATATAGCCAATGGTGGAACACTACACTGACTTTGAAGTTCACCCATGAAGAATGCAAATGTGTGCAAAGCATCAGAGATCCCTGGGCTGTGTGGGTTCTCCTCTCTCTTCCCCCGGAGTGTGCGCACTCTCCTCTCTTCCCTTGTGTGGGCTTTCCTCTCCATCCCCCCCCCCCACCCCCCCCCCCACCCCCCCGAGTGTATGTGTGGATATCCCTCTCTAATCTCACATGTGAGAGTTATTCTCTTCAATATTAATTAAATATCATGAGTCAGCTCCCAAGCATCAATTATTCAGGCACCGTCTTTCTGTCTAAATGTTTTTCAGTCAAATTACTCTAAAAATCCCAGTTCATTATTGCTCTCACCAATCCCCTCATCACACATAGAGCAACCAAACTGTCAACCCATTCTGATGATCCCCATGCAAGTTCAACCCAGAGCCCCAACACGATCTGTTAAGGGGAGGTCATGTCTGACCAACATGATTGAATTTTTCAAAGAGGTGACCAAGTGGGTAGATGAGGGAAATACATTTGATGGAGTCTATTTGGACTTCAGCAAGGTTTTTGATAAGATTCCACATGGGAGACTAAAGCGAAGTTAAGAGCCCATGGGAGCCAAGGAAATTGGGCAAATTGGATCCAGAATTGGCTGACGAGCAGGAAGCAGAGGATGATGGTCAAGGAGTGTTTTTCTGACTGGAGGGCTGTGTCCAGTGGGGTCCCGCAGGGATCAGTGTTTGTGGCTGTTTGCGGTTTATACAATGATTTGGACATGAATGTAGGAGGATTAATCAGTAAGTTCACGGGTCATACGAAAATTGGTTGGGTGGTAAATAGTGAGGAGGAAAGCCTTAGATTACAGAAGGATGTAGACGGGCTGGTCAGATGGACTGATCGGTGGCAAATGAAATTCAATCCGGATAATCGGGCAGCATGATAGCACAGTGGTTATCACAGTTGCCTCACAGCTCCAGAATCCCAGGTTCGATTCCCGGCTTGGGTCACTGTCTGTGCAGAGTCTGCATGTTCTCCCCCTGTCTGCGTGGGTTTCCTCCGGGTGCTCCGATTTCCTCCACAGTCCAAAGATGTGCAGGTTAGGTGGATTGACCATGCTAAATTGCCCTCAGAGTCCAAAAAGGTTCGATGGGGTTACAGAGATAGGGTGTGGGCTCTTTCCAAGGGCCGGTGCAGACTCGATGGGCCGAATGGTCTCCTTCTGCACTGTAAATCCTATGATCTATACGTGGGAGGTGATGCACTTGGTCTGGACAAACAAGGCAAGGGAATACATGATAAACGGCAGGGCCCTTGGAAGCACCAATTATCAGAGGGACCTTGGTCTGCTTGTACTTTTGTCCCTTATGGTAGTAGAGCAGGTGGATGCAGTGGTTAAGAAGGCATATGGTATACTAGCCTTTATTAGCCAAGGCACGGAGTTTAAGAGCAAGGAGGTTGTGCTGGAACTGTATAAAATGTAGATTAGGCCACATTTAGAATATTGTGTGCAGTTCTGGAATCCACATTATAGGAGGGATGTGATAGCACTGGAAACGATCCATAGCGGATTTACCAGAATGTTGCCTGGGCTGGAGAGTTTTAGCTATGAAGAGAGATTCGATAGACTAGGATTGTTTTCCTTGGAGCAGGGGAGATTAAGAGGGGACATGATTGAGATGCATAAAATAATTAGGGGTATAGGTAGAGTAGACAGGAAGAAACATTTCCCTTTGGTGGAGGGATCAATGACCAGGGGGCATAAATTTAGGGTAAGAGGCAGAGAGGAAAATCTTTATTCGCCGAGAGGGTGGTGGGAGTCTGGAACTCACTGCCTGAAAGGTTGGTGGAGGCAGAGACCCGTATAACATTGAAGACGTATTTAGATGCGCATTTGTGATGTCAAGACATACAAGGCTATGTGTGTCACCTATTCAGATTTGCCAACAATCTAGTCAATTCACATGAAGAGCATCACACCCCAGATATTAAGGAGGCATTGAACCTGTGAGATGAGATTCTCAACAGAACAAGATTCCAATCACATGTTACAGAATGATTATTCTGAGTGTGCATTTACTATAAAACTAAATGAATTGAGAGCCTTAAACTGCAGCCCAGTAAAAGAGCCTTATCCTTCACATTTCCTACTTCACCGATTAAACAGTGATGATCAAAGACTCCAGTGGAAAGATCTTCCCTCTCCTGTACTGACTGAGATCAGAAGGGGTGTCTGCAATCTCCAGCAGGAGATCTAAGGGTGAATTAATACTCTGAAATTCTACTTGATTTCCTTTGGGGATGAGGGAGTATTTATACAGAAGGTTCCCTCAGGATGTCAAGTGTTGGTTCGAGCCCACAATGAGTGCACTGTATACTCGGTATTGGAAGACGTTACAGAGAATCGTGTTGAAGCTATAACATGGAAAAAGGCTGTTTGATATTTTCTCTGTTTACCCTCCGGATGGACTGTACTGCAAATCTCACATGCCCACTTATTCCCATATTCCGTTACATCGACCTCCTAACTAAACGATTCCTAAAAGTTGAAATGTTTTGCTTGAGCCCCGAATTCCAACTGTGCTACCAACATTCCCACACCCATCTGTTAAAACGTTTTTTCCTGTTCTCTATCCTAATATTTTACATTTACTCTTACCTTCTAAATGGTGGAGTAGAATCAATGACAGCAGTGTAGTCATGAGCCTCCTGACTCCTCAAAGCCTGTCCCCAATTTACAAGGCACAGGTTAGGAGTGTAATACAATAATCTACATCAGGACCTCCAGGACTGGCAGTGTTGGGTGACTGTGGCATCGCTGGTGATAAATCCAGCCTTCTTGCCATCCCATGGAGTAACCCTGGGGCCAGCAAGCACTCTGAGGAAAAAGGAAGTGATGGGGCCCATCCCTCGAGAGCACCAGCTGTCTCCAAGCCCTGACGGTGCTCTGTGCCCCTGTTCCCATTCATCCTGCTCCCGGTCAGGTTGTTACAACACCCAGGACCCACATCACACTGCAGCTAAGCTCCCAGCTGACGCACACTTCCATCGCTCACCCCCATTTGTAGGACCTGCCCACGCACAAGCCTCTACGCATGGAATCGATTGGTGGCACATGGTGACCTTCTCCACCACGCAACCAGGTGCCACCTTGCTGGCGGGATAATACACAGCCCACCCAATGAGGAGACACATGGTAGACCCCACTGGAGGAAACAGGACAGG